>NC_081380.1:9656411-10257036 GCF_030684315.1 Stegostoma tigrinum
CATCAGCTTTCCTGCCCTTTTGATACTGCCTGGCCTGCTGTGTTCCGCCAGCTCCACACCTTGTGATCTCAGACTCCAGCACAGGCAGTTCCTATTATCCCTTTCAAAACTTTGCTTCTGATTTACTTTCATTAAGAAGCAAGACCACCAAGTTTTCTCTTTAGTAGCAATGTAATCAGTGCTAACCTATCCACTTCATTCTACTACTGGTCTTTTCATTCAGACTCAGAAAACATCAAGAAAATCTACTCTTCAAAATTTACACATGCTTTCTGCAATTTTCCACAATGGCCACTAGATTGTAGCGTTCAGTTACTGAATTTCTTTTCCCTTAATTTCCCATTTTCACCTTTGGGCAGCCATTCTCTGCTATCATTTTATAACTTGACAGTCATGTAGAGAAGGAAGAATCCAAAGCCATTATCACTTGGAATTACAAAAACAGAAACCACTGGAGAAACTCAGCAGATTTGGCAGCATCTGTGGAGAGAAAACAGTTCATGTTTCATGTCCAGTGACCTGTCGTCATACCCTGTTACCTGTCATCATACCCTTCTGAAGGGTCACTGGACTTGAGATTTTGAACTGTTTCTTTTCCATTGATGCTGCCAAACCTGCTGAGTTTCTCCAGCATATTTGGTTTTTGTACCTTGCAGATCTCCGCATCAATGGTCCTTTGTTTCGTTCACTTGGAATAAAGAGCGATTCAGAGCAAAACATCATCATCTCTTGACACTGCTCTCATCAAGTCAATAAATCTCTACATTCGCTAAACTGATTTTCCAACCAATTCCCACATGTACTTACTCACCTTTAACTGATATAATTCATACTTAGGTTTCTTAATCCCACACATTACCACTTAAGAATCACAATTTTCTATATTACACAGAATCCTTTCCAAAATAATCTGAAAATCCTTTAACTTGTACAAGTCAATGATTTTCTAAAAATGTAAAGTGTTTTACTGTGGACTGAATTGCTAAATGGATCATTAAGACATCCTGTGGAAAGATTTTTTTAGTCATACACTTGAATGTAACTATAGAAACTTACCACCTATTTCTATATTTATCAAGATGACACCATGTTTACAAATAAAAAAGCAACACAAGAATGCTGAATTATGCATCATAGAAGTGACTTACCATGATGAATGGCAGTATCCTGAAATGGCCTGGATTAAAAGAAAAAGTGACTGCATTGTATTGACAGCTGAGTAAGAACACAGTAGTTCACGAACGTTTAATATCTCCATGTTATATATGCATATACAGACATCTAGTATAATTAGCAAGCTTCAAAGAAAAGTTCCTTTTAAACAAAGTGAACTTAGCATAAACAGGATGACTAATTATGCAGATTATATTCTTATATGTCGGCAACACAAGTTTTCGTTAAAAGCGAATAAGTTGAGCATGTACCCATTAATGTATAATAATTGCCGTGTTACTCACTAAGTTTGCTTAGTTTGACATTTGTTACACCCACTGGCCTTTGAAGTAAACTCCGTCTGCTAATTTAGTTTTAAAAGCAATTCTGGTGTTAATATTAACAGCTGTTTTGATCAACTCCATTTTGGGCAGGTTAAATCTGACCCATAAACATTATTTGTCTTTAGTGCGAGGAATTTCCACAGTTACAATTAAGTAATGAAACCCTCTACTGAAGTTGCTTTGCATCATTTTATTAAAATTTTTTTCTCAGAAATATTACTCTGCTGCAGAAAAGAAATCTGAATACCCTGAATCATTCACTGCTGCTTGTGAATTGCGTATTCAGAGAAATACTTACTTGCAAAAATAAAAGACAGCTCAGGGAATAATTCAGCAAATGGGATTTTTTGAATCCTTTAAAATTTGAGTCATTTGCCTCCATTTCACCACAAAGCACCAAGCAGGAGGTAGTCCAAGGACAGAGAAAGAATAGCATTCAATTGCTTTAAACCTACCAATGATTACAAGATGAACAGTCCAAGTTAAAATGTTTACGACTCAGCCTCAGGAAGGGTAGGTAACGCCAGATTTATTTATAATCCAGCGTATCACATCAATAGTATGTTTTTCAATGAAATACCAAGAACTGACATCAGTACAGATAGTAAAATGACCTCAATGCTCGACTAGTACCTGTCAGAAACCAGGTGAACAAAATCAGAGTCAAAAGATAACAAAAGATTCATTTGCTTTAGTGGTTAGACAGCCACATAATTTATTTCAAATCGCAGTAGCTATACAATATTTAGAGTAAAATCTCTGCAGTTTTGTATGAAAAATTACTTTTTCAGTTTGGCGTGACAGGTACTGTTTGCAGCAACATTCATAATGAGGCTGGCGTGTCATTACATCTTACAGCTCATTATTTCTACTGTCTCATCATAGGAACTGAAACTTGCACTCAGATTTAAGCTTGAGGGGAATGTTTACCTCTTTATTACAAATGCAATCTGTGATTTTTGCTCCAAAATCTTTTTTAACGCCATATTGTCATAACCTGAAGGGTGCTTAAAACACACGCCATCAGGAAGTCCTTGTATTGCGACGGCAGCCGGGTCCTTCAAGATCTTATCATATGGCACAGGATTTGGAGTCGGTTTCCCAAGAGCTTTACCTGAAATTAGATATAATGGAGACAAGTAACAAGAATAGCTTTAAAATACCTTTTTAAGAGATGCAGACATCAGATACACAGACGCTGAAACCACAGTACTCCTAGACACCAAAATCCTGGAGTGAATGTACTTAAAGGACAAAATCTTCATATAATTTTGGATCCAATAAAAAGGTACAGTAAAAGTAGCTCTTCAGTTTTTAGAAAACCCCTGGCAATCTAGCAAGGACCAGCTTATGCATCTCACTAGCAGATTGCTTGCCTGCAAGTCTTAACAGCATCCACAAGAACAACCCAATGCCAGGGAATGGGATGCATACAGTCACCAATGAGTAATACTGAACGGACACTGCATCCAAATTTATCTTGGATAACTTAAATTTGATTAACTTGTCCACAAAGTTTGATCAATACCACCTTTCCCACCATTGTAAATTTTATGCAATTTTAATTTGTAAATTCTACCTCAACCAAATAGAAGCCAACCAAGGTAGAATGATACTCATTATCTAGCAACGTTACGAAAAAACAAACTTTACCAAAGTAGTAGTACTGACCAAAAAGTTTCCAACAGATAACTAAATTAGAAACTATAAAATTGCAAAAAAAGGGGCAAAATGCAAACGATACAATAAATACTCAGATTTCCAAGCAGATGTAAATTCCAGATAAACTCCATACCAATAGGAAAAGCTGTAGCTCAAAAAGAAACTGTTCTTTTATAAGAGAATGCAGCATGAAATGGAGGTTCACAATTTACACATGCTGTTCTCCACAGTTGCCATTACAATATACAGCAATTACATACTAGATCCGTAAGTAGGCCAGCAGGACTAAAACTTTCCACTTCTAAAAGCAATCTGAATTTATTCAGCTGTACACGCAAAATGACATTTCTCAAGGACAACAGCAATTTGCAATTCTGACTTGCAACTAATTCAGTTTTGATTTTGAAAGAAACTGAATTAAATGAATGGGAAAGTATTTATAGAGTCAAACATACAGCGTGGAAATAGACTGGTCCAACTCGTCAATTCTGGCCAAATATCCTAGATCAATCTAGTTCCATTTGCCAGCATTTGGCCCATATCTCTCTAAACCGTTCCTATTCATAAAACCATTTAAAAATTGTAACTAAGTGTTTTTTAAAAATGTTGTTAAGTGTACCAGCCTCCACCACTTCCTTTGACAGCTCATTCCATACACGCACCACTTTCTGCATAAAGACATTACCCCTCAGGTCCCTTTTAAATCTTTCTCCTCTCACCTTAAACGTGCCCTCTAGCTTTGGATTCCCCCACCTCAGGGAAAAGACGCTGTCTATTTCCCTAGTCATGCCCCTCATGATTTTATAAGCCTCTATAAAGCTCACTCCTCAGCCTCTGGCGCTCCAGGGATTATAGTCCCACCCTATTCAGCCTCTCCCTAAAACAAAAACCCTCTAACCCTGGCAACATCCTTGTAAAACTCTTCTGAACCATTTCAAGGTTTCACAAAATACTTCTAAAGCAGGGAGGCTAGAATTGCACACAGCATTCCAAAGAAAGCCTGACCAATGTCCTGTGCAGCCACAACATGACCTCCCAATGCAGTGACCGATAAAAGGCAAGCATACCAAAGTCCTTCTTCACTTTCCTATCTATCTGCAACTGCACTTTCAAGGAACTATGAACTTGCACTCTGAGGTCTCTGTTCAGAAACACTCCCCAGGATCTTACCATTAAAGTGTATAAGTCTTATAACTTACATTTTATTCAAAATAATCCATGAAGCACAGCAATCAAGGCAAACATCAGGGCACAGTTAGAAACAGTGAAATTGTTACAAGGTCTCATTTTCTCAAGCAGTGAGCTACAGTGAATCAAATGGCTTGAAACCATTTTTATTTTTAAAAATAGCATTACAATCTTAAGTTAACAAAAATGGGCAAACATCATAAATGATACTAAAACACCAAATTACTAAAAAAGGGAAAATGGTCAGCAATCTATTTTTGTTTCAGATTGCCAACATCCGCAGTTATGTTTCATACTGTCGTACAATCTGCTGTGTACAAACACACACAGACAAGTGTAAGCTGAACCAGACCCATTAGAAAGACTGGAGCCATGCCTTTGAATTAGCTAGAGTTCCCACCACAGGCTAGGTGCATTGAGTACATAGCCACTGATTTAGTTTCACATGTTATTAGCTATTAGTTTGCAAAATCATTTGAGGTCGTGGCAATACATCATTTGCAATCAAACCTGATTGGTTTGCTCATCATATGATGGTTGAACTAGATCAGCATAATAGGAAATCGTACAATTTCTTTAAAAATCTGTACTTAGAATATTTAAAGAGTTAACATCAATTTTAGAGGCATGAGTTGTAATTTTAACAAATAGTCCTGATCAATGTGCCTTGGCATTCTTTGACCTGGAAGCAATATCAAAAAGGAATGCAACAGCTAAAGCTGCGTGAACGACACACAGGAGAGGAGCAGAGGGAACAGAAAAAGGTGGTGTATTTCCAAGGAGCTACGTGCATGTAATATAGGACCGAAAGTCAGAGGCCGTGTTTGAGCAAGAATTATGAAGTGAAATATTTTGCTGTTGCAGCTTTAGTTTTGCAAAGCCAACCAGCCTAGATAACAGGACTTATTAGAGAGGTTAGATAATGAAGTCTCCAGGGAAACTGTGTGAAAAGTTGTTATGAACTTAGATAAGGAGGTTCTGCAGAAGTGTGTTGTTCAGGTGACAGTATCTGCAGGGGCCTCTGACACGAAAAGGAACCAATTGCCTGAAAAGTGATGGCCGAATTGATGGTGTGGGAAGAGTGAGAAATTGTACACACCAGTCAAAGTTACGAAGTGTACATGTTATGGTTGCTGTTAAGTAATGTCAGTGCATAAGTTGTACAAGATGTGTCTTTGTTGGAACAAATATTTAAAAATGAAATCTACCTTTTTATTTTCATTATCATTGTCCATTAATAGTAGTAAAAAGTTCCAAATGGCAAAATCCTCTTGGTAACATTATAACATTGCTCTGAGATTATGCAAATAATGTATATGCCATAACTACTGAAGGAGGATATAAAACAAGCAGCAGCCAGGAGTGTGGACCTGCATGTTGAATCCTTAGGTTAGATGTGTTTGTAGAGGTCATCAGTAGCTTGTATTGATTAGCATTAGTCTTCAAGTAAAAGAATCTATGTTATTGACTACCTGTCCTGTGTTACTGGTGAGTTTGAGACACAAAAGGAAGCAAAGTCTTCCCTTTGAAATATAACTAGTGGCTTCATTCAACTGAACAACATCAACAAAAATCACAAAATATCAATATAAATTTATCCCCCACAGGTAGTATGAAACGTGATGGTACCATACAGTGAAGAGAACAGCTCCTCAACTGATTTTCTTTTTGTTCTCATGTCAGCCTGATTATCCACTGCAACTGGTGTCACACAAAGAACATCTTCATTTCTGAGTTTTTCTGCCGCTTTTTGCTCCTCAGCCACACCTGAAATTAAATCATAACTCTTTAAAATTAAGTAAGCCAACATCTCAGGGAAAATTTACTTAGACCTGTTGTATTGAAAAACCTTTTATTAAAAAACAGCGTAGAAATTAAAAACTGATTATCTAATATGACCCACATTTAGGACTGAAATACTCCCCAATTAGTATTTATTCCAGCTACTTCAATTAATGTTCAAGCATCCTGAATGTTACAAGCATAAACTGCCCAATGGCTGGAAAGTAGTTCTTTTTAATTCTCCCATGGGATAAGAGCATGTATAACATTTGACACCAGGCCAATTGCAAATTAAATGTGATAACCATAACAAGCTACAGTGCAGTTACCGTGATGGTGGTGATGGTTGGGGAGGGGGGGGGGAGAGAGAGAGAGGAGGGGGAACCTTTCCACGTCTACCCTACCATTCATGCAAAGGCCTTGTAGGTCACAACAAGATTGCCCCATGATTCTTAACCCGGAGAACATGCCCAATCTTCTCAACCTCTCCTCATAAAAAGATCTGTTCATTCCCAGCATTAGCCTAGTATATCATCTTTGGACGGCCTGTAATACCTGTACAGTTTCCTACTCTAAAGGATGTACCTCATCCTTACCTGGTCTGGCTACACATGACTCCAGAACCACAGAAATATGACAAGCACCTAACTGTTTTGGGCAATTGGGAATGAGTAATAAATGTTGGCCTGGCAAGTGACACAAAATGTTGTTAGCATCTTCTACTGTGAAAACTGACATGAAGTATTTTACCAACAACTCCGCAATGTTCTGGTTCCCCATTATTTCCCCAGCCTTCTCGAATGAAGTCAACATTGGCCTTTCTCTTCCTTTTTATAAAGAAATTCTTGCTGTCCATCTTGATATTACTTGCAGGTTTACCATCAAAGTTTATATTTTTTCCTTGCCTTGTTAGTTTTTAAATCTAATCTTTGCCACACTGAAAGAAAATATAATTCAATTTGATGCTATCCTCTGCTTTCCTGGTTAACCATGGTTGACTTATCCCCTTCTTCGAATCCCTTATTTCCTCTCACTGCAATATATCTTTGCTGTGAGCTATGAAGTATTTTCTAAAATGTCAGTTATTGCTCCTCAATTGTCTTTGCTTCTAAACTCATTGTCCAGTCCACTCCACATAGCTGTACCCTCATTCCTTTGAAACTACCTTCAGCTTAAATTGTTGTCTCCAAATAAGCTCCTCCCTCTCAAATCTCAAACACAAAATTATGCATTTTTTAACCAGGAGATCATTTACCTGTCTATTACACATCATCAGATGCAAAATTACCCAATTGCCAAATGCAGGCAAGTGGGACTGGTTTAGTTTCAGAAACTTGGTTGGCATGGATGAGTTAGACCAAAGAGTCTGTTTCCGTGCTGTATGACTTTATAATTTGGCTCATGATGTGTGAACAGTTCACTACCAGAATTTATAAGAATGATATTGCACTGCGTAATCAAGTGAATAATTTTGCAACTGATTGAAATCAATGGGCAAGATTCACACCTGACAATTCAATTTTAAAAATTTATCAGAGTAAACAGCTAGGCTTTCAACTGGATTTTAATTCTGGTGGCTTGATAGTGTTTTCACTACAAGAATATCCTGCTATAGTACCCAGCATTTAATGTGCACTTGGAGCTGAAGGAGGAATGCACATGGTCATCTTGCAGTGATAGAGAACCCACGTTCTTTTAAGAAAAACTTTGGAACGAGCTGGGCTTAAATCTTGGATTTTCAGCCTTCTGACATTCAGCATACTTGAACTTGTATTAGTAAAGAACATACACACCAGTGGAGAATAATTTTACTCTCAAAATGTGTTTTTACATCAGATAACTACAATGCTTAGTTAAGGAATTTTTAAAAAATTATAAACCACATGGCCTGGAATCGAAGCAATTACAGTTTCGTTTTAAAATTGAACTAGAAAACAAGACCTTTTATCAAGAATGCAATTCTTTCTTGATCCCAAACACATCCCAC
This sequence comes from Stegostoma tigrinum, assembly GCF_030684315.1. NCBI lineage: Eukaryota > Metazoa > Chordata > Chondrichthyes > Orectolobiformes > Stegostomatidae > Stegostoma > Stegostoma tigrinum. Next base: position 9,664,527 of record NC_081380.1, read on the forward strand.
TTTCTCTCTCAGATAATAAAATGAGAGGCTGGATGAACACAGCAGGCCAAGCAGCATCTCAGGAGCACAAAAGCTGACGTTTCGGGCCTAGACCCTTCATCAGAGAGGGGGATGGGGAGAGGGAACTGGAATAAATAGGGAGAGAGGGGGAGGCGGACCGAAGATGGAGAGTAAAGAAGATAGGTGGAGAGAGTATAGGTGGGGAGGTAGGGAGGGGATAGGTCAGTCCAGGGAAGACGGACAGATCAAGGAGGTGGGATGAGGATAGTAGGTAGATGGGGGTGCGGCTTGGGGTGGGAGGAAGGGATGGGTGAGAGGAAGAACCGGTTAGGGAGACAGAGACAGGTTGGACTGGTTTTGGGATGCAGTGGGTTTGGGGGCAGGGGGGGGGGGGGGGGGTGAAAGAGAGCTGGGCTGGTTGTGTGGTGCAGTGGGGTCTTTACTTCTTTCCTTTACTCCCCAATGAAATGCCAAATTAAAATATATCCTCTGTATTTTCTTTGAGATACAAGAACATTGTTGTATCTTAAAAAGGCAAAACAAGTGTGTGATGGATGATCCTTAATCTTTGAAGGAAACTTTTTCTATAAACATAGAAAAATTATGTATATTACAATGCCTATACAAATTTTGCTGAAATAGTACAGAGAAAACATTTTTCATTTTTGTACTGCTGACATTTAGCAAAAGGTTAGACAGAAAAATCAAAGTGCAGATACACAATTTGCCATTTTGCGCTTGCAGCATGCACAGAAGTAATTTATTGCAACAACATAAACACAGCAACTGCTGAACAGGAAAAGGCTGTGTTTCTCACCAACCATGATAGAAGTCCTGGCATTGAAAAGGCAATTTTTAAAATTCAAAAATCGACTTTGCGATCCAAAACTGACGGAAACCAAGGGAAAAGTTACAACAACAAATCAGAAAAAAATGGGTCCACTATTTCCAGTTCCAGAGCAGTGCAGACCTCCAATCTCAAAGCAATATCAAAAAAGTCTTCTGGAAAATATTTACCGTCTCACTTCCTGTAACATTTATGTATCACCTGCTACAATAAGCAATTTGCTGTTAGACTAATTCTACCCATGTAATCAACTGAGATAAAGTCACTACTTCTTCTCTCCACAAATAGTGTCTGACATGCGAACTTTTGTAGCATTTTCTATTTAGCCCTGGTTTCCAATTTATCAAGAGATTCAGCAAACCACAAAGCAATAAGTTAAGGGAATTCAAAAATTTTAAACCAGTGCAGAAATTAAAGAAAATGTAAAACTTTAATTTCTTTGCCAATAAATTGAAATCAACATAATAAGTTGCACCTTTTAATTTCTTTATTTCAAATGGCCAAATGTTCAGTATTTCTAACTTAGACAAACCAGACGAACTGAATTGGTCTTTATCAACCCCAACATTGCTACATTCCTAAAATAGGTGTCAAAGGAATCTCAACAGACAAGGTCAGCAAGATCACTGGACCATCAACACGGAGTTAACACAACAATGATTTAGGATAATTGTTATCTTTTCTGATCACTGCTGTGACAGAATTTCCCAATCATCACCTCAAGGGAAATTGGGATGGGCAATATATGTGGCAATCTCAGAACAGCGCTAATTGAAGTCCACTTTTTCAGCAAGAGACACAGGCAGGTGAAGAGCCAAGAGGAGACAAAGTGACAAGAATTGGAGAGAGTTCACGATTTAACAGAAATATACAAAGAAACTTTCCATTGCTTCCTAAATAGCACTTTATTCAAGAATAATCCCCACGCGATATTTCTTCTGATTCTCAATATTTCTAAACCATGTGGATCAGTACACAATATCGTCACAAAGTCATACAGTCATATAGCATTGAAACATTCCCTTTGGACCATCCACTCCATGCCAAACATATTCCTAAACTATAACTAATCCTAACTAGCACTTGGCCCAAATCCCTCCAAACCTTTCCGTGAACTTATCCAAATATCTTTTAAATATTGTAACTGTACCTGCATCTACCACTTCCTCTGGCAGTTCATTCCAAATACAAACTACCCTCGAGAGAAAGTTACCCCTCAGGTCCTTTCTAAAAAAAAACCTTTGTCCTCTCACTTTAAAAATACGTCCCCTAGTTTTGAACTACCCCGTCCGAAGGGGAAGACCTTTGCTATTCATCTTATCTATAACCATCAAGATTTTATAAACCTCTAAGTTCATCCTTCAACCTCTTCCAGTCCAGCCCAGTTCTGTATCCTCAATATCCAGCAACATCCTGGTACATCTTTTCTGAACCTGCTCCAGTTTAATAATATCCCTCCTACAAAAGGGTGACCAAAACTGCAAACAATACTCCATAAGAGGCCTCACTAACGTGCTGTACAACCTCAACATGGACTTTACAACTGTTATACTCAAGATCAGAGCAAGAAGGCATTTGATAAGGTTCCCCACAGCAGGCTCATTCATAAAGTCAGGAGGTATGGGATACAGGGAGATTTGGCTGTCTGGATTCAGAATTGGTTGGCTGACAGGAGGCAGAGGGTGGTTGTAGATGGTAAGTATTCTGCTTGGAGGTCAGTGCCGAGTGGTGTCCCACAGGGGTCTGTTCTTGGGCCTCTGCTCTTTGTAGTTTTTATAAATGACTTGGATGAGGAGGGTGAGGGGTGGGTTAGTATGTTTGCTGATGGCACAAAAGTTGGAGGTGCTGTTGATAGTATCGAGGGCTATTGCAGGCTTCAGCAAGACATTGACAGTGGGCAGAGCTAGGTTGAGAAATGGCAGACCGAGTTCAACCTGGATAAATGCGAAGAGATGCATTTTGGAAGGTCGAACTTAAATGCTGAATATAGGATTAAAGGCAGGATTCTCGGCAGAGTGGAGGAACAGCGGGATCTTGGTGTTCAAGTGCATAGCTCCCTCAAAGTTGCCACCCAAGTGGATAAGATTGTTAAGAAAGCATATGGTGTTTTGGCTTTCATTAACAGGGGGATCAAGTTTAAGGGCCGCAAGGTTTTGCTGCAGCTCTACAAAACCCACACTTGGAATATTGTGTCCAGTTCTGGTCGCCCATAGGAAAGACGTGGAGGCTTTGGAGAGGGTGCAAAGGAGGTTTACCTGGATGCTGCCTGGTCTGGAGGGCTTGTCTTATGAGGAGAGGTTGACTGAGCTCGGACTTTTCTCTCTGGAGAGAAGGAGGAAGAGAGGTGACCTGATCGAGGTGCACAAGGTAATGAGAGGCATGGATAGAGTCGATAGCCAGAGACTTTTCCGCAGGGCAGGACTGACTGCCACGAGGGGTCATAGTTTTAAGGTGTTAGGAGGAAGGTACAGAGGAGACGTCAGAGGGAGATTCTTCACCCAGAGAGTTGTGAGCGCATGGAATGCTTTGCCAGTGGTGGTCGTGGAAGCAGAGTCATTAGTGACATTTAAGCGACTGCTGGACATGCACATGGACAGCAGTGAATTGAAGGGAATGTAGATTAGGTTATTTTATTTTTGGATTAGGATTAATCCATGGCACAACATCGTGGGCTGAAGGGCCTGTACTGTGCTGTACTTTTCTATGTTCTATGGTTCTAACAAAGTCAAGCATGTTAAATATCTTCTTAACCACCCTGTCTACTTGTGGTATAAGTTTCAAAGAATTATGTACTTGGACCCTGAGGTCCCTCTCTTCCACAACCCTGGCATTAATTGTACAAGTCCTGTCCTTATTTGCATTACCAAAATGCATTACCTCTCACTTAGCCAAACAAAACCCCATCTCTCATACCTCAGCCCAGTGACCCAATTCATCAAAATCTCTGTAATCTTAGATAACCTTCTTCACTGCCCACTATACCAACAATTTTGGTATCATCTGCAAATTTACTAACCATACTTTTTACATTCTCATCCAAATCATTTATATAATGACAAACAAAAGTGGACGCATTTTGTGTTAACATTTACAAGTTTCACAATTCACCAAGTAACTCAGCATGAATGTTGTGAGAAAAATCTAGGTTTTAAAAATTGTTGAACATTAGTGTCCTATAGAAATCTCAAATTCAAGATACAGGCACAGAAACTAAGGTTGCTAAAGCTCCTTTTAATTAATCTTTGAAATCATACAAATCTGACACTCAAAGCTATAAAATAAAGGATTGTACTAACTTACAGTATTTGACAAAATCAGTTTGAAAATCCTTTCGGCTTCCAATGAAAGATCTTCCTCGCTCGGTCCCCACGACAAATATATCTTTCTCATATACAGCAATGCAAGCCACTTCAGCTTTTGACTTTGCAATTTCCTGGCACTGCAGGGAAATATCAATTAAGTGAACATTTTCAGACATTACAGAAAAATGTATTCAAGTACTCTTAAATGAAACACTTGCTATATCACTCTAACATTAATTTCAGTTAGGCTTTTGAGTGACAACGTCTGTAAAGTCTTGCTTCTCTTTTCTCATTAAGGTTGTTGATTAAAATACTGGACAAAGGTACTGAACATTTGAATGAATGCACCTAGAACTTATTTATCTGACTCAGCCTTAAAGAGCTTTTGAAACGTGATTTGCCCATATTTTTGCAGAATAGTACGCCTTCTAATATAGAGTGAAAATCACCAAAATCTGCCTTGCACTTGAAACACAGCATTTCACAAAATGCAAAAGCTCAGACAGTTATTTTAGTACTTCTAAGCTTTACATCATATTTATTCAAAACTTGGATGAAGAAATAAACTCAAATGTGCAATTAACACTAAATTAGAAGGCACAATGAATTATGCAGATGAGGACAAAGATTATGAAGGCATATAGGCCAAATAGCAAATGAGAAAAAAACAAATGAAGCTTGATGCAGAAATCCAACAATCACTCACTGTGGAACTAATAAAGGCAATTTGCAGCTTTTGTAAAAAAAAATTAACACCTGCTGTTCAAGATTTCCATGTGTACAGACTATTTAAAGCTAGTTTTCAAACCAAAAAAATGCTAGTGGAAAGTTGCCCAACACCACTGTCTCTAAACAGTTGAAATTAAAGCATGACTTCAATTACACAAAACATTGGTCAGATATCATCCATAGCAATACTCTGTTTAGGGCATCAAAAAACTATATATGGGCATGGAGGTTGCTGCAGAGCAGATTAGCCAGAATTTAAAGAGTTAACTTTTTTTTAAAACTTGCATAAAGTCGATCTTTATTTGATGATAAAGGGTTTTTGATAAAATTGACACAGAGACTACTTCCTCTGCTATAAGAATCCAAAACCAGGAAGCCAAAAAGTGAAGCTAAACCATCAAGATTTGAAATCGTGCTTTTGTACAGACAGGAAATTTGGAATTCTCTCCCCAGAGAAGTTACTGACACATGGACAATTCAAATTACTTAAGGTCAAGGCAAGCAATTAGGGTGATACAAAGGAAAAGGCAGGCAACATGAGATTTAGGGCCAGATTGGCTGCTGGTATAATGATACAGCAGAACAAGCTCAAAAAAAGGTCCAAAGGATCTACATTCTCTTTTCCTAAGCAGATCCTCTAAGTGTATTGTAAAATGAATTTGGAGAGTTTTCTGCAAGTCAAGAGAAACGCACAAGAGAGCCAAGGATATCTCCAATAAAATGTAGATAAATACTGCATGATTGAAAAGCACAAAAATCTCAACACAGGTAGAAGTCACATATGTATGATTCTATGCACAATAACATCTGCATAGACTGGACACATGCAGATCAACTCCAGTAATAATCATACAACCAATTGTTAGTAATTATGTTAAATAATAGTGGAAGACAGCCTCACTGAGAAACCCTTTATTTCAAAATTTATGGTATTTTCAAATGAAACAAAAAAATCAACTAAAGCTATTACAGTAACAGCAGGTCTATATGCAGTCAAATAAAAAAGGAAGAACAAAGACAACAGGCTAACTTTATACTCTACAATTATAGCCAGCCCATTTTTGCAACAATATCCAACTTGTAGCAAAATAAATGCTCATTTTTCTCAATTGTCATTTACTCATGAGGTCATACACCACCCTACTCCTCACTGCCTCTCACAAACAAACTTATTAAAATAAATTAAATGTATGATCTAGTCATCTGGAAGACAAATCTAACTACCACGACTATCTAAAAATGCAGTAAAGTGAGCATGCTAAGCAATTCAAAAGATTATTACCCCAGGATTATATTGAAAACTACAATCCAAAATAGGTTGTTCAGATCCCAACTGTTCCATTTTGAACCTCCCAATGAGCAGTACTCCCAAATCCAAGTACTAACTGCTTCCAGTTACCAGTTTTTCTTCTTTCCTTGAGCATTTTTAATTTAAAAAATTTTCAAATGTTGGCATGATCGCAGATTCAATGAACTTTAGTTTTGCAATTCAGTCTCATAACTCTCAATGTAAGCAAGTTTTCTTGTTCATTTAAATCTCTTCACATTTGTGCCTTTGTTTGAAGAAGATCAATGCACCACAACCAACATATACTGCACTATCAAAATATTAAGTACACACCAGACCCACACGCGGAAGATACGCCTGTATTGAAATCCGTGGAAATTGAGAGTAATTAATGTTCACAGTCATGCTCAATTAAGAAAACCGAAGAATCTAATTTAAGACTGTCATCTGCATTATACTGGTTGCTCACCTCTTCGTCAGAAGGTTCACGGTTCAGTTCCATTTCAGAACCTGATGGCAAAAATCAAGTCTAATATTCCACAGTAGTATTAAAGGGTTGTTGCATCTTTTAAAAGATCGCATTTCCAAAGATGTGACAAACCAAGGCTCCATTTGTCTGTTGGGTTAATATAAACTGATTCCATAGCACTATTCTGAGAGGGAACAGTAATGCCCTGAATTCTGGCCACCATCCGTCATCCTACCTGCAGTAATTATCAGTTGTCCCTCAGTTCGAGGACAGCATCTCAAGTTAGTGCCTTGATTTTCATATGACTGATCAGCCTAATCCTTGATCTGCAGATTTTTGCGCACATGCATACAACAACCCATAATGTAAGGGATCCAGAGTCCTTTACTTCCTTGGCCATCACCATTCTGAATTTATTAAAGCACGGAGACTAAAAACTGCGATGTAGTTTGACAAACAAGCTGCCATCTCTTTGATGGTTGAAGACAACCTCTTCCCAGCCTTAAAGGTTAATGCAACTGTGATTCAGGATAACTTGAAAAGTTTTTTTGTCCTGCCTGAGGAAGTTAACCAGCTGAGAGCTGATGAGCAGAAGGATTGACAGTTTTTAGTCATTTGGACAGATTTTGCAGGACTCTTGCTGAAATGTTTGTGAAGCAGCCTTCATGAACTCCACTGTTTGTTTGATTGTCACTTCCTACAAGATGAAGCCCAAAACTGCGAGTACAATTCTAAACGCAGCTTTATGGTTTTATATAGATTGACCAAGAGTATTTCAATTTTCACATTCAAACATAAATATAACACTAGATTCCTGGGCTGCTTCAAACAGGTGAAAAGGCATTTTTACACTACTGTGAATTAAATCACTTTGATATTTGGATCTTGCACAGTCAACAGCATTCCCGAGTATGATTTACTGGACCTACCCCTTTTCCCCAACAGCAGCAGGAACAAACATTGTCATAAGCCTCTGAATCTACCTTTAGAATTATCTCAAAAACCAAAAGAACTGCAGATGCTGTAAATCAGGAACAAAAACAAAAGTTGCTGGAAAAGCTCAGCAGGTTTGGTAGCATCTGTGGAGGAGAAAACAGTTAACATTTCGGGTCCGGTGACCCTTTCTCAGAACCCGGACCCGAAATGTTAACTCTGTTTTCTCCTCCACAGATGCTGCCAGACCTGCTGAGCTTTTCCAGCAACTTTGTTTTTGTTTAGAATTATCTCCTTCACTGCTATAGCATGAAACCTGCAGTAAACCTGTCAAGTGGTGCAAAAAACATTTTGCAAATTATCTGTGGAATTCCCTGCCCAGTGAAGTGGTTGAAGCTACCTCGCTGAATGTTTTTAAGGCAAGGCTAGATAAATTTTTGAACAGTAAAAGAATAAAGGTTTACCATGAGTGGGTGGGTAAGTGGAGCTGAGTCTCAAAAAGATCAGCCATGATCTTACGAAATGGCAGGGCAGGCTCGAGGGGCTAGATGGCCTCCTCCCACTCCTAGTTCTTATTCGAAGACTCAAATCCCTTGAATCACAAAGTAAAAGTGCCTATGTAGCACAAGGCTGCTAAAATTCATAGGTTTGTTAATAAACAATAATCTTGTAAATTCCTAATAATTTACCATAGACTCCAGTGCTGACATAAGGAATTTTACTGCCAGAAGATTTTCAGCGCTGGAGGGTTCCTCCTGTATAATTGGTGAAGTTCCAACTTGTGCCATGTTTCCTGAGTATAGGAATAAAGGGAGAAGACAAGAATTCATTAAAATAATCATATACTCAGCAAAAACGCAATGCTAACTCCCAATCATAAAATTCAGGAAAAATGTACATCACTAAAATTAACTGAGCTACGATTCAATACGAATTAGGGTTATAAATTTCAGCTTGGCTCCCAAATGATGCTGCCAAAAATTAACTAACTGTTCTTAATATTTAATTCTTCAGAATTTCTAAAGTCATACTGAACTCAATACATTAACTATATTTCTTTCTCCACAGATGCTACAGGACCTGTGGAGTTTCTCCAGTATATTTGCATCAGATGTTCACAATCAAGGTGCATTTTAAGATTTATAAAAGGAATGCTTTGGGATTAATGGGATTTTATTTACATGTGGTCTACAATCTGACATTTCCAGTAATAACATCAGCTAGGGACATAGCAAAACTCAGAAAACAACTCATTTATTATAGACATCTTTGATTCAGTGGCAAAACAACTAAGCCACTTTGTAGAATTAAACTCTATCCCCCATTCACAAATAAAAGCACCCTTGTGAGACAGAGAGAGGGCAGAATAGGCAGAGAGTGAGCAAACAAGAGACAAGAGATACTGGAATGGAAAAGATAGCCTGGAGTTTTGTATTACTTTACTGACACACCCAGTTGTCCTACAGAAATTGGAACCAACTCAGTCAGGATAGACAGAGACTAAGTCCTCATGCACCAGTTGCTGAAAGTAAGCATGCAGATACAACAGGCAGTGAAGGGGACAAATGATATGTTGTATATAGCAACAGGGTTGGAGTATCGGAGCAGGGACATCCTACTGCAACTAGAAGGGGTACTAATAAGACGACATCTGGAGAACTGTGCACAATTTTGGTCTCTTTACCGGAGGATGGATGTTCTGGCTACTGAGGAAGCACTAATAAGGTGTACCAGACTGGTTCCCAGGAATAGTGGGCAGGGCGGGGGATGGCAGGGGAAGGTATGTGGTGGTTGCACTGACATATCAACAGAGACTGGATTAGTTATGACTATATTCAGTATGGTTAAGGAGGAGGTGGTGTGGAATCTCAGAAACCTATACAATTCTAAATGGCATTAACCAGGGTTAAAATGATGTTACCAATGACCTGGGAGCTCAAAACTAGGGGTCACAATTTAAGGATAAGGGGTAGGCCTTTTAGGTTAGAAATGAGGGGAAATATCTTCATCCAGACACCAGTATAAGCCAATGGAATTCTCTGTCACAGGAAATGGTTCCAGCCAAAATATTTATGACTTTCAAGAAAAACATATGTAAGATTCGTAAAAGTAAAGGGACCATAGGGTATGAGGAGCACACTGGAAGAGGGCACTGAGTTGGTTGATAAATTTCTACTAAACAGATAGGAAGAACAGCCTCCTGCACCACTTGCAAAATTATTTTTCCACTCATGCGCAGGTGTTCTGAAGAAACAAGATCGAACTCCAGAACAGAGTTGCTAATGCAACCTTCAGCACACAGTTCCCCATCCCTTTCAAACCAAGTTTACGCAATAATTAAAGTCACAAACTTCATCTCTCATTTCTTGAAAGCTTTCCAAGTTTCCTTTCCAAAGTCACATACATTTTCAGTAAACGGTAGGCAAGTCACAGCTCACATTATTGTTAACTAGTCTAAGAAGTCAAACGTCCCTTCAAAACTTTGATAAACCATTTAAATCTAGCATATCCAAATAGTTTCATATTCCAGTTGCTCATGCTTAAATATTGGAGATGTTCTGAATGAGTATAAATAAAGTTGGCCAATTCAAAAAGAACACTGAATGCTGCTTTCAAACTAAAAATATCTAACTTTTAAACAGTTGTGTAATGTGATTTTTTTCAAATTTCTTCCTTAGAAAAGAATCCAAAACCTTTAACCATTCAAAAGTCATCCATGATATGAAAATTTGCAAAAGACATTATCAGACAAGTACAAAATATACATATTTCTCCTCAATATCAATTACTCAACGACTTCTTCAAAAGGTACCACACCAGGTATAGTATTAGCAAGAGGTATAGGATCATAATAATCACAGTACACTGGGAGACCACTTGCTTCACTTAAGTCTACACCAGCTCTCTCCAAATCAATATAGTTCATTCACACTCCCTCCCTTCATCCCCCACCTCTGCTAGCCCTGCAAAATTTTCTCTTCAGATGTGTATTGTTATGATCTCATTTGAAAATACTACTGGACTGCAATACCAGATCACAAAGTGAAACCTCATCTGACAGACCTTTAGTCTTACTTTTGCAATTTGGTTATTGTGGTGATAATCACTGAACCTATTCATTAAAACCTGCCAAAGGACACAATGAAAATTTTACTAGTTGAGGTCTTATTACCAATCTGAGAACTAAAAATTAAACCTGACATATATTCAAGCTTCAATAAAGGCTCAACCTTTTACCAATTAAATTATTGTTTGGTTTGCACAGATAAACTTGTTTATTATTCCAGCATGTGTCTATTCACCCAATGCTATCTTCTTTAACATCTTTTCATAAAGGCCCTCAGACTGTTTTTGGAGCTCACAGTTCCACGCGAGAGAGTTCTTTAAACTCCTCTTACACAGCCTGGTATTTCTGCAGATTTCTTACTCACATTGAACCATTCAAAACTTCTTTTCTCCTGCCCAGTCTGCTGTGATGCTTTCTCCCTCAAATGACCTACTTCTATCTGAAAGAAAACTGCACACACTGACATGCTAGCTAGTTTACACTTTCTAAAAGGAAAGCACGTTATCTCCTTGTCTCACCAGAAAAGTTGGGTGGCAGACCATTCTTCCCCCTCAGTCATGCAGAACCTTCGGTCCAACTCGTCCATGTTGGCCAAGTTTCCCAAACTAAACTAATTCCACTTGCCTGCGTTTAGACAATATCCCTCTAAACCTTTCCTATTTATGTACCTTTCCAACTGTATTTTAAACGTAACTCTGTCTGTTTCTACCACTCCCTCTGGCAGTTCATGGTACATGTGAACCACCCGTGTGGAAAGAAATAGCTGCCCCTCGGGCCCCTTTTAAATCTTTTTCCTCTCACTTTAAAAATCCGGTCAGTAGTTCTGAATTCCCCTACCCCTCATGATTTTATAAACTTCTACAAGGCCACCCCTCAACCACCTATGTTCCAGTGGAAAAAAGTCCCAGCCTATCCAGCCTCTTCCTATAGCGCTCACTCTTCAGTCCCAGCAAGACCCTGGTAAATATTTTCCAAACCCTCTCCAATTTAATCAGATCTTTCTACTTCTCTTCCACCCTGTTCTGTAAAACACTGGATCATTCATTTTCTTTTAGAAAAAGCATGTAAATACATTTCCAGACACTATTGGTATTCTCAGAAATGAAACCAAGTCCTTTCTTTCTTACTTAACTCACTGTATACAAAAACAACTCAAATTAAGGCTATATATGGTTACGTCCGTGTTAGAACCCAAGTTTCCCAATAATAACACTGAATACTCTGAAGTTGACAATTTATTTTTTGAAGGGCACAAGTGCTCGTGCATACATACTATGCACTGCAGATCCCAAAGACATTGGCCAGAAAACATGCCTCTCAGTATCGTTTTTGGTTCAACTGCCAATCATATTAAAATGTTTCTGACTGGTTCACCCTGACAACTGAGATCTCCCCTCAGCCTCTTCTTTTCCAAGACTAAGCTTAACTTTTCCAATCTGTCTACTTAACTGAAGTTACTCATCCCCTGAGCCATTCTTGTAAATAGTTCCATCATCTCGCTAAAGGACAGTGCTCTGAATTAGACAATATTCCAGCTTAAGTCAAATCTGAGTTTCATAAATTTTCATAACTTTTTCTTCATATGTGTTTCTATTTGTAAAGCCAAAAATTCCTTTTCACCCAAAAATTTCTTTATCCATTGTCAGCCACAAATGGTTCCCATTAGCAGCTATTCATTCTCCCAGACTGACTTTTACTTGACTTTGTCAGCCTGTTTTTCTCTCTTGGTTCCACCTCCACTTATCGTTTACTCCTTCCCACTCCCCACCGCTCAATTTTTTTAAACATATATACTAACCTTTTCCTGGCTGCAACAGGGTTAGGGTTAGTCAGGTCTGAAGTGTTGCTACGTCTGAAGCATTAATTGTGCTTTCTCCCTACAGATGCTGCCAGACTTGCTGAGTTTTTAAATCAGCAATTTCTGTTTTTTGTTTCTAATTTCTCAATTAACACCTCCTTGACACCGTTAACAATTTGTATACATATTTACCCAAGTATCACTGTTCTTGCATTTCCTAATGAATGGAACCCTTCACATTCCCATTACTTCTCACTCCTCCAACCAAAATGTATCAATGCAGACTGGTCTACAGTCAAATCTTCATTTGCCTCAGATCAGTTCATTCTAGCAGTAGGCTTATGTCCACCTGGAAGTCTATCATTGCCATCCTCACGATTCACAATACATTCAAATTTTGAAGTGTGCTCTGTTCAACCATATCTGACCAGTAGTTTATATCAAGTAAAAGCAGTGATCCAACAAAAACCCTTCTGAAATCCTGTTGTACAATCTCCCTGAAACATGTGCCATGACCATCTTTCCTGCCATACTTTTTTTCTTCCAATGGTTTTAAAATTTGCTGCCATGTCTATTACGTGTCTCTATTAAAGGCCTTTTGATGTACAGATGGGCCATCTGAACAGCAACATCCCTTGTCGTTGCCTGATCTTAAAACAACTGTCCGACTGACTGTTAATTTGGATTCTTGATTCCTGGATATCATTTCTCAAAGCCTTTCCAACACTAACATTAAACTGACAGGAACTTCGAAGAAGGCTGGACTCAAAAAAATAATCAGTTTCCCTCTCCATAGATATTGCCAGACTTAACATCTTATATAGTACTCTGCTTTTATTTCAGATATCCAACATGCACGTAATTTTGCTTTTATTTAAATAAAAAGTTTACAATTTACTCTCAAACCCCTTGGTTGTGATACAGTTAGGAGGAGTGGCTCCATTTCCTTGTCTCATTCCTCCAGTGGTCACAAAAGATAGATGATATTGCCAGTTATATCAGACTAAATGTAACTGAGTAACAGACAGCCAGGTTCAAGTAACAAAGAATCACTTTATTATAATCAAAAAATCTTACTCAAGCAAACAGGCAAGGATTAGCAAACATTTTAAATCATGAAAATATATATAATTACCCTTCTTAATTAAGAACTGCCAAAGAAAGACTGAAATAAGTGCCAGCTTAAAAGCACTTGGCCAAGTAAGTTAAGATTCATGAAGAATTCTACATGGTCTTCCCAAAGGTTTGTCTATAGCCAAACTCAATTTGCACACAAGTTGTTTACATTAAGATACTTTATTAGAGATAGAGATAATGGGAACTGCAGATGCTGGAGAATCCGCGATAACAAAGTGCAGAGCTGGACGAAGACAGCAGGCCAAGCAGCAGAAGGGTCTAGGCCCGAAAAGTCAGCTTTTGTGCTCCTAAGATGCTGCTTGGCCTGCTGTGTTCATCCAGCTCTACACATTGTTATCAAGGTATTTTATAAGATCAATTATGGCTGGCTGAGTCACTTTTCTGAACACAGTGATGTAGATTCAGGCATCTCCTTTTAAAATTCCCTCCCTTAGCAGCGATGAAGTCTTGGAATGGATTTCAACTCAAAGCATTGAAGAGAGGGATGTCAAAGAAGGAAAACGCAAAGGCGATTGCTCCTCAGATAAGCCCTCTCAAAATCTATGCTCAAATCCAAGATTTTACTTTACCACAAACTGAATCACGTGACTTCCGAGTTGAAGTCTTGGTGTCCCCAAATGCAACATGGGCTACGGCAGCAATACAGAATTTGCTTTTTTCAAAATGTTCCAAAAAAATACAACATATATTTAAAAACGACATGAGGGACAACTTTACAATTTTGTTTTTACACAGAAGATGGTTCACATATGGCATGACCTTCCTGAGGAACTGCTGGATGTGGGCAAAGTTACAATGTTTAAAAAACACTTGGATAAGTCTATGAATAGGAAAGGTTGGAGGGATATGGACCAGGAGCATGCAGGAGGAACTACGTTTGTTTACACATCTCTATACACTCAGCTTTTGTATGTGTGGCTCAAAATTTGCAATTTTCCAGTCCGATACTAACCCCATAACACAACAGGATTAGAAGACTGAAGGTGGTATCTTTGACATTTCCATCTTCAGCATCCACAGAATCATTTCAGTCTTGGTGATCCACCAACTTTAAATAAACCAGATTTATAATATCTTTGTAATCATTTTTTGGCTAATAAATTATTTCTCAACTACCTCCTCATTCACTACAATTCCAAAGGATTTGAGCAAAGCATTAATGTAACATTGCAACCTGATTTTTGCTGCCACATACAGATTCCCCTTTTGGTCCCTGATCAGTTCCAACCCTTTACTTGCCAACTTTTTAAATGATTTATATACATATTGAAGACATTTGGAAGGGGCTCTTGATGCCCATTGGTAGTGTCCCAATGTCTGAGGCAGGAGGCCCAGAATCAAGTCCCACCTGTTTCAAAGGATGTGACATATCTCCCTAAACGGATTCAAAAATATCAAGGAGAGATTTGGATTCCCTTTCACATTAACATTTCAGCTCTTCTCATTCCCTCCCATTGCCTTTCTGACTACCCCTCTTAACTACCTATATTGAACCTTGATCAGCATTGCTAATCACATATCTATTATATACCCCTTTCTGTTTCTTCATCTTTCTCTCAATCATTCAGAGAGCTCTGGCTTTGTTGGTCCTACCAGACCCACTTTCTTGTGGAAATTCACCGTTACCTACCCAAACACACTCCCCTATAAAAAGCACACTGTTGACATACAACCTTGTATCAGATCAAGCTTCTATTATAAATTCTTAAATAAAAACAGGAATTGCTGGCGGAACTGTGAAAGAAAGCAGGGTTAACACTGAGTCCAATTACTCCTCAGCAGAACAGTTCTGATGACAAGTCAGTGGACTCAAAACATTAGCTCTGCTTTAATTCCACTGATGCTGCCAGACCTGCTGAGTTTCACCAGCAATTTGTTTTTATTCCAGATATCGAGCATCCATAATTCTTAAGTTTTATTTTATTTCAAGTTACCTGGGATAGATGCAATCTCAATTCACTAAAACTAACCATTTCACAATTAAGCACTCTCACTCTGGATTGCTCATTCTTCTCCACTACTGATCTAAATCTATTATGGACACTGTTTCTTTACTAACAATTCATTTGGCCCAATGGATTTCCCCGAACTAGATCCAGTAATGTGTTCTTCCTCGTCAGGCTAAGTTTGTACTGCTTGTAAAACCTCCAAACACTCTTTAGAAACTCCACTCTCTCCTGCTGCTTTACATTATCACAGTCAATATTCAGATTAAAAAAGTCCCATTACAGATTTCTCTACGTTTCTTGTAGCTCTAACTTCCCTGCAAAATCATCTCCTCTATACTTTTTCCAATAGTTAGTGGATTATCGAATTTATCCAGTGGAGTAAAAGTTATCTTTATTATTTCTTAACTCCAACCAAAATGGATCCTGTCTTGACACTGCCCTCCAGGGCATCATTTCTCTCCAATAATATTCTCCTTACAAATCAATGTTGTCACCTTTCTGGCTTTCTTATGTTTTCCATTTTTCGTAAGATTTGATTTTTTTTTAAAAATGAAACACCAAAACACAATGTTCCATTTAAGCGGTACAGATGTGAAGCCACACAACAGCCCACAGCATGCTATGCAAGAGACAACTGGCTGTACAGAAAAGCCGCCCAATTAAAAATGTGCCCACATGCAGTACACAACAAAGCTCGAATGGGACCACACAGGTCACACACACAGAAATAGAACAGTACAGGACCTTCGGCCCTTATTGTTGTGTCTACCTGTTATCTACTAACATCAATTCTACCCTGCATTTCACTATCTTCCATGTGTCTACACAAGAGTCACTTAAAAATCTCTTAAGTATCTGACTCCACTACCACTGCCGGCAGCGCACTGAACATGTCCACCACACTATGTGTGAAGAACCTACCTTTGACATCTCCCCATACTTTCCTCCAATCACCTAATGATTATGCACCCTCGTAAGAGTCATTTCCACCCTGGAGAAAAGTCTGACTATCCACTATCTATACCTCTCATCATCTTGTGTACCTCTATCAAGTCACCTCTCATCCTTCTTCGCTCCAATGAAAAAGAGGCCTAGCTCCCTCAATCTTTCCTCATAAGACCTGCCCTACAGCTCAGGCAGCATCCTGATAAATCTCCCCTGCACTCTCTCTAAAGCTTCTACATCTTTCCCATAATGAGGTGACCAGAACTGAACAGTGTTCCAAGTGGGGTCTAACCAGAGTTTCATAGTGTTACAGCATAACCTCTTAAACACTGCCAGAAGAAACTAGAAGGAAAAAGTCGTAATCATTTTTTTGCCCAGGTCTACGGTACACATGCCTACTCATACCTACAGCTAACCAATCCATTTTACAACACATTGCACTTAGATTTTCAGAAGTCATAGGTGGGATGCTACACAAATTATTGTGGAAAACAGAAATTCACTGCGTATGGGATAACATAATAGCATGGATAGGAGATGGTTCCCTGCTCACTAGCCACAGTAAGGCATGAGTAATTCATTTTCTGGTTGGTACGTTTTCAGCAATGGTGTATCACAGGGTAAGTGCTGGGACCTAAACATGTTTAGCTATCAGCCTTTTGTTATCAAGCATAAGTTGCTGATGATATAAAGATCAGTAGGAAAAATAAGTTGTGAAGAGGGCACAAGGAGGCTGCAAAGACATAGATAAGTGAGTGAAAAACATTTGGTAAATGAAGACTACCTGGAGAAAATGTGAGAGCACCCATTTTGGCAGGAAGAAGAAAAGCACATTATCCAAACAGATAACAGAATGCAGAACTCTGAAATGCAAAGTGATTTGGGTGCCGTACTGCATAAATCCCAAAACATTAGAATGCAGGTAAAGCAATAATTAGGAAAGCAAGCTGAACGTTATTAGTTATTGTCATACAAATAAAATACAAAGTAGGGAAGTTATGCTTCCATTACACAGAACGCAGGTGAGAACACATTTGGAGTAGTGTGTATAGCACTGGCTTCCTAATTTAAGGAATTATGTAGTCATATCGGAAGTAATTCAGATGTTGACTAGATTTATACCTGGAATGGTGGGTTAACTGGCTGTCAAGAAAAGGCTGGACAGGCTATACTTGGATCTGGAGTTCAGAGAACAACCAACTTGATTTAAATACAAAAGATCTTAAAGGGTCTTGACAGAGTTAATACGGAAAGGATGTTTCCTCTGGTGGGATAATCTGGAAATAGGGGGCACACCATTCCAAGACACAAGACCTTTTCTCCTGAGGGTTCCGGTCACTGGAAGACTGGTTCCACTACCTTTGGAGAGAGTCCTTGAATTTTTTGGGGGCAAAAGTTGGATAAATTCTTGATAAACAAGGCTATGAAAGGTTGTTTCTGTCTGTCTGGAGTCATCAGATCAACCATACATGTAGATATGTGTCATGCAAGTCAGTGCATACTATATTTTTATGATGTTTATTTTACTCCACAAGTAATCTATTACAAAAATAGGTTGATTTTACAGAGAATATATTTAAATATTTTCAATGCACAGAAAGCAGCGATATAGCCAGCTTGTAGATCACTCCTTAATAATGGATAAGCAGGTGCCATTTCTACTTCATGCACTAATTCTGTCATGATGCTCCAATTTTTCCATCTCTGAATTTCTTTAGAACTTCACATAATTTCTTGCACCTTTCTGAATCTTCTTCCGTTAGGATCCTTATCTGAGACCTTACTATATTGCCTTAGTCTAACCCTGGGCAATAGCGCACTATATTATACTATAGTGCTGTTTCTCCCAAATCCTTGTATACCTTGCTTCTCTTTCAGAAGCTGATCATCAGCACTTACACCCAAATCATATATTAACAGTGGTAAGATTGTCAATCAGTCCAGAATCACCAAAAGCAGCATTATTTTCCACCTCCAATGAATGAATCCAAACAGATATTATCTAAAATGCCTGCATTGTCAGCTTGGGAGGGATGCATTACAGGTATATTGTCTGAAAAGTGGCAACCTCTTGACTAAGTCAGATTTCGAATCTTCCCTGTTTTGAAAGAGAAAAAAAAAATCAGTCATAACCATGATGCAAATACACTGATGATCAAGCCTATTATCCAATCACACATTTCCAACGTTGATTCAACTGTAAAAATTGCTTTTTTTGTACTATTATCCAACGTGAAAAAAAATTCCCTCTAGGCTGAATTCAAAGTAATATATTTATTTCAAGTGAGAAGATTATTTCTACTGCCGCCTGTTCTAAATGGCAAATGAGAGTTAATGCTGAACTATTAAAAATCAGAATTAAAAAACTTTTTCCTCAGACACCCAGATACAGACAAGTCTCTGCAGAAAAGTTGGAGACAAAAAAAAGGGGAAAAAAAAAAGCCCTATGAGCCATGGATCTGAAAACAAAGGATAAGACATGATGCATAGTCGTAATACATCGGATTGCCAGAAGATTCAATTGAATTATTGACAGCCAGAGACTGATGGAACTGCATTCAGCTCCAATTATCATGACCCTAGGTTTCTGTCTTCAACAATTTTGGTCACAGTCCAGGTTTCAAGGTCGTCAAAAGTATTAGTATTAGAAACTTTATCAGGTTTGCAGAATTTCTACTGGGAAAATTGGTTCAGGAGAGATTCCTTCATTTTCAGGGGTGTCTTCCTTCCTAGCTTAGGTCTGTAGAACAAAAAAAAATCCATACACAGAAAAGGTTGCTAGGCAACAAGTGGCATACAGCCTCCTCCCCTCCATCTTTTCAAAGCCTGGTCCGTCTGTGATTAAGGACCATAACACTAAGCTATAATCTCCTTGAAAGCTTTCCTTGCCTTCTCCAAAGTCAGTCGATATTGCCCCCTTCCAACGGCGGCTTACAGCATATATTAAACACTTAATTTGTTGATGAAACTTAATGGAAAAACCCTTTCCAATCCAGAAAACGTCCAATCCATTCCATGTCTTCCAATTTTTCCGATATAAAATTACCAACAGACCGTAATTCAATTAATAGCAGACATGAAATTATGCAAATAGATTTCATTTTAAAGTCTGAAAAAAAATGCAAAAAAAAAGAATGAAGAAAGTAATAAGCAGGGCTGAATCCAGAGCAAGCAGCTATGCGTTTTGACACCTCATTCTTTCAAGCCTATCAGAGACATGTCATTTTGTTCCTTTTCTAACCCTCCCCACTACACTTGCATTTGTTAAGATTTTTTTAAGACTTCTTAGTTCTGATGAAAGATCAGTGACTTAACCTGTTCAATGTTGCCAGCATTTTCTGCTTTAATTCCAAATTTCCAGTATCTGAAGTATATTACTGTTCTATCATCACTATATACAAGCAAGGTGATTCCATATTTTGCCCACATTAAGCAGGCAAGCACTTTGGGGTATGCTACAGATAAACCTGCTTCTATACTGTAGTGGGTATCACATTCACCTTATACGCGAAAAGTGTGTGGTTCAAAACCAAGCAGAAACAGTGCTGGTGCCTTATCCAGACAGCATGGTGGCTCAGTGGTTAGCACTGTTTCCTCACAGCATCAGGAACCCAGGTTCAATTCCACACTCAGGTGACTGCCTGTGTGGAGTTTGCGCATTCTGCGTGGGTTTCATTCAGGTGTTCCGGTTTCCTCTCAGTTCAAAAATGTGCAGACTAGGTGGATTAGCCACGGAAAATGCAGGGTTGAACGGGATGTTTGTGGGTGGGATGCTGCTCAGAGGGTCTGTGTGGACTCAATGGGCCAAGTAGCCTGCTTCAACGCTGAGGTTCTATGATTGATAACAGCAAGCGCTGGAACTATGGCAGTAGGCTAGAGAGAAAAAAAAAGAAACAAATGAGGAGAGTGCAGCCAAGGTACTTATGACACTCAAATTTATCATGACTAATTTATGGTCAAATTCACTTATGACCACAATTTTCTGTTAGCTGACAATATAAAAGCTAACAGACAGCTAGGTACAAGACATCCGAAGCATACCAATAACTTTTTCCTGTCACAAGTAAGACCCAGACAACATGGATTCAATCCATAATGAATACTTTGCATTGGGCTTTGCAACGGGAAAGGACGTAAGCAAAAGCAGCAGGATGGAAGACCTTGAAACATTTGAAATTAATGAGAGAGGGAGAATGAGAGAGAGTTTAGCAATCTAAAAAGTGGATAAATCTGCAAGTCAGATGAGATGTTGCAGGAAGTGAGGAGGGATTGAGGCCCTGGCTGTAATTTTCAAATCCTCTCCGACCACAGGGCTGGAGGACTACTAACATTATCACATAATTTAAAAAAGGAATACAACAGGAAATTACAAACCAGTCAGTTTCAGTAACATTTATACAATTTGACGAAGAACCAAAAGTATCTGAAGAGGAACCAGAGTATACTTCATTGTTGGTGAAATTATTAAAAAGAATTGAGACAGGGACTAATTAAGCAGCGTCAGTGTGCATTGATTTGTTAAAACACACAGTCATGTTTGACAAATTTGAGAGAATTTGGGGAGGTAACCAGGAGAGTTGATGAGGGTAATGCATTTGATGCGGCCTACCTGGACTTCACAAGGCTTTTGATAAGTTCCCTCATAGAAGATTGGTCAGGAAAACGAGAGTACGAGATCCAAGACAAAAGGTGCACACAGCTTCCTGTAACTGTGACTAGAAGTCTGATTTTAGTGGAGCTCAGCAGGTCTCAATGCTGGACCCCTAGCTGTTTGTCATGCAAGTTAATTATCTGGAGGTAAAAGTATGGCAATATGATCAAGATATTCAGATGGCATGAAAATTGGGAGGGCACTAAATCATGAAAAGGATAGCTGCAAATTGCAGGGCATCTACCAGCCTGGGCAGGTGGTCAGAGCAATCGCAAATGGAATGCAACCCTGAAAAAAACAATTCAGATAATGCTCAAGCAAGGGATGAAATAATGAAATGGAGGGACCTTGGGAAGTACTGAAAATCAGAGGACTTTTGTATGGTATCCACAGAATACAAGATTGGGGAACTTGTGCTGGAACTATATTAAAAAAACTGGTTGTGCTACAACTGGAATACTGGGTACAATTCTGGTCTGGTAGGAAGGCTGTGATTGCATTAGTGCACACTGAACAGAATTACCAGAATGCTGCCTGAGCTGGAAGGACTGGCCTATGAGAAAGAGGGTGGGTAGGCATGAGTTGCAATCCTGGAAGCAAAGCATGAGGAGTGAGTAACACAGATTTAAGTAAAAAGGTAAAAGGCTAAAGAATGGCAAAAGAAAATTTTTTTTTCAACCAGAGGATGGTCAGAGTCTGGAACTATCTGCCTGAATGGGTGGTTGAGTCAGAGACTCTTAATGTTGAAGCAGTTGTGATTCATCTGTATGCTAAATACTCATTATTTTAGGAGATGGATTGGAGTAGTGGCATCAAACTGTTGTCTGTATGTCCGAGGGGGGGGGGGGGGGGGGGGGGGGGGGGGGGGGCAGGGGCGGAGGAAGAGGAGGGGAGCGAGAGAGCGCGCGAGAGAGTGTGAGAGATGAGAATTTGTTTAAATTGGGGGGAGTTTAGGAACCCCAGGTTCCCCTGCAACCACAGGAAGTGCCACACTTGCCCCCACACCACCATCCCAGGCCCCAGGATGACCTTCCGTATCAAACAGATGTTCACCTGCACATCTGCCAATATGGTATATTGTATCCATTGCACCTGGTGTGGCTTCCTCTACATTGGGGAAACCAAGCAGAGACTTGGGGACCGCTTTGCGGAACACCTCCGCTCGGTTCGCAATAAACAACTGCACCTCCCAGTCGCGAACCATTTCAACACCCTCTCCCATTCCTCAGACGACATGTACATCATGGGCCTCCTGCAGTGCCACAATGATGCTACCCAAAGGTTGCAGGAACAGCAACTCATATTCCGCTTGGGAACCCTGCAGCCCAATGGTATCAACATGGACTTCACAAGCTTCAAAATCTCCCCTTCCCCTACTGCACCCCAAAACCAGCCCAGCCTGTCTCCGCTTCCCTAACCTCTTCTTCCTCTCACCCATCCCTTCCTCCCACCTCAAGCCGCACCTCCATTTCCTACCTACCACCTCATCCTGCCTCCTTGACCTGTCCATCTTCCCTGGACTGACCTATCCCCTCACTATCTATACTCTCCTCTCTACCTATCTTCTTTTCTCTCCATCTTCGGTCCACCTCCCCCTCTCTCCCTATTTATTCCAGTTCCCTCTCCCCATCCCCCCCCTCTCTGATGAAGGGTCTAGGCCCGAAACGTCAGCTTTTGTGCTCCTGAGATGCTGCTTGGCCTGCTGTGTTCATCCAGCTCCACACTTTGTTATCTTGGATTCTCCAGCATCTGCAGTTCCCATTATCACTGATATAATCCCATTCAATCTATGTTTCAAAACCTTTAAATATATTTTATGTGTAAATAGTTTGATTTATTCTATTGTTTTGTTGTTAAAACCAAAAGCAGCATTGCTTATGTTTCAGTGAACAGCCACCTTGGTAAAACAATAAACAAAATGATTTGTCAGCCACAATTTCAGAATCACCCAGGACCAAAACAGCACTTAGATACTCATGTGCATTGCCACAGCCTCCACGACTATGGGTGAAGAGACATCAGATGAGATTATTGTAGTCTTAGCTTTGCTGACTGGCACAGACACAATGAGCCAAACAGTCTCTTTCTATAATCTAGTAGTGACCTAGAACTCATTGAGGGCAGTGGAAGAAGACAAGAATGGTGATTTCAAAAGGAAATTGAATAGACATTGCAGAGCAATGCTCCGTCTAAGCTGCAAGGCTGCACACACACGTAGCCAGTCGTACATTGCACACATGGTGATTTGTGTACCTACATATATAGCAGCAGTGGCTCCAGAAGGTCCCCTCAGAGGTCCACTCAAAAGAAAAGAAAATTAGGAGAAAATGCTGAGGAAATAAATCTAAAGCAAGCAGGAGAAAAGACTACATAGATCACCCAAGACCACAGAGACAGCAAAACTGACATCTCCACTTTTCAGCCAACAAGTTCAATTTGTGTATGAGTGATAATTCTCGTAATATTCTAAACAAAATATATATTGCATCCTGTAAGAATAAGATGTAGTGCACTATAAAATGTGCAATTCTTCTGATGTATTTAGTTAGCTAATGAGATTCCTTCAAAAATTACAACTGTTTAACTTAATAATTTACACCTGAAACTTTGATCTGTTTAAATTACAAAGCAAACGGCTTTATTTTCTTTCCTATAACGTTGCAGATATGTTCAGTGTTATTACTATTGTATAGAAAAAGATAACAAGCAGCATTTTAAGAACTAAGAAGTTACCATATTATAAAAGGAATACTATGAGCATTGTTACAATCCTAGCTGATATTATTACTGGATATGCCAAAACCCAGAGTTAAACCTGCTTGATAGATCCTAATGTTTTAGATTTAAACAGGTAGTGAGTTTTGAGAAGATTTGTAGCTCAGGCTGAGGTGCTGGAAGTGAGTTTGCTCGCTGAGCTGGAAGGTTCGTTTTCAGACGTTTCGTCACTATTCTAGCTAACATCATCAGCGGGCCTCCGACGAAGCGCTTGTGTTATGCCCCGCTCTCTATCTATCTGGTTAGGTTTCCTTGGGTTGGTGATGTCATTTCCTGCATTGGTGATGTCACCAACCCAAGGAAACCTAAACAGATAAATAGAAAGCGGGACATAACACCAGCGCTTCGTCGGAGGCTCACTGATGATGTTACCTAGAATGGTGACGAAACATCTGAAAACTAACCTTCTAGCTCAACAAGCAAACTCACATCCATTTAAACAGGTAGTTTGTCACTGAAACACACAATACTGTAGATTTGGTTTTATCACCAAAACAGAAGTTTATCACACAAAAAAAAATAAATACAACAAACCAAACTAGTCACGTGAAATATTTAAACATATTAAAACACACAAACAATTCCATAAATCCCAAAGTACCACTTTATACTGCTCAAGCACAAGAGACATCTCACTTTGGGTTTGAGCGACCTATGGCCTCAAATCAGAGTTTTGAGTATCTGATTGCCACTTCCACAAGCCGTCATATAATTCAGCATAGACTTTCTCAACTCAAAATAACCAATTCAGGCTGTTAACCAAACACTTCTGATCTGAAACCTTCAAAACTAAAACCCCGATTCAAAGAATACATAAATTTCTTCAAAGTTCTAAATTATCTCCCTTTCTCAAGAATAACCGTCTTAGATATACAGCTTCAGCTAATACTTTTGCAATGCTGCTAAACTGAAACTCAAAAGCTTTTTACAAGCTTTTGGAGTTTGTCCTATGCAAAAATACAGAAATTATTCGACTGTATTTTAAACTGAAAGCCTCATTCACAGCTATTTACTTGTTTTTGCTCAGAAGAGCTTTCAATGTTGGGGGGTGGGGGGGTATTCCCATTAGCATCCGAAGATCTCTTCCAGACTCTCTCGTTTTAAACAGAGCAAAAACCCAAGGCCACAAAAATACTGTGAAGTTAAATCTTCAAGCCCTTTCAGTCCAACACCCCAAACCCATATGCCACTACCTCAAAACCCAACTGTGAAATGTATATTAATACATAAAATCACACACTTTACATCACAACCTTGAACTGTCAAGTTTTAATAGTTAAGAAACTTCAAGAATAAAAGATTGCTTAGAAATATTAACCATGCACCAGAAAAAAAATTGGCCTTTGTTACTAAAAAAACTGAAAGAACCCTAGAAGTTAGAACCCAAGCTAAACAAATGATGCTAAATCTGAGTACTGTTTGCTTTTCCCTCCAAGCCTCAGTCCTGTAGACATTATATCCCCTATCAAATGACAGGTTCCAAATTCCCCTCTTATTTGGCCCAAAAAGCGAGTAACATCCAGGTTCATGAATGAATAAAAGTGTTGCTAGCCCAGTCTTATGTTGATGTCCTAGCAGAGTTTGATCCAGTTTGTGACCAGCAGTAATAAACAGCTTATGACCCAATGGAGGCTTATGGACGAAAAAGAACTCCAGAAAAATGAACAAACTCTCAATTGTTGTAACTTTCACTTTAATGAAACAAATCAAAATCAAATTAAGTATGTACAGAACAAACTCATCACATTTTACAATTTTCACTCTAAATAGTAACTTGATATTAAAAGACAAAAGATACAACTGCCAGATTTACTGGACAAGTCGCTTAACATATGTAGCATCAAATTCAATCAGAAACTTCTTCAAAATTTCAAATTTATTCAAGTAAATTTCAAGTCCATTCCTTTGAGGATTTAGTCCCAGCTTCTTAAATCAACAGTTCCATACATCGTTTTTATTAAAACGGTACACTTCCCAGAACCACCTCAACTCCACACGCATGACAAATACACTGACCACTAAATACTTGGTAAAAAGCTGATCTTTGTATGGCCAAATCTAGACACTCAATTATTTTTAAGTAACAAGGTCAGAAATCATACAAGTTATAGTCCAACAGGTTTATTTGAAAATCACAAACTTTTGGAGCGTAGCCCCTTTATCAGGTGAAGTGAGAAAGAAGCACACATCACAGTATTTATAGGCAGAGGGGATGTTGTGACCAGTATCTTGCTTTGCAGAATGTTGTTTCTTTAAGCACCCTCCCTTTCCTCCCCCTCCCCCCCTGCAACCAAGCAAGTTCAGGGTTTGCTTGCATACACCCAGGCAATATTAAAATGTTATCCAAAGTATTAAATTGTAACAGTTGAAACAAAAAAGGTTCTTTAATAAGGAGATTAATATGAGATTCAGGGAAATCCAGGTGTCCTTGAGCACAAAAACACAGTAACTACGCAGATACAGCAAGAATTAGGAGACATGATACTTCAGCCTCTGAGATAAATGTATATGACTTTGATGAGCTGAGAGTACAGCACAGTTTTGGTCTCCTTACTAAAAGGAGGATATTGTTACATTACACAGAGATAGCAAGAACTCAGATGCTGGAGTCAGAGATAACAGTGTGGAGCCAGAGACACACAGCAGCCAGACAGCATCAGAAGGACAGGAAAGTTGACGTTTCGGGTCAGGACCCTTCTTCAGCAAATTTCATCGGGCTGTCGAAGCCAAGTTTTTAGACTTTTTTTAGAAAAAAGGGATATAGCCCATTAAGCCTGCTTTGCCATTCATAAAAGTTAACAACTATGGCCTTAACCCCACTTACTACCCCTCCCCACCATAACTTCACTCTCTTGCAAATCAAAATTCTGTCTAACTCAAACGCTTACTATATTCAATGGCCTTCACAATCTTCTTTGGAAAAGAATTCCAAAGACTCATGACAATCTCAAAATTCCTCTTCATCCCTACCTTAAATGGAATCCCCTTGCTTTTAAAAACTATATCCATCTAACTCTAGATTTCACAAGGGGAAACATCTTAACATCCACCCTGTCAATTCTTCTTAGGACCTTACAAAAGATCACCTCCCATTCTTCTAAACCTCCATGGCCCAACCAGCTCAACTTTTCAACAGATCCATTCCCAGTATCAGCAAACTGATTCTTCTGAAAACCACTTCCACTGCAAATAAAACACTGAGTAAGTAGACAGTATTACTTCTAGAATAGTCTCCCCAGTGCTGCTTGTCTAAATTGTTACTCCACACCTCCTTGGGACTAAAAAAAACAAGACTCCATTGCTACAGCTGCATGTTAACCTTTTGAATCACGGATAAGGACACATGGATCACTCCGTACTGCAGCTTCTCCCTATTTAAATAATACCGTTTCTTTAAAAAAATTCTTCCAGCCAACAAAATCAACTAACATTGTCCCATATTTTTACCTATCTATTTATTGCCTACCCATTTACCCAACCTACAAATCTTTCAAAAACTTTTGCAGCTTCCCTTCTACTTCCTTCCAACCCATCCATGCATCCTCAAATTTGGCTACAATACAGTTAGGTGGTCCCTTAATTTACTATCTATGATCTATATTGTTTATTTTAGAGGCCCAAAACTGATCTGAGGCACTCCACTCTCAAACATAGGTTAAATACGTTTATACTAAAGAAATATAACCATTAATCTTATTCATATGGAGATCTAAAACATGGCCTACCCTAATGTCCTAGTGGTATTAACACTGGACTGTTAATCCTGCAACCCACGTAATGTTCTCGGGACCCAGGTTCGAATCCCGCCACAGCAGATGGTGAAAAGTGAATTCAATTTTAAAAATATGGAATTAAGAGTCTAATGATAAATCCATTGTCCACTGTTGGAAAAAGGAATCTGGTTCACTAATGTCCTTTAGGGATGGAAAGTGCCATTCATTATACGTGATTCCAGACCAACATGGTTGACACTTTGATTGCCCTCTGGGCAATCAGAGACAGGCAATACATGTTGGCCTAGCCATGAATGAATTTGAAAAAAAAATTCCAGTAAGACAAGTTTGCTAAAGTTAAAGCACATGTAATTGAAAGCAATTTGTTGATCTGGTTAGGACATTAGCTTTACAGAAAGAGACAACAGACTAGAATAACCGGTAACACTAACTGCTTTAAGGCTTCAACTGTTCACATATTTATTAATGCCCAGATGATGGAATAGAGAGCATTATAATCAACTTTGCTGTCCAAGACATTTCAAGCAGTATTGATGGCAGTCTTATAAGCAAAAACAATTACAGGGTAGCAGAGGACTAAACACAAATAAAAAAGGATTGAAGTAAACAAGCATTAAGTAAGCCACCTGGAAAGGAAAAAAAAAGTACTTTCTAAATAGTGAAAACTTCTGGAGGTCCAGATTTAGGGTCACATTAGAATGCAATTACAGGAACAGGAAATAAATTTAAAACATTAGCAGAATGCTGGGTCTTACATCAAATGGACTAGAATACAGACATAAGAATACATGACACAGGGGCACAGTTAGGCCATTTCATCCATCAAGTCTGCTCCATCATAGCTGCTGCATTTCTCCAACGACTTCTCCAGCCTTCCCTCTGTAATCCTTATGATACAGCCTCACAAAGTCCCAATTAGGCCACACTAGGAGTAGCGTGTTCAACTCTGGTTACTGGACTCAGGAATGAGATACTGCTGATTTTGGACAGATTACTGTCTAAATTTATCAGTGTGATACCTGAAATCCAAATAAGTTAACGGGAGCGCTGACACAAACTCAACACTGTACTTCCTGGAATTTGGAACAAATATGTATGATAAAATTTGACAGTTGAGGAATTTAGTGTGTGAATAGAGAGAACTGTTTCTGTTGGCTATGGAAATCAAAGATATGGTGGAACGGCCAAATATTAGATATCTCAGCCAGTTATTTCAGGTGAGGCGTTCAGGCAGACAAATGTCAAAAGACAACAGAGTTTATAACTCTCCTGTCAACAGCAATTGAAGCTAGACGAATTTCTAACTTTGCATTTATGACTGCTGGATTGTCAGCAAAAAACATAGTAAATAATGCGACAATTACAGGGTATGCACATTTTTGCTACAGATCAGCCAAGGACTCGCCAAGCTTTAAGGTTAAACAGTTGATTCCAGTTCTATTTATGACAGAATTACATAAACATATAGCAGAAACAGACCATTTGACCCAAAGCAGTCCACATAGGTGTTTATGCTCCACTTGAAAATCTCAACTTTTCTTCACTGACTCTTTGGATAGAAAATTGATTGTTACTGTCTCATTATCTAGTTACCCCATATATGCATCTATGCTATCTAGTTCAATTTCTCCCTAGTGTAGTGAATTCCACGTTCTCACCACACTGGGTAAACAGGTTTCTCCCTAATACATTACTTTTGTAGGATTATCTTATTTTTGCTTTTCTTACAAATGCAACAGCTTCTTTGAATTCAGTATAAAAAGCTTCCATAATTTTTAAAAGGCATTCATCACATCACCTGTCAAACCTCTTTTCAAGAAAGATTCAACAGTTCCGAACGTGTATAGCTTCGCCAATCATAAAATTCAAAGTCTGTGTGTGCACTCACAAGAAACTATACCTTGGCCAATAAATATTAAAATGGATCCAAGCCAGATGGTGAAGGACAAACAATATCATTAGTTTCTTTGATAGTAGGTTTTTTCACAGGATCCAATCTTCTAGCTCTCAGTCTACAAACCACTATCTCAGTGTCCCTGCCACACTCTGTATATTATAATGTTCTGGATGTGAGTTTGCTCGCTGAGCTGGAAGGTTAGTTTTCAGACATTTCGTCACCATTCTAGGTAACATCAGTGAGCCTCCAACGAAGCGCTGGTGTTATGTCCCGCTTTCTATTTATCTGGTGAGGTTTCCTTGGGTTGGTGATGTCATTTCCTGTTCTTTTTCTCAGGGGATGGTAGATTGGCTCCAAATCAATGTGTTTGTTGATGGAATTCCGTAGGAATGCCATGCTTCTGGGAATTCTCGTGCATGTCTCTGTTTGACTTGTCATAGGATGGATGTGTTGTCCCTATCAAAGTGGTGTCCTTCCTTATCTGTATGTAAGGATACGAGTGATAGTGGGTCATGTCGTTTTGTGGCTAGTTGATGTTCATGTATCCTGGTGGCTAGCTTCCTGCCAGTTTGTCCAATGTAGTGTTTGTCACAGTTCTTGCAAGGTATTTTGTAGATGACGTTCGTTTTATTTGTTGTCTGTATAGGGTCTTTTAAGTTCATTAGCTGCTGTTTTAGTGTGTTGGTGGGTTTGTGGGCTACCCTGATGCCCTCAGACTACTCGGACCCCTTGGCATCAGGGTAGCCCACAAACCCACCAACACACTAAAACAGCAGCTAGTGAACTTAAAAACACCCTATACAGACAACAAATAAAACGAATGTCATCTACAAAATACCTTGCAAGAACTGTGACAAACACTACATTGGACAAACTGGCAGGAAGCTAGCCACCAGGATACATGAACATCAACTAGCCACAAAACGACATGACCCACTATCACTCGTATCCTTACATACAGATAAGGAAGGACACCACTTTGATAGGGACAACACATCCATCCTAGGACAAGCCAAACAGAGACATGCACGAGAATTCCCAGAAGCATGGCATTCCTACGGAATTCCATCAACAAACACATTGATTTGGAGCCAATCTACCATCCCCTGAGAAAAAGAACAGGAAATGACATCACCAACCCAAGGAAACCTAACCAGATAAATAGAAAGCGGGACATAACACCAGCGCTTCGTTGGAGGCTCACTGATGTTACCTAGAATGGTGACGAAATGTCTGAAAACTAACCTTCCAGCCCTGCAAGCAAACTCACATCCAGAACCTCAACTTGAGCTACAAATCTTCTCAAAACTCGATATTAACATGTGTTTAATAACTTGTTTTGGACATGTTTTGACATTTCCACAGATATCTCACCTCAAAGAGGGGGGCATCAAACCTGGGCCTTCTGGCTCAAAGTTAAGGATGCTTCAACTGTGTCACAGGACTCTTTCAATATCGTTACAAAAGCTTTTAATCAAACTGATAGGACATGTTATGACATCACTGGGGCAAACAGTACCAAACCGTGGATTTTCTGACCTTGATGTAATGCAAAGAAGGTTCATAATGTATTATTAATTGGAAATTGGACTCCAAAGTGTAATTTGTATTTATAGTCATATAGTAGAGAAGCAGACCCTTTGGTCCTAGTTACATTTGCTTGCATTTGGCCTATATCCCTCTAAACCCTTCCAATTCATGTAACAATCCAAATATCTTAACTTTCTAACTGTACCTGCATCTGCCAGTACCTCTGGAAGGTCATTCCGTATATAAACTACTTCTGTGTGACCAAAAGCTGGCCCTTAAGTCCCTTTTAAAATCTCTCTCTTCTTACCTTAAAATTACACCTTCTAATTTTGAACTTCCCAACCCTAGGGAATAGACCCTTGCAATTTGCCTTATCTATTTTTGTGTGCATGTTAACAAAAGGTAGACATGGCTTTAGTTTCATTTTAAAATTGTTACGAGTATGGTAACAGGTATTTGAAGTTTGAAGGTACAGTATTTTTAATAAGGGTTCACAACATTCAAGTGTAGTTTGAAGTGCATAGATTGTACTATATTTTTCGAAGAAACTGTTGCTGCCTCGTGACTGGATTCCAGTGTCACAAAAAAAACACGTTAAATATCAGGTAACATTCGTAGATTCAATCAATGCAAAAAAAATGCTGTTAGTTTAGTAGACTTCAAAGAGTCAGTGCTGATGAAAAAATCCCTACTGGCTTCAAGGAAAAGTTTGCATAGACAAAACTGCCAGTCGTTGAGGGCATGGAAAAGCCAGGTATTTGCTCTGGAAGCGTCTAGAAGTCAATGAGAAGAAAGAACTATATCTGTAAGGTTGATGTTGTGGGTAATAGGAATCAAATATTTATTCTGATATTTGTAACAAGACTGATTCACCTCATGTAGTGTTATAATGGTTAGTTATCCTTTCCCACCTTGTGTAACGTCAATGATATTAATGCTTTTTCACAACAGTACATTGACAACTTGTGACCATGTTCTGCGATTAACCACACCACTAACTAAAAATGCAGAAATAAAACTTACAGGCAAACTACAGACCAGGTTTCATTCTGGGAACAGACTAGTCAGGTGTTGCCTTGAAATTAGATCATAATAGCAGAGACATTGCCAGTGCATCATAAACTTCTTTTTGAAAATCAACCTGATCAGACAGGTCATCACACATTTGGGATAGGAAGGATTCAAAGTCCTTTCCAGTCAACAGAACCCATTACCAGTGCACCAAAAGCTGCTCTGAACTTCTTTACATGAGGGTGTAGACATTTTCTAATCAAACTTTTCGAAGATACATTATCCTATATCTCTGGAGCAAATGGGACTTGAACCCCAGCCTTCTTGCTCAGATAGCACTAACCACTGTACCACAAAGGCACTTCTGAATTAGACAAACAGTAACTACTACCTATATTCCTTTAACAATAATCAAGAAACCATTAACAACAAAAGGATTCCAGGTGTACTTCTGACCAAATTTCAAGAATAACTGCAGCAGAACTGGCAATTTTTAATTCTGTCCAGCAAGATTTTATTTGTTTTGAAACAGAGACAAAGTGGAGAATGTAGCAGATTTGGCAACATCTGTAGAGAGGAAAAGTTAACAAATGAACCCAGTGACCGTTTGTCAGAACTACAAACAACTGGGAAAAAGTGGTATTTTGCTAATGACAAAGTGAGTAGAATACAGGGAGCACGACACACGAAGGAATTGTTGATATGCTGGGAACAATCCATACAGGGCCTGGATTATGGGAATGAGGCAGGGTCATTTTTACAGGTAAAGCTCCCAACACTGCAACACACAAACACATTCCCATATTAACATTTCAGTCTCAAGTCTGCTGCAGTGCTCCAGCAAAGGTCAAAGTAAGATGCAGAATAGCATCTAGTCTTCCACTTAGGTACCTTCCAGCCTTCAGGACTCAACAGTGCGTTTAGCTGTTTCAGAACACAAACACGCTGGTCTCTGTTCGTTACTAACCACCACATCCTGAGATTCTCTTTTCGATAGGTTGGCTGTGCTAGGGATAACCTGTTTCAAACGTTCGCACTTCCCATCCCTAAGCAGCATTTCTCTCATTTTTGGTTTATCATCAACAATCCCTTTTTCTTGGCTCCCCCCTCTCTCAAAACCATCTCCATGTATTCTTTTCATTCCAACCTCAATCATCAGCAGAAACACCATCCTTAGGTCAGAGCTAAGGGCAACAGGGAAAGAGTCACTGGACTCAAAATGTTAATTCTGTTTTTCTCTCTACAGATGCTAGAAGACCTGCCAAGTTTGTCCAGTCCTTTCTGTTTTTGTTTCAGATTTCCAGCATCGCCAGTTCTTATTTAATTTGCTTTTGAAATAGCTTTACTGACTCTTAGTGCAATGTTTAGCAATTTAAGCATCATATTCTGAAATACTTTTCCTCCTGTACCTGTATTAGATTACACGCAATCTTCATTAGCTGCTGTTATGGACCAGACCAGACTCCTAAGAATATTTGAAGGTAGCCTAGCCTTTAACATTTTCTCATTTTAAAAAATTAGATGTGAAGTACATGCTCCAGACAGAATGTGACCGGTCAAACTAAACATTAAGCAAAATAAAATTTATTTAAGCACTACATATAAAATAGAAAGAGGAACGTAGAATAACTTAACTCTTGGAAAACTTAACCAATTAACAGGTACAGTATCTATTACTAATTAGCAGTTCCAATATAGCATTCCATAAACACACCCCTTGGCAAAAAGGTAAACTCAGACACAGATTCTTATGATGCAGTTCTCTAATCCAGGAGGAAACAACAGAGATTTCAGAGAAAACAGCAGCTGGGATTCATTTACTGAAGCTTCCAACCCTTCTGGGACCCCAAACAGCTTCTGACAGCTATAGCTAAAAAAAACTAGAAATCCTGGAATGAGAGAGCTGGCCACTCCCTCTCCATCATTACAACTGATTTTAAAAACCTAAAGGCCTAAATTAAATAAGCCATTTTAATTAGCCAGTTCATCACCTCTGCCTTAACAACCTCTCTGTTCAAAAACACACAGGACAAAATAATCTTTCCAACGTGGCAGCATCATCACACTGCTGATTTGCTACCCACAGATCAATGTACTCACAACAGTGGCCCTGAGCCCCAATTTCTAACCACCACCACCACCAATCCCCACCACGCGCACGCGCGCACACACACACACACACACACACACACAGTCCTTTGCAGTATGCAGGAGTGATATCCACAGCAGGTCCGTGCCCCTATCCCTCATGGATATCAAGACAGTGTACTAAGCAATGTGCCATCTTAAAATTTTCTTACCAAAATGTACTATCAATTAATGTTGAAACACATTTCCTTATAATACTGTTATTGGTGCCTTCATTTAATTTGTTGCAATTCTCCTCAGCGTTGAGCATTCCTTTGAATCTGAAGCTGTCTATGTTCTTAAAAGTTTCTATTTAAAATCTAAAAAATTTTTATAAGTAAATAGTGAACAATGGAATCACTTTTCCCATTTCCCATTCTGAACAGTATCTCTTCACCCACAATTCTAACATTTTCCGTTTTTCTGTCTGTTTGAATATCCATTCTGTTACTGATTCTATATTCACATGCTATTCATTACTTTATTATTTAAATAAATTTACTATGTACCTTATGGGAAGTGTTTAGAAAGCTTGATACGTTACACCTACAACATTACCCATGCCTATTCTGACCACTTTAAAAAACTGAGGTTAAATTAAGGGAGACTTTCCCTTTTCGGATATTGTTGAGTCATCATATCATTTTTCTTGATACTTAAGACCCTTAATAAGAGAACATTTCTCAGGGAAAGAAATTAAACAACAGCACTACATTCTTCAACTGAAAATTAGTTCATCAATAATCTCAAAAAAAGCATCACAGCACTGCTGGGAGCTTCAAACCACTGGCAGACCAAAAGTTGCAATTCCACTAACTTACACTCTGATTTAAGTGTTTTGGGCACACACTGGTGCAGATGTAGCCAGAAGAGGCTGAAATATTAAAATCCTAAGAAACAAGACATCCAAGACTAGTTTCACAGGCTTATTTTCAAAGTGCAATGTTAACTACAAAATTGTCTTAACATCGCACTTTACAAAATTCAATGTTGAAACAACTTATCTGGTGTCAGTTGTCACAAAATAAAACACAGCTTCTAATTTTGGTCAAATACATTATTATGCAACAAAATAACAAAGATGATAAACTAATTAAAAGCTATCATTTAGCCAGTCCACGAAATGTTCAATGACAAGCTTTGAAAAGTATTAATCCAGTATTACTGCCCTGATTAGACAGTTATAATAGTGTTATCATCCCACTGGATAACACCAGGGCAACATAGAGCAAAACCCAGCTGAACAGATCTAAGATGCTGCTTAGCCGGCTGTGTTCATCCAGCTCCACACTTTGTTATCTCTTTAACAGACCATAAGCTTAATTTATTTCCAATGTTCATACCATGGTATCAAGTCACTGAGCACATTCACACTAAGTTGCCAATGTATATTTAACAAAAACATAACACCAAAATAGAACAATCAATCTTTTCCCACAATATCCTTTACACTAAAGCTAAGCAAAATAATCAGTCCAATCTCTACTTCAAAATTTAAGAACTCAATTGACGAGGCTACAAACATTCCCTTTTGGAGATTTACTGCAGAATCACCAGATGCGATTCCATTTCTCCCAAGACAAACATGCTAACTCATTAGCTTTTCTGACTTTAACCACTTTGAGGCTGCTAAAAGATTAAGATCTATTTCCAGTTCAATTGGTCTGAAGACCATCAAAAGCTAAATTGCCTTTCCACAGTGCTTTTTTTCTGAACTCAACACGTTTGTGGCCTCAGCCACCTGTCTTTTCCTTAGATCATAAAAACACTAGTCAGTCAACAATAAGCAGCAATTATTTCACAAGGTACCATGCTGAGTCACTTAGCTTTTAGGTGAAAGCTCACGATTGTATGTTTTCTTTAGTTCACTGTTTCAAATGACTTGCTGACCCTTTATTTTAAAAAATTCATTTACAGCACTATACCAAAACCCTGTTTACCTCAAATCAAAATTCTGTAAATAACTCATACAATCCAGATTTACTGTAATAGTCAAATACTGTTCCATTCAAGGTAACAGCTACATAATTTTTGCCAATTTAAGATTTCCAACATAACATTTACTACCATGCAATTGATGCTCAATGATAAGTTAACACCGCAAGTTCCTACGTAGTAGCAACACGTTCATGCTCACATCACCACGACTCAGTCTTCCATTTTAACCATCGACTTTCTTCTCCCTTTTGCAGGATTTTTCCCTCAACCTAACTTGCCACGGATGCCCGCCTCCCCTTTGACGATTGGCTGCTCTACAACTCAGCCTCAAATCTCGGCACATCCATTGGACAAACCCGCTGCCCTTCAATCGTGCCGTCACTGGGGAAGTTAGGCTTTACACGAAAAGCAGCAGTACTTCATGGGCGCCTTGCAGAGCCGGTTTCACCAAGACTCCCGCCAAAGCCATCAAAACAGCACAATCACCCCTCACCACTCTAAAATTGCTGTTCTAAGACAAAAATAAAAGCACGTACAGGATTGTTCAAATAAAAGACACGATGTTAAAAAAGTCAACCATTCAGCAGATGAACTGGTCTATGTATTCTGCCGCCGAATCAAAAATTAAACCCACTTTAGAGAAGAAAACTCTGAATCCCTAATCCATTCGACTTCGTCCAAGTCGCGATTTTAACCAGAGGGCGATCGGGCGCTCGATCACAGATGATGGCGGTGATCTAGTATATTAGGAATTGGGGAGGGGGAAGCACTTGTGTATGCCTCCGCTCGCTGCGGTACAACAGCCGCGGAGTCACACTACGGAGAGGCGCCGGTTCTCCAGACCGGGCGAGCGGTTGGCGATGGCGCCGGCAGTACAGCACCACGCTGCAGTCAATGCGGCCACTGTAGACACTCAAAATAAACCCCTTTCCCGAACGCACATGTAACGGAGAGAGGAAAGAAAGAAGCCGCTACCTGATCTCACTTCTTCCCCTCCCCCTTTCCCCAAGCTGAATTTTATGAAGGAGAGAGCAGGAAAACTCCGACTCACAGGAAAAGTGGCGACGCGCACACAATCCGAAAATTTCCCAGCAGCCGCCGATGGAATATTCTAGAAAAGGAAAGAAATAGCAAAAGAACGCGGTTCGAATGATCGCTCACAGGATCATTGAACGGCTGCCAATTACTTCAACTCTGGGTAATAATTTTGTGGGTTCTTTTTGGTTTGAAAGAAATCGAACAAAATTAAAATCCTGTACACCACCCGAACTACAGCTCAGCCGACAAAGCCTGACGGCGCCTTGTCCCTATTGTTCCCTTCAGCCAATGCGTTGCTAGAACGCATGCGCTCCTCCCGGGGTGCACCATAGGCTTTGTAGTCTCGGGCGCATGGATCGGCTCCGGGACCTCAATACCGGTTGGAGGGGCGTGGACTACAATTGCCAGGGTGCAATGCGCTGAAACATCTCAGGCAGTTTACAGCCCAGTGCTTGATTGGAAAAAATAGGAAAAGGGCTATTTATTTTGTGCAGCATGGTGTGCTGCATAGATTTAGACACGAAGATAGTAGCCTATCTATTGCAAGGTGCAGTGTGCAACCCTACTCTCAAAAAAATATCGTTACTAAATCGACCAGATCATTTAAGTTTCACCACGACTAATTAATATGCAAAAGTAAAATACGGCAGATGATGGAAATCTGAAATAAAATCAGAAAATATGGGTGATCTGAAACATTAACGCTGTTACTGTTTCCACATAAGCTGTCAAACATGCTAAGCATTTCTAGAAGGTTCTTCGGTTCCACTTTCTGTTTTCATTTAATTTTACGAATTTATGTTTTTTTTCTTAAGTTGGAGTCATTAATAAAATAGAGGCTGAACTATGCTGCTTTATTTTACTATTATAAACCTTCCTTCGAATCAAACTGACTCAGCAATCTTAGGCGTAGAGAAGGGCAATTGTTGTAAACTGAGAACATTTGCCCCCGTTAAATTTGGAAAATTGGCAGGAAAAATTATAATGACAGAATGGACTATCTTGAAAGAGAAAGTTCTCATAAGGGAA
The DNA here is from genome assembly GCF_030684315.1 of Stegostoma tigrinum. Lineage (NCBI taxonomy): Eukaryota > Metazoa > Chordata > Chondrichthyes > Orectolobiformes > Stegostomatidae > Stegostoma > Stegostoma tigrinum. The sequence goes on from NC_081380.1 coordinate 9,702,721, forward strand.
AAATGCAAACCTGAGATGTTGAAAGAGAACAAAATGAAAAGGTATGCATACGACAGATATAGGCTTGATAATGAAATGTGATCAAAGCTGAACATACAAGGTCCAGAGGGTAAAGCAGGAGGGAAATGAGAGGCAAAAAGAGTACAAGTTGAGACTGACCACTAACACAAAAGGGAATCTGAAAGAAAACAAACGTATAGTGAAGAGGTAGTAATCAGAAGAGCAAAACTGATTAGGGACCAAAAAGGGACTCGATAATGAGTGCAGAAAAGGAAACAAAATAGAATCCATAGAGTGTGGATACAGGCCATTTGGTTCATCACGTTGACACCGACCCTCTGAAAAAGAAGTAGTTGGAACACAGACTGGGCTAAAATTAATTAAGAATAGAAAGTAAAAAGGCTGGTTGCACATAACCTTGATCCATTATAACAATCAGATAATATATATGTCAGGATGCCAATGGAAATTGTGTTTAATTGACATAGTTAAATTTAATGAGCCACAGAGAGGGTTGATAGGGTCAAGTTTTTACAGATGTGTATGGACTTCAGAAAGTATTTTATAAAACGTCATATAATAGATTTGGCAAGAAAATGTATGTCCACAGAATCCAGGGAACAAAGGCAGCATGAATATTAAGCTGAATGGTTGACAGTGGGGGTGGGAGGGTTTAAATAAAGAGAAATTTAGAAAATTACAAAGAGAAAACAAGGCAATCATGTGATTGTGTGATAGGGTAATGTGTGACAGGAAAGCCCAAAGTTTACAAAATTAAAAGTGGACCAGCATGTAGAGTCAGAGTAAGGAAACATTACAAGAAGACAAAACTTATGATTATTCATCTGAATACATGTGCCATTTTCAATAATATAGCTGAATTGATGGTACATGTAGAAATGAAAGGGTATAATCTGACAGTCGTTACAAAAATACAGTTGCATGATGACTAAGATTGGAAACTGAATATTCAGGTGTACTTGCAAATTTTGCAAGGATAGGCAAAATGAAAAAAAAGAAAATGGGATAGGTCTGTTTATAAAGGATGAAATCAGAATAGTAGTGAGAAATGATTTTGGCTTGAAAGATCAAGATGGAGAATCAGTGTGGATGGAGATCAGAAATAGCAAGGCAGAGAGGTCATTGCCAGGAGTGGCCTACAGGTCCCCCTAACAGCAAAGCTGCGGACAGAGTGTAAATGGGAAGGTAGCAGGGTCTTGTGCTCAAGGTACTGCAGTAATTCTGAGAAAATAATCTTCACATATTTTCAACAAATTAAATTGGCAAGGGTAGCTTCGAGGATGACTTCCTTTTGGGAGTTGCAAATGCTATTTTGATCAAGTAATGTGTAATGACGCTAGATTAATCAATGTTCTCTTAATAAATTATCCTCGAGGGAAGAGTGAATGTAACGTTACAGAATGTCACATTCTGTTTTAGACAGTGAAAGATGAATTTGTCATAACCCTAAGCAAAGGCAATTACAAAGATATGAAGTTTGATTTAACTGTGGTGGACTAATGCAATACGTTAAAAGTTGCAATTATAATTAAGCAGTGCAAACATTTAATTCTCAACAAAGATATTTATTTAAGTTAGAAAGGAAGACTGCTGAAAAGACAACTCATCCGTGGACAATTAAGAATGGTTTAAAACAGAAAGAAAGGCATGTAATGTTGCAAAGATTGATAGTAAACCAGAAGATTGGTCAACAACAAAAACAGAACTTACTGGAAAAGCTCAGCAGGCCTGGCAGAATCTGTGAAGAGAAAATCAGAGTTAACGTTTCGGGTTTGGTGATCCTTCCTCACAACACTTTCAGAAGATTGGTCATTTTTTTCAACAAAAAAATTAATAAATTATGAAAAGAAATTCAAAAACGGCGTAAGTTTTCACAAAAAATACAAATGGAGAGAGAATGAGCCAGAAGAAGTATTGTTCGCTTGGAGGGTGAGGTGATATTATTAATGGACAGCAAGAAAATAGCAGAAACTTTGGATAAATTTTTATTTGTCTTTCGGGGGAAGGTACTAACAGCAATGCAATAATAGTGGAAAATTAGTGGGAAAAAGGGAGGCAGGATTTAATCACTCGCCATACAGAAAAGATGTTAATTAAACTAAAGGCTCAAAAGTCTCCTGGACCTGATGGCTTTATGCCTTATTCTTGTGTCGTGCCAAGTATAAGCGTGCCATATTACAAAATTTCAGTAAATACTTGTAAAAACTGGACACAAATAAGCTTTTGCAAATTATCTGACAATTGATATTTGAACAACAGACCATATCAACTCTAAAGCAAATGCCTAATTAAATATGGACATTTACAGTCATCCAGGGAACTTACACATCATTTATTTAATAATGGGCCAACTCTAAATAGCAATAGAATTCTCAGACTGCCTGTCTCCCTGATTTATGCCGGATAAAGGCGAAGATTGAAACCAAATTTAAGGCAGATAGAAGTGAATCACTATCTACATCCTATGTATTATAAGAATTTTTCTCATTCAAACTAGACAAGGTGAGTCTCAAAAATGTTAAACCACAACACAGGATGTTGGAATCTATATAAATATCACCACTTTTTATTTGGTCTGCTTTTAACTGTTGCCTAAATACTGGTTGCAGGCAGTCCCATGACAAAGCCAGCAAAGTCACTATTCAGTGTTCAGAAGGCCACTAAGTAGCTGTAAGTCATCAAGCAACCAAGGTAATTAACAGCAATACCTTGAGAGTGGGAGATTTAACAGAGAGTGCTCCTCCAACCTATTCCAACTTCAAGTGCTCTGAGAACCAACCTCCTAAAAATTCAACCACGGAAAACCTTACAGCCTGCTGAGAATCCTTCACTCTACAATGCCCTCACTTACAATTTTAGGTATTAAACACCATCCTTCCACATGGAAAAGCAGAAATCATAATTCAGAGATCAAGATAATTACAAACTCTACAAGTAATTTACTTTCATCTATATCTCACGTTTGCATTTGCGAGCATGAGTATGTAAATTGTCATGTTTATTTTGGTATATGCACATGAGAATAAATAATTTTGAAATTCACGCAAGTTGATGAATATTATTTAATTTGGACATATATGCCAACAGTAAGAAACGAATATCTCTTTTTTTTGTAAAACATATTGATAATAGGCATTTTGTTCTTAAATAGTTGCAGAGATTGTGGCTGCATTTACTGTAAATAGGTTCATTTCATGTAATCTTCCGAAATTCACTACTTTCACTAAATATCCAAACACACTATAAAATCACAAGGAAATTGGGAAACAGAAAGCAGAAAACCATAAACCAATTAGCCTTTCACCTGTCATTGATAAAATGCTGGAATCCATTATTAAGGAAGTAGTAACAAGACATTTAGAAAATCATAATTCAGTCAAACCAAACCATCATGATTTAATGAATGGGAAATAGTGTTTAACAATTTTTTTTAGAATCCAGTAAGGATGTAATGAGCAGGGTGGAAAGTGGTAATCAGTGTTAGGAACTCCATAGAGGCTGGTAACTTTAATGAAAAAGAACTCCCCAGTGATCAAAGCAAACAAATGGCACAGCAAGTGTTCGTACTTTTAATTCTCCACAACCCTTACTAGGTTCCATCTTCACCAGGACTTTGCTTGGTGATAAGCCCGAATAGTTTTTTTTTACCTTTGTCTGATACAGCAGTACTAGCTTTAGGTCTTCTTCCCCAAATACCCCAGTCTAACTGTTTCTGACAGTCTGCAAGTCCTAAAGCAACAAGAATTGTTGCTTTCTCCTTTACATTCAGGTTTTAAAACCTGCACCTTGTTTTTAAGGAGCTTTGACCTGGGCCTCTTATCTCTGTGGTGACAAGATCACATTGGCTTGTGTCTTCACTTTGAGGTCAAAAGTCCTTCACTACTGTTATATTTTGCCTTGATTTAAAGGAGATAGTTAAGACATGACTCTCTTACAAAGTCGATCTGTCATTGCTATATTGTATTTGGATTTCAAAGAAGCATTTGATAAGATGCACATAAAAGGCTGGTGTGCAGGACGTTTTCAAAATCACAAATTAATGGTGTGCTTCAGGGATCAGCGCCGGAGGCTTTACTATTTGCAATCTATGTTAATGACATGAATAAAGAGATCAAATATGTTGCAGCTAAATTTGCTTATAGTACAAAAATAGGTAGAAAATTGGTTTGCAAGTTGTGAGGAGAATTTAGAATTTGCAGAGAGAAAAAAGATAGATAATGTGATTGGGCAATATTTCACTAGATTCATTTGATGTAGTTAAATTCTATTGGCACGACAGTATTATGTTAGGAGGATGAAATTAACCACAGAACTAGGTGCCTTGTGGTTGCTTCTCTAGCATAACCTAGCATCAATATACATATAAAAACTCCTCAGCAGCTTTAAGATTTCAAATTTAATTTCCTGCTGGAATTACTAAAGCTCCGAGCCCACCTTAACTGCTGTGGCTGCATGCTGCATACTTGCTGTTGAGCTGCTGTCGCTCTATCTCTCCCTTTCCCTTTTAACTTGTAAACTTTTTAATTTTTAAAAAACTAACCAACTAACTGGCTTCCTTGCTGCTTCTAACCAACTAATTCTCTCACTTTTAAATTCAAACTGATTAGCTGTCTCTGCCAGCAAAAGCCTCTTTTGGTACATGTCTTTCTGATAGGCTTTTGCTGGCTAACACAAACTTGACAAATGTTATCTGTTGACTGATGGCTGACAAATTGCTAATGCAAAAATGTGCCCTCTTATTATAATTTTATTGAAGGCAACTTTGTAATCACTCTTAATCTGTCCCCACGTTATTAATGGAGATAACATGGTGTAGAGCTGGTTCTTCATTTTCTGAAGAAGTGTCTCAACCCAAAACGTCAGCTTTCCTCCTCCTCTGATGCTGCTTGGCCTGCTGTGTTCATCCAGCTCTACACCATGTTATCTCAGATTCTCCAGCATCGGCAGTTCCTACTATCTCTCCACAGAATTAATGATCTTTTTAATTTACAATGTAATATTTACAATCTTTGACCAATGGAAAACCTTTTAATAGCCTTCCATAACAATTTTAACACTCAGACCACTTCACTTGAGCCTATTAACCTGCACGCATTCTAACTGCCATCTATCATTTGTATCTAACAAAGGAGGTCCTAGAATACCAAGTGCCCTGGTTCTTTCCTGGATAATTTCCATATTCCTCTTAGAGCCAGTGAGCTGGCCTCAAAGAGTCACTAAAAATAATCTTCAATCAGTCAAGTTACATGTTGCAAAATATTGCTAATTTTAAGCCCCATTACCTACAAAACTACGTCAGAAAGGTGAATTTTAACAAAATGTATAAGTTTCTTCACATCTGGTAGGTATGGTGACAAACAACTTCCTGTCAGGTTTACTCCCTTGCTAGATGTGTGCTGGATGTCATGTTTATTAATAATGCCTTGCAGCTATTCACTTGTAACCATCCCTCCACAATTCAAATTCTATGAAACCCTTCTTGAGTGTCAAACATGAAGGTGTAGGAAGAGTATCTCACAACATCCTGAGCAGAGAATATTTGTTATGTAAAGATGACTCTTTAAATGCCCTCATCAATAATTATTTCTAATTATATCACACTTTTTAAACTATTTTTAAAAATACATCCCAAGGTGTCTCCCAGTTAGGTGAACATAGAAATGAACAGCAAATCTGGTAGGGAAAGACTAGGAGAGATCACTGAAAAAGAGTCACTAAACTCTGCTTTCTGTCCACAGACACTGCCAGATCTGTTGATTTTCTCCAGCATTTGCTGTTTTGATTTCAGATTTCCAGCATCGACAGTTCTTTGTTTCATATTGGACTAGGAGAAGTAGGTTTTGAAACAGTTTTTAAAGGAGAAAAAGGAGGAGAGACAAAGACAGGGATTTGGAAAGAAAGCTTGAGAATAAGACTGGTTGTGTAAAATAAAGTCAGAAAGATGTTTATTAATGCATCCATCTGTGGTGAAGGTATCTGCAAAATTGCAAATTTTTTTCTGTGTCTTTGTAAACAATTTAAGGTTCTTCTTTGTAAATTTGTAAGGAAACAGAAATGGGAATATGTATGACTGAACCGGCTTGCTCTTGGTGTTGTGGAGTACAACATGTCCATTAAAAATTTATCTGCATATTGGAGGCGGAGAGGGAGAAAACATAGGCCAAAAGGCATCCTCCATCTGACCCCAATTGCACACGAATTCTGTCTAGACCAACTTGGAGAGCTCAGTAAATCAAATGCTTTTTCTCAATCCCTTCCTCTTGCCTGGTGACCAGGCCTTGGGTTTCAATGTGTCTTTTTTCTCAAGCGCTGCTTTTGAAGCAAAAGTACAAAGAAGATTTTATTCAGGAAGCCTGATGCTTAGCACTTTTTGAATGGTTATATTGATTAAATATTTATCTTTTAAAAAATCAATTTGTTCCTTTGACTTTTTTTCTTGCTCAGCACATTTTTAAATATTTTCTTGACAACCTAATTTGTTTTTAAGAAAACATAACACTGCAACCCCTCCATTCAAGAAGGGAGAGAGACCAGAAGCAAGAAACTGTAGACCAGTTTGCTTGACTCTATTGTGTGGAGAGTGTAAGAATCGATCCTTAAACAGATTTCAGCTGTGCATTTAGAAAGTCTGAGATAATTAGGAAGATTTAGCACAGAAAATCAAGTTTATCCAATTATTAGAGTTCTTTGAAGGAGCAGAGTGTGCAATGGGTCAAGAGGACCTTCTGTAGGCAATATCCGTATACATGTAGACATGCCTTAGATTTCTAGAAGGCATTTGGTAAGAGCACATGACAGACTATTTGGGGAAATAAAAGCTCATTGTGTAAGCGGTAATATAGACTAGATAGAAGATTGGTCGTTTGGTAGAAAACAAAGAGCAAGCATAAGTTTATCTGATTGGCAGGACGTGATGAGTGGAACGCCACGGCGGCCTGTGCTGGACCTTCAATTCCTACTGTACTCCTTTTACACCTACAATTGTGTTGCCAATTTCCAAATGAACACCATCTAAAAGTTCACTGATAACACCACCGTAGTGGGAATAATATCTAACAACGACAAGTCAAACTACAGAGGGGAGATAGAGGGCTTAGTGATGTGGTGCTATGAAAACAATCTGTTTCTCAACATCGGCAAAACTAAAGAATTAATCATTAATTTCTGAAAGAAAGGAGGTGAACACGCCACCAACTACATCAATGGAACTGAGATTGAGAGGATGAAGAACATTAAGTTCTTCGGTGTGACGATAACTGACAACCTGTCCTGGACTTCCCATGTAGATGCAACAGTCAAGAAGGCATAATAACGCATCTTCCTCAGGCAACTCAGGAAATTTGGTATGTATATAAAGTCCCTCACCAACTTCTACAGATGCTCCACTGAAAGCATACTGTCTGGGTACATAATGGCCTGGTATGCCAACTGCTCTGCCCTGGACCGTAAGAAACTACAGAAGGTGTTACGTGCAGTCGAGACCATCACAGAAGCTAACCTTCTATCCATGGACTCCATTTGCATGGCTCGCTGCCGTGGAAATGTGGCCAACATCATCAAAGATCCTTCATACCCTGGTAATGATCTCCTACGACCTCTTTCGTCAGGCAGAAGATACAGAAGCCTCAACACACACATGAACAGGTACTGGAACTTCTTCTTCCCAGCCAATATTAGACTGATGATTGTGCTCTCTAGTCGTAAATAATGCTGATCTTGCTAATGTTGATCTCACCTAGTGCACGCCCTGTGCAATGTAATCTGAATGCCTCTATCTAAGTCTTTTTGATATGTACATCCTTTCCTTACTACAGTCTGCCTGTAAAGCTTGTAAACAAAGCTTTTCACTGTATTTTGGTACACGTGACAATAAATCAATCAATCAATCAATAAATTTAAAATTTGCATCAATGACTTAGATGAGGGGAGCAAAGGCATGGGAACTAAATTTACAAATAACATCAGGATAGGCATAAGAGCATGTTGTGAAGAAGACGTAAGGAAGTTGCAGACAACTGTCGATAGGCTAAAAGTGAGTGGGAAACATCTGACAGATAGCGTATAATTTTCACTTTGAAATGGTTTACCACTCTTACAGGCCTCAAAAAGTAAGTAGATGACGCGTGAGCTTCTCATTCCTCTAACAAGAAACCGTACAGCCTCCTGAGATCTGGTTTGGTGCAACAATACAGATACATATGAAATTTGAGCATAAATAGACCATTGAGCCTGTAAGCCTGCTCTCCATTATTCAATAAGATCATGGCTGACCAATTTGTGTTTTGAATTCTACATTCCCAGGTACAAGGAGCTGAAGGATCTACTTGTCAAACTTCGCTCAAAGGGGCTGACAGACTACTGTCACAAAAAAAGGACCTGTTGGAAAATCAAGATTGTAGCACTTACACAGTTATTTCCTCAGTAAATACTGTCAAAGCAGGTAAAGTTCATGACAAAACAATAGTTTTCCCCTTGTGTATTTATAGTGTGAACTGGGTGCAGGAAATGATAGAAGTTTCATGTTTGAGGGTAAAATGTCCTAGTATTTGTATTGTTAGGTTAGTCGTTTAAATAATATTGATGATATAGGCTGACAGAGTGACTAACTTTATCAGGTAAACTGAATTTATCTCCAAATATTTTGCTGAATACAAAGGTACTAGTTCAGGGCTTGAATGGATATTTAATCATTCCTTTGTATAAGGTTTTTTAAATTATGGTTTAGTTGTTGATCTTGTTACTATTGGTGTCATCCCAAATTTGCCCAATTTAAAATATGATTCTTTTTGTGAAAAATTGTCTCAGTATAAGGTTTTGGTGCCTCCTGTGGTTTCAGAAAAGCCCACTGAAGCTACAGAAACTATGGCTATGGGTAAACAAAGTAAACATTTCATTTTGTAAAACTGCTGCTAAGAACAATGTTCCTACAAAAGTCATGTTGGAAGAATTAAACACTGGACTTGTTGGTTAAAAAATAATATTACAGTATTAAACTATGGAGGAACAAAATGGCTTTTGTAGAAGCCTTAAAACAATTTGGACTAAAATTGTAGAAAAAAATGACAGCATGTGGCAGAGCAGATAGCAATAGTACGCAACGCAAATAACAATGAATGGAAGAAAAATGTGTTGAAAGGAATTGAAAAATGTAGTAAGTATTGGCTTTATAGACCTTTAGGGAAAGATATTTGCTCTTGAATGCAAAGTTAGATTGTCAAAAAGAAGCAGCAACAGCCATTCCCAAGTTGAACTGTGAAGAGTGAAACTTGGTGAAACAAAAAGAAACAGGGACAGACTAATAGAAAATGTGCAGTAAATAAAAAAGATTGTCAAGCTTTCTTAGCTAATAATAAAGCTAATGGGGTACTTAATGCAGCTAGAGAGGACTTTACCCAGCAAGAAATGAGCTGCTACACGAAAAAAAAGCCAGGATGGAAAAGCAAATCAGTTTGTCAGATCATGAAATACTTACAGTTGAAAATATTGCTGAAAATTGGCGAGATGAGGTAGATTCAATTATTGTGTGGAACAGTTTGGATGTCTTGTCGGCTGAAATGTTTTACAAAAATTTAGACATTTAAACAACATGCAGATAAAGAAGAAAACAGGGATCAGGTGTTGGAGCCTGAATTGAATGTTTCAGAATGCATTTTAAAAAAGCAGTATTATCTGAGACAAGGACCAACAAAAACTCTAATGATAGCCGGTGTCCTGCTTCAAAAAAGACTAAAAACTGCTAAACCTTGTGATTTTTTAAAAAAATATGATATGTAACAGAGGGGAAATGGCAGTAACTACTATCCAAGCTAGTTGGACAATTGTTTACAATAGTAATAACCCCTACTGTAAAAATATTAAAAGGAAGCCTTTACTATGGTAATGTTTTCATTTTTCCATGTTGAGGGGGGAAGTGTGATGAAATCTACAGCATGTAGGACCTGTGGGGAAGTGTGCTCAAGCTGTTGTCTGCACAGATGGCTTGACAAATGTTCTGTTTGTTGCATTAAGGTTGTTTTTTTAAAGACATTTGCTACTAGCAAAAGACTCTTAAGATTTCAGGTTTGTGGGAATAGCTGTGACTTCAGGATTTTGTGAATGAGTTCTGACTTTATGTTGCTAGGGAAATAGAAATCAGGCAAAAGACAACATCATGGCTAGTGAAGTGCAGTATGGATGGGCTGTAAGAACGTTGTGTTGCAGCTGAGAAAAAAGACCCAGCAAGGATGGATTTGTGCATGGGCAGTATTGTGAGAATTCTGAAATAGTGTGCCTTTTGGTGTAAGCTAGGGTTAATGCAAAAATGTTGTCAAATGAGACTTTGTGTCTTCAGCCTCAGCAAAGGATATGGAATTTTATTTTGGAAAGACAAAGTTTTGAGGGATCTTGTGGGTGAGTTAAATATCATGCTTGCTGAAGTGCCTACCTGAGAAATCCATCACAGTTACCTTTGTTATAACTACTATTTAAAGTATAATTTAAAGTACGCATTGAATGTAATTTTTCTCTTAATTCATAAGACCATAAGACATAGGAGTGGAAGTAAGGCCATTCGGCCCATAAGTCCACTCTGCCATTTAATCATGGCTGATGGGCATTTCAACTCCACTTCCCTGCACTCTCCCCATAGCCCTTAATTCCTTGTGAGATCAAGAATTTGTCAATCTCTACAAGAGGTTTATCTTTTTAACGTGTTTGACTTTATTCTTTATAAAATTTGTAGAATATGAAATCTTGCTCATGATTTCTTCTGTTGCAGTTATTCAGTAAATTCAGTTCTGTTAGTTTATTGGTTTCCATGGGTTGTAACTCTTTAAAGGCAATGTCCCTTCTCATAAAGAGGTTACCTATATATTACACAATAGCAATTTGTCCACAAACATACGTATCCACGTGTTTACTTTGATCCACTGATTACATTGACTGAGTCATAAATTAATTCAAGACTTTTCTATCAAACTTCAAGTGAAGTTTCAATCTTCTGTTCTATGTGTGAAACTTCCCTTGCCCATATTGCCTACTGATCAGTGTTCCCTCTAATCTCTTTAGTGGTGAGCAGGCAATTTATGTTTACAAGTTCTATAAGAATTGACAAATGGCAACTTAAAGGGCTGACTTGTGCCCAGCTTGTCAGGGGTGTTATAGATATTGTATATCCAGCTGACTCCCTAATCCTTTGGCTATAAATGTGGTTGGTTCTGGTTGTTACTGAGGCAGCATAACTTTTCAATCTTTCAATCTGTGTTGATATATCACCTCATTTTCCATTTCCTCTTTTAAAATGTTGCTCACTCTAGCTTTGTGTCTGAACAAATATCTTGCTTTTCATTTTTTTTCTTGTTCATACACTTCTACCTTTATATGGCCCATCTGTTCAGGTCATTATGGTGGCCAAAGTATCGCTACCAATTACATCATAAACTTCTTGTGAAGAACTTTCTTAGTAGTCACCACGATTACTTGACCTACTGAAAAGATTAACTCACAATCCCACAAGTGATTTCGTATTTAAATGAAATTTGGACATTTTGGCTGTCCCGCCTGTCCAACCAAAACTGTCTCCAAATCTCCCTATTTCCAGTCACTGAATCCAATTGCTGGGGAAGTAAGCATCAAAATACTCTCTATTGTTATAAATGATGTTTGGCACTGAGGCTGCAGAAAATGACCAGAAGCTGACATGGTTGAGAAGTTTACCCCGCTGGGTTCATTGTCAGGAAACAGGTCCTTCAGATATTTTCTAATCAGCCTGTTTCAAGATACAGGTGGTTCTCCTATAGTGGGATAGTTGCATTTTTGCATGACCTTGCACTATAGAAAATCGCCATAGAAAATTGTGTTACGGGGAAATCATTGTACTTGTACGGCAGGAAGTTTGCATAATCCATACAGAACATAAGAACCAGGAGCAGGAGTAGGCCATCTGGCCCTTCCAGCCTGCTCTGCTATTCAATAAGATCATGGCTGATCTTTTTATGCCCCTAGTTCCACCTACCCACCCTCTCACCATAACTCTTAATTCCTTATTATTCAAAAATTTATCTATGTTAGCTTTAAAAGCATTCAGTGAGGAAGCCTCAATTACTTCAGTGGGCAGGGAATCCCACAGATTCTCACCCTTTTGGGTGAAGAAGCTCCTGCTCAATTCTGTCCTAAATCTGCTTCCCCTAAGTTTGGGGCTATGTCCTCTTGCTCTAGTTTCACCCATCATTGGAAACAACCTCCCTGTTTCTATCTGTTCTATTCCCATCATAATTTTATATGTTTCCATAAGATCCCCATTCATTTTTGTAAATTCCAATGAATATAATCCCAGTCTATTCAGCCTGTACTCATAAGCCAACCCCCTCGTCTCTGGAATCAACCTAATGAATCTCCTCTGCATTACCTCCAGTGCCAGGACATCCTTTTTCAAGTAATGAGACCAAAACTGCACTCAAAACTCTAAGTGTGGCCTCACCAGCACCCTATACAACTGCAACATAACCTTGCTGCTTTTAAATTTAATCCCTCTAGAAATGAAGGACAAAACTCTATTTGCCTTCTCAATTACCTGCCAACCTTCTTCAATTCACATACAAGGACACCCAGGTTCCTCTGCACAGCAGCAGGCTGCAATTTTTCACCATTCAAGTAATAGCCCCTTTTACCATTATTCCTACCAAAATAGATGACTTCATATTTATCAACATTGAATTCCATCTACCAGACCTTCACCTGTTCACTTAAACTAGCTATATCCTTCTGCAAACCTTCAGAGTCCTCTGCACACTTTGCTCTACCCCTCATCTTGTTTCATTTGCAAACTTTGATATACTACACGTGGTCCCTAGCTCCAAAACATCTGTGTAAGTTGTAAACAATTGCAATCCCAACACTGATCACTGAGGCACATTATTAGTCACTTTTCGCTAACCAGAAAGGCACTCAGTTATCCCCATTTCTTTCCTTCCTGTTAGTTAACCAATCCTCATCCACGCTAATACAGAGTTAATGCAATGCTGTTCACTTTTATCTTATGCAGAAGCCTTTTGTGCAGCACCTTGTTGAATGCCTTCTGGAAATTCAGATACACTGCATCTTCTGGGTCCCCGTGGTCCACTGCGCTTATAATGTCTTCATAGAATTCCAGCAAATTAGTCAAGTATAACCTGCCTTGCATGAACCCATGCTGCGTCTGCTCAATGGGACAATTTCTATCTAAGTGTCTCGCTGTTTCTCCCTTGGTGACAGATTCGAGCATTTTCCCCACTACAGAAGTTAAGCTGACCGGCTATAATTCCCCATCTTTTGTCTACCTCCTTTTTTGTCAATGGTGTCACATTGGCTGTTTTTCAATCTGCTGGAACTACCCCAGAGTCCAGCGAATTTTGGAAAATTACCACAAGTGCATTTGCTATTTCTCCCGCTATCTCTTTTAGTACCCTGGGATGCATTCCATCAGGGCCAGGAGACTTGTCTACCTTTAGCTCCGTTAGCTTGCCTGACACTACTTCTTTAATGATAATGATCGTGTCTAGGTCCTCACCTACCTTAGTTTCTTTGTCATCAATTATGGGCAAGTTATTCGTGTCCTCCACTATGAAGACTGACACAAAATTCCTGTTCAATGCCTCAGTTATTTCCTCATTTTCTGTTATTAAATCCCCCTTCTCATCCTCTAAAGGACCAAAATTTACCTTAGCCACTCTTTTTTATTTTATATATTTATAGAAAGTTTACTATGTCTTTATATTCTGAGCTAGTTTAGTCTCATAATACACCTTGCTTTTCTTTATAGGTTTTTTTCTGGCTTTCTGCTGATCTTTAAAGTTTTCCCAGTCTTCTAGTTTCCACTGGTCTTCACCACTTAGTATGCATTATCTTTCATTTTGATAGCCTCCCTTATTTCCTCAGACATCCATGGCCAATTACCGTTTTTCCTTCAGTTCTTTCTTTTCACTATTTCTCACTATTCATCAATCGCATTACAGCCAATTCATGTTAACGAAACACACATTATAGCAGAATTACTTCAATTATTGCACACACCTGGAGAAGGAAGGAGTTGAACTCAGGCCTCCTGGCTCAGGCAGGAAGCTAAGGGAGCTGAGGACCTAGACATGATCATTATCATTAAAGAAGTAGTGTCAGGCAAGCTAACAGAGCTAAAGGTAGACAAGTCTCCTGGCTCTGATGGAATGCATCCGAGGGAAGTAAAAGAGATAGCGGGAGAAATAGCAAATGTACTTGCGGTAATTTTCCAAAATTCGATGGACTCAGGGGTAGTTCCAGCAGATTGAAAAACAGCCAATGTAATGCCATAGGGACACTACCACAGCATCACAAGAACCCAATTTCCATTTGTATGATAGTAAATGTGTAGGACAATTAGGATTGCTAGACAGATTCTGTTGCTACCACCAGTTTCTAAGATAGCTTCAATCCACCACCAAATGTGATTTGCGATGTAGAGTGTAAATTTTGGAGAATTCATGGATGATTTCTGTCCACAAGCTTTAGCAAGTTATCTCAGGAAATCCTCTGCTTCTCACGTCACCATAAACACCTCAGCTCTATGGCACCTTTCGTGCCATTTTGTACTCGCCAGTGACAAACATTATCACAATTGCGAAGATCCTCCAGGATTTCCGCTGCCAGCACCATATTTAAAGCCCAACAGTGCACCAGATCAAATACTGCCAGTCACAAATATCCCTTTCCAATCCAAATACCGGGAGTGAATTGAAAATGATTGGCTTCTGAGAGCACATGGTGGCACGGGTAACACTTCATTGCAAGTAGAGCCTTGCAATTGTAAATTACTTCTTTACATCATCACTTGTCTGATCAACTGTAATTGTAACTGTAGCCATAAGTGCTGCACCGTGTTAAATGCTGCCTGAAGGAGGGCTCCTGTTGCCCGAACACTCAGTGTAGCATTACATTTGTCATTGTTCAATGTGGGAACATCACATGTTGGAAAACCTTCAAACAATTAAAAATATTAAACATTTATTGAGCAGCAGGAAAGTGAAGAAAAACAAAAAAATAGCCATGTTTGCTTCTGTGAATAAACAGGAATTGATTGCCTTTCATTGATTGTAAATTTGTTGTTTGAATGATGTCCTTTTCCAATTCTCATGCATTGAAAGTGAGAATCAATCAAGTCCTTTCTGGCTTGTTGTGATTGACACTACATCACTATCATGGTGGAGGTGATACTGTTCTTGCTTAATGTCTTTATTTTCCTCTTTGAAAGATTGCTACTGTGTTTCCAGCCCTTGAGCGTCCATTAAATTGCCTCTTTACTTGCTCCAGTTACATGTAGAGTAGCATGCAAGCATTATATGACAGACTCTGTCTGGAATGTACTGCAAGGATGCCAACTCCCCAAACTGATTTAAGCATTGGAACTTCATCATCAGATGCCTTATTGTTTACTTAACAGTGGCCCTGGTGCAAGAATGGGGTGCATTGTATCTGTGCTTGGCTTCAGTCCGTGTTGCATAGCCAAGTCCTCACCATAACTGCAGAGGATGGTCCCTGTCACCCACCAGCCATTCTTGTAAGGCCTCTGGCCCCTGAAATGAAGCAGGAACCTAACAGTTATCAAGAATATAGGTAATGTGGCAGCTTCCAGCTATTTGGTACCAATCTTTAAGAGGAAGTGCCAGTAATCACAGATGAGTTGCATGTTTACTGAATGGAAAATATTTCTAATGATGAAGTCAACCACATTATGATGTGGCACTCTCAAGGCGACATTTATACAGTTTATAATGCCCTACACCTGGGCGATTTCAGGTATCACAAAGCCTACTGCCTGCGCTGAAGCACTGATCTTGTCGCGGGGAAATGAGCTGAAGAGGTGTAATCTGGCACAAATTGCCATCAGTAGTAGCCTTGATACATTTGTAGGTTGAGGATTGAGAGCTCCCATACAAGTGCCATTGGAGCTTTGGAAGCAACTAGTTGCATAAACATCCACCGCACCTGTCACCTTGGCAGCCACCAGAATAGAATGGCCATCCTTCCCCTCAGTTCAAAAATCCTGCTCCAGCAGATAATGCAGTTTTGCGATGATGTCCTGGGTGATCCTCAATCTGCAGCAGCAATGTGCCTTGCTCATCTGGAGGATATGGTAATAAAGACAATAGACTTGAGGCCACCAAACTCATCTAGATCCTGAGGACACTTCTGCTCTGACTTTTTCATGTAACTGCTATTTAGCTACTGCTGAAGGTTGCTGCTTGTCCTGGGCTGGTAGGTACATTGCTCTTCCCTGCACTTTTGTTGCACCACTGCCTCAGTAACAATAATCAAGCTGTAGCTGGATCCATTGGTCATGGTTCATAAGAGCCTATATGGCAATACTGAAACCAGAACAGGTTCTTAATAAAGTGAGCAGTCAGCGTTCATATCACACATAAATGTCAGTTTGCCATAGTTATGGACATAGTGGGACCTGGAGGACTCTGATAAGAAAGGCCACAGAATGCCTTATACACAGACCTTTGACATATTGGACCAGACAAAATAGGAACAGGTGTACACTGGTCAACTCCTCAAGTCTTCTTGATTATTCAGTAGGACCATGGCTGATCCAACATTCCTCATATCCACTTTGCTGTGTTTTCCCCATAGCCCTTGATTTCACCCTCTGATTAAGTGCTTATCTATCTAAGCCTTAAATATACCCAAGGCCTCTGCCCCCACAGCTCTCTGTTGCAAGGAGTTCTAAAAACTCTCAACCCTCTGTGAGAAGAAATTCCTCCTTATCTCCATTTATTATTTATTATACTCCATTTGTCAACTTTTTGCTCCTATATTCTGAGACTATGTTCTCTGGGTCCTAGACTCTCCCATGAGGGGAAACATCCTGTCAGTATTTACCCTGTGAAGTCCTCTCAGAATCCAATATGTTTCAATGAGATCATCTCTCATTCTTCTAAACTCCAGTGAATCCCAACCTTTTTAGCCATTGATTTTAAGATAATCCTTCCATACCAGGGATCATCCTAGGAAACCTTCCCTGACAGCCTCCAATGTATATCTTTCCCTAAATCGGGGGTGAAAACAGCTAATAGTGTTCCAGATATAGTCTCACTGGCACCATGTACAGTTGCAGTAAGACTTCCCTGCTCTCATACTCTAAGCTGCTTGAAATAAGGCCAACATTATTCCAGCAGTCTTCCTGATTACCTGCAGGACCTGCATGCTACCTTTCTGTAACTCACATGCAAGCACCTCCAAGTCCCTTTTAAATTGCAACTTTCTACAGTTTTTCTGCATGTAAATTATATTCTGTTTGTTGGTCTCTCTAGTAAAATGAACAACTTTGCAGTTTCCCACATTATACTCTATATATCAATTTTTTGCCCATTAACTTAACCTATCGATATAATTCTTAAACTGTTAGTAATCTTCTTGCAACCAGCCTTTCCACCTATCTTCATACTGTCTGCAAATTTGGCTACAGTACAGTCACTTCAGTCCTGCAAGTCACTGTTATATATTGTAAATAGTTGCAGTCCCAGCACTGTGGAACCCCACTGGTCACGGGTCACCAACCTGAAAAAGAAGCCCTTATCCACACTTACTGTTTCATGCCCATGAGCGAATTTTTTATCCATGCCAAATTGCTACCTCCAACACAGATGGCTCTTGTGACAACATTTTTTGTAAAATACCTCGTTGAATGCTTTTGGAAATCCAAATGCAACACATCTATTCGTTCCCCCTACTTTCTCTGTTTGAGAAGGTTTCCTCAAAAACATTCTTAAAAAAAAGTCAAACAAGATTTCCTTTTCATAAAGCCATGCTGCCTCTGCTTGATTAGCTTATGATTTTCTAAATGTTCTGCTATTCATTGCTTAATAATTGATTTCAATACTTTTCCAACAATAGATGTTAGGTTAGTGGCTTATCAGCTTATAGTTACTGCTTTTTGTTTACCTCCCTTTCTGAATTAGGGGTGTCCAGTGAGCACTCATGTAATGCTCTGATACTTCTCCAGAATCTAAGGACTTTTGAAAAATCACAACCAATGCATCCACTATCTCTGTAGCTACCTCTTTTAGGATCCTAGGATACAAGCCATCAGGGCAGGGGGCTTATCTGCCTTTAGCACCCATTAGTTTGTCTAATACCACTTCTTTAGTTATGATGACATTTAATTCCTCCCCCTTATTCTGATGTTTGCAACATGACGTACAAATGCAGTCGGATGTTCTAAATGTTATGGAATTACTGGAACATTGTCCCTCCACTCCCAAAGCCCCACCACTTTCAAGAAAGACTGTGTTGTATATGACAGTATGTTGTCAACTACTTATACATCAAGATGAGAGAAAATGAACTTTGTATCTTGTGCAGCTGAAGCGATCTTGGATTGTCTTGGCGAATTGTGGACCCACAAGTGTAACTTTTAAAGATAGTAGAAACTGCAGATGCTGGAGAATCTGCGATAACAAGATGTAGAGCTGGATGAACACAGCAGGTTAAGCAACATCAGAGGAGCAAGGGTCTAGGCCCAAAACATCAGCCTTCCTGCTCCTCTGATGTTGCTTGGCCTGTTGTGTTCATCCAGCTCTACACCTTGTTATCTCAGTGTAACTTTTAATGTTGCTTGTGATTACTTCAGCTTTGCAGAGATGACGATGATAAGTTTGTAATGACCAATCACCATATTGCAACGATCAATCTGTGGCTAGTATTTGTATCCATCACAATTGGTCACTGCATGAACTTTGCATACTGAATTCTATGATAATTGACATCTTAAACTTGTACTGTGTAAACGCCTGATTAATCCAATTGAAATTGGGTAATCTTGAAGGGCCTTGCATCACCCACAAGTAGACTCTGTGCGCTTAAAGACATAAAATAATCTTACTGATTCTACTCTGGATGTGGTTGCTGAAGTGATTGTAACAAGGTCAGTCAGCTGGACCTTACAGAATATGAGTTCTCTGTTTGGGACTGTTAATGAAGACTGTTAATGTGGAAAAACACAGGCTGTGATTTGAATGTTAGTCATAGGCTCAGCTGGTTATCTAGATGATTCACCCAAACCTTCATGTTCCTTTCTTGTTTGCGCTCCTTATCAACTCAGAGCTTCCACATGTTCCTAATGATCATTTTTGTTTATGTCTTCATCACCCAACATTACCCCCTAAGCTCCAGGCCTACAGTCTTAGTTATGCCAACCTTAATAATGCTCTGCACTCCATTGAAGCCAGGGTGTTGGCTCTCCTGCTGTAATGCATGTCCTCCACTGCACTACCATCTTCCAACCTTATATGTTGAGCTGCCTATCCTTCACAATTATTGCCCCTTCTGTATCCAAGCATGTTGCCTCAATTCCACAGAACTGACTACCTCAATTTACCTGGCTCCTGATAACCCATCTTAACTTACAGTAAAAATATCCACAAAACTGGCTCTGGCCCCGAGCAATCATGAAGGAAAGCGCTAATTGATCCATGACCAGTACCCTAACTAATCTCTGCTGACTGATTTACCACTAATCCCAGACTAATTTCATTGGACCTGCAGGATTGACCATGCCCCATTCCCTCGACTGTAATGATATGGAACTTCTGATCCTGACTACCTCAAGTGACAACTGACTGTGTCATAGCTCCTGGACTGAAATCAGGCATTGCCCTTGACTGACAGTGGCGAGGCACCCTGATTGATATCAGTCACCCTTAACTGGACTGAGAATTACTCTCCTTAGACTTTGAGACATGGCCATCTTGCTGACACATGTTCAATGTGTTTGCCGTGAAAGCTGCTATAGTGTGACATTGATGCAGCACTTTGCTGTGAGCAACACTTTCACCCCTTTGATTGATCATTGCTGATAAACTTGACAGACAGCTGGTTTTGCATCTGTACTAAAAGGCAAAGAGAGTACAGGGAGGCTGAAAGTTCTGAATGAGATGGTAATGTGCAAAAAGGAAAGGCAAGGAAACCCTTGGATAGAAAATCAATTAAAGTGAAGAAGCCATTTTCACTGGTGGAAGCTCAAACCAGAGGACAAGCTTACAGAATAAAAGGGCATCCATCTAAAACTGGGATACAAAGATATTTCTTCTTCCAGAGGGTATTGAATGCTGGACTCTCTACCCTGAGAGTTGAAGGCTAGTTCACGGAAAGTATTTAAGGAGGAGTTTGAAATTTAAAATTTGAAGAGTTGAGAACCATGAGGAGCTTGCTTGAAAGTGGAGTTGAGGCCTTAGGCAGAACAGCCATGATCTTTTGGAATGGTGGGGTAGGTTTGAAGATTAAATGGCCACTTCTTCTCCTATTTCTTACGTTTCATGATCCCCATCTTGTCTACACTCACAGCATGGGTCCCTTGGTGATCCTAGGCTTTTGGTAAATATGTTATCAGCAGAAATGGCTTTTGGTGACATGATAAATAATGGAGAGCTTCTCACCTGTATTTGGCTGGCAGCTCCCAAGGGTGAGATTTCTTGTAGTCCTAAATTCTGGGGAGGCCCAACAGCAAACATTTGTGTGCCTGGTGGACAATTATTGCTGTAGTCTGTTACCTAAACCAAACATAGGACTCCTGCTCATTCTATAGTCAGAATATGAGACTTACATCGCCATTAAGTTCTGCTCAGTAAGTGTGTCATTGTGTTTCAGTGAGATGAATTAATCCCCCTGTGTTCCACAGTCTGGAAAATTACCGAGGCTCAATTTAGTAAACTTTTATATTGGTTTCACCTTGCAGAGCTTAAGCTTCCAAACATTTAAAATGACAGAGGAATATAAATTCTGTTTTTCTCTCGACAGATGGTCCCAGCTGAATTTTCCCAGCACTTTCATTTTTGTTTGAAATTGAGTTTAATAGATCACATCTTGTTTCATTTTGGTTTTAACAACATGATCTCTTACTGAAACATAAACATGCTATGTTGGAAATTTTGTAAAACCATTAAACAGAAGTTTGTTAACCAAAAGTAATAACGTTAGAATATATGGAGTTGGATTGGGTTACTCTAACACAAACTTACAGATCTTAGACGTGTAGTAAAGGTCTAATCCAATTTAGCCCAAAACACTTCTTTACAGATCTCTTGTTCATCGCTTGTACAGTACATACACCTAAGCTTAATGGTATTCACTTTCAAGTAGCCTCTTCAAGGTTTAACCAAGTTGTGCCCTGTGAAGACTTTCCCATGAATATTCACACAACTGGGGCTTTAAATATTCTCAGTTCAATAAGTAGCCTGTAGTGTTCTAATCAAACTCGCATGGTCTTGAAGTTTCACAAACTATACTCTTTCACTGAGGTAACTTATTTGCAGAACTGTTCTGAACAATCTCAATTTTTCCAGGAAAGAGTATGTTTACATCTGACTTCAAGGAGGTCCCCTTCAAAATTTCCAACATCTTTTAAATCCTTGGGTTTTTCTGAGATGAAAAAAAATCCTTGATTATTCAAAATAACAAATCAAGCTCATGTCTTTAAATGATTTCTCTCTTCAATTGTCAACACCCACAATATAAACAAATTTCCAATGATACTCCAGGAGGCTCTGCAGTCAGATACACCCTGATGATGATTGATTTAATATCATGGCTCCAGAAAGACCAGCCTAGTTCATTTTTAAATCCTACTCTAGACAGGCCCTTCTCAATGTCAAGGCTAAAAAAAATTACATTTACCAACTAAGTACTGGACGTTGAGATGAGATTCTAATTAGTTAGTGTGACATGCCTATTAACAATAATTATTACTCATCAGGCAAGGGGTTGACAGTTTACTTTAGAGTATTGTCCTATCTCAGTGTCATGTTCATAGCATGAGGCATCTTCCTAGTCAGCAAATAAACTCCTGTGCACCAACTATTGGTCATGTCTCAAAGTCTAAGGGAAGTAAGTCTCAGTAAGTCCAGGGGCCTGCCATCATTTGGGGGTTCCTATACAGTCAATCAAAGGTTTCATCCAATATCACTACAAGTGATTGAGCACAGTCAGTCAGACAGTATCCTTTC
Source organism: Stegostoma tigrinum (assembly GCF_030684315.1). NCBI lineage: Eukaryota > Metazoa > Chordata > Chondrichthyes > Orectolobiformes > Stegostomatidae > Stegostoma > Stegostoma tigrinum. The sequence continues at coordinate 9,724,734 of NC_081380.1, forward strand.
CTTGTTAGTCTAAATGTTGGGCATTCATCTTCTTTTTAGTCATTTTCTCCTGGATTGGGACAAAGAGATGGATTAGTGAATTGAGTGAAATGAAAGTGGCTATTACCACTGAGGCAAGAGAGGGAATAGTGGTGAAGTGCCCCTAAAGAGTGAGTAGGAGGCACAGTGGCCATGCAGGCTTACTGGTCCGAGAGAATTTGGTGGCTGAGTGAGTGAGGGAAGATGCATGCAAAAGTGAGAGAAATGTATGAGCCTTGATGGGAGGTGGATGCAATAGCTGAGGCAGAGTGAGTGTAAAGATGAAGAGACAAGATGATGATGCCCTGCCAGAGTGGAGAAGGCTTCTGACCTTCCTACTACATTGCTAACCCTCCATCCCAGTGATTAAGACTACAGTGACACAGTTGGTAACTTGAGTCAGGATGGCAGGTTTGGTGTCGTGGTCTCCTCTGCAGTTCCTGCAGGAAGAAGACTGCACTCAAGTGCACCTATTCATCAGAACCTCCAGGTCCCTGTCCAGAAAATGCAGTGCTTGATCAGGTCTACAATGGCCTTTTAAACATGCACCAGGACCAGGAATCCCAAGTTGTCCTGGCAGTGTCTTGTGTTTCTGGTTACAACAAGTGGGAAAATCAGACTAGCATCAGATGAGAGGTGTGCCAAAGGAACATGGTATGTGGCTAATGAGGTTAAAATATTTTAAAATCTGAAGTAATAAGTCATCTACTTCAGCATGGATGTGAAGGTAGAATGAGAATCAAATTCCACTGACAAGCATTGGAGATGTGGTGAACCACTAAGAAGAACCAAACAATGCGTAAGGATCCACGATACAGCAAAAAACACTACTGATGCAGGGACAACTATTAAGGATATACATCCATTCGTGAAATCGTCTGCCAAAGAACTAAAGAACCTTCAGATCAAGGGAGAGCTTTGGATCTCAGACTATTAGAAAGACTGTAAAAGTCAATTAACTTCTAACCAACAAATTACCAAACTTCCAAGTCCAAAGAGAACATGATTGTAAAGAATATTAGAACCTTCAGATCCTCTGAATTTGTAAAATCAAAGTGTTGGAGAGATATACGGTTGTTAATGTAAACATATAAATATATATATATTAATAATGGTATGAGGGAAAAATAATTTGGGCTGATGTGTTCTAGTCTGAAGTTGTCTAAAAGCATTATATTTGAATTTGGCTAGTAAACACCAACCACTGTGTAATGGGGACTTGGTGAGAGTCAAGAAGGAACTTGTAGGAGATGGATTAGAGGTCCTGTTGTGTATTTATATAAGTATGTTGGATTGTCACTTTAAGAGCCTGATCACATAATGTCATGATGATGTAATCAGCCATTTTGGAGGGAAACAGCTCAGTTTAGTCTTGCTGCCTTGTAGAGTGAACACCTCGTATAGGAAAGGTTCTGCAGTCGTTATATGTTTTGGCCATAACATGTTATGTTCTTGAAACATAAAGAAGAGGAAAACTGGCAATGAGGATCAAACCTGCTTAAAGATCAATTAGGGTAATCCACTTAATAATAATAAATATGTGGTCATCAGTACAGATATCGGGGCACATACCATAAAAAAGAAGAAAGGAAATCAAAAGACTTATTGCTGCATTGAAGCAGGTACAGTCAGGAGAAAAAAGGTAATTCACCCCAGGGAAGAGGTGAACAGTGTGAAAGGAGCTTGCTACACACTACACCACGTGCAACACTGTGAGTAATGAGTACTCCACATGGGGAGAAATATTTTGAGCTAGTATTATAATCTTGGAAAGAAACAGGCTGCCTCAGGAATACCTTGTTTTAAATGGGAGGAAGCAAAGTAGTACTAAAATTTTTATGTTTCATCATGCCGTGCAGACCCTTTCCATTATATAAAAAAATTAGAATGGCAGGAAAATTTGGTGGCTTAGCAACGTATAATGGAAATGCAGAGAGCTGGCACTCCCACAAAGTGAGATTCTGTTATTTTCTCCAAGCTAACAGATTTGAAGCAGATATTGTTATACCTGTGGTCCTGAGTAATTTGATGGGAGAAGCTTTTAACCTTATGAGGAGCCTGGACAGACAGAGAAGCCAGATTCTAAAACTAATGAAGAAATTGTAGGAAATCTATGGAATAAATTTTTTACCAAACCATTGGTATTTACTGAAAGGTTCAGATTCCACAAACAAAACCAACATGATTGTGAATGTATCACCATCAGTTTTTTTTTTCAATTTTCAAGAAGTTAGGAGAATTTTGTGAATTTGGACGTATAAAGGTGCTATCAGAGATAGATTGGTGTGTGGTTTAAGATGTAAAGAAATCCAGAAGAGGTTACTGATGGAAAGGGTCCTGGACTTCAAGAAAGCACAAGAAATAGTAGTTTCGGTGGAACTAGCAGCCCAAGAAAGCTCAACACCTAAGCTCGACTATGACAATCCACAAAATGGTGGCTAAGAGACAAGCACCAACACAGACTCAAAATTGCCATTGCTGTGAATAAACAAGTCATGCAGCAGCAAGTTACTGGTATAAAGAAGCTGTATTCAGAAACTGAAGCAAAAAAGAGCAGATTAAATAGGTCTGTTTGTAGAAGAAGCACAAACAATGTATACAGAAAGTACAGAAACAGAAGGAAATCTACATGGTTAAAAAATGGGCTTGATAAAAGCCCAGACTCTCAGTCCAAAGACAAACTGTTATTAATGATACTGGCTGTTGCTGGTGACACTAACAAATACTGGGGCACTCCCTTACTGAATAGCAAACTGTAAGAATGCAAGTGGATGCTAGAGTGGCGGTTTCATTTATACCTGAAAGTGTGTATCAAAAGCAAATCCTCAAAAATTATACTGATAACATACAAAGTTGAAGTCTTTAAGGGATTATATCAATGCGAATGGCCAGTTATATGATCAGTCTGAAGGTTTGACCTTACACATTATCAAAGAAAATCCTGCAGTTTTTATGGGAAGGAATTCAACTGGGCTGAAAGAAATCACTTGTCAGATTCTGAGATTGATGTGTTATGAATTCTAAAGAAACATGCTTTGTTTTCAGTGGGGACCTGGGAAGCATGGAAAGGATCTTTGTCAAATTGAAAATGAAGGATAGGAATCAAGCAAAATGTTGCGAGGCTAGATCAGTGCCTCATGCATTCAGAGCAAAGGTCAAGTCAGAACTAGAGACACTGGTCAAGACAGTTGTCCTTGAACCCTAAATGAGAGTGATTGAGCCACACCTATGAAATTAATGATAATAGAAGATTGATCGGTATGCATCTGCAGGGATTTTAAGGTCACTATTAATCCTGTACTGTGTGCTGAACAGAATCTTTTGCTTTCTATCAATTACCTATTTGCTGGATGAGTTGGAGGTCAGCTTTTTCAGTAAAATGGGCCTTACTCAAGCTTGTCTTCAGATGAATGTAGATTGCGAGTCACAGAAATATGATTATAACTCATAAAAGACTATTCAAATACAAAAAACTGCTATTTAAAATCACACCTGCACTTGTGTTATTCCAACGTGCCATGCATCAGATTTTAAGTTGATTGGGAGGAGTCTCATGTTACCGAGATGATATTTTAGTCATGGGGAAAAATGAAAAAAAGCATCTCACAACTTAGATGCTACTCTTCAGAGAATATTTAGGTCATGTCATTGATGCTAAGGGACTACATAAGTCACCTTCAAAAATAAAAGCCATAACTGAGGCACCAGCACCTAAAAATGACAACCAACTATGATCATTTTTGGGCTTGCTAAGTTACCTGGTAGGTTTGTCCCACATCTTGCAACCATTGTCAAGTTGTTGCATGATTTATTGTGTCTAAACAATAATTGGAAACAAGAAGAACGGTGTGAAAGTGTTATTACACTAACCAAAGAGACTACATTAAAGTCACAAGCCCTGATCCAAAGTAACTTTTGTAATTAGCAATATTGTATGGGGTGGGATCTGTCATTTTTCATATATTAACAGATGATGATGAGAAATGAATATCTTTTGCATCAAGTTCATTAAACAAAGCTGAAATGAGTTTTGCAAGATAAAGAAAGAAGCTCCAGGAATCATTTTTGGCATTTGATGATTCCACCAATATAAATATAGCCTGGAATTTACGTTATTAACAGACAACTGAGCATTACTTCATTTATACAGGGCACAGGTGAGACCTCATATGGTGTACTGTGAACAGAATTAATCACTTAATTTAAGGACAAATATAAATGTTTTATATGTAGTGAACCCTTTGCTACACAGATATTGGAATTGGAGCTTGTCTTATGAGGAAAGTTTTGATTGGCCAAGTTTGTATTTGCAGGGGTATGGAAGAGTAAATGGTGACTTGATTGAGACTTGAAAGATCCTGATGGGTCTGGACAGGGTAGGTGTGAAATGGTTGGGCTGAATCTTATTTTTTTTGGCTGAATGTTTGTTGCACAAGATTTTTTAGAGGCAATTTTTGCTACAAGGTTGAACGGGTTTTCTTTCTATTTCTTTACCAAACTCAAACTACCTGCTCTGCTCTTTGGCATCTTACTTGTTCTAGCCCCATCCTACCACATGTGTTTCGTTGGACAACTTGCCACTGCAGGATATTCTGAAATTGATTGGCATCCCTGGCACAGGTGCCATTTTTAAATGCACCTAGACAAGCACCGTCAGTACACAGTGGCCCTGTACACCTGTACACTTCCTGAAATTTAGCCTAGATGTAGCAACAGAGGTGAAATTTGATGCCCTGCTTTGTGGACAGAATCCTGGATATCGTGTTGGATGGTATGATGCATGTTGAGTGGGGGGCATCCTTTCCAATCAGGAACAGGAGAAGGCAACACCAGATCATGTTAGAGATAGTAAGAACTGCCGATGCTGAAATCAGTGATAACACAGTGTGGAGCTGGCGGTGTACAGCAGGCCAGGCAACTTCAGAGGAACAGGAAAGTTGAAGTTTTGGGTCATCTATTTCTCCCACTAATAGTTTTAAAATCATCAATTTGCATTGTATTTTCTGAAGAAACTGATCTTGGAATATTTTCAATGTTTATGGTTTACCATTTTGATATTCATGTGCCCCTTGAACTGCAGGAACTGAACAGTATGTTTCTGTCCAAAGAGCTCGAAAGAATCTTTCAGAGCATTCTTCTACTAGCATATCTTACTCCTTTTTTTCTCAATCTTCTTCAACGATGGCTATCCCTTGATTCAAGATGATGTCCACTCAAAGTCCTTTGTCACTACAATAGATAACTGAACATGTTGATTTTGCAGAAACTTTTGATCACATCATAACATCCTATGAGCTTGCGGGATCTGGAGTACAAGATTTGTTTCATCTTTCTTTATATGCCACTGCTTTGTATTTTCACGGATTTGTACTCAGAGGATTTGGACTTGTCATGATATCAACTGCTATTATTATGGAATAAATTAGGTCCCACACTGCAGTCTGGTTTTATAAATCTTACTTTGCTTTGTTTTGGTTTTAACAAGTGGTCTCTCACTGAAACATAAACTATTCTGTAGATGTAGTCTTCAACAATAAACCAGAAGTTTATTTAATAAAATAAATGAAAATACAATATGAAAAATCCAAACACATGACATGCTTAGAGATTTTGAAACACAAGTTAAAGTATAATCCCAAAAGACTCCTTTTTAGATCCCCCAAAATACCCATGTACAGTACAAGCCCCCTGTACAGTATTCATCATAACATTTTGATAGGATTAATTTAATTTTGACATCAAGTCCCAAACTAGAAAGTATGATAGCCTCTTTCTAATGCTTTCATACACCTGAGTTCAATTTTCTGAACTTCAAGTACACCGCTACAATATTTTTATTGTTCAAAAACTTCTGTTCTGGAACTAATACTGAATAAATTTTCCCCAAGTTAGAAAAAAAGGACAGAAATTTCTAACAAAAACCCTGATGTACGATTGCTTACCTTGCCCTGATATTGACTCTCCTATTGTACTCAAAAGCCAATTAGTTCTGAAAGCTACCTCTCTATCAAGTTTGCAAAGTATTCACCAGCGCCACAGAAATACTTACAAGTTAATCATTAAATCCTTCAGACACACAGAAAAGAAGCATATGTCAATGATTAAAAATGCAAACTTTAAGCATAATTTAAATTTAATTAAAATATGTATATTTGCCTTCTTGAGGGATGCAATGGTCTAGTGGTATTATTGCTGGACCTCGGGAATGTTCTCAGACCCAGGTTTGAATCCCACCATGGCAAATGATGGAATTTGATTTGATTTTTAAAAAATCTGGATTTAAGAGTCTAATGCTGACCATGAATCCATTGCCGATTGTGATGGAAAACCCATCGGGTTCACTTATGTCCTTTAGGAATGAAAATCTGTCATCCTTACCTGGTCTGGCATACATCTGACTCCAGGTGCACAACAATGTGATTGACTATTACAGATGGGCAATAAATACTAGCCTAGCCAATGATGCCCTCATTCCATGAATGAATAAAAAAAACCACACTGTACATCACATCCTATATTCTTCGGTATATACTTTTTACTATTTTTCTATTTATGTTAAATGTTATTCTTCTAAGCCTGTAAGTGACAATGGTTATCAATTATATATTAAAAAAAGCTTTTTTTTACTGAGATGGCTGGAGTTCCAATGCATTGGAACATGGATCTGATCCCTTTATATAAATATGTACAGTTTTCTTAGAAGCTTGTGTTGGCTTTTTGTTTTTTGCCACTTGAATTATTAAATAAAATCAGAAAAGTTAAATGCACATCATTCAACAGCTTTGGAATTGATTTCTGATGTTAAGTCACACTTAGAATATCTGCCACAATTTCTGTTTCAGTTCTTTATGACCTACTGCACGAGTACCAATTTTTGTTTTGATTCAGATTGGAATCAGCTTTCTTATTTGCTTTGTCAAAGGGCAAAGCAAAAACCATTGAAGTCTACACTTCCTGAAATCTGCTTAATTTCAAAAGTAAAACTTGAGACCTGCTGTACTTGTAACAAGCCTGTCATAATGCTAGGAGCAACAGCAGCTGGCATTATGTAACAACAGGCGTCAGCAATGTTCACAGATCTGAACTACTGAACTAGCCTGAGGCCTTACAGATTGTGAAGATCGAGCTCATTGAAGGACAAAGTAAAGATGCAGACAAAGCAGCAGATTACAGCAACAGTGAATCAGCAATGGCAGAGGGAAAAATAGATAATCATGAAACTGGAAAGGTGAAAATATCGAATTAAACAATTTTTTAACAGCTGTCATCCTGAAAAGGAATAAAATGAAAGAGATTGACATACATAAGAACTAAAGATTGACTTTTGAATTGATCGATGTCAGTGCTATGATGTATCTGTTAAATCTATCCACAGTTACATGAAAAACTAAAAATAACAAAGAAACTGTGTTTAAAAGATATGATTTTTCTGTAAACGTTATTCTGTGGCATTGTTCCCAGTGAGTCAAAGAGCAGTGTCCCAGATGTAACGTCAGAAATAGGATGCTGGAGTCAGAGATAACACAGTGTGGAGCTGGAGGAGCACAGCAGGCCAGGCAGCATCAGAGGAGCAGGAAAGTTGATGTTTTGGGTTGGGACCCTTCATCAGAAATGGGGGAGGGGGAAGGGAGCTCCAAAATAAATAGAGAGAGGAAGGGTGGGGCTGAGGAAGGTAGGTGGGATGGTGATAGTTAAGTGCAGGTAGGTAGTGGTGGGATTGGTCAGTGAACTAGGAGGAGCAGATAGTTGGGAGAGAACAGGTTGTGTCAGGTCAAGGAGGAGGGGATGTGAAGGAGGGTTGTTCATGGGATGAAGGCAGGTGTGGGGAGATTTTGAAACTGGTAAAGTCCACATTGAGATCAATGGGTTGTAGGCTTCCAAGGCAGAACATGAGGTGTTGCTCTTCCAGTTTCCAGGTGCCTTCATTGTGACACTAGAGGAGGCCCAGAGTGGACATGTCGCACAGAGAGGAGGAGTTGCAATAGTTTGTGACTGGAAGGTGTTGTCGTTTGTCGCGAACAGAGTGTAGGTGCTCCAAAAGTGGTCTCCGAGTCTCCACTTGGTCTCACCAATGTGTAGGAGGCCACATCGGGAGCGGTGGCCCGATGGGCAGATGTGCAGGTGAACCTCTGTCTGATGTGATAGGTTTGTTTGGTGCCTTGGATGAAAATGAGGGGTAGGTGTAGGGGCAGGTGTAGCACCTCCTGCGGTTGTAGGGAAAAGCGGTGGGACTAGTGGAGAGTGTGGAGCGGACGAGGGAGCCGCAGAGAGAGCAGTCCCTATGGAAGACAGATAGGCATGAGGAAGGAAATATATCTTTGGTTGTGGGCTTGAATTGCAGATGGTGGAGAATGATACGTTAAATATGGAGGTTAGTGGGGTGATATGTGAGGACAAGGGGATTCTGCCTTTGTTTTTGTTACGGGGAGGGCACGTGAGGACACAGGTGCGGGAAATGCAAAAGATGCAGTTGAGAGCATTTTCAACCACTGAAGAGTGGATGTTGCAGTCCTTGAAATAGGAGAACATCTGGGATGTTCGGGAGTGGAACGCCCCATCTTGGGAGCAGGCGTGGTGGAGGCAGACGAATTGAGAGTATTCTCGCAGGAAGATGGGGGAGAGAAGGTGTAGCCTATGTACCTGTGGGAGTTGCTGGGCTTGAAATAGATGTCAGTTTTGAGGTGGTTACCAAAGATCAAGATGGAGAGGCCCAGGAAGGAGAGAAAGGTATCAGAGATGGTCCAGGTGAACATGAGGTTGGGGTGAAAGGTGTTTGTAACGTTGATGAACTATTCAAGCTCCTCATGGGAGCACAAGGTAGCGCCGATAGTTGTCGATGTAGCAAAAGGAGAGGTGAGGAATAGTGCCAGAGTAACTCGGGAAGAGGGACTGTTTCATGTATCCTACGAAGAGGCAGGCATAGCTTGGGACCATGGGATTCCAATGGCTACCTCCTTAGTCTGTAGAAAGTGGGAGGAGTTGAAGGAGAAGTTGTTACGTGTAAGGACAAGTTCGGTCAAACAGATGAGGGTGTCGGTGGAGGGGGACTGGTAGGGTCTGTGGGAGAGGAAGAAGCAGGGGGCTTTTCAGCCAGCTGCATGGGGAAAGCAAGTATACATGGATGTCCATAGTGAAGCTGAGGTGTTTGGAGCCAGGGAGTTGGAAGTCTTGGAGGAGGTGGAGGACATGGGTGGTGTCCCGGACGTAGGTGGGGAGTTCCTAGACCCGGGAGGGGGGGGGGGGGGTGGGGGGGTTCTAAAACAGAGTTAAGGTAAGCGGAGTGGGGCAGGAGCAGGCAGAGACAATGGGTTGGGACTTTACCAGCTTCAAAATCTCCCCACCCCTGTCTTCATCCCGTGACCAACCCTCCCTCTCATCTCTGCCTTCTTGACATGACACAACCTGTCCATCTTCTCTCCCACCTATCCACTTCTCTCACCTACTGACCAATCCCCATGACTGCCTACCTGCACTCACCAATCGCCATTGCACCTACCTACCCCAGCTCTACCCATCCTCTCTCTATTTATTTCAGAGTTCTCTTCCCCCTCACCCATTTCTGATAAAGGGTCCTGACCTGAAATGTTAACATTCCTGCTCCACTGATGCTGCCTGGCCCGCTGTACTCTTCCAGCTCCACACTGTGTTATCCCAAATGTAATATGTCAGTTACTGGCAATGGATGTTACCCACAAGTTTTTTGACAATTTCTTTCTTCTTTAAAAATGTTACTGCTTAAGATATTTCTTCTCTGTAAGTAGCTTCCAAAGTAAGCTCTAATCAGGATAAGATAGAGCAAGTGGTACACTACAGTTTGTGCAGTTAACTGACCTCAGCCATGATGGTCTGGGAATTTTACATTTATTGCCCTAGGAAACTCATCATTTCATTTAGCCCACCTAAACTAGGATGAAGAAACTAAAGTACACAATGTTCTCACTTTTGATTATTATCCAGTGATCTGTGCTCAAAAAAATTGGCATTTGGATGCTGCATGGAGGCAGAATTGAGTTGGATGTGATACCAGAGTTGCCAAATACGTGTTGTCCTGGCATCTCCGGGAATCAGGATGCATTAGCTGGACACTGTTAAGAGCAACCAGTGGTTTAGCAATATAATGAGGTCAGCCAGGTGGACCTCTTCGAGTATGAGTTCCCTGTTTGTGGCTGTAATCTGGTCCAATGAGGGAGCCCTGGCTAACAGATAAGAACAGGAGGGTCAAACATCCTGGTCATCCTGACAGCTGGCTCATGAGGGAGCTGGATCAGTGTCATGGACTCTCCACATGTAAATTAAGGTTGACTCAGAGACAGGGTACCAAGCTCTGTGGAGTTATTTCAGTGGCAACAAGACAAAAGCGCGCTCCTAAAAAAATTCGCTTGGAACAGTCTTCTTTGAGTTGCAGTAAACATTTCTAGCACCATGCCCTTATTTGGGAAGCTTGACTCATTTGATCCTGCCGTCCACATATGTGGAAAGAATGCAAAATTTTTCTATGGGCAAATGACACTGGGACAGCTGAAAAGCAATGAGTAAATCTCCTGACAGCTTTTGGACCTTTGTGATCAGAGATAATGGGAACTGCAGATGCTGGAGAATCTGAAATAACAAATTGTGGATCTGGATGAACACAGCAGGCCAAGCAGTATCTTAGGAGCACAAAAGCTGATTTTTCGGGACTAGACCCTTCATCAGAAAAGCTTTTCTGATGAAGGGTCTAGGCCCGAAATGTCAGCTTTTGCGCTCCTAAGATGCTGCTTGGCCTGCTGAGTTCATCCAGCTCCACATTTTGTTAGCTTGTGGACCTTTGTCTGTTATTAAGAGCCTAACTTCTACTGAGGCAACAGATGCTAAAATGTTTCAAGAGTTGCTGGATTTATTTAAGTGTCAACAAGGTCAAAACCTTACTGGCGGCAGCTCCCCCACATTCGTGGGAATGGCCAGGTAAATTCTGGACTCAGTTACACATCAACTGTGCAGGCCGTTTCATGGGCTGAATGTTCTTGCTCATTATGGATCCCCATTCAAAGTGGCTGGATGTGCATAGATTTCATGTCAAACTTGGGGACGATGATACAAAAACTGCGCACACCTTTTGTAAGACAGAAGTGTTGGTCACAGATCATGGGCCATTGTTTACCACCAGGGAATTTGAGTAGTTCCTAAAGCTGAATGGTGTTTGACATATAAGGACAGCTCCATACCATCAATTATCCCAATGGTCTGGCAGAAAGAGCAGTCCAAACTTTGAAGGCAGGCTTAAAAAAACAGACTGCAGCTTCATTAGATACCAAACTGTTCTGTTTCCTAGTTGGTTATAGGACCACACCTCATGCAGGGATAGCTCTAGCAATGTTGCAAACGGAGAGAAGACTCCACAGGATATAGCAAGAACTGCAGATGCTGCAGTCAGAGACAACATATTGTGGAGCTGGAGGAACACAGCAGGCCTGGCATCTTCAGAGGATCAGGGAAGTTGACTTCTTGGGTCAGGACCTTTCAACAGGTCCCGACCCAAAACACCGACTTTCCCGTTCCTCTGATGCTGCCTAGCCTGCTGTGTTCCTCCAGCTCCACACTGTGTTGTTTCCATACCAGGTTAAATTTGATCTTCGCAGACCTGGGCGGAAGGGTGAATCAGCATCGGGAACACTAATGGTGGACACAAGACACCGCTAAGCAAGAGAGAGATAACTTCAGGGAACAAATTTTGGTGTAAGAACCACTGGACTGGCCCGGCATGGATAAGAGACATGATGGGCGTGAGGTCAGGTCCAGTGATGTGTAAAGTTTGAGTAGGTGTGCCAGTCTGAACAAGCACCTAGGCCATATAAGAGCTGCAAACTCACAAACAAACATAGCAAGGTATAGAGCTGGATGAACACAGCAGGCCAAGCAGCATCAGAGGAGCAGGAAAGCTGACGTTTCAGGCCTAGACACTTCTTCAGAAAATTACTTCCACAGATACATCAGCACTGTTGGTTGAGCTAAATGGATTAATAATACTTGGAGCCCAGTCAAATATTGAACCCCTCTGACAACTGTATCCACATTGTTAGAAAACAGTGTTTTTTCCAGATTGCTAGCTACCTGAATCTTTATTCTATGCTGAAAAAAATGCTAGAAACTATAATGGGGGTGAGATATTCAAAATCAGAATACACTTGGCATCTTTAAAGTCTTCCTGACTTGATTTGGTTCCATGAAAATCTGGTCTGTTATTTCTGAGGTGACACTTTGACAGATGTCCATAAAATGAAACCTATAATCTTGTTCTACTCCCATTTAGCTTTTCAAGTATAGACAAAACGTCTTTTAAAATATACTACTGAAAGTGATTGTGCTACCTGTTTAGATATTGTATTCAAGACAATAGCTAATTGTTTCATTTGAACAAAGCTCCTTAAACCATTTTTTTTGCCAATTATCTTAAATTTATGTCCTATGGTTACCAGTCTACTTACCAATGATAACAATTTCTTTCTTGAGCGTTATTCCTACAAAAGAACAGCATCTACAGAGCAGAATTTCCTGAGTCATTAAATATAAAGATTGTTAGGAATGCAGAACATCGTTGATGACACCTGTTAATGGTACCAGCTGTTGCATTTGGCCACCATCCCTTTACCAATGCAATATTTTGACAGTGAGGACAAAATGGGGTGCAAACAAGATTATTATTATTGCAACTGTCTTGTGCAATTCATGCAGCAGCATACCTTTAATGCCACAGCTATTAATTAGGTCATTAGATGCTGCATTATTTCATTTCATATTAAATTTCCTTTCAGCTCTATTTCCGTTGATATCCCTTCTCATCTACCTAACCCTTAGCACAGGCTGACAAATATTTGAACCTATTTTGAATGCTTATGGCTGTTCCCATGTGCAGCCACTAACCTTTAAGTAGCCACATTTCTTTAAATTTGAGATGCTGCAAACTCAATGTTCCATTTAGAATTAGTCAAACATGTACGAGAACTCATGTTCATTGTTCATGTGATCAGATCACACAAAATTGCCATAGTTAGTTCAAGATACCGCAGACCTTCTCGACTTTGACAGTAGCTGCTTTGCTGATTAAACTCACATAACAAAATGGATGTCAACAAACAGGTCAAATGCAACATTAGTACAAGTATAGTACAATCGTGTAGTGAAATATGATTCTATTTATAATTTAACTAGAATAAGGGAATTGTACCTTTTACAGAATTATGTCAATTTAATCAGGATCTGAAGAACAAATGTTCTCACTCCATCAAATGAAAAGATAGCATACAGGATGCTGGCACCAAGCTTTCAAGAAAAGGCTTTCAATGAGGTCCAACTAAAGCCGCATTTTAAACAAATGAAATTCCACAGTTTAAGAACTGAGGGACAGAGTTAAATGGTAAACTGTACACCTATTAGCCTGATTTCAACAGTTGGGAAAATACTTAAAGGTCTTATTAAGCGTGCTGGGAGATGAATATAGCAGCAGCAATAGATTGAGTGTGAGGTATCAGAGAGAAAATGTTGGGCACTTATGCTGGTAGCCCTGGCGAAAATTGATACACAGAGAGATCTGGGTGTTCAGGTCCATTGTACCCTGAAGGTGGCAAAGCAGGTCGATAGAGTGGTCAAGGAGGCGTATGGCATGCTTTCATTCATTGGACGGGGTACGAGTAAAAGAGTTGGCAGATCATGTTGCAGTTGTATAGGACTTTGGTTCAACCACATTTGGAATACTGTGTACAGTTCTGGTCAACACATTACCAAAAGGATGTGGATGCTTTGGAGAGGGTGCAGAGGAGGTTCACCAGATGCTGCCTGGTATGGAGGGTGCTGGCTATGAGGAGAGGTTGAGTAGATTAGGATTATTTATATTAGAAAGACAGAGGTTGACCTGATTGAGGTCTGCAAAATCATGAGAGGTATAAACAGGGTGGATAGCAAGAAGCTTTTTCCCAGGGTGGGGTCTCAATTACTAGGGGTCACGATTTCAAGGTGAGAGGAGAACAGTTTAAGGGAGTTATGTGTGGAAAGTTCTTAACGCAGAGGGTGGTGGTTGCTGGGAATGCGTTGCCAGTGGAGGTGTTAGAGGCAGGCACGATACGTCTTTTAAGATGTATCTAGACAGATACATGAATGGGTGGGGGGAGAGGGATATAGATCCTTGGAAAATAGGCAACAGGTTTAGATAGACGATCTGGATCGGCGCAGACTTGTAGGGCCGAAGGACCTGTTCCTGTGCTGTAATTTTCTTTTCTTTGTTCTTAGATTGAAGAAGGTCATTGACCTTCTTCCTGCAATTGCCTTGCACTGACCTGAGTGGCAATCTCAGACCATACTAGCATGGTCTGGTGTTGTGGTGTCTTCTAGTCCTGGGATAAGAGGACATCCCACCTGCACACCACCCAATACAGTAGGTCATCCAGGTCCACTGTATATACAAAACTGGGCTCTATTGTTGCCATGATAATAAAATGTGAGGCTGGATGAACACAGCAGGCCAAGCAGCATCTCAGGAGCACTCCTGAGATGCTGCTTGGCCTGCTGTGTTCATCCAGCCTCACATTTTATTATCTTGGAATTCTCCAGCATCTGCAGTTCCCATTGTCTCTATTGTTTCCATGCCCACTGCAAATGTCAGGATAGGTCTAGTAGTGTTATCACTAGACTTTTATTCCAGAGACCCAGGTAATGTTCTTTGGACCGGGAATTTAATCCCAACATGTCAGGTGGTGAAATTTAAATTTAAGAATAATCTGGAATTAAGAGTCTAATGATGACGATGAAACCATCGCCAATTGTCAGAAAACACATCTGATTCACCTTAGGGAAGCAAATCTATCATAGTTTTCTGGTCAGGCCCCAGACCCACAGCAATGTGGTTGACTCTTAAATGTCCTCTGGGCAATTAGGAACAAGCAATAAATGCTGGTCCAGCCATTATGCCCATATCTTGTGAATAAATTTTTTAAAAAAGTACAAGGCAGCTCCAGACTGATAGTCCTTTTTGGGTGCATGATGGCTTTTAAAACATGGTTTCTTCTGACAGAAATGCATATCAATCCTCGTGTATCATGGCAGTGGTGAGTTTTTTCAGGAACAGTGTGTGGTATGAAGGAGATAGAATCAGAGAGGAGGAATGTCTATGGCTGCAGTAGGTAGTTAATGAGGCAATTTGATAAATGTAACCAGAAAATTTGCTTGGTCTTACAGTTGTCCAAAAATCTTGATACAACTTGCACTTAGTCATAAAAGTAAGGCTATGCCCATCAATCGCTCTATTTGGATCATTGACATAGAGAGCTTATTTTGATATATGCATTGCAAAATGTGCCACACAAATACGTAGGAGATTGTAAGTGCAGTAAGAATATTAAATCTTTGTCTCCACCAATCCCAGCCACCACATCACCCAAGAAAGATATTATTACACTTAACAGCATTTTGTCAAATACTTACAGTTGAAGGTGGGTACAAGTCCAACAATTACAGGGCATCTGGAGGCGTAAATGGTGAGGAAGGGTTTAGAGAGATATGGGCCAAATGCTGGAAAATGGGACTAAATCAGATTGAGATGTCTGGTTAGCACAGATGAGTTGGACCTAAGGGTTTGTTTCCCACTATTTGACTTTATGCACTCTGATACAGCCCATAGAATCTTGGATTATCTTGGTGAATTGTGGCCTGCAGATGGCATTTTTAAATATGTCTGTGATTGCTTCAGCTTCACAGAGATGACTGGGATCAATCTATAATGATCGGTGTCATGGCTAAGATTATGTATCCATGTTGTTTTCAACACAGTTGAGTACTGCATGCACTTCACATGCATAATTCTATGATTACAGATGTCTTTAACTTGTACTGTGTAGGTGTTTGCTCAATGTGATTTCCCCTTGAAGAGCCTCATATCACTCACTGAGGACATCAGCTAAGACAGGAAGTAAACAGTTACTGCCCCACTCCAGATGTAGTGGCAGCCATTTTTCATTTTCATTTTGTGTTTGTGATTCAGATATGTTTATAAGGTAGCATAGGTTGTGCTTTACAGAGTGAATCACAGGCTCAGTCTGTTAATCAAGGTGATTTCCCCAAACTTTCATATTGCTTTTCTCTTGCACTCACTCCTTGTCATCCACATCAGTTCTGAACTTCCCAACATGTGCACTTGATTGTTTCAGTTAAATTTTCATCTTCACATGTTACTCCTTGACCTTCAGGTTTACAGCATAGTTATGCCGACCATCGTGTCGCACTGTCTGCCATTGAAGCCAGGGTGGTGCCCCCTCCTCCAGAGCATTATTGTCTCCCACTGTTATATGTCGAATTGTCCCCAGTCAAAAGTATTATCCCTTGATTGATCTCTGTGTAGTTCCCTGACTGACTTTGCACTATTCCCTGGACTGGTTGCACTGGCCCTGTAGGACTGATCATGGCCCAATCACTGGACTGTAAAGAAATTGAACCCCTGATACTGACTGCTTCAAGTGGCTGTCTGTGCACAAGGCTCTAGACTGAGGTCAAATTATGTCTTAGACTGACTGTGGCAGGATCCGTAATTGTTGACAGTCACCCTTGAGTTATTTGAGGACTGGACTTCTTAAACTTTGACACATGATCATTTGTTCAAAGTACTCCCAGTGTTTTCGCATGAAAATTGCTATAGGTGTGACATTGACATAATACAATGCCCTACAGCAACATGTCTACTCCCCTGACTGATCATTGGTGGCAAACATGGCAAGTTCTCAGGCTTTGTGTCTGCACTAAAAGAAACTGCCATTGTTGTAGAATACAAATTACGCATTAAAGCTCATTAAACAAAAACCCATATGCCACTAGTTCAAACTCCAAATGCTAAAATAAATTATATTAAAATAAAAATTGTAAACACACCTTATATCACGAAACTCACAGTATTGCTTAGAAGGGAGTTCCAGGACTTTGATCTAACAACAGTGAAGGTACAATGATATAGTAACAAATCAGAATTGTTTATGGCTTGGAGGGGAACTTGCAGGTGGCAATGTTCCCATGAGTCTGCTGCCTTATACTTCTAGGTGGTAGAGGTTGTGAGTTTGAAGGTGCTATCAAAGGAACTGTGGTGAATATAGCTGTGTATCTTTTGGATGCTTCACACTGCTGGCATTGTGTGTTGGTGAGGAGAGTGAATGATGAAGATGGTGCATGGGTGCCAATCAAATGTGTTGCCTTGTCCTAGGTGGTGTCAAGCTTCTTATGTGTTGTTGAAGCTTCATGCATCCAGGCAAGCTGGGAGTATTCCATTTCACCCCTGACTTGTGTCTTGTAGGTGGTGAACAGTTGTTGAGGAGTCAGGAAGCAAGGTATCTGTGGTGGAATTCACAACCTTTGACTTTCTATTGTAGCCAGTTTGGTTTCTGATCTTCATAAACTGTAGAACGTTAGTCGGGAATCAGCAATGATAATGCCTTTTTGAATGTTAAGTCGGATTGGTTAGATTCTGTCTTGGTGTCGATGTTCATTGCCTACCGTTGGTGTGATGTACATCTTACTTGCCATTTATCCACCCAAGCCAGGATCATGTCCAGGTTTTGTTGCTTATGGGCGTGATGATATAAAACCTGTCAGAATGAGAGCCAAGCATGCTAATAGCCGAGACAATTAAATTACCTTGACTAAAGGACAGTGGATGTGCCCGTACCTAGGCTCAACCAATACCAAATATAGAAGCATGATTTCACACTTTTAGAACAGCACGTTTTGATCAGTATAAAAGTCTGATCTCATTTTTCAGTTTCTTATGTGATTTGCATTCTTACTTTAAATCTTTGTATCTGTATTTTAGCAAATAATCATATCACAGTTTAATAAATAACTCTCAGCAATAGTTATGTAATGAATGAGCATTTTCATTCTTTTTAAATTCATAGAACTGTGCTGTTTGTTATTTTTAATATTTAAAAATTCTTTAATTGGATTTGAGTATTGCTGACAAGGCCAGTATTTGTTGCCCATACCAAATTACCCTTGAACTTAGTAAAATGCTCAGAAACAAAAAAGGAGTTATATATGAGCTTAAAACATTTGTTATTAATGGACTACACTAAGGAAGTATCTGGTCTGGCCATGATGCACATAAACATTCAAGTTGCAGTTATTTGGGTCCTTGGTTGTATATTCATGTCTTTAATGGGCAGTCTTGTGATAAAGAGTGAATTATTGTCATATTAATCAATGTCACTGCTGCAAAAAAAACTGCTTACATATCTATCAGAAACCACGGTAAACTAGAAGTTGGTTGGACAGCCAACCAAGAACTTGCATAATTGATGCAGATATCCCTCCCAAGGCAACTTGTCACAACTGCCAACCTCCATTTCTATTGAATGATCAGGATCCTGAAAGTAAACCCTCAAGTCAGGCAGAAAGTCTTCAGCCTTTCTCTTCTCAGAAATTTTGAAAGCCACCTTGTTCCCAGAGTATTTATAACAGTCAGTTGCCAGCTGTTACCCAAACTTTGTAGCTTTTGCCCGAGGTAAATGCTGAGAAACAGCAGAATAAGTATTAGGAGTAGTATGATTAAATCCATGGCATTTGTCAGTTTTTATCTGCATAAATATTTTGTTAAATAATCTGGTGGGTGCATTGACTTTCATTTCAAAAGCTGTATTGTTGAGACACACTCTAACTGAAAGAATATAAGGGAAAGGGGTTTGCGATTTCAAGTTCCTGGCTGTCACACCAGATGTTAAGAAAAATGTGTGACCTCCAGTTGCTTTGGACATAGAAGCTAATTGAAACCGAAAGGAAAACACAACCCTCAGAGATCAGATTTCAACAGCAGTACAGGTTAGTCAGACTGAGGAGACGATGTGTAGGAAACAGCTGAAAACAATGAAACTTGAAAATAGGGATCGCAGCAGGGATAGTGACAAAAAGTGCTGCCACTGCTTGAGTTATTTTGAAAGAGCCATTGATTTTCTGCCCAATAAGAATGGTAAGATGACCAATAAGAAGTTTACAAGCAACAAATGAGCTGCTGCCTCCTGTTGCAGATAAGATAAAGGAGAGAGAGGATACCACCATCTTGAGGTAGCAGACTGAAATTTAAAAATGGCCTTTTACATTATCTGAACAAGTGCCCCGCCAGATCTGAGTGGAATAGCCATTCAGTCAATCAGATGACATGTAATTTTTTAAAAAATTCAATCATAGGACATGGGCGTCACTGGCTGGGCCAGATCATCTCTAGTTGCCCTAGAGAAGGTGGTGGTGAGCTGCCTTCTTTAACTGCTGCATTGTGTCATAGAGTCATAGATGCTGTGGGTTGACCCACATGCCCTTAGGGAGGGAAGTTCAGTTCTTTGACCTAGCAACACTGAAAACAGCAATATATTTCCCAGTCTGGATGATGAGCAGGTTCAAAGAGAACTTGAAGGTGGTGGTGTTCCCATGTATCTGCTGCACTTGTTCTTCTGGATGTAAGTGGTCATGGGTTTGGAAGGTGCTGTCCAAGGAACCTTTATGAATTTCTGCAGTGCATCTTGTAGATTGTACACACTGCAGCTACTGAGTGTTGGTGGTGGAGGGAATGGATGCGTGTAGCCTTAGTGTTAAGGGTATGTAACTCTCACCTCACCTCTACAATTCATGTCTTTTGTCCATGCTTGAACTAAGGCTGCAATGAGGTCAGAAGCTAAATGGCCCTGGCAGAACCCAAACTGTTTACCAGTGAGTGGTTATTGCTGAGCAGGTGCCACTTGACTGCACTGTTGACACCTTCCATCACTTTACTGATGGTCGAGAGTAGACTGATGAGGGGATAATTGGGCAAGTTGGATTTGTTCTGCCTTTTGTATACAGGACACACCTGGGAAATTTTCCACATAGTGTTGTAAGTGTTTGAAAAATTTGGCCAAGAGAGTGGCAAGTTCATGAGCAAAAGTCTGAAGTACTACTTCCAGAATGTTGTCAAAGGCCAGTACTGCAGTATCCAATGCCTCCAACTGTTTCTTGATATAGAACATAGAACATTACAGCACAGTACAGGCCCTTCGGCCCTCGATGCTATGCTGACCTGTCATACCAATCTGAAGCCCATCTAACCTACACTATTCCATGTATGTCCATATGCTTGTTCAATGACGACTTAAATGTACCTAAAGTTGGCGAATCTACTACGTCGCAGGCAAAACGTTCCATACCCTT
Organism: Stegostoma tigrinum; assembly: GCF_030684315.1. Classification (NCBI taxonomy): domain Eukaryota; kingdom Metazoa; phylum Chordata; class Chondrichthyes; order Orectolobiformes; family Stegostomatidae; genus Stegostoma; species Stegostoma tigrinum. The sequence continues at coordinate 9,744,936 of NC_081380.1, forward strand.
ACTACTTTCTGAGTAAAGAAACTACCTCTGACATCTGTCCTATATCTTTCACCCCTCAGTTTAAAGTTATGCCCCCTCGTGCTCACCGTCACATCCCAGGAAAAAGGCTCTCCTTATCCACCCTATCTAACCCTCTGATTATCTTATATGTCTCAATTAAGTCACCTCTCAACCTTCTTCTCTCCAATGAAAACAGCCTCAAGTCCCTCAGCCTTTCCTCGTAAGACCTTCCCTCCATACCAGGCAACATCCTAGTAAATCTCCTCTGCACCCTTTCCAAAGCTGCCACATCATCCTTATAATGTGGTGACCAGAACTGTACGCAATACTCCAAGTGTGGCCGCACCAGAGTTTTGTAAAGCTGCAGCATAACCTCAAGGTTCTGGAACTCAATCCCTCTATTAATAAAAGCTAAAACACTGTATGCCTTCTTAACAACCCTGTCAACCTGGGTGGCAACTTTCAAGGATCTGTGTACATGGACACCGAGATCTCTCTGCTCATATACACTACGAAGAATCTTACCATTAGCCCAGTACTTTGATTTCTGGTTACTCCTACCAAAGTGCATTACCTCACACTTGTCTGCACTAAACTCCATTTGCCACCTCTCAGCCCAGCTCTGCAGCTTATCTATGTCTCTCTGTAACCTACAACATCCTTCGTCACTATCCACAACTCCACCGACCTTAGTGTCGTCTGCAAATTTACTAACCCGTCCTTCTACGCCTTTATCCAGGTAGTTTATAAAAATGGCGAACAGCAGTGGACCCGACATCGACCCTTGTGGTACACCACTAGTAACTGGACTCCAGCATGAACATTTCCCATCAACCACCACCCTCTGTCTTCTTTCAGCAAGCCCCCCTCTGATCCAAACTGCTATATCTCCCACAATCCCATTCCTCTGCATTTTGTACAATTGCCTACTGTGGGGAACCTTATCGAACGCCTTGCTGAAATCCATATACACCACATCAACCAGTTTACTCTCATCTACCTGTTTGGTCACCTTCTCAAGGAACTCAATGAGGTTTATGAGGCACGACCTACCCTTCACAAAACCGTACTGAGTATCCCTAATCAAATTATTCTTTTCTAGATGATTATAAATCCAATCTCTTATAACCTTTTCCAACACAATACCAACAACTAAAGTAAGGCTCACTGGTCTATAATTACCAGGGTTGTCTCTACTCCCCTTCTTGAACAGGGGGACCACATTTGCTATCCTCCAGTCTTCTGGCACTATTCCTGTAGACAATGACGAGTTAAAGATCAATGCCAAAGGCTCGGCAATCTCCTCCCTGGCTTCCCAGAGGATCCTAGGATAAATCCCATCCGGCCCAGGGGACTTATCTATCTTCATACTCTGTAGGATTTCTAATACTTCTTCCATGTGAACCTTAATCCCACCTAGTCTGGTAGCCTGTATCTCAGTATTCTCCTTGACGACGTTGTCGTTTTCTAGAGTGAATACTGTCGAAAAATATTCATTTAGTGGTTTCCCTATCTCCTCTGACTCCACACACAACTTCCCACTACTTTCCTTGATTGGCCCTAATCTTACTCTCATCATTCTTTTATTCCTTAAATACCTATAGAAAGCCTTAGGGTTTACCCTGATCCTATCTGCCAGCAACTTCTCATGTCTCCTCCTGGCTCTTCTGAGCTCTTTCTTTAGGTCTTTCCTGGCTACCTTGTAACCCTCAAGCGCCCTAACTGAGCCTTCACATCTCATCCTAACATAAGCCTTCTTCTTCCTCTTGACCAGAGATTCCACTTCCTTCGTAAACCACGGCTCCAGCACTCTACAGCTTCCTCCCTGCCTGACAGGTACATACTTATCTAGGACACACAGGAGCTTTTCCTTGAATAAGCTCCATATTTCTAATGTGCCCGTCCCCTGCAGTTTCCTTCCCCATCCTATGCTCCCTAAATCTTGCCTAATCTCATCGTAATTGCCTTTCTCCCAGCTATAACTCTTGCCCAGTGGTATATACCTATCCCTTTCCATCACTAAAGTAAACATAACAGAATTGTGATCGCTATCATCAAAGTGTTCACCTACTTCCAAATCTAACACCTGGCCGGGCTCATTACCCAGTACCAAATCTAATGTGCTTCTCCACTTGTTGGCCTATCTACATACTGTGTCAGGAAGCCCTCCTGCACACACTGGACAAAAACTGACCCATCTATAGTACTCGAACTATAGTGTTCCCAGTCAATATTTGGAAAGTTGAAGTCCCCCATGATACCTACCCTGTCTCTCTCACTCCTATCGAGAATCATCTTTGCTATACTTTCCTCTACATATCTGGAACTATTCGGAGGCCTATAGAAAACTCCCAACAGGGTGACCTCTCCTTTCCTGTTTCTAACCTCAGCCCATACTACCTCAGTTGACGAGTCCCCAAACATCCTTTCTGCGACTGTCTTTGACCAACAATGCCACACCTCCCCCTCTTTTACCATCTTCTCTGTTCTTACTGAAACATCTAAATCCCAGAACCTGCAACAACCATTCCTGTCCCTGCTCTATCCATGTCTCCGAAATAGCCACAACATCGAAGTCCTAGGTACCAACCCATGCTGCAAGTTCACCCACCTTATTCTGGATGCTCCTCGCGTTGAAGTAGACACACTTCAAACCAACTTCTTGCTTGCCGGTGCCATCTTGCATCCCTGAAACTTTATTTTGGACCTCCCCACTCTCAACTTTTTCTATACTCAAACTACAATTTTGGTTCCCATCCCCCTGCTGAATTAGTTTAAACCCACCCGAATAGCCTTAGCGAATTTCCCCCCCCCAGGATATCGGTACCCCTCTGGTTCAAGTGAAGACCATCCTGCTTGTAGAGGTCCCACCTACTGCAGAAAGAGCCCCAATTATCCAAGAATCCAAAACCCTCCCTCCTGCACCACCCCTGTAGCCACGTGTTTAACTCCTCTCTCTCCCTATTCCTCGCCTCACTAGCACGTGGCACGGGTAACAAACCAGAGACAACAACTCTGTTTGCCCTAGCTCTAAGCTTCCATCCTAGCTCCCTGAATTTCTGCCTTAAATCCCCATCTCGCTTCCTAACTATGTTGTTGGTGCCTATGTGGACCATGACTTGGGGCTGCTCCCCCTCCCCCTTAAGGACCCCAAAAACACGATCAGAGACACCACGAACCCTGGCAACTGTGAGTCTCTCTCGTCCCCACAGAACCTCCTACCCGTCCCCCTAACTATGGAGTCCCCAATGACTACTGCTCTGCTCCTCTTCCCCCTTCCCTTCTGAGCAGCAGGGCCAGACTCTGTGCCAGAGACCTGTGCCCCACTGCTTTCCCCTGGTAAGTCATCCCCCCCAACAGTATCCAAAACGGTATACTTATTGTTGAGGGGAATGGCCACAGGGGATCCCTGCACTGCCTGCCGGTTCCCTTTCCGTCCCCTGACTGTAACCCATCTGCCTTTTTCCTGTATTTGAGGAGTGACTACCTCCCTGTAACTCCTCTCAATAACGCCCTCTGCCTCCCGAATGATCCGAAGTTCATCCAGCTCCAGCTCCAGTTCCCTAACGCGGTTTTCAAGGAGCTGGAGTTGGGTGCACTTCCTGCAGATGTAGTCAGCAGGGACACTAGTGGTGACCCTTACCTCCCACTTTCTGCAGGAGGAACATTCAACTGCCCTGACCTCCATTCCCATTATTCTAAATTCCCAAAGAGCCTGTTGAAAAATAAAGAATAAAAAATAAACTAGTTACCTTACCAATCTGGCGCACAGAACCTTTTTTTCGGTTAGAGGAGGAGGATGGGTGGGAGACACTACGCGAGTATTGTTTCTGGTAACGCAACCACACAAATTTACTGATAATAAAATGTGAGGCTGGATGAACACAGCAGGCCAAGCAGCATCTCAGGAGCACACTGAGATGCTGCTTGGCCTGCTGTGTTCATCCAGCCTCACATTTTATTATCTTGGAATCTCCAGCATCTGCAGTTCCCATTATCTCTGACACAAATTTACTACCTCACTTACTCAACAGTCCCGTGTCCGCTCCTGCTCAGCGTACGCTCCGCCTATTCACGAGGTAAGTTTTTAAAACAGTGACTCACCTTCCCGGCAGCTACCTGGTGGACGCTTCTGCTCCTCCTGCTGCTGAAACAAAAATGGAGGGCCCCAATGCTCGCGGTAAGTTTTTAAAACAGTGACTCACCTTCCCAGCAGCTACCTGGTCGACGCTCCCGCTCCTCCTGGTGCTGAAACAGGAGCATCACATAGAGTGAATCGAATTTGGCTGAAAACTGGTATCTGTATTGCTGGGGACTACTGGAGGAGGCGTGGATCATCCACGCGGCACTTCTGAATCGTTTATAAATTGACTATAAACTAAAAGCATGCCAAACAGCACAAGTAACAAGTCATATAAGTGATCCCACAGGTCTATGCTTGTCAGTCTAACCACATCCAGTCAGAAATGACGGTAGATAATTAAGTAGCTCACTAGAAGAGGAGTTTCCACAAATATTTCCATCCTCAATGATGAAAGAGCCCAACGCATCAGCGCAAAAGACAAGGTTGAAGCATTCACAGCAATCATCGGCCAGAAGTGCCGAGTCAACAATCCACCTTGGCCTCTGTCTGTGGTTGCCAGCATCACCGATACCAGTCTTTAGCCAGTGCAATTTATAAATTGATCATGAGATAGGCAGGTAGCACTTGAACCAGGGAACAATTTAGAACTCTGTAGAGGTCCGCAGCTAGTCCTAGACTGTCCAAAAGCTCCTGCTTTGGGGTTACCTGACCCATTCTCTTAAAGGGGCTACAAGCACCCCCAACTATATATATTACATCTCTCCCCCTTTATTACAAAAATACCCATTATTGAGCATATATTCAATTGTAACTATTCTACAGGCATCATAGACAACATACATAAGTAGTCAGAAATATTTGCAAAAAACATGGAAAACACGTGAGAACAACCAGTCCCCCACTAATCAAATCATTGTTTCCGTCGTCTACATTGACATGGTTAGTCTGTTGGGGGATGATGTTCTCTAAATGACCATCTTCTACTCAGGAGCCTTTTCTGGTGCAGTCTTCCAGACTTGCTGCCATTCAGTAGATGCGTCCTTCTCTGACTGGCTGCCGTTGTCCTGTGACGCAGCTGCTGTCTCCTCCCTGGGTATGGTCAATGCTGGCTTGTAGACACATGACTCGGTTTACACCAGCGGTTCCATCCTGGCCAGCTCTAAATTTTATGGGACTTTCCCCTTGTTGATGAAGTGCAGTAACCAGGTAATCCACATATCTCCTCCAGACCAGCTCATCTCTGTTCTGCACTGCATACAACACTGTCACTAGAACCCATTTTCCCCCAGATATATAGTTCCAGGCCAAGATGGTCTCTTCTTTCAGGAATATCCTCAATCTTGTGATTCCCACCGTCTGACATCTGTCCTTGATTTTGCTCAACCATTTCCCTGGTCTCTCCTGGATGCAGCAAGCCAGACATGGTTCTCAGCTCAGAAACAGAAGTTGCTGGAAAAGCTCAGCAGGTCTGGCAGCATCTGTGAAGAAAAATCAGAGTTAACGATTCTGGTTCGGTGACCCTTCCCCAGAACTGGTTCTCAGCTGGCAGTTAAACATTCAGGATGCTGCTGAACACTGGGTCATCAAATGTGGCGTGTTACTCTACATGCTGAGGAATTTACCAATTACCCCTCTTAGTGAGCCCTCCCTGTTGGGAGGTTTTTAAAGCTTGCTTCAGGGTTTGTACAAATCTCTCTGCCTGCCCATTTGTGGCCAGGTAATATGTAGCTGATCTCACATGTTTGACTCCATGGTATTCCAGGTACTCCCTGAACTCTCACCACAAACTGTGAACCATTGTCTCTCATGACTTGTTCAGCAAATATCTCATCTTTTTGTCTATTGTTGTTTCTGCTGATACCAATTTCATAATTGCCGCCTTGGGCCACTTGGAGTGGGCATCCATGACCACTAGTAACACTTTTTTACCTTTTCAGCACAGGGCTTCTCTAATCCAATGCGTTGACTCTTTGTGGCTAGACTTGCCACATCAGCGGCATTGTGCAGTTGGTACCACACTCTGCTGAGCTTCCACTACTTTGTGCACCCAGGAACTAACAATCAACTGTGTTGCTTCGCTGGCTACCAACCTCATCAAAGTAGCAATTTTGAAAACTCCCCTGAAATCCAGGTTTCTTCTTGTTCATAGCTTCCATTGAATGGCTTCATGTTGAAGGCCACAAACCAACCAACCTTGAATTTGCTGTGTTCTGCTAACCTCTGAATTGGGCAATGGACTCTCTTTCTGGTTGTATACAACTATAAAAACAGAAATGTTCCATGAACGTCAGTGACTCTGATGCAAAATGATTTTTCAAATTCCACAAATTTCATTTTAGGTCTTTGCTGGTTTCTTTGGTTCACCAGACTCCTTAGAATCACAAATGTCTTGCTTCCAATGGCGCTTAGGAAACCCAGAACCCTTAAGTTTTCAGCCATTCTGCTTTCCCCCGAATAAGCATTAAAATGTTTGGTGTCCAGAATCCAACTTTCCATCTCTTTGTTAAATGGTCCCATCATTCCAAATTGGCCTGCCATAGTTTATCTGTCGCTTGAGTTTAGATAGCTGATAGCTGACTTGCAACTTGAACCCCCTCAATGATGCTCTCTATGGCAATTTCAGTAAACGCCTGGGTGAGTACTTCCCTTTCCAGCCATTAGCTGCAGCCTGAGTCTTCTCACAACTACCCTCGAAATTTTGGTCTATCTCCCAGCCAGTCTACCTCCTTAATCCGGCAGCACTTTCAAAATCTTGGTGACATTCGATTTCCTCCCTTTCTTCTGAAATGACGGCAGCATTCAGTTAGTGGGCTGTGACTCAGCCCTATCACCAGTTATTAGGTTTATAGTCAAATTATAAATTATAAATCATCCATGAAGTAGGCCAGTATCATATGAAGCAGGGAACAATTTGTTACACGTCTGTACAGTTGCACAGCTGGTCCTAGACTGACCCAAAGTTCTTGCTCTGTGTCACCTGACCCAGTATCGTAACAGCAGCAAACACCCCAACTACATGCATAACACTAGTCCTGTTTGATAGCTTTACCAGATTGTCACCTCATTTTTAGGTATGCTTGGTGCTGTATCTGGCATGTCCTCCTGCACTCCTGAACCAGGGTTGGTCGGTTAGCTTGATGGTAACAATTGAATGGGGGATATGTTGGGCCATGAGGCTGCACATTGTGCTGGAGTACATTTCTGCTGCTATTGATGGCCGCAGTGCCTCAGAGATGCCCAAACTTCAATTGCCAGATCTGTTCAAAGTCTGTCCCATTTAACTCCACTGCCGCCATCCTTCCTCTGCTAGCAGAGTGAAAGTCCTTCCATATCCTAACTGACTCTGATAGTGGACACAAAATATAAGTGATCATTCATGGAGACTACAGTAATACAGTGGTTCAATTGGACTTGTATCATGAATGTACTGAGAAGAGACAAAAGAAAAGTTGTAACTGATGCCCAAGGTTTTTCAACAGTGAGAGAACAGATGTTATTGCAAAGATTTGTTTAAGGAAAATTAGTGTTAGTGCTATAATTGGCAACTCTATTTCATGCTTGTGTAGAATATTCAAACAGTTATGCATAATGTGTAATACTTATGTATAACATATAATACTATTTTCATCTCCTTGTTTTGATTTAATATATATCAGTCAAATAGTACAGTGTGTCCTGATCCTTTAACATAGAGGGAAAGGATATACAAAATATTCTTTATAAGCCCAATGGGGGTCTGAACAGGCAATGAGAGTGAACAGGAATAAGAATTGTGGAAGAGGAGAGCAGTCGGGGCAGTTTTTTTTTGAAGAAATAAGGATTTCTGAAATGCTGAATTCAGGGTACTTTTGCAGGTTTTTTTGGGCTTGAATATTGAACATTGTCTAATAATGATATTACTAGAAATGAGAATGACTGCTTGAGTTGTGAATTATTTTGAGATTAAATAGAATGAGTAAGATCATGGAAGATAAGGAAATGGTTAGTCTTGATCGTATTGAATGAGAGCATCGTCTTGGCGTCCCTACACTCACATTCCAGCACATAATTCTTGAGTGGTTGGGAGAATGTTTTTTTTTTGCCACATGCAATGTGCCCTGTGTATTCTTCAGTTACAGCATCCCATATGCAGACCAGCCGTTCTTTATGCTTAGGTGCACATCCTTTATGCTAACTTGCAAGCGTTTTTGATTGTCATGATAAAAACTTGCAAATTGTGTATTTGGGGCACTATGATCTAACATGTGTCACTACATCATTGCTGTTACCTTTCAGAAGGCAGACTGCAGAAGAGACTAGCAATTAAATACCATTTTAACATAGTTTTGCTATTGACTGGTACTGGCTTAAAGTGAGGTGTTTCTGTCTCTCCCATGCTGAAGAAAATACTGCAATTTGTTACTCCGACTAAGTGAGGAAGACAAAAGCCTGACCTCAAATGCCTCCACAGCTCTTGTTCTTTCTGCATTGAGCTTTGGCTTGCTGGGCTCATCTACAAAGTTTTCACCTTCAATAAGGAGTCTGCCTCTGCCTGCCCCAATGTGGAAACCATGGCAACAGTATCGCTATTTTTCTAAGATCCCTGCAGGTGTCTCTAAATGGAAAGCAATTCAATATTACAGGTATAAATCCCTTGGGAATGTACTAATAGCCGCCTTATTGTCTCAAATTGGTATTCTATTATGTGAATTCAAAATGCCAGCAGCCATTTTGTTTGGTTTCTATTATAGTGCTGAACCTGCATCCTGGAAAACACACATTTAAAAAAATTAACCCTTTGTGGACCAAACCTAATTTGTGTTATGAGGTAGTAACGTGATCTATATCAACATCAAAATCCATTTTAGGCCAGATAGGTTAAAAATCTGCTAATATGTCACATCTATTAAAATGTTTTGGCTCACACTGACAGATAGTCACAGCCTAGTTAGCAGCTGAAAACTGAAATACCAAAAATTCGCAGCAGGCAGACAGAATCCATGGAGAGAGAAATAGTTAAAAGTTCGGATGAATGACCTTTTAGCAAAGTCTGAAATGTAACAGGTTTTAAGCATACATACAAGATGAGGAGACAAGAAAATAAAATTGGTATGCCTAAAATAAGATAGAAGAAAGCTAGGATTAAATGACGGAAAGGATCATTGTACAAGACAAAAATGGTTGGTATAAGTCAAGATGGTAAGATGTGTTTAGGACATAAGAACATAAGAAATAGGAGAATGAGTAAGACATTCATTCCCTTAAATCTTTTCCCCACTATATAAGATTATGGCTGATCTCTTCCAGACTTCAACTCCACTTTCGTGCCAACTCCTCATTAACCTCAACTTCCGAGTATTTCAAAAATCTGTCCACGTCCCCATTAAAGACTTCTGGTAATCTAGCCACCATAACTGTCTGGGGTAGAAATGTTCAAACATTCACTACCCTCTGAGAGAAGAAAAATTTTGCATAAAGGTTAATCATCACTAACTGCGTTCATCTGAAAAAGTGGATGTAACAGTTATAGTCAGGAAGACCTAAAGTACCTGATCAAAAGATGAGGTGCTGCTCCTCAAGCTTAATTTGAACTTTGTTACAGCAATGGAAGAGGCCAAGGAAGAACAGAGAGGTCAGGTTTTGAAATCGTACGAAGGTTTAAAATGACAAACAACCAGAAACTCGGGTCTCGCTAGAAGACTGAAAGGAGATGTTGAGCAAAACGATCATTCAATTTCTGTTAGGCCTCTCCAATGTCGTAAGCAGCACGAATACATGGAAAGAGCTATATAGCCGGTTTCAGTAGGGATTTGTGGGCGTGGTATATAAGACGAGTCCTGCCAGATTTCATGATTTACACTATTGCAGGAAAGTGCCATGATGTTGGGGTGCTTAAAGAGTAACAGAAGGGTGACAGAAAGACAATAGTGCCCACAGAATACTGAAAAGCCATAGGAGCAAAAAGTATATTTGTTGTTAGCATTGTGATGGTGGTGGCAGAAATGACAATAATCTTTTGAATTTGGAGATCAATTGTGTGACATGTCATAGTTCTAGAAACGAAATGGGACGGACATACCTGAGGGACCTGTCAACCATGACACAGGGGAATCCTTAGCTGAGGAAAGGTTGTAAAATCTTATACATAAGAAATACAATGGACATGAGGTCGTGTTTTCCAGAATTCAGGCTGCAGTTTCCTGGACTACTGCATTTTATTGTGTACATTAATTACTTGAGCCTAGGGCACAATTTCGAAATTTGCAAGACGCTCACAATTTGGAAGTACCTTAAAACAAGTGAGAAAAATAATAATCAATTACAAATTGTTAAAACTGGTGGAATGGGTAGATTCATGACAGATAAAAATCAATGTAGAAAAGTGTGTCATGATGTGTTTTGGGAGGAACAATGCTGGGCAGCCTACTTAAGGAAGTATTTGAAAACTTTAAGAAGGATACATAAGTATTTTACGACCAATGCTGCAGAATGAGTGTATTGTAGTTACACAGATAGATAGGAAGATATAATATTATTTCTTTAAAAGTCCAGAAGACTTAAAAGGAAATTTCTGACAAATCTTTAAAAATCATAAGTGGTTGAATAAATTGAATAAAGAGAAACTATTCGTTAGTGCTGGAATTGAATCATAAATGGACTGAATTGACTTTGATGTACTATTGAGGGGTGCAGTGGAGTGAATATTGGCATCCTCAGGTCAGTTGAGGCAGAGATGAACAATCTCAGAAAAAGGAATAGTACCCTTACAAGAAATGGAGTGGGGCAAAGGAGTTGTAGGCTTAAGGCAAGTTGCAGTGGCTTTGAGCTGACAACTGATTAGAGAAATAGAGAAAAAAAAGTCAAAGAAAGAAAGGAAAGTGTCAAAGATGGACCAATGGGAAGGGAAGAAGAGATGGAAGTAGAAAGAAATGTTGATGACATTTTACAAATTGGGGCAGCAACAGAAAGCAACATTGATAAAGTTATCATTGTATTGGTAAAAGAGGCAAAAGAGTATCTGTGCAGCACTGGAATAAATAATTTTTCCACACATCCTGTAAAAAAAGTACACATAGCCATGACACAGGTTGCATATTATTCCTTCTATTTGGAGGAAATGAGTGGGGTCAAAGCAGAATCTATTTAATACAAGATCTATTTCAGCCAGGCAGAAATGACGGTGGATTTGATGCTCATGTATGTTCATGGTGATGAATGGACTTCTAGAGGATATGCACATTCATTGGTGAAAAGGGAGATTATCAGGACCAGGAAACTGGAAATTGTTAAAGTGCTAGGGCATGTCAGAAGAATTATGGATGTAGGTCCAGAGTCAATGGAGCAAAACGCAAAGAAACCCATTCTTTGGCTACAACTGAATGGAAACGAAAGGAATCAAGCAAGGATATCAAATTCTAATTGGATTATACTGGAAAGATGTTAGAGGAGCGTGGTTTGTCCAGCCATGTCAATGTCTGCAAACAGGTTCATATGTATGAAGAAGGATGTCCAAGTTATATTGGATGTTATTTGAAATTTTGATAAAGACATTTCATTAAAAATTTGATTACACAGTTCAAACATGCAGTTGTGGGAGCAGGAACTTGGTTTTAGGAACTGACACATGTTTTTGGTGAAGAATGAAGCTTTGGAAATGGGGATTTAGTTACTGATTAAAGAAATTGATAAAAAAAAACCTCCTATGAGCCAAAGATTGGAAACAAAAGATAAAATGTGATAACTTCACATGACCACTGAAGTCTCCTGTCAATGGAACTGAATTCCTGACAGCTATAGATTGATGATAAATTCTTTTGCTGATTTCAATCAATTTCCATTGTTGAGAATAGGCCATAGTCCATCAATTCAGGCATTACCAGGTACATAAAAATTTTGTTGTTTGGAAATTCTATCAAGTTCCCAGGCCCTTATTCTAAGAAACAGATGCTATATACAACTGCACTTAAACAGTCAAAAACTACACTTTTAGTGAGAAATTTGTTCAGTTAACCACACTCCATAAAATTCACGCATTGCTGATTTCTAGCACCCCAGATTTATACAAGCCATTCACACTGAATTAATCCTTAACTAACAGATATCTTTGCACCCTCTTTGGCCTCAGGTAAGGTTCCAGAGAACTGGCTAATGGCCAATATTGTTCCTTTGTTTAAGAAGGGAAACAGAGATAATTCAGGTAATTACAGGCTGGTGAGCCCAACATCAGTGGCGGGGAAGCTGTTGGAGAAGATACTGAGAGAAAAGATTTATTTAAACATGAAAACGAATAGACATGTTGGTGATAAGCAGCATGAGTTTGTGTGGGGAAGATCATGTCTCACCAACTTGATTGAGTTTTTTGAGGAGGTAGCAAAAGTGACTGATATGGGAAGGGTAGTGGATGCTATTTACATTGACTTTAGTAAGGCATTTGATTGGGTACATCATGGCAGGCTGGTACAGAAGGTACAGTCTCATGGGATCTGGGATGAGCTGGCTAGATGAAGACAAAACCGGCTTGGTCATACAAGGTCAGAAATCACTCAACACCAGGTGAAGGTCCGACAGATTTATTTGAAAACACAACCTTTCAAAGCCTTGGTCCTTCTTCAAGTGTTACTGAGAGAGGTAATATCAGACCCCACAGAATTTATAAGTAAAAGATCAAAGGTTCACACCATTGATGAAGATGTACTAAACAAACCAAAGATGCTGTTAAATATTGAGTCAGTTATTAGGTTTTAGTTGATTAATATACAAATGTAAATTCCCGAATTCCTTTCAAGTCATGGTCCTGAGAAAACTAAAGTTGGAAAGAAGTGGTGACATTTTAGGCTAAACAATGCATGTCAGGTGTGAGATCTTGTTTAGAATCTGTTTATGTTTTAGTTTGGAGTCAAATTGGTTTTATTTCTAAAGTAGGAATTTATAAAATGCTATATTGACTGTGTATAAATTGCATGCTTTTTGGACAAAATAAAGTGCGTGTGAGTGTGTGTGTGTGTGAGTGTGTGTGTGTGTATAGTGTGGTAGGATCACCCTTAATGCAACATGAACCCCAGATCCCAGTTGAGGCTGTCCTCATTGGTACCAAACTTGGCGATCAGCCTCTGCTCAGTGACTCTGCATTGTTGTGTTTCCCAGAGTCTGCCTTGGAACCCACTGACCCAAAGATCCAAGGCCAAAAGTCCTTGACTGCCCTCCCCCCACCACCCCGCTCAATCTCTCTCTCTCTCTCCCACACACACACACACACACACACGCACACAAATCTATGGGGTGAATTTGTATTTGCAGATACATTTTATTTTGTTCAAAAAACACATAGTTTATAGACAGTCATTCAATATGGTGTTTTATAAATTCCTACTTTAGAAATAACTGATTCCAAACTAAAACACAAACAGATTCTAAACAAGGCCTCACACATACCATGCATTGTCTGACCTGAAATGTCACCTCTTCCTTTATTCATTCATGGGATGAGGACATCACTGGCCAGGCAGCATTTATTGCCCAGAGGATTGTTAAGAGTCAACCACACTGTTGTGGATCTGGAGTCACATGTAGTCAGGTAAGGATGGCAGTTTCCTTCCTTATCGGATGTTAGTGAACCGGATAGGTTTTTCCCCAACAATTGGCAGTGGATTTATGGCCATCATTGGACTCTTAATTCCAGATATTTATTGAATTCAATTTCCACTATCTGCGATGGCAGATCACCTGGGACTCTGGATTAACAGTCCAGTGGTAATACTGTAGACCATCGACTCGCTGTACACTGATAAAATCTTTAGCTCTTTCAGGACTGTGACTTGAAGGGAATTTGGGGATTTACATGGGCATATTAATCAATTAAAACCTTACAACTGATTAAATACTTAACGGCATCTTGGACTGTGGGAGGAAACTGAGCAACCAGAGGATACCCATTGGGAGAATCTGCAAACTCCACACAGACATTTGCCCAAGGGTCAAATTGAACTTGGGACCCTGGCACTGTATGACAGCAATGCTAATCACTCAGCCACCATGCTCATCTTTGATGGATATAGTTAAAGAATATTACAACCTCAAATCTCCTCTAATTCTGAAATGCTGTTGTTTTTACTTGGCAATTCTCGAACCACCGGAATCCATATTGGGATTTCTGACTAGGTTAAGACAACTGGCTATGTTGTCAAAGACAACTGTGACTTTGGTTTAACCCTTAATGAGATACTTAGTGACCATTTGGTTTGTGGGATTAATGATGTAACTGTGCAAAAATGCCTATTAGCTGAAGCCCAACTGGACTTCAAACAGACACTACAACTGGCTTTTTCATTTGAAATGCGGAAAGTGAAGCATATGAGTTGCAGGGTAGTCCGATGGAAGTGAACACTCGCCAGTCCGACTGAGTTTGGGGAACACCATTTGAGTGCAGGCACTTGTACAGCCTCTCTTGGACATATCCGGATATGAGGCTCTCTAGATCAGCCCACAGCCATACACCAAAACAAAACCAAACCTTGGCCAAACGGTTAAAACTTTCTTCAGGATCCTGGCCTGCAAGCCATTGTAGGTGCTGCCAATATACAGACTTGAGACAGGAAAGAGTCTGATTAGACCTACATTAAGTAAGATAATTCATTGGCCACTATCCAGGAGAGTCATACCCTGGAAAGTCGACCCACACCTGGTTTGGAACAGTTAAATTGTTCAGCAGCATCCAAATCCGAACCAATCAATATAAGCATCTGGTTACATGGTCATATGGTTCTAAAGGAGACCATTGCCGGCATAGCCATATCAGTGATCACAAAACATGATTTTAACAAAATTCACTCTGGACTCCAGCCTTTAACTTTGTGTAAGATCTCGGCCAGGCTGGGAATCTATACTGGGGAACTTTACAGATCAAGGGTAGAACTTAGATTCTGGTGCTTTATGAAAGCAGCTTGTTCAGTTACCAGAAATAGTGGGAACTGCAGATGCTGGAGAATCCAAGATAACAAAGTGTGGGGCTGTATGAACTCAGCAGGCCAAGCAGCACCTTAGGAGCACAAACGCTGACATTTCGGGCCTAGACCCTTCATCAGAAAAGGGGGATGGGGAGAGGATTCTGAAATAAATAGGGAGAGAGGGGGAGGCGGACTGAAGACGACTAGAGGAGAAGATAGGTGGAGAGGAGAGTATGGATGGGGTGGTAGGGAAGGGATAGGTCAGTCCGGGGAGGACGGACAGGTCAAGGGGGCGGGATGAGGTTAGTAGGTAGGAAATGGAGGTGCAACTTGAGGTGGGAGGAGGGGATAGGTGAGACGAAGAACAGGTTAAGCAGGGGGGAACGAGCTGGGCTGGTTTTGGGATGCAGTGGGGGGATGGGGAGATTTTGAAGCTGGTGAAATCCACGTTGATACCATTGGGCTGCAGGGTTCCCAAGGGAATATGAGTTGCTGTTCCTGCAACCTACGGGTGGCATCATTATGGCACTGCAGGAGGCCCAGGATGGACATGTAGTCTAAGGAATGGGAGGAGGAGTTGAAATGGTTCGCGACTGGGAGGGGCAGTTTTTTGCTGCAAACCAAGTGTAGGTGTTCCGCAAAGCAGTCCCCAAGCCTCCGCTTGGTTTCCCCAATGTAGAGGAAGCCACACCGTGTACAGCGGATGCAGTATACCACATTGGCAGATGTGCAGGTGAACATCTTGATGTGGAAAGTCATCTTGGGGCCTGGGATGGGGCTGAGGGAGGTGGTGTGGCGGCAGGTGTAGCACCTCCTGCGGTTGCAGGGGAAAGTGCCGGGTGTGGTGGAGTTGGAGGGGAGTGTGAAGCGGACAAGGGAGTCGTGGAGAGAGTGGTCTCTCCAGAAGGCAGACAAGGGTGGGGTGGGAAAACTGTCTTTAGAGGTGGGGTCGGATTGTTCAGTTACCAGCTGGATTGTAGTAAAAGTCTTGGGCCCAAGCTTGATGGTACAAAATTTGTTGCGAGAGATCCACTAAGATTGGCTCAACATTTTTCAATTAGAAAATGGTTGCCTGAGTGAAGTCCTAATTAAACACATGGAAGTCCAGGAAAGTCTAGGGACTTTCAAAGGAGCCAAGTCTACGTTGAATGTTGACCAGGAAGCAATTCCATGAATGTGTAAGGCCTGACCAGTACGATTTGTTTCATGGGCAAAAATAGAGGCAGCAATCAGAAGGCTGGAAAGTGAAGGAATCATCAAATCAATTCAATTTGCAGAATGGGCAGCAGTGGCTATACCAATTATGAAGCCCGATGGCTTGGTTCGCCTTTGTGGGGATTTGATTCTAATGGTAGACCACTTTTTGCAGCTGAATAAATATCCAATTGCTCAGTTAGAGGATTTATACATAATCTTTACACAATCTATGGACATGAGCCAGACTTTCTTGCAATTGCATTTAGACTAGGATTCCTAGAGGTATGCTACAATTAATAGCCATAAGGGTATTATCAATATACGAGACAGCCATTTGAGGTATCATCAATCTGCTCAATTTTTCAGTGGACAATGGAGAACATTTTGCAAGGCCTACCTCAGATCACCATTTACCTAAATGATGATGTCCTGAAAACAGAGAAAACTACTAAGGAACATTTGGAGAATGTGGATATAGTCCTAAGGCATTTTTCCAAAGCCAGCATACATCTAAGAAGGAGAAGATGGGTGTTCCAAGCCACTCAAGTGACTTACTTGGGATACAGAGCAGGCAAGGTCTGTTGGAAGATAAAGTGAGGGCAATCAAGGGTTCCCTGACTTTCACGTCTGTCCAGGACGTCATTTCTTGGGCTGGTACATTGTATGGGAAAATTCATCCATCGCCTGGGCTCTATTCTGGCACCTTTGCGTCAATTTCCAAAAAAGGATCAGCCTTGGAAATGTGTGCATAGACAAACCCTAGCTTTCAGTTATTACGCTCTAAGGTGTTGGCTCACCATGACCCCAAGTGAGATTATTGGTATAGATATGCGATACCTTCCCATATGGCATTGGGGTAGTATTAGCTCATAGCTGGCCCAATAGAGATGAATACCAATAGTATATACATCCAGAACTTTAGGTACAGCAGAGCGTAAATACACCCACATAGAGTTAATAGGATTAGCGGTCATATTTAAAGTCAGGAAGTTCCACCAATACCTTTGTGGATGAAAATTTGTAATAATCACAGACCACAAACCCCTACTTGGTTTGCTTAAAGAATACAAGGCAGTGCCTCCAATAGCTTCAGGCCATGTTCTGCAGTGGGCTCTAATATGAAGTGCTTATAATTACATGTTAGAACGCTGCCCAGGAGGCCGGATAGTGAATGCAGATGCATTGAGCAGGCTCCCATTAGCACATACACCACTGACGGTACCGCCCATTGCATTGTCTGTAATGATATTAAATTTTCTGGACATGCTCCCAATCACAGCTGACAATATCAGACTTTGGACGCAAACGATCCAGTCCTTTCAAAATCGGAACAACTGGTTGTGATGGAGGAAACCAATGGGCAGTCACAACTAGAATTGAAACCTTTTTGGACTTAAAGAGACCGGCTCATTGTAGAGGACGGCAGTTGTCATGGGGAGCAAGAGTGATTGTCCTGAGCAAAGGTTGCTGCCAAATACTGGTTGAACTCTACCGGGGCCATCCAGAGGTCTCCAAAATGAAAATGTTGGTGAGAAGTTATGCCTGGTGATCAGGCCTAGAGGCAGTCATAGCCATGCTGGTGGGACAGTGTCCAGAGTGCCAACAAGGACAAATATTATTGCCGGCTTTCACCACTTCCATAGGAATGGACAGGTAAATCTTGGACTTGTTTGTCTGTCAACTATGCAGGTCCCTTCATTGGCTCAATGTTCATAGACATAGTATACACCCACTCAGAGTTGTTGGAGACGTGCATAGCGTCCATTTGTCAAACATGGAAACAATGATAGCAAAAACTTCATACATCTTTTTCAATCCACTGAGTCCTGGAAGTATTGAGCATAGATAATGAGCCATCGTTTACCAGCAGGGAGTTTGGATATTTCTTAAAGTAGAATGGTATTCAACAAATAAGGACAGCTCCATACCACCTGTTATCTAATGGCTTATCAGAGAGACCAAACTTATTCAATTAGAGGAGCACCTGTCATGCAACTACAGGGATAGCTCTGGCAGAGTTGCTAATGGGTAGAAGACACAGCACCAGGTTACGTCTGATTGTCCTGTACCTTGGGGGGGAAGATCAAGCAGCATCAGCAATACCAGTTCCATACACCAGACTCTGCCAAGCAAGAGAGACAGTTTGATTCAGAGGATGAAGTTCAGTTGAAGAACTATGGAAATAGCCCCACATGAGTCAGAGGCATTGTCGTCATGAGGTCAGGACCAGTGATGTATAAAGTTTGGTTAGCGTGATAGTCTAGAACAAGAATATGGACCAAATGAAAGCTGCGAATTCGCAAACAATGTGGGAGCAAAACATGCTGTGCCTTGATAACACCATTTGTTTCATACATCCTCATTAGTTGTCTGACCCTTTGATTTTTTCCTTGTAAATTCTGTGTCTGATGCCAACTCTCTCACTAACACCTGTAGAAGAATCCAGGCTTCAAAAGTTTGTGTTTTCAAATAAACCTGTTGGACTATAACCTGATGTTGTATGATTTCTGACCTTGTCCACGCCAGTCCAACACTCGCACCTCTACACCATGACACCCCACTGCATTTGGTGCCTTTTTTGGATGCTGAAGATGCATTTCCTTGTTAAGTTGATCTCCCTGCAGAAATGCAGCCATAACAGCAATTGATCTACACTCCCAAGCATTTGTTACTAACAAAGCCAGAAAATTTTTCAAAATTGTTTTTTCCTGCTGTCAGTAAATGTATTGTTATATCTTTATCATCCGGTTTTTCTTCAAGATATTATGCAACCAGTCTTGCTTTAGCCTTATAAGTTTCATCAGGGAGTGTAAGTTTGGTGGATATCCACATTTGATAGAGCTGGTTGTCCCTTATCTGGCACTTCGATGTGCATCCATATTGTCTCCAGTTCTGTTTATTGGCATTTTTGAACTTCTAGGAACTTGTCTTATTGTTTGTTAATGAAGATTTTGTCATTTATGTAAATGTTTTTCTGTCCACAGATGCTGCTACACCTGCTGAGTTTCTCCAGCTCTTTCTGCTTTTGTTTCAGGTCTCCAGCATCCTCAATCTTTATTTTAGTGATTTCTTTTCTGTACTCACTTTTCTGTATCATCTGTTCAGTTTCTATCTTCTCCTCTTGTATGTCTGGAACCTGTCTGATAGGAATACTTCTGTTTTGCCTGTTCCCATTGTGTTCCAATCTTAGTAGACGCCTTTTTATGTAACTTTCTTACTACTTGGTCTTATAGATGTAATTTTGACCAGTCTAACATTGTGGACATTTACAAACTGCATCAGATTTTTCCTTTTGGCTCAATGTTCCCTGTAATGGATCCCTTTTTGTTATACTGGTTGTCCTATTTGAGGAGACCAGAATTAAATAAATAATTCTTTCTATCCTTGCTGTTCTCTTTGTTTCTGCTCAGTTTCATTTGTCATTAAATTTCTAGTTGTACCACTCTATCCCTCGCAATTTCAAGACTGTCAGAAGTGTTTTAAATTTTACCAAACAATAATGATTGTGGAGTCACTGGAGATACTGTACAATTTGACTGTAATGAATGATTGTTTAAAGCATTTTGTACATCTTTCAGTATTGTCCTCCACCAGCTGCTGCCTACAAAAAGTAGTTCTGACCTTTCTTTACTTCATTGCTTTCTCTTCCTATTATTCCAATTGCTTCAGGGTGCTAAGAAATACTATGCTATAAGGAGATTCTTTTTACTTCTTTTTTCATCTCTATCAGAGTGCAATGTCCTAGACATTCCAACAATTAAAATTTACTCTCCATCAAGAATTTTGCATTCTGCATTTTGAAAAGGCAAATCAGGGCAGGTCTGATATACTTAATGGTAAGGTCCTGTGGAGTGTTGCTGAGCAAAGAGACCTTGGAATGCAAGTTCATAGTTCCTTGAAAGTGGAGTCACAGGTAGATAGGATGGTGAGGAAGGCATCTGGTATGCTTGTCTTTGTTGGTCAGCACATTGAGTGTCGGAGTTGGAAGGTCATGTTGCGGCAGTGCCGGAAATGTCTTTGGCCATTTTTCGAATACTGTGTGCAATTCTCGTCCCCCTGTTTCACAACAGATGTTGTGAGAGAGAGAGGCTGAATAGACTGGGGTTGGGGCTATTTTCCATGGAGCATCAGAGGCTGAGGGGTGACCTTACAAAGGCTTATAAAATCATGAGGGGTATGGATAGAGTTAATAGACAAAGTATTTTCCTGGGTTGGGGGAGTCCAAAACTAGAGGGCATAGGTTTAAGGTGAGAGGAGAAAGATTTAAAAGGGATCTAAGAGGCACCTTTTTACGCAGAGGGTGGTATAAGTATGGAATGAGATCCCAGAGGAAGTGGTGGAGGCTGATACAACTACAATTTTCAAAAGACATTCAGATGGGTATATGAATAGAAAGCATTTAGAGGAATGATAACAACTAGGACTAGATTAATTTAGGATATCTGGTCAACATGGATGAGTTGGACCAAAGAGTCTATTTCCGTGCTGTACATCACTATGACTCAAAGAACTCCAATAAGTGCATGTTCTTTTACATCTTTGGGATACACAATTCAAAAGATATAATGATCAATATAAACAATTTCATATAAAAGTCCAAATAAAATCAGTTATAGTCTTTATCTAGTGTATGTTCTGTCTTTTTGAATATATGGGTGTTTAATCTGTAGAATGATTGTCACCTGCTTTTGCAATGTAATACTTAAGCATTTTGGGCAACAATTGTTTTGTTAATTTACAAAATGTTCCCGTACCTTCTTGGCATGGTATTTTTCTCATTCCTTTGGTTAGTTCTATCAGAGCTTTGCGTTCCAGAGTTTGGTCATTCCAATGTCTGTTTGGATGTGCTAGTGGGTTTGGCTGTGAGAAAGACAGTACTTGTTATTATGTACCTCTGTCTATATTTTCTACAGTTTTTACTCTTGTAACAACTAGAATTTTTTTTCCATTTGGGGGACTCACCTACTGCTGCTTTTGCCATTAGGACTGCCATTTTTAAAAAAAATTGCTTATGAGATGTGGAATGTAGACATTGCTGGCTGAGTCAGCATTTATTGCCTGTCCCAAGCAGCCCTTGTGAAGGTGGTGGTGAGCTGCTGTTTTGAACCGCTGCAGTCCATGTGCTGTAGGTAGAAACATAATGCCATTAGAGATGGAGTTCCACAACTTTGACCCAGTGACAGTGAAGGAACAGAAATCTATTTCCAAGTCAGGATGGCGAGCGGTTCGGACAGAAACTTGCTGTTAGTGGTGTTCCCAGGTATCTGCTGCTCTTGTCCCTCTAGATGGTTGTTGTTGTAGGTTTGGAAGGTGCTGCCCAAGGATCTTTGGTGAATTTCCACAGTGCATCTTGTAGATGATGCACACTGCTATATTGTTCCCCATAAAATGTAGACCATCCTTTTCTATGTCTTTTGTTATGTCTGAAATTTGAGGAGTGCATTCTCTACTAGTGACGATCAGAATTCCATGGGTTACAATTTAAAATTAAATGTTACTGATATGGGCTTGTTGCCTGTGCTTTGTATGCTTCGACCAGTTTCTATGTAAATTCATTTCATTCAGGTACTATAGTTGTGAGATGAACAATAGGGCCAGAGTCAATTTGGAATTCAACACAATTTTATTCACAAAATTAAGATACAAATGGGGCCATAGAGCTGAATATTACCTAAAACCCTGCTCTTTTGTTATAAAACTCCCAATTCTTACATTAATTACTCTACCAATTGCAACATCAAGTCTTTGTCGCAATGCTTATCTAAAATACTAATGACTCCCAGATGAGGATCAGATACTACCTGTGCAGATGAACTTGGTCATGCTATGTATTTGGCTCTGGTAAACTTGG
Source organism: Stegostoma tigrinum (assembly GCF_030684315.1). Lineage (NCBI taxonomy): Eukaryota > Metazoa > Chordata > Chondrichthyes > Orectolobiformes > Stegostomatidae > Stegostoma > Stegostoma tigrinum. Next base: position 9,766,990 of record NC_081380.1, read on the forward strand.
TGAAAGGTTGATCTCCCATGTGGTCATCTTCTCTCTCTCTCTCGCTCTCCCTCCAGATGGTCAGAACTCTACTGATGGGCCAGGTCAAGATTTCACTGAGGGAATAGCCACCAGGTGCCCCTTCTTAACCCTCCCAACTGTATCCTTCCAGAATGTTCTCTGTCCTTCCAGGTCATTGGGATCCCATATATGGAAGACAGTGGGGCTGCATATTCCTTTCTGTATGCATGATCATGACTGGAACCTGGGGTTCCAGTGAGTCTGTTCCAACACACAAAATAGTCCCATTTCCCAGGTAAGTCTGGCTTGTCTTGGTCTGCCTTTGTCTTATGCAAATGTTTTGTGCTTGACCTGTCCTTAAACGTCCCCATTGGGACTGGCTGCTCAAAACTTAACCATTCTCATTGCTAGCTATTGAGGTCCTGGACAGTCTGACCACAGGCAATTATATCTGTGTCTATATCTATATCTATGTTGGGTTTAGAACGAAAAGATCCTTTACCAAGTTTATTTAATAACCAAAAAAATTATTGCTTGATAACAAGACATTTTTTGGCAAACATGTAACCATGTTTGTTATATTAAAGTATGACTATCCAGCTTTTTCTAAATAGCACCACTCACACAGTGATTAATGTCCTTGATGGTGAAATGAATAAGGCATGGAATGTTCAGATGGTTGGCATTCTGGCATATGTGGACTGTTCACTGGATACATATATTTGTCAATGGGATCTTTGCAGATGCAGTCATTCAGGAAATATTAAGATGAAGTTCCTTATAGGCTTCTCACAATAACAGATCAACTAATGTTGCGGGAGCAATATCGGAAGGACAACAAGGACATTTTCCAGAAGCAGGAGAACTGATTTGGTAAGCTTCTTTTCTTCAGCAGGCTGGACACAAACTCCCACACATCCAAGATGCTATTCAAATAAAAACTAGATCTCTGGCAGTCATAAAACCCTGACTTTTCCAAACAAGTCGAGCAATTAGCTAGAACCAAATTGTTAATTAAAAAGAGAACATTCCATCATCTAAAGTAGCTGTTTTGAGATGACCACATGGGAGATCAACCTTTCACCAAGTTTATCAGAGCCAAATACATAGCATGACCAAGTTCAGCTGCACAGGTAGTAGCTCAAACCTTCAAAACTCAAACTGTCAAAAAAATTACATAATCACCCTTTCTAACACCTTTGACAAGTTTTACCTTTGACAATCTGGTCAAGCTTTCCTAGGACTGGCTGTATTTCTACATTCTTACATGGTGTAATGGTTTATTCCCATGGTGTCTGAAGTCATTTATTTCTCAGAAGGAACCACCATGATTATAGCCACTAGAATATTAACAACTACATGTACAAATAGGTGTCAGTTGATGCAAAGCTCCTACAAAAATGGCCATTCTAAGATGGCTACATCAGCACATTGTGCATTATATGAAACTAGTTTCAGTAAAAAAAATTCTGTCTGTCATTATTAAGTTTTCTTTGGAAATTGCCTAATTCTGTTATACTGTTCCATTCTGACCTTTTGAGCTGCTCCATCACACACATAATCTCAATGCACTGAAAATAAAAAAAAATCTTATTTGCATTTTACTTAATCTTCTCGGCCAATGTCCTCCTGCTGTGGTAAATGTTCTTAAACTAATGTTTATCTTATTAATTATCAAACTATAGTTTCATTTTCTTTTATTAAGCTACCCCATCTCTCATATTTGGCAGTGGTTGTCTTTCTTTCAGGAATTGTCATTTGCATTAATCTTTTATGTCTAATTTTTCAATACAGATTGAAATCCTATTTTCCTTTATAAGGCTCTTATTTAAAAGAGTCTGAAGAACTATTATCATAATACTTTCACTACTCTCACCTCGTTGTGTGGATGGAAAATGATGCAAGTGAAATTGGTTAGGAATGACTCCTTTATTGTAAAGAGCAGCTTTAACACCTTAATATCTAGTTTAGATGTGAATTACTAACCTAGTTTCTGATTTTCTCTGTTCTAATTATTTTTGAACCAATTTTATGAATAGTTTTAAAATTCAAATCTTTTGCAGTAGTGGCATGGCCTGTTCACTCATAGGGTTTTTCTGATAATTTTGCTGTAAAAATTTGTCCCAAATTTAAATTACCTAAAGGTAGGGCTTTCAGGGTTTTTTCTTTGCAACGGTTTTTTATTGCATTTTTGTTCTTGAGGCAAGCCTCAATCTAAGACTGTGTTTGTCAAACCTAGGAAATCCACCTCCTTTCTTATAAAGGCTTAATTTTTAAAATTGATGATCGTATGTTCTTTGAGCAGCACAGTTTTCTACAATGTTTCAAATGTTTTGCCAAGTCAGTGCAGGATATGTAAGCAAAATTTCCTTGGATACGTTGAGTCCAACAATGTCAATGTTGATTAGAAGCTATCATTACTGTATTTTTTCCCATAATTTGGGTGCAAAGGATATGACCACAAACTATTTGATAAATTAATGGTAGTTTTCTATGTTCTTGTTTGACTATTGTAGCATCCGGGCTTAGTTCTGAATTTGGGCTGCAGAGGTTTTGTTAACTTGTTTAAAACAGCATAGTCTACTATTAGTCTCCCATCTTATAGTAACTTCAAACAAAGGAAAATTATTTCAGGAATTTTGTTCTTTTTGTATTCCCTGGTTCCTCAAGTGTTCTAATAGTTTCAATTAGGAATAATTTGCCATTGGCCTCTTTAATAGCCCACTATTTTATGAGAGGCATAGATAAAGTGAATAGCAAGGGTCTTTTCCATAGAAGAGTTCAAAACTAGAAGGTATAGGTTTAAGATGAGAGGGGTAAGATTTGAAAGGAACCTGAGGGGCAACTTTTTCACAAAGAGTGTGGGGAGTAAATGGAATAAACTGCCAGAGGAAGTAGTAAAGGCCGATACAGTTACAACATTGAAAAGATATTTGAACAGGTACTTGAAAAGTTTAGTGGGATATAGGCCAGGCAAATGGGACCAATTTAGTTTTGGAAATGCAGTCAGCCTGGACGAGTTGGACAAAAGTACCTGTTTCCGTCCTGTTTCTGAGACTCTAAATCCTCTATCTATTTGGCGAAGTTGAATAAATATACATGCCCACATTAATTTGAGAATTGTTATAGTCCTTCATAATGTGTTCTAATGAGGGTTTTAAGTCTTTTTTCAGTTTTTGCTTTTGGCATAATTTCATTGATTTGTGACTGTTTACGTCGTTGTCATTGACTTTTGTCTTCAGTAAAAGATTGATAAAGGGTTCAATATCTGGCTGTCCTATTAACAAATCAACTGAGAAGTTCTTCACCACAGCTAACTGTAAACTTTTATTTTTGTTGCAATAGTAAGCTGTAGGCTTTTCAATAAGGACTTGAGTGGTTTTATCTTGCCCTAACAGATTGGCATATTTTGATTATTGGGGATAATCTGTACTATTAGTTAAAATAGTTTATTTGATAACAGAGAATTCAGACTCAGTGTCATAAAATATGTTCTAAGCTCCTTGGTTGCCTATATAAGTACTTAGAATTTAGAATTGGCTTTATTGTCAATGAGTCCAATGAAAAGTTTACAATGTTGCCACAGATGGTGCCATCACAGGTACAGGATACCTAGGTACAGATACTTATGTATTTGTTAAGGATTGAAAGCATAATAAAGAAAGTTCAGCATAGGAATACAAAGTTCTCAAAAAGAATTACTGAAAAAGTCCAGCACAAGAATAAAACATTTTTAAAAAAGGACTCAAATTACAGTCTTTTTCACCAAGTCCATGCCAGCACCAAGTCCCCACACTGCACTGGGCTTCAAAACTTGAGACCTCGCTTTCAGTCCACAAGGGTCTTGCCTCCCCCATGGCGGCCTCCAGCCTGGGACTTGCCCCAGGACTCAGCTTCCCCACGCCGGCCTCTGGCCTCCTCTTCAGGGGAATTTTTTTCTCTTTTCCTTGTCATTCCTGTTAGATAATTGTTTGTTTTTACTATATTCACCTCTTAAGGTGTAATCCCTGTAATGGGTTAGCAGTGCGGTTTTGTGAGCAGCTGGTCTACTGTGACCCCATACCTCTTATTTATCATCTTGTGCAGGGTTTCTGTGTTGTGAATGTGGAGGCTGCTGATCTTAACTTTCTCTTACAATAAAAGTCATTCCCATATGGATCACAGAGTCCTCTCTCCCTCACGTGGTCTATCTGTTCTAAGAGAAGCATCTTCCCTGACTATTGAAGCTTATAATTTCATGATTATATTCTACTTTGTGTATCCTGATTTCCAGGTTGCACTTGGGCATATAGACTTGGAGGATTATTACTTTTTGGTCTTATCCCCTCAGCATGTTGTTTAGAGGATGAATTAATTTGATTTTTTTTCTCTTTTACTATCAGACACATGAGAACATGTGCATTTTCAATAATTATTTGGACCTGTAGGAAATTCAACTGACCATTTTGCATATTAACTAAAGCTAAATTTAGTGACAGCACAGTGGAGTCTGTGCACTATGCCCCAATTACTGCCTGTAAGAATTTGATCTTGACAATAGGAGGTCCATGTTCTTCCATTATTTATGTTATGTCTACTGGCATTGGAGGTAATTCATAAATGAGTTGTTTAGCATGTATTTTTTCATGGACATGGATGTTTATTGTCTCCCAGGTAGTTCAAGTATCAGCAGATGGAACAGTTGAAGAGTTTAATGTTTAAATCACTACAGTTTCCATTTCAGAACATCAGTCTCCTTTGATTGGCAAGGCTCAGTCTTTGTACTAGATTATTTTACAACCATTCTAATTTGTTTTGGTATTTGCCCTGGTTTTTGGTTTTCGATAAATATGTTAAATACTTCTTTTTGTCTACTGGGCTAGACAAAACTGATGTTACCAGACCATCTCGAGCAGCTGATCTGTTCTAAGCTCTCTCAGCAATTAAAACATTTCTGTAGGCATTGAAATGATGTCCAGGATCCGACAGGACTGTAAGATAGTATTGACGTCACAGTTGTGCACCAAAAGTGTCTCTAATTGAAAGCCATACACAAAGGTGCATCCACGCCCCCCTGTAATGTTGAGAGATCCTGGTGCACTTGAAGGTTATGTGCTAGGGAGCTGAGCACCTATATTTGTCATGTAAACAGCATAGTGGTTGAAAGGTTGTAAAACTATATTATTTTGCTGTGTGTTTTTCCAATTCTTGCTTTGTTAGGTACTACTCAACCTGGAGTTTTGATGGTACCTTGATTGTTTCTGCCTCCTTCAACAGGAAAAAAAAACATACTACTTGGGTATAGATAGAACATTTGGATTTCAAGCAAAACAGTTTGCCTGGCACCTAAGTGCCTCTCTGATGAAGGGTCTAGGCCCGAAACGTCAGCTTTTGTGCTCCTGAGATGCTGCTTGGCCTGCTGTGTTCATCCAGCCTCACATTTTATTACCTAAGTGTTGTACCAGTTTTTGATCTGGTTATGCTATAGTTTACTTTTCACAGCCTTATCTTAGCAAGTTTTATTCGTGCTTAAGAGGGTAACTTTATTTTGAGTGCATTTTTAAATGGTATTTATCTTGTGCCTGAATGCCTTTGGGCACTAACTGTAATCATTCTACTATATTTAATTAACCCCAGCAAGACAAAGTTACTGTGTTGAACTTACTCTTGCTTAAGTCCTCGACAGGGTGTGATTTTAAATCATTATAGAATCTTAGCATTACCAGCTGTTGACTTGGTCCTGAAACAAAATATTCTCACTCCCAGGAGTATTCAGGCTATTAAAGGTAGTTTAAAATAAAACATACTCACAAGGTATTTTATAGCAGAGGAAGTTCCCCTGTATTAACCAATCTGAGTCCATTGAATTTACTAGTTAAAAACTTAATTGACTTTTTTTGCATCCTAAGATAAAGGCGTGGGTCTATAATTTTCAAAAAATGATTACTTAATCATTTGTTATAAGAACTAATCTCAGATTACAATGTAGAAACTGTTACAATATTATGGTGTTGTGGTGGTTTAAAACAGCCACTTAGTGTCTTGGGCACGGTTATTGCAGACTTTATTCAAGCATATATGAAAAAACATACCATAAAAAGTCCACCAATATCTCTCCTCAAAACATAGTTAGGACGACCATTTATCTTAACTCTTACATTTCATTGCAATGGTTTACAGTTCATTTGTCATTGACTATCATAGTACTTATATATTACATATCCTTATTAATAAACATGACCATATTGCAATATATCCCTTTCATGTTCTCATTAACCCTGTGATGTGTTCTTAGCTCTACATTCTCTGTCTGCTCTGTTATCACCTTAAGTGTTACTCATCCATGTGAAGGTCATTCAGATTTGTAACTTAGTTAAGTTCTCACAGAATTACCTTCATATTTTCATCCTGCATATATTTCTGCTTTAAGAAAATGCTCGTAGCAACATTTTTCTAGTCTGAGCTATTAGTGTGCATTTAAGTATCAATCTTAATCAATGGGCTCACTTCTATACAATATAGAATAGTTAGAATAGCTAATACACCCCTAAGTTAAATGTTGGAATAATAACTCCGAGAAAAATTCACTCAGAAATCTACTGTGTAATGTTCAGTAACAAATCCACTTAAAATTAAAAGTGTGAAGTATTCAAATCCACTTAAAAATAGGCACAGGATGTACTTATAAAACAAATAGTACACTACAATTGTATTCGCAAAATACAAAATATGGTGTCTTGTCTCAGTTTAAGAGGAGTTTTTTTTAATACCTTGACTTGTGTTTGTGCTCAAGATGGCAGGTCTCATCTAATTTTTTCCTACTGAATGAACCTAAAGGAAAATCTGTGGCTCTGGATAAACAGCTTTCAATGTTCTTTATTCTGTTGTCAGATTAAAACAAGGTCTGGGAATGTATGTATGCTTCTTGTAACTTATCTCAATGTTCCTGTCGTGGTGGGTGTGATTTTGGCTAGGAGGGCATGAAATATGGTGGCTAGCCCAGTACATCTCCACCTCCGAGCACATTCTCATGTGCAGTATTAAGGATCTTGTTTGAAGTTCAATAGGCTCCCAATATTATGCTACACCATGGCATGGGCAAGTGCACAGGAGTGCATTTGCAATATTTTTTTAAAATGTTTAAAATGGTGGGAAGGAAGGGCTGAGTTACTATCTTTGATGGGGTTCCCTTTGCCACCTCCACCTAACAGAAAGTAGTACCCTATTCTATCCTATTAGCATGTTCTTTAAAACCCAGACACCACACCTTCTCTCAGGTGCCAAAGACCTTCCTGCCTAAAAGCCCCTAAATTACTTCACCCTGAAATCCACTGGGCCTTCTGCATTGGTTCACCTGCAGTTCTGCAGCACCCACTACGTGGTTCTGGTACCGTCAGGAAGGCCGATTGCCGACAGTTCCAGACAATAGCATTTCCTCCCTCTGAGCAGCTAGCCTCCCACATCAATTTAGATCACGTACAGAGCTTAATAGCTGTGGGAAAGACTTGTTGGCTTGTCAGCTCACTCATGACTTTTCGTACAAACTGGGATAATCAGCTTTCTCCAAAATTTTCTAACCCCTGCCTCAAAGCCACGAGCTACAAGTTTTGTGTATCACTCTGCTTTTGGCAAATAATCAAATCCTACATTTTTTATTTAAATTCCAACACTTCAAATTCTGCACTAATTGGGTTCATTATTTTACTGTTTCAAAAGAGATATTGGAGGCATTATGGTGGCTGTTCATTCATTCAAAGGTGCTCTGTCATTAAGACAGGTAGGTCCTTTGTTTATCGTCAATTGGTTCTTCATCCTGGTCTGTTTCTTTGACAGTTTTTGTCAGTGGTCCATTGCCTTCCACTCTCAAGGACACGAGGAGGAGGCAGGTCCCAAGTTTACCTCAGCTAGAACAGGGAGAAAATCCACACAGTTGGTGTAATTTTGAACCACGAGCTATTCAGCCTGCTGTATTACTAGGAAATTAACCGCTAAGAAGGGTCATAACTTATTGTAGGACAGAAGAAAAATGGCCCAAGGCTCCTGAGTTAATACTTACACTTGCTGGTTCCTGACATTAGTTCATGTTGCCATTTCAGCTTAACTAATATTGCCTCCTGAGTTTAAAATGTAGGTTCCTTCAACCAACATCATCTACTCTTCTCCAGAAGACTTTTAAAGTAGATTGGGGTGAATATCGTCATAGCAGAATGGAACCTTGACCCTGGAGACCTTTGCAGGCATTGTTATCACTACTATTTCAGAGGTGTTAAGAGCCTAGCCCACACCCCCACCATGATCTAGTAGTTCTCCTTAAGCAGTGCATAAATGCCTTTGGCACGTTGCAGTCTCTGGTCTCATTTCGCAATAGCTTGTCATAATCAGTGGGGATTTTCTCAAGTTCTAGAAACACAACTTGGAAATTTTTTCAAGTGCATGTTCTTTTTAACCTAACCCATATGAGGCTGACATGCATGCAATGGATTTCTAAATGTAATCCAGCATTAATAGCCATATAATTAGCATGATATTTTTAGTATCTTTCCTACAGGTATTATTTGTCTGTAACACTCTGTGTTTACATAAGTTGGCTCTGATATGTTGTATGCATTTGAGTTTGATGACAAATTCTCATAGGGGCAACAATTCTCCTGGGAAGAAGTCACTCGGCAGCTGTCAGGGGATGGGAATCAAGAGGGAATGTGTATCATTTCAGATCTTGTCAACTTTACTATTTGCTTCTTCTCATCATTCCTGATGGTACTGATTTAGCTAAGATGCAGCTCTGAGTGAATTGTCACTTCCCTTTTCTGTAAGCAAATGACCATTCTTTCATATACATCATTATGATCAAGTCAGGAGGGGTGAACTGACTTCTCTCTTCATTTCACTTCTTAAATAGTTTCAAGACAGTTTGAATTTAAAAGGAGGTAATATTAGCAATTTCATTAATGCATATTTCGCTATGGATAAATTGGCCTAAGAAGTAAACCAGCCCGTTTATTTAATACAACAAATAGAAAGTTTTACTTTTAAAACTTGCTGAAGTGAAAATGTGGAAATCATTAACTAAAAATTTAAAAAGTATAATTATATCTAATTACACACTAATGCAGAAAAAATCTCCCTGAAGCTTACTCAAAACAGAACTTAACAGAGTATCAAATCTTAGCCAAGTAACATCTAAAGCCAGTAAAACATTATTCGTGAATTATCTACTGTTGAAGGGCCACTTTCTGCGGTAGCTGTTGCTCCTGGAGTTTCTCACTGGAGCAGTTGCAGCTGATTGATTCTTCTTTCCCAGATGCAGACAGTGGTGTTAATTCAGAGTTCTCCTGTTAAGAACTCTTCGCTTCTAGCAATGACGTTTTCAAGTAAAATCTACCCACACCCTAAATGACAATGACAATGGCAGTGGCATGTCAATTGGGAAAATTGGAGAAATTGCAAATATTAGATTCTTAATGCCAGAAAGAAAGGCCCAATTTTCCACCCAAGGTTTTAACAGCGAGATGATAATCTCACTAGTGAGTAGTGGGTGGGCTTACATGCACTATATTATTACATAATTACATTTTCTATACAATTTGTTATTTTCCTAGGCAGTGGAGAGAAACTACATAGTGACAATTCATGACCTGGGAACCTGATGGCTCCAGTTCACTGCTTGCTCTTCTGGGCATCCATCACGGCCAGCCCAATATCTCAGGGTGCGCTCACGGACAGTGCCTTCTTGCTTCCTTCACCCACACAAGTTAGCATTGGATAGCCTCACCTAACCTAGGAACTCTCACCTATCCTAGCCTCACCACATATTCATGGTACATCTTTGACCTACTTAGAATACTGTTCACCATTTTAATGGTGCATGTTGAAGCTCACTGACACCTGAGGACTTACTAACGTTGCACCTATTTGGATATATATAGCATCCCAACTTTGCCTTACCATTCGCTCATTATAGCTTCATTCAGAAATACAGCCCCACAGTTCTTCTGTGTTGTCTTGCCTTTCACTACAGACAAAAAGCCAGATGCATTACCATAGTTGTCAGCAGTGTTCAGTCAAGGCTGCAAACATATCATTGTATGGCAACGTGCTACATCAGTGTCACCATACACAATGTGTCAGCAGCTTCTGTGATAAATACATTAACACATGGCCATTTGGCCAGAAGCACAAAGTTGAAGGAAGTAGTGTACACTACAAGTCAACGGGGACTGTTGTCAGTCAGGAGGTCCAATCACAGACAGTTGAGGGCATCGTCTGATCTCAGTCCAATGACTTGAACGTTGTCATTTGGTTACTTGGGTTGGGATTCTGGATCATTACAGTACAGGATGTAGGCCACAATCAGTCCAGGAGATCCAGGGATTAAGACCAAATTAACTGGGGAGCTGTATAGATATCAGTCAGGGATCTGGTCAGTCATCAACCATGCCTATCTTTTTGATTTGGTAAAGGGGGTGAGCTACAGTAAATCCTAGGAATCCACTTACTGAAAGTTAAGTGGATTATCATGGGCTATTAGTGTGGTAGAAAAGTTGTGAGAAGTCAGTTCTGGAGATCAGAGGCAGCGTGCTGTAATGTGAAGGATTACAAAAAGATGGGGGTCAATTTCACATTGAAAGAAAGAGGTTGCTCCATAAAGGATGTAATCAACCGTCACCACAACCCTGGCTTTAGTAGGGGTGACAGTGTGTTATGATGATTGACATAACTATGCTGTATGCCTGGAGCTCAGGGGGGTAAAGTTGGAAGATGAAAAAACTTAAATGAGGAAGCTGGATGGGAAAGTGTGAAAGCTCAGAACCGATAGGTTCAACTGAATATATCAGGATAAAGAAACATGAATGTTTGGGGGATGGCAGTCATCTCCATTAACAGGTTGAGCCTATATCTCGCCCCACAAAGCACAAACTGTTACTTTCCACTCCCATACAAATCAGATATTTAGTACACATTTAAGATATCTGTGATCACAGAATTCTGCACATGAAGCGTATACAGTGACCAACTATGTTTGTGACTAGGATTTATGTTCAACAATCTTGACCATATCATTAGTCATTATAAACTGATCATTGTTATCTCTATAAAACTTAAGTCTACTGTGATGACTTACAAAGTGTCACCTGAGGGTCATATTTCACGAAAACTATCTAAGTCTCATAGGCAGCAAAAGGATAGTTCTCTGATTTCAAATTGCAAGTATTCACCAATGTGCTCATATGTAATGCTGCCTTTCTTGGGTGATAGGGTGGTGGGAGGCAGTGTCAGAAATCAAACTGCACTTACAATCTCCCACTGTGTTTGTGTGTTAAGGCTAGTGTTGGTACTCATTGGAATAAGCTCCCTATGTCAGAGGTCCATGCACTAGCATTCCATGGCTCTCCTTGCTGGAGTCCTCCATGTCCCACTGAATTGATAATTTTGTAAACTGCCACATGTGTGTGGCGAATGCTGACTACTCACATTTCCAAGAATCTGTTCTATTTCTTATATTGCCCACACAGGTTAATTGGAACCTTGACCATCCAACCTCAGCAGGAGTTATCTTCACTATAGCCACCGTACAACAAAGATACTGAGAAATTGAGGAGGAATAAAATACATCAGCAATCTTAATACCGGCAGCCATCTTAGACAGTTGCCATACAGCCCTCAAAAGCAGGAATCATAAAAAGATCCTCTCAAGATTGAGGTACAGGAGGCCCAGGGTTCATTTTCTTCAGTGCTACTTCTTCCAGCTAATGGAGGTGCAGAGCTGCCACTGAATAAGGATGTCTCAGGACACTGTCTCAGAACTGTGTCATCTGCTGGACTTGTGACATGAATGGATGAGTAACCATCAAAGTGACAGCTGCACTAACATTTTATACAAATAGCCGCTTCCAAGAATCCACTGGGGACTGTGTGGGATCTCTCAATCCTCAACCCACAGATGTACCAAGGCTGTTACTAATGGCAATTTGTGACAGATCACACTACTTAATCTTGTTTCCGTGATAAGGCCAATGCTAAGCCCAGGCAGCAGGCTTTGCAACATAGGTGGCTTCACCCACATTGTTCACCCGACGAAGGAGCTGTGCTCTGAAAGCTTTAGATTTCAAATAAAGCTGTTGGAGCATAACCTGGTGTCGTGTGCCTTCTGACTTTGTCCACCCCAGTTAAACGGGGACACTTCCACATCATGGGCACAAAAAGTGAATCTTGAATGATTTTAATGCAGAGGCCAGCAGGATCTGGTCAGGGGTTGGAATGGAAGGCAGGGGAAAGGGTGAAGGTCCAACTGGTCAACCTGTTTGAACCATGGGCAGGAAGGAAAGACCAGTCCCTGAATTGGGAACTGCTCTTGGATGAGAGTCAAGATCTCCTGCATGGCTATGGGGCTGTTAGCATTGATGGATTCTTCAGGTGGCGTGGAGAGATAAGTCTAGTCCTATGTACCAGGATTTGAAGAACCATTTTTTGGGTCTCACTGGTTGTCATGGTGAGAACCCTCATGACATTTAAGAGGCATTTAGTTGCCATAGCATAGAAGGCTACAGGCCAAGTGATGGAAAATTAGATTAGAATAGGTGCTTGATGACTGTTGCAGACACAATGAGCCGAAGGGCATCTTTCCATTCTGTAAATCTCTATCACTGTATGATTCTTGAAAATTTGCTATGACAAACTACCCAACTGATCACCCCTAATTCTGAAAAGAAAACCTTCAACCTCGGTTCAGGATGAAACTGATCTGTTCTTTTGAAACAAACATGACTGAACAAACATCAAAGATTGTATTTCCTGAGCAATCAGTGTCTGCAAGACTTCAGAGACAATGGTTTGAACCCATGTGCCCGAACATCAGAGCAACAGACTCCAGAGCATGCTACGTTTTATCCTTTTGCATTCAAGAATAACCAATTGGCCAAAGTATTTTTTTAAAGAAAGCTTATCAGTCTGAAAAAAAATCAATTTATTGTCTTTTTCCTGAAGAATCTGTGTGTTTGTGTATGGGGCTTGAGTATATTTAAGAGGATTAAGTACTTATTCTTCTATATACTTATACTAACTATGTGTATTAACTAGTTATTGCATTGATAATCAGTTTTCTTTTGATAAAAAAAACCACACAATTGTGTTTATGATGAGGCCCAGTTGATATACAGTGTTTAACGCCTCATATAGATAAATTACTTAAACGGTCATTAAGATAGCCAGAAAAAGTATTCTTATTTTACATGGATTAGAGGAACTAGAGCCACAGTGAACTCTTCCATCTTCAGTCACAACAACTGCATTTTAGCTTTTGAATGATCTCTTCTTTTGTTGGTGAAAATGACCAGATATACTCTCCATAGATGCTGGCAAACCTACATACTTGCAAAATTACTGCAGTTGCTTCAACTTCTCAGCATTGGCAGCTTCTCCCCACTTCATTCGTCTTTCAGTAGCGCAATGGCTTTTCAAAGTAATGCAAGTGCAATCTCAGTTTAATCGGAGCAGGGCTTAAACTGTCTCTCTCTGCCAATTCTAACCCATTATCCTCTGAATAATCTTGTTGTACACTTACCAGTACAAAATCAGAAATTGCTGGAACAACTCAACAAGTCTAGCAGCATCTGTGGAGAGAAAGTAGAACTTGTGGTACACTAACTCCAGCCAAATGACGATTATTAACGAAGAGAATCATTTACCTAATTTAGTTGTTCTGATATTTTACGCTGACCAATAGGAAGATTGACAATTGTACACTTTTTAGGGAAACAGTTCGAATATTTCTTCCTTTGTCCAGTTCCTGAATGAGGTGTTAACACTCCTCTGTAAGTGATATCAAAAATATGAATCAACTTCAGAATGATAGGTTCAAGAAGTGAAACGAAAGCAAGTGCATTCTAATTCCAGAGGCTTGAGCATTCTGAAGCTGATAGCTCATTTCAGTATTGAAGAGGTTTTGCATTGATGGAAGTGTCATCTTTCAGATGGGGCCCGGTCTGCCCTGTCCAGTGGACATAAAAATATCCCACAACCCAAATTTGAGAAGACTAACAAGCTTTCTCAGGTGTTTTAGCCAATGTTTATCCTTCCGTCAACACCACAAAGAAAGCCTCGCTCCTCATTTATTTCAATGCTGTTGGTTAGTGTTTTCTGTACACATATTGGTTGCTTCATTTTCTCCTTTACAGCTGTAACTAAAATGAAAGTACTTAATTGGTTGTAAAGCACCTTGACGTACCCCTTCCTTCTGAAAAGTGCTGTATAAATATAAACTTTTACTGACTGGAGAATTTGATATTGGAACTACTATAGCAATTAACTTTGAACAAAATTCAGTTGTATTTATTTTCATTTCATAATGACTCTAGATGTGCCTCCAAAGGAAAGACCAATGAAGCTGACAAATCTGCTTCCAAAATGTTCACCTCCAAAAATTTAGATTACAGCAGCCTTCCCACACCAGCCTATGCGGCAGACTGCCATCAAAACTGTTCACATCCATTTAGTTCAATTTCTACTTAAGATTTCATTCCATTGTATATACAAGGCTGCGCTCCAGGACCTACTCTTGGACACAATTCCAGTTCTTTTGCAGAAAGTAGGCTTCACTAAATGGATATTAGCCTTGGAGTGTCCAAGTTCCATTCTTTCTCAGATTCACCAAGAACATTCTTCTTTTGGGTTCCTTTCCTACACTGAAACATCAATGGTTTTCAGGGTATTTTCTGGTCTTAAATTTCCATCAATAGCAGGTCAGTGGTCTTTCAACACTTTGAGGCTTCTTAGGAATTCCCTGGAGTCCTGGCTGTAGATACTGCTAACAATAGCATTTCTGCTGCCTAGTGCTTCTTTCACCTAGTTCTAGACACTTTAATGATGCATATCTCAGCTGCCTCTGACCAATATTAACTTCTCTGACTCTTTATTGCACTAATGAAAACTGATGCTAATCCTTGAACTGCTATCCATTAAAATTTGAATTGATCTGGGTAACCAAATCAGAACTTTCCAAAAGAGCCTAGCCCTTGTTACCAGACGGGAACAAATGTTTCCAGTACTGGAATACTTGGTGCTTAAATGATGTAATCTTGACAGGCTGCCAGCCCACACAGCACAAATGGACAAAAATGCATTTCATCACAGTTTTCTTCAAATGCAGGTCAATACAAGTATTTTTCAGCACAGTTTATACCACCGGTTTTTGGCAGATTTTTTAATGAGTTATCTTCTTGAAACATTGGTGAAGGTAGATCTGCAATGCTATTAACAAGAGAGTTCACAGTTTTTGAACTGTCAGCAGCGAGGAAATCACAAAATCATTCTAATTCAGGAAAAAGAGTGGCTTGGAGGGAATCTAGGAGATGGCACTCTTGTGCACTGCACCCCTTGACCTTGTAGGAGGTAGATGTTCAGAGTCTGGGAGGTGCAATTGAGTTATTTTATTGAAGTACATTATGGAGTTTATGCTATGCACCTTGTATCATGGTTGGAGGGCTTGAATGCATAAGGTGATATTTTGTCCTGGACGGTGTTGAACTCTGTTTTAGGAGCTGCATTCGAGGCAAAGGGAAGTTATTCTGTCACACTCCTGACTTGTGCTTTGTGAATGATGGACAGGCTTTGGAGAGTCAGGAAGTGAGATACTCAAACCAGAACTACTAATCACTCTTGTGGCGACTCCATCCCCATCCTCAATTATGGGGGGAGCCCAACACATCAATGCAAAAGATAAAGCTGAAGCATTTACAACAATTTTCAGA
The DNA here is from genome assembly GCF_030684315.1 of Stegostoma tigrinum. Classification (NCBI taxonomy): domain Eukaryota; kingdom Metazoa; phylum Chordata; class Chondrichthyes; order Orectolobiformes; family Stegostomatidae; genus Stegostoma; species Stegostoma tigrinum. Next base: position 9,782,715 of record NC_081380.1, read on the forward strand.
TAGCAGTGTTGAGTGGATGATTCATCTCGGCCTCTTCTGAAGATACCCAGCATCACTGATACAGTCTTGAGCCAATTTGATTCACTCCATATGATATCAAGATTGAAGGAACTGCATACTGCAAAGGCTATGTGGCCTGACAACAGGCTGGCAACCAAAGGCTGTGCTTCTGGCAATCGAGTGGCTGCAACAGAGACTATTGGTGGAACATGCCGCAGGAGGAGGCTGACAGAAACTTTAGGCCAGGGCTAGGCCTGGGAGATAAGACTTTAAAATCAGAACTTTTTCCTTTTCTTTTGGATAAGGACTTATAGATCTGGATGCTTTTCTTTTTTCTTTTAGCTCTGTTTCTTTTATTTCTTGTCATTTTTCTATAAATTCTGTTTTTGTATTTTAAGATGGTGCCATAAAATGGTGACTTGGTACACTTTTCACTGTACTCCTGTATTCATGTACTTAAAAACATGTTACTTGTATATAAATACATAATTCAAAGAATGCCACACCCCTCACCAAGCTGTTCTAGCACAGCTACAGTACTGGTACCCATCCAGCAGATTGGAAAATTGTCCAGATATATTTTGTAAACAAAGTAGAATAAATCCAACACAGCCAATTACCACCTCATCAGTCTACTCACAAAGTGATGGAGGGGCTGTCAAGCAGCACTTGCCCAGCAATAATTTTCTGACTGATGCTCAATTTGGCTTCAGCCAGGGCCACTCAACACTTGACCTCACTACAACTTTGGTTGAGACATAGACAAAAGAATTGAACTCCAAAGGTATGAGTGAATCAATTTGCATTTGACTAATTATAGCATCATGGATTCCTAGCAAATATAGAGTATATTGGGAATTATGAGGAAATGCAAGAGGGATTTGAGTCATGCTTGGCACGAAGGAAGTTGGTTGCGATTGTTGGGGGTTAGCCATCTTGACTCCAGCATATCTTTGCAAGAGCTCCTCAGGGTGATGTCCTCGGCTCAATCACTGTCAGCTGTTCAATAAACTTCCCTCGATAAGGTCATAAGTAGGGATGTTTGTTGGTCATTGCACAATGTTCAGCACAATTAGCAACTTCTCCAATACCAAAGCAGTCCACATCCAAATGCAGCAACAGCTAGGCAACATCCAGCAACGGGCTGACAAGTGGCAGGTAACATTCACATCACACAAGTGCCAGCTAATAACCATTTGCAGCACCAGTTAATTGTACTGACATTCAATGCCATTACCATCACTGAATCCCTACCGTGATGGTGTTAACTTCAGAACTTTAGTAACTGTTCATGGATTGAAAGAATCAACAGTAACTCTTTCTGGAATAAACTGTTCAGGGACAAGGAGGAAAAGTTATAAAGGAGTTAAAAACAACCTGCTAATTAGCTATCCCTGGGAAGAAAGAGACAGCAACATAAATAAGCTGTCTACTGGGAGAAAAGAGGTAACACTGCTTGATAACCTGCTGCCTCATGATAAATGGACAATTAAGACTGACTGCAGATGGAAATGTCCTGAAGTAAAGGGGTAAGTTGTGAGACAGGTAGTGTCAAACAGAAAGTCAATGCTGGGTGTAACAGGAACAGGGGAGCTACTTCTGACAAGAATGTAAAGAATCTAAAGGAACATCAATAATGCCACACCACAAACAAAGTCAAAACTATACAAGAATTCAACTCCAGGAATCTTCAGCTGTAGAGCTTTGAAGAACACTGCACAAGGATTGAATCCAGGACACATTGAGAGACAGTGTTGGTTGGAATCATAGCCAAATTCCACCATTAATTGGGTAACAATTGTCTTATTGCTTAGTTGAGAGGTCTTATTTTGGTTGCTACATGCAGTAAAATTTAAGTAATTGTTGCAGTATTTGATTGTCTGTGAGATTTCTTAATAAGTAGCCCAAGTAAAGGTAACTTGTGGTAGTTTACCCACACCACCACTCACAAATGAGGGGTTACCATTGACCCACAACTGAACTAGCCATATAAACACTATTCTACAAGAGATGGTCAGAGGCTAGTAATGGTGTAGGAAGTAACTCACTTCCTGACTCCGAAAGGCTGTCCACCATCTATAAAGGCAACAGTCAGGAATATTCCCCACTTGTCTAGATTTGTGCAGCTCCAACATTACTCAAGAAACTTGACACCATAGTACAAATGTGTTAATATATTAAAGAGATGCTACAACGGGCAGCTTAGAAAAGAAAGTAAATTTAAGTGGTAAAAGAAATAGGGAGTGAAATTTAAAAAAAGTCAGTATGATTCTAGCATGAATCAGAAGCTGAAAATGCAGAAACTTACCCTCCAGATCAGATTGGATAATACAAAACAGCTTTAAAACATCTTCTGGAATATTACACTTTATTTCAGAAAAAAACTACTACTAATGAAAACTATTACACAGTCTCAAATTGATTTGTCTAAGACTGCATTTATTGCCATCACTACCAGCAGTATGTGCCTTGACTATAAGAAGTAGGAGCAGAAGTAGGCCATTTGGCCTCTCGAGCCTGCTCCACCATTCAATAGGATCATGGCTGATCCGACATTCCTCACATCCACTTTCCTGTCTTTTCCCTGTAACCCCTGACTACGAATCTATCTCAGCCTTAAATATACACAAAGATGCTGCCCCACAGTTCTCTGTGGCAAGGAGTTTCAAAGACAATGAACCCTCAGAAGAAATTCCTCCTCATTGCAGTCTTAAATTGGCACTTCTTTATTCTGAAACTACGCCCTCTGATTCTAGACTGTCCCATGACGGGAAGCATCCTCTCAGCATTTACCCTGTCAAGCCCCTTAAAGAATCCTATATGCTTCAATGAGATCAGCTCTCATTCATCTAAGCTCCACCACACTCAGAGTCCAAAGTGATGAGCATTGCATTAGGAGATGTGGCTAGCAAGGGATGGAGGCAGGGACCAGCATACCATGTATAGAACCTTCTGGCCAGTTCCATCACAGTAGTGTGATATCATTGTCCCTATCTGTACACGTAGAGTTGACTCATGCAATCTTGGTGCTGGCAACACATTGCCACTTGTGTAAATATTCTAGGAAAAACATCTTTGATTATACATGATGTTAATGTACGGAGTGCGTTATAGATAGCATTGTTACACACTCAATCTAGAGAGGTTGGCTCAAGCTAGGAAAGGGATTGGATTCATGAACAATTAAATTATTGAACTGACTCATATTAGCTGCAGTTCATCTTTCGTGACAGTGCCGAAATTGGATGGGTCAGAATGCGTTTGTATTGATTACAAGTCAACCCAGTACCATAGACAGATTGGTTCTATTGAGAGATTAACACTAGCGTTCTTTGTTCCAAAATTTGATTTGTTAAAAGTATATTGGCAAGTGCTATTGATCAATATAGCCAAAGAAATAAAAGCTTTTGTAACACTGGATGGGACCTTATCAATGTAAATCAGTGACAGATGCAAAGTTGCAATATTCTTTCTTTTAGCTTTCAACTGGAATTACATTCGTGAACAAGTTATTGTTAATACAACAGTAAACCACAAAATAACCAGAAGCATTCAATTGTTGGTCAATGGAACCAGTGACCTTAGGACCAAACTTGGTCATTAACTATTTTTGAGTATTGATTGTGTCAGCACATGAACTGCACGAGGTGAAACTTACCATGTGACGTTCAGTAAAAATAATGCATTTAAACAGAATCTCTACCAAATAAACAGAACTCATCCATAACCACAGAATCTATTGATCAAAGTAGAATTATTTTTTCATTGGAAATGCATTGATTAGAAGATATTACATAGTATAAATTGCTTGTAAAATTAAAGCATGGAGTCATTGACATCTAAAGCACTGAAAAAGACCCTTCAGCCCACTAAATCTGTCCTGGCCAAAAATAGCCACCTATTATAATCCCATTTTCCAGCACTTGGCCATGTACATCTTGGCATCACAAATGCATATCTAAATACTTCTTAAATGTTATGAGGGTTTCTGTCTCAACCACCCTGACAGGTAGTGAGTTCCAGCTCCTCACCGCACTCTGCGTAAAAAATGTTTTCCTCTCATCCCCTCTAAAACTCCTTTCCCTTGTCTTAAATCATTGCTCCTGGTCATTGATCTATCCACTGAGGGGAAAAGTTCCTTCGAAGCACTTGATTGATAAGGGGCTGGGTCATTTTATTGCAGCCGTGTATGTTTTCTTAAAAATTATACTGGAAGGTCCAGTTGCAGCTAATGGCCCGAGTACCATTTGCAGTGCAGAATCATCCGTTCTACTGAAAAATGCAGCCAGTTTCAGGATATACAACATAAAACAACAATATATTAACACAAGATTAACAAATTTACTGGGCACACCATTCCTGTATTTCCTTTGCCATTGTCGGCTTGTGCTGAAGGCAGAATGAAAAAAGAAGAGCATTAATCTCTTACAGTCTGTGCTGGAAGTGATGAGCGAGCATGAAGAGATAAAGGAACTCTTCAAAAATAGATAAAGTGTTTCCTTGGGCATCAACTATAGCTGCAACTCCAATTTCAAACCTTGGGGTAGTATTATGCAAACAGTTTCAAATTAAAACTTGTTAAAGACAAATAATTTGTAAAGCATCTTTCATGATGTCAGGATTTCCCAATTCAGCTAACCTCATCCTTTGTTGTTTTGTGGCAATAATAAAAATTGGATTCTGCAATTAGTAATGTGCCAGCCAGATGTTCCTGATTTGTCTTATCAAAAAACTCAGAATTGCCCTATCATTATTTCCTCTTAAGATAACAAGGTGTAGAGTTGAACGAACACAGCAGGCCAAGCAGCATCAGAGTAGCAGGAAAGCTGACGTTTTGGGCCTAGACCCTTCTTCAGAAATCAAAACCATTTCTGAAGAAGGGTCTAGGCCCGGAATGTCAGCTTTCCTGCTCCTCTGATGCTGCTTGGCCTGCTGTGTTCATCCAGCTCTACACCTTGTTATCTCAGATTCTCCAGCATCTGCAGTTCCTTCTATCTCTGAAACAATATTTCCTCTTAATCTTTGTTCTCAGGAAAATAGCCTTATTTCTTTCTCATAACCAGTGCTCCTGATCTCAGGAATCAGTGTGAATCTCTCAATACTCTGTTCCTGACCTTGACCTGATAAAGGTGCTCAGTGCAAGTTCTTGTTTCTTGTGTTTGTAGACTTATGTTGCACTATCTCCTTCAAATAGAAAGTTGTGCCAACTATTCTATACCCGTATCCGTAGCTCTATAATCATAATGTCTGCACATTCTCTTTGAAAGCCAAAAATTTGCGCTGCCATAATATTTCCTTGTAATTTTCCCATTATTTCCCCCATTGTTTGCCCTGTTTTTTTTTGCTATTATAAGCTTCTATATAAGCTCATACACTTTATAAGCTACTTCATAGTTTCAAGTTGGATCTAATCACCCTTTGAAATTGATTAAACCCATGCCTTAATTAGATTCCTTTTATCATTCCAAGAATGTATTTGTATTCTTACAAATTTTATATGGGAGCAGAGCCTATATATCCATCACATTTAAAAAACTTGCCTCTGTATATTATGTCATGTTATGCAATTTCTTCCGATAATGTCACATTTTAACCACCGTACTTTACTGAAATCAGAATCCAAGGGAAGAGGGAACACATAAATGAAAAGTCAGGGAAGAAGCTCGAAAACTACAAATAAGGAACTATCAGTAACTTAGGAAACAACAAACTCAGATTAACAGTCAGGAGAACTTTAGAATTTAAAGGAGAGCTAATTGAAGAACTCAGAATATTTCCTGAAAATATTTTAATCGATTATTTTGTTCCTCAGCAAGTGAAATTTCAAAAATGCAAAATAAGGTCCGTGATCTTTAAAAGTGTATCAAAATTAGATATTTCACAATAGTAGGATTTTAAAATTGTCTTGTGTTTTTGAGTATCTTCGGTAATCTTTTTACTTGAAGACCTTGGTGTCCCTTAATAGCATGGGATTAGATTGGATACTTTTAAACAGAGCTGCGATTGTTAACTGAAGGAAGTTCCTGCAGTCCAAACACATGCACAACTGCTCGAGATAAACGAGCTGTATTTACAAACTCTACTGAAACAACTGCTTCTCTTTGGCTTCAACAGTTAGCATTCTTTAGTATTTATTGAATTAAACCACAAGCCAAATGTCAAAAGCTTCATGCACCTGAAAATCTATAATCCTGAGATAACGAGCTGTAGAGCTGGATGAACACAGCAGGCCAAGCAGCATCAGAGGAGCAGGAAGGCTGACGTTTTGGGCCTAGACCCTTCTTCAAAAATCAAAACCCTTTCTGCTGTCGTCATCCAGCTGTACACCTTGTTACCTCAGATTCTCCAATGTCTGCAGTTCCTACTACCTCTGAAACAATTTATAATCCTGGACTCTCCTGTAGTTCAAAAATTGAACTCGGCCTTGAATATATTCAATGCAGTAGCCTCCACAACTCTCTAGGATAGAGAATTCCAAATATTCATTACCCGACGAAAGAAGAAATTCCTCCTTAGCTCCATGGGGAGACCTCTTAGTCGGAAACTATGCCTGCTAATTCAAAACAAAAACAGAAATTGATGGAGAAGCCCAGCATATCTGGCAACAACTGTGAAGAGAAAAACAATGAATGTTTCAAGTCCAGTGATGAGATGTCAGTACCGGCTAATTCGAGCTTGCCCTAAAAGAAGAGACATTCACAGCTTTGAGCCCATCTATCTCCTATTAGAAGGTTCAATGTCACCCATGATTATTACCTTTTTAATGTGCCCCCTGTTATTATCTGACCTATCATTTACTTTACAGGGTAGATCTTGATATGATTTACATCTACTCTTTTTATGTTACCTTACTATGTTAGAGAATCTGAGAGATATTCCTACCAATCTTCTTTTGTTTGTTATTCCTTATTTCTACACAAACCAATTCTACATATTAAAATTTCAAGCCACAATCATTTCATAGCTGTACTGATCTCATCCTTTTCTTATAACTCCACCTTTTTTCTTTCTGCCTATCCTTCCAAAATGTTAAGTATCCCGAATATTAAGTTCCTTGCCTTAGCACCCTTGTAAACCATCATCTCATTCCCATTTATTTTTATTTGAGCCATTAATTCATCTTATTACAAAATCTGCGTACAGGAAGATAAAAAGCTACTAATTCTGTCTTTTTGCTATTTTTCCTACTTTGACCCTAGCGCTGATGCTATCTAATTTTTGTATGTTTTATCCCATCAGAGACGTAAAACAGGAGCTATATCAGTACCAGTCTGACATTAGAGTAGGTTTGTTCAAAATGAGATGCCATTGCCTTGATAGATTTGAAAGGCCCTTCATGTCACCTCTGTATAAATGTCCAGGAACCTGTTGCACTCTGTTCAACATGGCTCTGCAGGAATCGCACCTGAGGAAGGTGAAGAGCTTCAGGTATCCTAGAAGAAACATCCTGTACACTGTAAAAGTGCCTTTAGCCACAAACCTGCCTGTCAGAGAAACCCTCATTTAGATGTGCTTCACTCCAGGTGCTTGCAGCAATGAAAGCTCACTGTTTCAGTTGCTGAGCAGGCATTGAAAAAGAGTTGAGTGTGTCCCATCTCCCCTTACTTTACCACATCAATCTCATCTTTAAATGTCATTTCTGTTCTTCCTTCACACCCCAACATTCCCATCTTCATCTCTCCACTCCAACCACCATCTGCCCCCCATTATCCCAACATACCCATTCCTTCAGGTCCCAATCTCCCTCTCTTTCACCCCTGACTCTCAATGCTTCTTCCTTCAATCTCTGTTCATCTCCCCCGCCATCACCCCTCCATCCCATCCTACATCCACTGCCTCCTATCACGTTGGTCCCCAATCCCCATTCAGCCCGATTTCCCCCAACTTCACCCATGACTTACCTTCCTGTCACCCAGTCACACTCCCTTCGACACTACCTCCTCCCTCACTTGGGAGGAGCTGATGAAATTAAAGCAGAGTTACTCAAAATCACAAATACCCAACCATCCCCCATGGTTTTTGTTGCAGCTGCAAGGAGCAGTCTCTTAGGGTGTACCCGACAACCAAAATCCTAAGGATTTAAGGGACCTCACAGTGTGTAAGAAATCAGTCTAAGATTCCCTGCGACCTCAGAACCTGCAACCTCAAAACACCTCAGGTCATGACACCCAGTGTGGGAAGCACAGAATGAGATGATTTTCTTAATTAAATTCATCTCCTGTCACTAAGTAAAGAGCTTTCCCTTACCGTGTATATTCACGTGATAGTCAAATTTTTCAGACTATTTTTTAAGACCAAACTTATGGGGTCAACTGTTACATGGATACTGCTTTTGAGAGGCTGAAATTCATGCCCATCAAAATTCGCACCATATCATTAGCAGAAGCCAATTTGATCTCTAAACAAATAAAGAAATAAAACACAATGAATTATGGTAACTACTGGGTAAAGACAAAAGGAAACAAAACTTAATTGGTAATTATTCTGTCTGCTTTTCCTTCCTTTTTGTTATTCCCTTTATAAAAAAAAACTTATCTTGGAGTGGCAATGACATCATCGGTGCAGCTGAGCACCAGAATGGCGAAGGCTGGGGACCTGGAGTGGAGCGGGATGGCCAGCAGGCTGGAGATCCAGAGCAGAGCATGACGGCCAACAGGCTAGAGACCCAGAGCAGGGCGGGACAGGACGGCATGGCTAGCTGGCTGGAGATCCAGAGTGGAGCGGGACAGCCACGCAAGAAGTGAACACATAATTATAGTGCTCATTCGATAATGAACTTAAGAAATCTGTAGCCTAACACAATGTTGATGTGAATTGTACATCAAAACATAATAGAATGAAAAGAATTCATTTCCTCATCATAACATTTATTTGCAGGATACCACCTTGACTCACAAATGTTGACCTGTTATCTCTGAAGAATTAGGGTTGACCTTTATACGAAATATGTGGAAAATTCCAGATTTTTTGACCAAAAACAGGTGGTCGCTTTTTACATGAGTATATATGGTGTTGTCCTCTAGGTTTTATTAATAACTGTCTTGTATATGTGTGGGCTCTAGATTTGGACTCTCACCACATGCACATTGACTAACACATTTCCCAATGAGCTTTCTTTTTCTCAACATAAAAGCTCCAGCAAGTTCACTTTCTTAATAGTCATATACTGAGTGCTGGTGCAATTCTTGTAAACCTGTTTGGCTCTTTCTTCAGTGCTTTGTATATTTTGTTTACAGAATGGAGATCAAACCCTGCGCAATATTTCAAATGGGGTCTTTACAATTCTTTTACAGATTTAGCATACATTTCCCACTTTTAAATTCCATACACTTGGAAATAAATTCTGGTGCTGTGTTAAAATTTTTTTTTGTCTTGCTGATCTAGTATGCTGCTTTAAATGATTTTTCTACCTGTATCACAAAATTCCATTGGTATTCTACCTGATGAACCACCTTATTTTCTTAGGCATGGGCACTGCTTCAATTTTTCCTCCCAAAGTGTAACTCATCATATTTATCTTAAAGTATGTTTGACATTTAACTGCCAGTACATAACAGCGGTTTATAGGAGTTTAGTAAGGTTCCCTGAATTTAGCAGCTGGACCGATGACTGTGAATATTCTGCACATTATTACACTTATAAATTGAAATTCTCTGTGCCCATTTGAACCTGAAAGTTGGGCAAAACACACACCAATTCCTGTCTCATCATCTCTGAAACCATAGCTGCTCTGTGACTAACTTCCAAATGGTGTACACGTGGTGTTCAGACAAGACAGATGAAACTTCCTTCACTATTTCCCTTCTTGGATGCAACTCAGAATTTCAAAAAGACTATCTTCATCAATTCTGTAGACAAGTTTGAGCATCGATCCAACTGAAATAGAGTCCAGGATTCCCTTGGAGAAAGCCCTGAAATTTCATGGCTCTACAAGCCTTCATGAACAGGTCTTTATTATAAATAATTTAGTCACTATGTGCGAAAGCAAGGCAGCACATTTATTTAAAGCCCTTGATCACATGGAGACAGTGTAAAAATCAGGATGTGTTCTAGAAGGAAATATTAAAGTTCATACTATATGGTTATGGTACATAATTACATATGTCTTTTTTTCAAAAATCATGCTTGTTCTTGAGAAGGTTGTTAATTAGAAATTTACAGGCCCCTGGATCTGCATGTTGACTGCACCGTAGTCTACCAGGTACATCGGCCATTGCTGTAGAGAAAGGAAGACATGACAGCATCATTGTACAGAACTGGCAGGACATTGAGTTGAAGATGAAAACAAATCAACATTTACTCCTTTGAGTTGTATTTATTAAATGCATAAAACTGAACAATAGAATGAACTCTGCAACTTGCTACAGAAAGTTATGAATTACAGTATATATGAGTTAAGAATGTAGAATAGTAACATCCTTCCTCAAAAACCAACCATCTTCACTCTCCACTATGAAAATTTAAGCCCTGGTTCCCAATGCAGTAATGCATCTCCCTCACCCACCACATTGCAGAGCAGAAGTGGCTTCATGTCCATTTCAGTTCATTTTAATGGTTTATTTTGAAACCATTGCAAAGATTGTCAGATTTCAGTATTTTTCTACATTTGCTCACATATGGTGACTAAGCATAAAGAAGGCCTTTCAGCCCATTTTAATTCATCCAAATCTTTCTGTAATGAACAGAATTTCACTTTTATCAAGAAGTTAGTTCAATGTTCCAAAGGCTGTTGCCAAGAAGAACATGCTGATTTTTTTCTTAATTTTAATTTTTATTAATTTACTTCTAGCTCTGTTTCAAACTCTCAGCTCCTTTATTACCATTCACGTTGACCATCTGTGGTATCGTTCCTATATAAAGCACTTTACATTTCTTAGTAAATTTTATCTATGATTCTCATACAAACCACAAATTGAACCAAATGTAATTGTTGGAGGTCAGTCATCTCAGCTGCAGGAGTTCCTCAAGGTAGTGCACTGGGCCAATCATTTTCAGCTGTTTCACCAATGACCTTCCCTCCATCATAAGGTCAGAAGTGGGGAAGTTTGCCAATGATTACACAATATTCAGCACCATTCAGGACACCCCGGAAAGCAAAGCAATTGTGCCCATATATAGCAAGACCTAACAATATCCAGGCTTGGACTGTTAAGTGGCAAGTAACACTCACGGGCCAGGCAATGACCATCTTCAACTAAAGCGAATCTAATTATCACCTCTTTACATTATTATTGCTGAATCCCTCACTAGTAACATCCAGGGGGCGACTAAATTAGCAGGCAAATGTTCGCAAATGGGATATAGTGTGGTAAAATGTGAAGTTGTTCATTTTGCAAAGAACAAAAGGACAAAAGTATTATTTAAATGAAGAAAAACTGCAACACAAAGCAACTTGGCAGGAACTTATGCACAAGAGCAAGACTTGGTACAGCAGGAAGGCAAATGGAATACTGGTCCTTATTTCAAGGGGGTTGAAGTATAAGAGTAGGGAAGTCATTCTGCTGTACAAGCTGCTTGTGAGACCACATCTGGAGTATTGAGAGCAGTTTTTGATCCCCTTATTTAGGAAAATATTTTATTTCGTCAGGGACAGTTCAGAGAAGGTTCACTGGGATGGTCCCTGGTATGGATTATCTTATGAGCAAAGGTTAAACAGGTTGGAACTCTACTCATTGGAATGTAGAAGAATGAGAGATGAGCTCACTGAAACGTGTCAGATTTTTAAGGGGCTTGATAGGGTAAGTACTGAAGGAATGCTTCTTCTCATGGGAGAGTCTAGGACCAGAGGTCATAGTCTCACTGTTAAAGGGTCCCCATTTAAGACTGAGATGAAGAGGAATTTCTTCTCTCAGAGGGCTGACAGCATAATGATTGTAACAAGGTCAGCCAGATGGACATTATAGAATATGGGTTTTCTGATTGGGGCTGTTAACCTGGTCCAATCAGGAGTCCTGTCTGACTGATGCAAACTGGAGTAACTATTAAGTTTGACAGCCGACTCTGAGGGAATTGGATTAGGGTCAAGAACTCTCCACATGTAAATAAAGGGGGACTTGGTGATGGAATACTAGCTTCGTCAAGTTATTTCAGTAACGATGAGAATGGAATTAATGATGTAGCCTGCAAAAGCACCCATTAGCTGAACCCCAGCTGACTTTCAAACAGATAGTACAACTGGTTTTATCATTGGAAAATGTGGCAAGTGGAGCATATGAGTTGCAGGGTATCGGACACCCTCACCAGTTCGACTGAGCTTGGAGAACATCATTCGGGTGAAGGCAATTGTGTAGACTCACTCAGGACATATCCTAAACAGAGAGACTCTAGGTCAGCCCACAGCAAAACCCCAAGACAAAGTCAAGCCTTGGCCAAATAGATAAAATTTTCTTCAGGATCCTGGCTGGCAAGCCATTGTAGTTGCTGCCGGAATGCAGAGTCAAAGCAGCAAGAGTCCCACTTGGCCCAAACCGAGTAAGAGAACTCATAGGCCAGTATCCTGGAGAATGCACACCCTGGAAAGTCCATCTACTTCTGGTTTGGAACAGTTAAATTGTTCAGCAATATCTGAATCAGACCAATCAAAATAAACAGCTGTTTAAAAGATCATGTCGTTCTAATGGAGCTTGATACCAGTGTGGCTGTTTCAATGATCGTAGAACCAGTCTTTAACAAAATTCGCTCTGGACTCCATCTCTTAGGTTTGCATAAGACCTTGGCTGGACTGAGAACCGATGGCATGGTGCCAGGGACCAAGTTCAATTCCAGCCTCGGGCAAATGTCTGTGTGGAGCTTACACATTCTTCCCGCTTTTCCATGGGTTTATTCAGGGTACTCCAGTTTAGCCCCACAGCCCAATGATGTGCAAGTGAGCTGGATTAGCCATGCTAAATTGCCCATAGTTTGTAAGGGGGGCAATGCAGGGATAGAATAAGGGGTGGTTCTGGGTGAGATGCTCTTTGAGGGCCATTGTGGTCTTGATGGGCTAAATTGCTTGCTTCCACACTGTAAGGATTCGAGATCCTATACCGGGGATCCCTTATAGATTAAGGGGGTATCGTCAGTTTTGGTCTCTTATAAGCAGCCGCCGGTTCAGTTACCACTGATTGTAGTAAAAGGCTTGGGCCCAACCTTGATGGGGTGAAATTGATTGAGAACGATTCACCTTGAATGGTTTAACATTTTTTGATTAGAAAATGGCTGCATGAGTGAAGTCCTAATTAAAGAACATCAGACGCCATTTTTGCCACCTCCAGCATGATGCCACCACCAGACACATACTCCTCTCCCCTCCCTTGTCTGCTTTCCACAGGGACCTTTCACACTGGGACACCCTGATCTATTCTTCCTTCACTTCCAACACACCCCGATAGTCCCTTTGAACCTTCCCCTACAACCAGTGAATGTGTAACACTTGCCCATTTACCTCCTCCCTCCCCAGTACCCAAGGCCCAAACATAACTTCCAGGTGAAACAACATTTCACCTGCACTTCCCAGAATCTAATCTACTGCATTTGCTGCTCACAATGTGGTCTCCTCTACATTGGGGAAAAGAAGCATAGGCTGGACGACTGCTTCACAAAACACCTAAGTTCTATCTGCAAAAAAAAAACCCTGAGCTTCCCATTGACTGCCACTTTAACATATCACCCTGTTCCCTGGCCAACATCTGTGTCTCAGGCTTGCTGGATTGTTCCAGTGAACCTCAGCGCAAGCTAAAAGAACAACACCTCATTTTCCACTTGGGGACCCCGCAGCTCTCTGGACCGAATACTGAGTTCAATAATATTAGTGCCTAAACTCACCCAAATCCTAGGCCCCTACCCCACACACCAGGCCTTGTTATCACATAACCTGCTATTATGTACCACCTGTTGTTAGTCACTAATAGTCCTCATTACAACTATTCACCCTCCTAGCCAGATTGTTACCATCTCCTTTTGTCTGTCCAACAGTTCTTCTCTCACTTTGGGCTCTATCCTTCATCCTAACATTTACTCCTATCCCATCCCCCTGCCTATCTTCTGCATATCAGCCAACATTTTCCCAGATAACATCAGTTCTGAGGAAGGGTCACCACACTCCAAAACGTTAACTCTTATTTGTTTTTCCACAGATGCTTCCAGATCTACTGAGCTTTTCCAGCAACTTCTGTTTTTCTTTCCGATTTAGAGTATCTGCAATTCTTGCGGTTTTCATTCAAAATTAAATACCCAGAAGTCTTCCAGCAAGTCTAGGGACCAAAGGAGCCAAGGCAACCTTGCATGTTGACCAGAAAGCAATTCCATGACTCTGCAAGGCCTGCCCAGTGTCATTTGCCAAATATCCAACCCCTTACATACAGGACTTGTGCGCTAATTGTACGCCCGAGCCTCTTAACCACCATCAGTGGTAACTGAACTAGCTGCTTCTTATAAGGGTGTACCTTATAATGGTATGCTGTTCCAATAAACACAACTTACATTTATAAAAGATTAGAATTTACTCTCTCAAAATTACAGCCAGGTTGTGTCTCTTCTGGAATTTTCTGTGCCTTTTCCGTTGATTCTTCTGTCAGAATATTAACTAATTGTGCCTTTGGACCTGTTGATATTTAGATGGTGCTTCCTCTGCAACATGGAGGAGGCTGATTGAGCTAGCGATTCTCTTTTGAGAGCTGATGGTCGTCAACTCTGGCAGATGGCCAGTTGTCCCCATCGTTTTATACCAATTTTTGACTTATCAATATTTTTCACAACAGTATTGGTCCTAGTGGTCAAAATCATAAGGCTTAGATATAAAATATTTGTGTGTCTAAGTTCGACAAACAGGAGGCTGGAAGAACACAGCAGGCCCGGCAACATCTGGAGGAAAGGAGTGGTCAACATTTCGGGTATTACCCTTCTTCAGGTTCAAATTAATTGGCTAAATTCAAAAACCTGTTGTCTTGGTAAAAACTGCTCCTTAGCCTCCTAACTGTACGGCCTTTCAATTTGGGTGCTCTCTGTGTACTTGCAAACTTTCAAGCTGCTGCTCAGAGATATCCATTTTAAATCTCTGCACAGAAGAAGCACATGATCTTTTAAAGGGACCATGCAATGCTTTCTCCCCCTAGCACTTTACAAACACCAAATTCTAACTTCCTACCACCCAATCCACAAGTACTCTACCCAAATTTGCAACAGTCTTATTGACCAGACACTGAACTGGGGTCATACAAGTGGTGTGGAAAGAAGGGCAGGTCAGACGCTTGGAACTGTGCAGTGAGTAACGCGCTTCCTGTGTATCATCTTCAAGACACAACTCAGGAATGTAAAGGAATACTCCCCTCAAGAAACCCAACATCATCCAAGATAAAGCAGCCCTGTTGGTTAGCACCCCATCCGCTTACTCCCTCATCGCAGAAGCACAGTAACAACAGTGTGTACCATCTACAAGATACACTGTAGCAAATCACTCAGGCTCCGTCACCAGCACCTTCCAAACAGATGACCTCAACCACCTAGAAGGATAAGGGCTGCAGATGCTAGGGAACACTGCCACATCTCTCCAAGCAACACATCATCCTGCTTGGAACTGTACTGACATTTATTTACTGTTGCAGGGTCAAAATCTGAAACTCCCTTCTGAACAGCATTGTGGGTGCCTCAACACCTTAAAGACTCTAAGTAGCTTAAGAAGGCAGCTCACCATCATTTTCTCCAAGGCAATTTGGATGTGGCCTTGCCAGTGATGCCCACAGATGAATGAATGATAAGAAGAAATAAAAAAAATCTGAATGTAGCAGCCCTTCTTAATGCTTCAGAAATTATCCTTGGAATTATGCTATCTAACTTTGCAGGAAAAACTCAGTAACTTTCTACCCATATGAGTAGTGTTATAGGTTATTGGAGACTTTGAACTCTTTGGTATCTCACCAAGTGATCAGTGGTTAAGTCAAGAAGACTTTGCGTCTTGTGTCATCCCCTCCCAGCTGGTAGCAAAGTCACTGTGAGGGAAACCAGGAGCTGTGCCATAAGAAATTTCACCTTCTTTTCTTCACACAGCCAAGGGGGATTAAAGCCAATGGTTGTACCCCGAAAGCCACATTAACTGTTCAAGGCCAACCAACCAATATCAGGCACTGTTCCTGAGATCTGGGCCTAGCTAGCTCAGTGCCACAACTAGTGTGACAATTACGCAGTCAACCACTTTGAGAAGTCCTCCTGCAAATCATTAAACAGTTCTGACCCACAGTAGCACTGACAGAAGCTGAGGCAACAGCCTCTACATTCAGATATGACACCTGCTTAATAGTATGCGATGTAATGTCAGCACAGTGAAATAAAACTAATAACTTAATGTGTATTTAATTTGCAAAATTAGTTACCACAAGAGGGACTGGATTCGGAGATACGCCTGCTTCCATGTTCGAGGATGATGGCACAATGCTCCCCTCTGAAACTCTTCTTCGCTTCCGTTTGTGTGTTGCATCTTGTTTGGATGCTAAAAAGAATTAAAAGATAAATGTACACAGTATTCCAACTGTTAATATGATTCAACAAAACTACATCATCAAGCTGTGAGGATTGACAGCAGTTTCCTATTCCACAAGCTGATACCGTGCACCTTATTCCCCTATCAATGATCTTCCTTTCTAGACCAGAGTATGCAAAATCCTGTTGGGACCACTAGGGATTTCTCCATTTGTTTCTGTATATTTTCAAACATCAGCTAATCTTTATTAGAACTGGATTGTAATTCCCTCCAGAGAACACAAGTTCAAACCCCACCATGACAATTTGAGAGTTTTAATTTAATTAAAAGTAAAATGAAGAAACAAAAAGCAGTGAGACATGAAAGTAAGAAAATCTGACAAACAACTAAGATCTGTACGGCACCTAATTACATAAAATATCCAACGGCTGTTCATAGCAGCACGATAAAAAGAAACATGAAACTAAGACACATTTGACGATTCTAGGTCAGATAACTGAAGATTTGTCCAGGAATACCTGGAGGAAGAAAGCAAGGCCATGAGGTGAAAAAGTGTAGGGAGGGAGATCCAGAGTTTGGGACCTAGCAAATGACCACCCAAGAGGAAGGATAAAAATCTTGGCTGATCAACGGACAAAAATGAGAAGAGACTGCCAATATGTCAGAAGATTGTGGCATTTGAGATTACAAAGACTGAATGGAACAAGCAACTGGTAATAAGGATGACAATTTTAACATAAGAATGTGCTGACTAACTGTCATTGTAGGTCAGCTCAGGGGGTGATAAATGAATGGGACTTCTTAAGATCCACTTATTTAACATTACCCTTCAGGGAAGGAGATCTGCCATTCCAACTTGGCATATATGCGACTCCAGTCCTGCACCAATGTGGCTGAGCCTTAACTGCTTCATGAACCCCGCACACACATGCATACACATATTCAATACGTGCACATATAAGGACACTCGCAAATAGATATATACGCTTAGACTCATGTACATATGCAAATACACAAATTGCACCAGCTGAGGTGGTCACTGCTCAGTACTGATTAGTGATTCAATGAGGCAGAAGAGTAGCCACTGACACTACCAGATCATTCTACTATAACATGATAGCTATGTTCTTGCGTAACCTTGTGCTACAGAAAATTGCCTTGAAAATCACATTATAGGGAAATTGCTGTAGAAAATCATTATACCTGTACAGCAGGAAGTTTGCATTATCCAAACAGCGTTCACTATCCATCAATTGTGTTACAGCCAATTTGCATTAACAAGACACACGTTATAGCACAACTACCTGTACTGCAGTCCTACTACTTTGCAGCAGAAGTCATAAGTCAGCATTTGGCAGCAGGAGTGGGAACTAAATTGTCCTTCCACATAAACAATCTCAGTACCGGTAGTGTCTCTGGATGTAAATCAGGGATCAAAGGCATGCATAGTCCTGGTCCATTTAGATGCAGAATCTACTAACCTCACCATTAGGGGAGCTTGTGTGGGAAAATTTTGAATGTATTAACTGGAGGATTAGATAATACAGTTTCTCACCTGATTTTGATGCTTCATTACAAATCTCTGCAAAAGGCCTGTAAAAGATTAAAAAATGAACACAAGTCATCACCTGTCATTTAACAATGACTAAAGTGAAGCCACTACTGACATTTACTTCAATGGAAGATCTGGAGGTGTGCTTTCCTTCCTCACTAATTACTGCTGCAGTGTGCCATTATTTAAGTATCATATGAATTACTGGCATACACGCTCTTGACTTCAAAAAGCAGCAACCAGGAAGATTGGTCTGGCCCCTCACACTTACCAGAAGTCAGGTTATAGAACATACAACTTAGGAGCAGGGAGAGGCCATTTGGTCCTTCAAGCCTACTCCACCATTCAATAGTATCATGGTTGATCTGATTGTAATCTCAGCTCTACTTTCTTGCCCATATCCCTTGGCTATTGCAAATCTACCCTACTCAGCATAGAAAAACTTAAAGACCCATTTCCATTATTTCAGGGGAAGAGAATTCCATACTGAAATTAGCCTTTAAATGAAAGTAAATCGCCCTACTTATATCTAAAAAGCCAACCTCCTATTCTTAAACTATGTCCTCTAGTTTTATTCTCCTCCACAATGGGTCCTCTTTTCTTTGTCATTTATATCAATGATTTGGATGAGAGTATAGGAGGCACGGTTAGTACGTTTGTGGACCACTTCAAAATTGGTTGCATAGTATACAGTGAAGAAGTTTTTCTAAGATGACAAAGGGACATTGATCAAAAAAGTCAATGGGTTGAAAAATGGCAGATGGGGTTCAATCTGGATAAATGCGAGGTATTGCATTTTGGTACAATAAACAAGGGTAGGGATTATACAATTAATGGTTGGGATTTGGGTAGTAAAAACTGAAAGAACTAGGGATACTAAATCAGGAACAAAAACAGAAGTTGCTTGAAAAGCTCAGCAGGTCTGGCAGCATCTGTGAGGAAAAAATCAAAGTTAAGGTTTCGGGTCTGGTGACCCTTTCTTAGAAGTGTGTTGTAGAACAGAAGGACCTGAGGGTGCAGATTCATAATTTTTTGAAATTTGCATCACATACAGACAAGGTGGATAAAAAGATGTTTGGCATGCTTGCCTTCATTGTTCAATCCTTTTAGTATAGGAGTTGGGAAGTCACGCTGAGGTTGACAGGACATTGGTGAGGCTTACTGTGTCCAGTTCTGGTCATCCAGTTATAGGAAAGATATAATTAAGCCAGAGAGGGTTCAGAAGTCATTCACCAGGATGTTGCCAGGTATGGAAAGTTACCGTTATAGAGAAAGGCTGGGACTTTTTTTCACTGGAGCATAGGAGGTTGAGAGGCAACCTGATAAAAGTTTATAAAATAACGAGATGTATAGATAGAATTAATGGTAGTTGTCTTTTCCTTAGGGCAGAGAATCTTAAGACTAGGGGGCACATTTTGAAGGTGAGAAGAAAGATTTAGAAAAGATATGAGATGCAAATTTTTTACACAGAGGGTGGTTCACTTGTATGAACTTCCTGAGGAAGTGGTAGATATGGATACAATTATAACGTTTAAAAGACATTTGGATAGATATACGAATAGGAAAGGTTTGGAGGGATATAGGGCCAGGAGCAGGCAGGTGGGACTAGTCTAGTTTGGGATAATGTTCAGCGTTAGCTGGTCGGACCGAAAGGTCTGTTTCTGTGCTGGATGACTCCAAGAGGAAACCCTTTCAGTATCCACCCTGTCCAGTCCCCTCAAGATCTTACGATGTTACAATAAGATCACCTGCCAGTCTTCCAAATTCCAATGAATGCAAGCTCTGTCCATTCAATCTTTTCTCATCAGATAAACCCTTCACTCCAGAAGTGAGTAAAGTGAACTTTCTGTGAACAGCTTCTGAAGCAGTAGCTTATTTCAAGTAAAGAAATCAAAACTACATAGTATTCCGGATGTGTTCTTGTCAATGGCCTGCACAGCTGCAGTAAAACCTATTTTTGTATTGCATTCCTCCCAAAATAAAGAACAATATTCCATTCACCTTCTTAATCACTTGCTGTAACTCCATTCCAACTTTATGTGGTTCACGTAGCAGGACATCCAGATCCTTCTGCACCACCAAGTTCTGCAATCTCTCTCCACTTAAATAATTTACTGCTTAGGTCAGTAAATGCAGCTGCTAATTTGCACACAGCAAGGGATCAGAGTCATGAAGTGGACAAATGACCCAAAATTGTATTTTTGGTGTATTGTTGATGGAACCAGGAAGTCAAGAGAATTAGGTGAAAACATGAAAAGATGAGGAGGATGTAAAGAGGCTTCTGGGTAATTTAGATAAGTTGACAGAGTCAGCAAATATGGGGCATTATGGCCTGGATAAATGTGAAGTTGCCCACTTCAGCAGGAAAACTAGAATGGCAGAGAGTATTTAAATTGTGATTGATGGGGAAGGGTTGATTTCCATAGGGATGTGGGTGTCTTTGTGCACTAGGGTTTGGAAGGGGCTGAGTACAGGAACAAGATGTCTTGTTGCAGCTGTACATGGCCTTAGTGAAACCTACCTGGATTACTGTGTGCAGTTTTAGACCCTTCTGCCAAGAAAAAATTACTTGCAACTGAGAGAGCATAGTGAAAGTTCACCAGACTGATTCTGTGGATGGCAGATTTGTCAAACAATGACAGATTGGTCAACTGGGCCAGTATTCACTGGTGTTTAAAACAATGAAACGAGATTGCATTGAAACACAATGTTCTGACAGGGTTGGATAGACTGGATGCAGGGATGATGTTTCCACTGGTTCGGGCTCTAGGATAAGAGGGACACAGTGTCAAGATTGTTTCAGAGATAGCAGGAACTGCAGATGCTGGAGAATCTGAGATAACAAGGTGTAGAGCTGGGTGAACACAGCAGGCCAAGCAGCATCAGAGGAGCAGGTAAGCTGACGTTTCGGGCCTAGGCCCTTCTTCAGAAAGGGCGTAGGCATGAAACGTCAGCCTTCCTGCTCCTCTGATGCTGCTTGGCCTGCTGTTTTCATCCAGCTCTACACGTTGTTATCACAGTGTCAAGATTTGCAGTTTTCAGACTGAGGTTAGGAAAAATGTTTTCACTCATGGGGCGGTAAGCGTCTGGAGTTCACTACCACAGAAGGCTGTAGAGACAAAGTCACTGAATATATGTAAGAAAGGAATAGATTTTTTAAAGTTAAAAGGTGTCAAGGGGGTGTGGGAAGAGAGCAAGATATGGTTTTGAGATAAAGATTGGCCATGATCATGTTTAATGGTGGATTGGGCTCAATGGGTTGAATGGCCTATTCCTTCTATTTTCTACATTTCTAAGTTTTAAATATTTTAAAATTCTGTCACGGAATCTGTTTTGACCACTGACAGTCATGGAGTCACACAGCACAGAAACAGACCCTTTGGTCCAATCAATCCATTCCGAACATTATCCCAAGCTAAATCAGTCCCACCAGTCTGCGCCTAGCCCATATCCCTCCAGACCATTCCTATTCATGTACCTATCCAAATGTCTTTTAACCTTTGTAATTGTACCCGCATCCACCCACTTGCTCAGGAAGTTCATTGTACACGTGAACCACACTGTTAGAAATTTGCCTCATGTCTTTTTAAAATCTGTCTCCTCTAAGCTAGTCTTGAAATCCCCTGTCCTAGATAAAACACAACTACCATTAACTCCATCTATACCTCTCATTATTTTATAGACTTCTTCCAAGTCACCTCTCAACCTCCAACACTCCAATGAAAAACGTCCCAGTCTATCCAGTCTTTCTTTACAACTCAAGCCTCCTGTACCTAGTAACATCCTGGTAAATGACTTCTGAACCCTCACCAGCTTGATAATACCCTTTCTATAACTGGACAACCAGAATTGGACGTAGTATTCCAGAAGAAGTCCTGTACAACCTCTGCATGACTTCCCAACTCCTATACTCAAAAGGACTGAGCAATGAAGCTAAGTGTGCCGAACACCTTTTTAACTAAGATAACAAGGTGTAGAGTTGGAGGAACACAGCAGGCCAAGCAGCATCAGAGGAGCAGGAAAGCTGACGTTTCGGGTCGAGACCCTTCTTCAGAACTGGGGGAAGGGAAGCAAATTCTGAAATAAATAAGGAGAGATGGGGAGGCAGATATAAGATGGATAAAGGAGCAGATAGATGGAGAGGAGACAGACAGGCCAAAGAGGCAGGGATGGAGCCGGTAAAGGTGAATGTAGGTGGGGAGTTAGGGAGGGGTAGGTCGATCCAGGGACAACCGACAGGTCAAGGAGGTGGAATGAGGTTAGTGGGTAGGAGATGGAGGTGGGAGGGGTGTTGAGGGGATAGGTAGAAGGAAGGACAGGTTAGGGAGGTGGGTCGAGCTGGGCTGGTTTTGGGATGTGGTCGGGGAGGGGAGATTTTGAAGCTTGTGAAGTCCACGTTGATACCAATGGGCTACAGGGCTCCCAAGCGAAATATGAGATTCTGTTCCTAAGCTTTCGGGTGGCATCATTGTGACAACCTTTTTAACTACCCTGTCGACATGTGACACAAACTTCAAAGAAATATGTACTTTCACCCGTAGGACCCTCTGTTCTACAATACTACCCAAAGCCCCACCATTAATTGTATAAGCCCTACCCTTGTTCATTGTATTAAAATGCAATACCTTGCATTTATCCAGAATGAATTCTATTTGCCATTTTTCCACCCATTGACCCATTGGATGAAGATCCCTTTGTAATCTTAGAAAACCTTCTTCACTATCTATCATGCCACCAATTTTGGTGTCATCCATAAACTTACTAACCATGTGTTCCACATTGTCATTTATACAAATGATTTGAATGAGAAACCAAAGAGAACCCAGAACTGATCCCTGTGGAACAGTGCTAGTCACAGGCCTGCAGTCTGAAAAGCAACCCTCCACCATTACTCTCTGTCTCCTACCATGAATCCCACCACGTATCCAATTGGCAAGCTCACCCTGAATTGCACATGACATAACTTTATGAATTAGTCTAACACGCAGAACCTTGTTGAAGGCTTTACTAAAATCCAAATAAGCAATGTCTACTGCTCTGCCATCATTAATCTTTCTGGTAACTTCCTCAATCACGTTTGTGAAACACGATTTTCTCGCACAAAACCACAGCAATTATCCCTCATCAATTTTTGCCTAAGTGCCCATAAATCCTGAATTTTTATAATCACCTCCAACAATTTACTCTCAACTGCAAGTTAGACTCACAGATCTATAGTTCCCCACTTTCTCCTTACAACCTTTCTTAAACAAAAGTACAAGGTTAGCCACCCTTCGGTCATCAGGCACCTCACCGTAGATCCAGATGATGCAAATATTTCTGCAAGGCGTCTCGTAATTTCATGCCTTACTTCCCACAATGTTCTGGAATACATTAGATCAGGTCCCAGAGATTTATCCACCTTAATATTTTCTCAGACCTCCCGAACATCCTGTTCTGTACAGTGAACTGTTTCTAAAACATCAAAAGTTTATTTCTCCACAATCTCTTGACTCCATTTCTTTCTCCACAGTAAAAACTGACACAAAATATTCATTTAGTACCTCTCCCGTCTCCTGGGGTTCAACACAAAGGTGACTTCCATGATCTTTAAGAGGCTCTACCCTCTCTCTAGTTACGCTCTTGCTCTTCATCTTGTGTAAAGTTTGAAGTGAAATGTGGAACCGTAACTACTCAGTCATCCATCTGGACTGCTGTGAAGTTTCATTTCAAGTTATGCACTCTCAGTGGTGGGTTGAATGTGAATGCTCCCACATGGACTACCCAATGACAATAACTGAAATGGCATCCAGGGGAAGCTAGCTATGTTGGCAAATTAAAAGCAATGTTGATTTGTTGTCAACGAAAATGTTGTTTCTGCCACAAGTGGTGAGGATCTGGAATGCACAATCTGAAAACGTGGGAGGAGGCATATAGACACAAGGCCTTTGAAAGTAAATTGGGTCATTATCCACAGAGACAAAAAAACACAGCCATGGGGAGTGGCATTAAGTGAATTCCTCTTGCAGAGAGTGTGCCACAGGCGTGAGGGGCCAAATGGCCTCCTTTTGTCCTGTAACTGTTCTACAATTCTAAACACAAGGGTGAAAGAACAAAAGGATACACTGCTTGGGTTAAAGGACTGTGTGTACTGAGTGCTGCTCTGTTCATTACTCTACCTGAAGGCTGTGATTGCATGAGACAGGGTGCAGAGGAGATTCATCAGGATGTTGCTTGGGATGGAGCATTTCTGTTATAAATCTCCAACTTCTTACAGTGCAGAAGCAGGCATTTGGTCCACCATGCCTGCACAAGAGTAGGTGGACTGGGGCGGTTTTTCTGAGAGCAGAGAAGGCTGAGGAGAGGAACCAGATTGAGGTATACAAAATTCTGAGGGGCATAGATAGGGTGGGTAGGAAAAACTTTTCCCCTTAGTAGAAGGGTCAGTAAATGAGGTATATATTTAAAACAAAAGGAACAGGGTTTCGAGGGGAATTAAGGAAGCTTTTTGTATCCAGAAGACGGTGGGGATCTTGAGCTCATTGCCTTGAAAGGGTGATAGAGGCGCAACCCATTATAACATTTAAGAAGCGCTCACAAGTGATGGAGTTGCCTTATTCATAAGAAATGAAATTAAATCAACGGCAAGAAACTAATTAGGGTCAGATGATGTAGAATCTGTGCCGGTAGAGTTGAGGAAGCACCAAGATTTTAAAAAAAACCATAATGGGAGTTATGTATAGGCCTCCGAACAATAGTCAGGATTTGGGGCACCAGATACACCACGAGATAGAAAAGGCATGTAAAAAAGGCAAGTTACAGTGCTGGTGGTGGGGTGGATTTCAATATGCAGGTGGACTGGGAAAATCACATTGGTAGTGGATTGCAAGAACGTCCAAGCGTTGGCTTTTTGGAGCAGCTTGTGGTGGAGCCCACTCAAAACGCAGTACAACAAGGCAGACTTGATAAAGGACCTTAAAGTGAAGGAACCCTTCGGAGGCAGCGATCATAATATGATTGAATTTACTCTGTAATTTGAGAGGAAGAAACTGGAATCAGATGTAATGGAATTACAGTTGAATAAAGGCAACTACAGAGACATGAGGGAGGAGCTGACCAGAATTGACTGGGAGACGAACCTAGCAGGAAGGACAGTAAGTTTCTGGGTGTAATTTGGGAGACACAGCAAAAATTCACCCTAGGACAAAAGCAGCAAACTAACGGGAGGACAAGGCAATCCTGGCTGACAAGGGAAGTCAGGGACAGCTTGAAAGCAAAAGAGAAAGCATATAATGCAGCGAAGGGAACTGGGAAACCAAAGGACTGGGAAACCTACAAAGACCAACGGCAGACAACTAAAGAAGAAATTAGGAGGGAAAAGATTAAATATGAGGGTAAGGTAGCCAATAATATAAAACTAGATTGCAAGAGTTTCTTTAGATATGTAAAGGGAAAAAGAGAGGCAAGTGTGGATAATCGACTGCTGGAAAGTGATGCTGGAGAATTAGTAATGGAGAACAAAGAAATGGCAGAGGAACTGAACAATTATTTTGTGTCAGTCTCCATGGTGGAAGACACTTGTAATATTCCAAAAATTCAAGAGAGTCAGTGGTAGTGGTCGCGGTGGTGTAGGCGAGGTGTAGAGGAGGTAAATATGGTGGCCGTCACCAAGCAAAAGTTGCTAGAAAAACTGAAAGGTCTGAAGGTGGAAAGAAAACCTACTTCAGCTGGACTACATCCCAGAGTTCTGAAGGACATAGCTGTAGAGATAGTGGATGTGTTAGTGATGATCTTTCAGGAATCACTGGAGTCCGGAACGGTCCCAAAGGACTGGAAAATCACTAATGTAACCCCTCATTTAAGAAGGGAGTAGGGCAGAAGATGGGAAATTACAGGCTGATTAACCTGACCTCAGTTACTGTTAAGATTTGAGTCCATTGAGAAAGAGAGGATTTCTGAATATTTGGAAGTGCATGGTAAAATAGGGCAAAGCCAGCATAGCTTCATCAAGGGGAGGTCATGCCTGACAAATCTGTTGGAATTCCTTGAGGTAACAAGCAGGTTAGACCAGGGAGAGCCAACAGATATTATTTACCTGGACTTCCAGAGGCCTTTGGCAAGGTGCTGCACAGGAGGCTGCTGAGTAAAATAAGAGCCCATGGTGTTAGAAGCGAGGTACTAGCATGGATAGAAGACTGGCTGTCTGGCAGAAAACAGAGAGTGGAGATAAAATGGTCCTCTTCTGGATGACAGCCAGTGACTAGTGGTGTTCCGCAAGGGTCAGTGTTGGAACACAAATTTCCACTTTAAGCATTAATGATCTAGATGAAGAAACTGAGGGCATTCTGGCTAAGTTTGCAGATAATAGAAAGATAGGAGAAGCACAGGTAGTATTGAGGAGGCAGGAAGGCCGCACAAGAATTTAGACAGTTTAGGAGAGTGGGGCAAAGAAATGGCAGGTGGAATATAATGTGGTAAAACGAGGTCATGCACTTTGGTAGGAAGAGGAGGCACGGACTATTTTCTAAATGGGGAGAAAATTCAGAAATCTGAAGTGCAACGGGACTTAGGAGTCCTAGTCTAGGATTCTTTTAAGGTAAACTTGCAGGTTTACTCAGTCGTTAGGAAGGCAAATACGAGGTTGGCATTTATTTCAAGAAGGGTAGATTATAACAGCAGGGATGTAATTCTGAGGCTTTATAAAGCTTTAGCCAGACTACATTTACAGTATTGAGAGAAATTT
This sequence comes from Stegostoma tigrinum, assembly GCF_030684315.1. Classification (NCBI taxonomy): domain Eukaryota; kingdom Metazoa; phylum Chordata; class Chondrichthyes; order Orectolobiformes; family Stegostomatidae; genus Stegostoma; species Stegostoma tigrinum. The sequence goes on from NC_081380.1 coordinate 9,809,442, forward strand.
TGGGCCCATACATCAGAAAGGATGTATTGGGCCCACAGCAGGTTCACGAGAATGATCCTAGGAATGAAAGGATTAACATGTGAGGAACATTTGAGGAATCTGGGTCTACACTTGATGGAGTTTAGAAGGGTGAGGGGGAGATTATAGAATCAAAGAAACATAGAAGATAGTCAGGAGGCCATTCAGCCCTTCAAGCCTGCTCCACCTCCTTCACAATCATGGCTTAGCATCCAACTCAATAGCCTAATCCTGCTTTCTCCCCATAATCTTTGATCCCATTTGCTCCAAGTGCTATATCTAGTTGTCTCTTGAATACACTCAATGTTTTGGTATCAACTACTTCCTGTGGGAATGAATTCCACAGATTCACCACTCTTTGTGTGAAGAAATGTCTCCTCATCTCCATCCAAAATAGTCTACCCTGAATCCTCATGCTGTGACCCTTAGTTCCAGCCACACGCACCATCGGGAACTTCCCCCTGTCCTGTTATAATTCTAGGAGTCTCTATGAGACCCCCCTCCCATTAATCTGAACTCCAGCGAAAACTATCCCAATCTAGTCAATCTCTCCTCATACTGCAGACCCGCCATCCCCAGGATCAGCTGGGTAAACCTTTGCGAGCAAGAGCATCCTTCCACAGAAAGAGGCGCCAAAACTGCACACAATATTCTAGGTGTGGCCTCACCAAGGCCCTGTATAACTCCAACACATCCCTGCTCCTGTACTTGAAACCTCTCACAATGAAGGCCAATGTACCATTTGCCAATTTTACCACTTGATGCACCTGCATGCTGACCTTCTTGAAACTTACAGAACACCGAATGCCCTGGACAGAGTGGATGTTGGGCACAGCGTTAGAGTAAAGGGAAAACCTTTTAGAACGGAGATGAAAAGAAACTTCTTCAGCCAGAGAGTGGTGAATCTATGGAATTCATTGCCACCGAAGGCTGGTGAGGCCAGGTCCTTGAGTATATTTAAGGCGGGGTAAGATAGGTTTGTGATTGTTAAGCAGATCAAAGGTTATATGGAGAAAGCAGGAGAATGGGATTCAGAAACTTATCAGCCACAATTGACTGGCAAAGCATACCCGATGGGCCAAATGGACTAATTTCTGCTCCTGTGTCTTCAGGTTGATTATCAGTTGAAACACCACAGTATACAAGGGCTTACGGGTCAAATACTAGAAAATGAGACTAATGTAGTCGAGCAGACACAATGGGCTGAAGGGCTTATTTCTATGGTAGAATGTGAGGGAGTTTGACTGAAGCAGAATTTGATCGATTCAGTCTGCTTAGCCCAGCTGATTGGATTGCTGGTGAAATAACTGCACAGAGGCCAGTATCCCATCACCAAATTACCCCTTATTTATGTGCTCAGTATCCTGGCAGTGGCCAGCCAGCTCAGAGTCGATCCCTTAAGTCAGGAGATACTTTGAATCCCCTGTTTTTAGCTGTCAGCCAGGGCTCCTTGATTAGCCCAGGTTAACAACCTTAATCAAGGATCTTATAGTCAATAAGTCAATCACTTCAGTTGGTTTGTGATGCAAAGTGATGACAGTAGTGTGGGTTCACAATTCACATACTGGCTGCCCATGAAGGACAGCTCTTCTCAACCATGCCGGAGGACTGGGGACCCCCAGGACACACCAGCACCAATCATTCTCTCGAATGACAGAACAGTACTGTGGTGACTTTATACATAGATTCTTTTCAATACTAAGTAATTTTCACAGTTATCCACTTTTGAGCTTTGGAGTAACAGTTTAAGTTATTATTTTACTGGTTACCATGGCTGTTAAGTCATTTGAGGCACAAATGGTCAACTAAATGCTAAGAAACAAATCAATTGAGCACTAAGCTAGCACTTGCATTCACTGATTAAAAGAAACAAACAAAGGTTTGATTGAAATCCCGCTTAGTGAAAACATATACTTCTCACTCTTACAAATTGAGCTTTTCTAAAAGTATGGTCTCCAGAAGTTCAGGTTTAACCAGGTTTTTCTTTCTAATAAGCTCAGGGCAGTGATTTATCCCCTACAATTCCTGCACCTGAATGCATATTTATCCAGCTATTTTCAGCAGCTTTGAGGTACATGCTCCTGAAGGCGATGGGGCTGCTTTAATTATGCAAAACAGTTGCCATTCATGACATCAAGACCTAACTTGCAATTTTAATCTCAGGCCATGGGTAACATTATGTCTGTTAGGTGACCCAGATTTCAGCCAGAACGTGGTGTTAGTTGGTTTAATTTTATTTTTGTTTCTTTGTAAGCTGAAAGAGTAGGGAGTGCTCCTCCAGACCACACAAAGGAATCTTGGGGATCTCCTATTTTCTCTGCCTCATCCTTGGCTGTCCGCCATCTAGCTCCTAAACTCTGGAATTTGTTCCGTTTAGCTCTGTGCCACTCTTCTCTTCTTTAAGGCACTCCTTAAAACCAACCTCTTGATTAATTTTTTGATCACCTTCCTCTTTTGTTTGGTTTTTAAATTATGTTCCCGTGAAGCACTTTGGGATGATTGTGGTGAGGCTGACAGATTTACAAATATGTATTTTAATATCATTTACTGCAAGTTTGAGCTCTTGGAATTCTAAGCTGAACATGGATTTGTCTGTGTGTTTTTAAATTAACAATCCGTTTTTTAAAAACTACAATATGTAGAATTCCAAGCAAGGCCAAATTACCCAGAGCTCCAGGAGAACTACCCATAAGGCTTAGTGGGAGAACTCTCCAAACTTTTTTCAGTCTGTTCTGCAAAGTCGAAAGTGAACAATGTTTCAAGCTCCAACCTGCTGCCTTTTGATGGAATAACATGCTAAACAACGTTCCTAATGAAATCATCCTAGAGTAAAACATTATTAGTCCTGGATCAGAGTGTTGAGATACACAGTGGAAAAGAAGTGAAGGTAAAGTCTTATAGGTTTGAAAATAAAAAAGAAGGAATGAAAGCTGCTTCAGGAACTGTATAGCCCTGAATGGAAGCTAAATCAAGAGCAAAATAGTAAGTTTAGAAAGTCATCAATAGTTGAAGCAGAGGAGATTAAGTTTTAATAACTAAAAGCCCATCAGAATATTTTAAAAAAAAGTCTCTTTCTCCCTTGTAAATGAGATGGACTAAGTCTTTCGTAGGTACAGAACTAGATATTCCTGGAATTGCAACAACGTTTGGAAGCTGTAGCAGGGTGTACTGAATCTAATATGAAGCTGATGTTTCTCGGTCAATCTATAAACAGTACTTGGGTTACTTCTGATATAGATTTAAAATTCTTTGAATCTAAGTTCTAAGGGAATAGAGTGGGTTTTGTTTATCTTCATGATTGTTAATAAACTTTTGTTTTGTTGTATTGTTTAAACAAAGACTGCAACATTGTGTCCTTCTGTTTTAAGAAGAATTAATTTTATCAAAATGTATGATGTATCCAGGAGGTGTGTGTCAGAGGTCTGATTTGACTGGTACTAACTTTAACTGGACATTACTCCATTACAGTTGGAGTCATGAGATCATGACATGATTTAGTACTTTAAAGGTGATTGTAAACATATGAGTTGTTATAATTGTGGGACTTTAAATTATACTGGACAACCTGCTTGTTGCATCTTTTCTGCACCATTAGAATGGGGGTGAATGCATGTGTTAACTGGTCAGAGAAATGTGATGTTGGCAACCTTCATCGTACTGTTCTTCAGCAAGAAACATTACATCAACAAATGAAAAGGGCTCATTACTCCACTGCCACTGAAGGTAGGCGAGGTATTATTTTCACCCCTGTAAATAGGAGTGTGGAGTAATCAGATCAGCCATGAATTCATTGAACTTAAGGGGCCCATAATTCATACATTATCAATATATCGCCAATCTTAGTGGACACATTTCAACAAAACTTGATATATAGAAGGGTTTGGCCCAAGGAAGAAGTGATTTGTTTTTGGTGAAAATGTCAATCCAGACCTAGATCCTGGAACTTTTCAAACATTCTGTTAAACATTGGGAGAAAGAATAAATTGACTTTAAAAAAATGTGCTGGACTGTTTTAGGAAGTGTTGGATTGTCTGGGCTGCCAAAGCAGTTACAATTGTCAAGATATGAGCAGAGTTCTAAGAGCAGGTTCTCAGATGTGGACTAGCCTGAAGCCTCCTCAAAGACAGGGTATATTCGACTACAATTATCTTTTTAAAACCTGTAGCTACAGAACCTCAATCAAGCAGGGGAAAACTTAAAGGAAGAGCTGTGCAAATGTAATAGTTTTGAATTAACACAACATGGGAAGGTATGCAATCAACTGAGAGCCATTTTCATTATTTTCAAGGGGTTTATATGAAAAATAAGGTTTGTCACAAAAATTTCTCATCTATTTTTCCCCCACTGTAAATCGTGGTAAAATTACACAGCATTTTAGCCCTCAACCTTATTGTGAGAAACCAACCTTTATTCACTCAATAAAATAATTATGCAACAAAATAAATTAACTCTTATTACATCTTATTAATGTCATTACAATATATAACATGAGAAGTTAGACAGTGGGTTCCTACCCAAAACACAGACTCCACTTTAATAATTTAGGCTCTATCTGCCAGCTTTTCAAAAGAAATTTCTTCTTCCAATCGTTTGCAGAGTTCCCATAAACAAACTGATCATTGTTACAGTGCTTTCTCGTGAGCTGATTTTGCAGTGTTGAGAGAACCCCACAGTTAACAATGACCCTGACTTACAGTTATCTTTTTACAGCACTAAATGTAGCCTCATGCTGTTCAATCCTACTCACTTCAAATGGTGGAATTTGAACATAAGTAGGCAGAACAAATTTATCTGTAAATAAATATTAATTAATAAACACAGCACAAACATTCAGCAAAAAAAAGGCAATTCAAACAAAATGAACATAAAAACAAACACCCATATATTAATTATTCTTTGAAAGAAATATCTTTGTATGTAAGAACTAAAATGAATGCCCTTTAAAGACAAAGAACTGGATACTGACAGAAGAAATTCAGTGAGAATCAGCCTGCACAGAAGGAGGCCACTATATATATCCTGCCTACGTCAGTTCTTTGAAACAGCTAACCAATTAGCCCTATTCCCCCGCTCCTTCCTCACAGTCCTACAAATTATTCCTTTTCAAGCTGATTCCTCTTTGTAAGTGACAATTGAAACAGCTTCTACTGCCCTTGAAGGCAGTGTGTTCCAGATCATAAGAACATGCTGAAAAAAAAATCCTCTTCATCTTCCCTCCTCCACCTCTCCTTGTTTTCTTTTTGCCAATTATTACAAATCGGTGTTCTTCGGTTACTGACCTTCCTGCCAATGACAAAAAAGGATTTGCTTTCATCATAGCCTAACACAAGTTGAAATGCCTCCCTGAAAAAGGGAGCTCAAAGCAAACCTTTCATCTGCTCAAATGTATCCCTGTCCTGTCCTTAACCACACAGTTAGACTTAGCTGTACTATACAATTTAATGGGAATATAATTCATACTTTTCAAAGCCAAAATGTTAAAATATACACATGCAAGTGAAGCTCAACTGGATAATACAAGGATTACCTCTTTGTTCACCTCTTTTAGAAGTTGCACATTTCTAGGATATGCATGTTCCAACACAATCTCAATGAATTAGATATTATTTTATATGGCTCACAGGAAATCTATGCCCTGGTGCAGTCATGTGCAATTTAATCAGTGAATGACAAGATTTCTTCACAAAATGTAGTATTTGGATTCTGACCCTCAAGGATGTGTTCTCAGCCCTCCACTGTACGCCCTGTACACCCACTACTGTGTTGCCAAATGCCAAACAAATGCCATCTACAAGTTCACTGATGATACCACCATGGTACAGCAGATATCAAACAACAATGAGTCAGAATACAGAAGGGAGATAGAAGGCTTGGTGATGTAGTGCAATGAATACAAACTCTCTTCAAATGTCAGCTAAAGAACTGACCATTGACTTCAGAAAGGAAGGAGGCAATCCCTACTGTGCCCCCCACCCCCCCACCCAACTACATCAACAGTGTCAAGTTCCCAGGAGTGATGATAACTGAAAACCTGTCCAGGACTTCCCACGTAGATGCAACAGTCAAGAAGGCAGAACAATGCCACTTCTTCCTCAGGCGGCTCAGGAAATTTGGCGTGTCCATAAGGTCCCTTACCAACTTCTACAGATGCACCATTGAAAGCATACTGTCCAGGTGCATAACGGGTTGGTATGGCAACTGCTCCGTCTAGGACCATAAGAAACTACAGAAGGTAGTGTGCCTAGCCCAGATCATCACTGAAGCTACCTTCTATCCATGGAGAGAGATAATGGGAACTGCAGATGCTGGAGAATCTGAGATAACAAGGTGTAGAGCTAGATGAACACAGCAGGCCAAGCAGCAGAGGAGCAGAAGGCTAACGTTTCAGGCCCAGACCCTTCAGTTTCTAGGCTCGAAATGTCAGCCTTCCTGCTCCACTGATACTGCTTGACCTGCTGTGTTCATCCAACTCTACACCTTGTCATCTCTCTTCCATCCATGGACTCCATTTACACTTCTTGTTGCCAAGCAAAGGCTGCCAATGTTATCAAAGACCCATCATACCCCATAATGCTCTCCTACAACTTCTTCCATCAGGCACAAGATACAGAAGCTTGAACACATGCACCAGCAGAATCAAGAACAGCTTCTTCCCTGCCATTATTAGACTGCTGAGTGAACTCTCAACTTCAAATAATGTTGAGCTTACTAATTTTGTTCTTGGCTTGCGCATGTCCGATGCAATGTAACCTGTATGCATCGTTTTGTCCAAGTTTTCTTTATTCTATGATCTGTATGTCCTCATTTACAATGATGTGCCAATAATGCTTGCAAACACAGCTTTTCACTGTACTTAGGTACACATAACAATAAATCAAATCAATCAATCAACCATGAAACAAATTTTGTATCTTTGTGACTCAACTGAACAACATTGCCATTAAATAGTGAACTATGAATTTCTTGTTAATGATAAGGATCTGCACACTTACTGTAACTGACTTTTAATGGTCATCCTGATTCTGTCTCGGACTGTTAAAATTTTTTCCAATCTGCTAAGATCGTAAGTGGTCGGGTTCCGGAAAAGGATGTCCTCAGGTAACCCAGTCACTTCAATCGCATCAGGATTATCTCGGATTAATTTGTATGGCACCAAAACAGGCCGGTTCAGTCCCAGGGCCTCTCCTGAAAGATAACGTATCACAAGTATAAACTATAAAGTGTGTTAATTTACCCCATTGCAGGCTATGTACCTAGTTGGATGAAAAAGCATGCTCCTTTCCTATGGCATACCTTTCACTTCACTGCTGTCTACCTTGTATGGTCACAGCTCAGTGATTATGAGTTGGCTGAGAACTGACAGACTAATGCATTAGAAAAGAGAATCTCCCTGAATCCAATATCGACATGTGTCAATGATCAAAGGTTATCCCAGCATTTAAAGCCTTTAAGGGGAGTTTTCCAGATGCGTGTTTTTAAATAAGACTGGTGCTAATGATTAAAAACTTATGCTAACTGCTATTAATAGAATTTATGTAAAGTTACAGATTATATATCTTCAGAGTTTTGCTGTAACATAATTCATAGTGGAGCAAACAAAATTACAAATAAACTGAATTTAAAAGCATAAACAGAATTTTAAAGATCACTAAAATAATAATTATAACATTCCCAAATATTAGAACTGGAACACAAATTTCAGACAGGGAAAAATGTTTAACTCAGTATTGAACGCTGAGGAAACTCACCGTATTTTTCATTGAATAATTCCTTCACTTGCTCTCTGAGTATCACCTTCTCTCCAAGTCTGTTTGCCTCTTCATCCTCTAAATTGTGAAGAGTAACCAAAATATTAAAACAACACATGAAGAGGTCACCAGGTAAAGTGCATACATTCATCACTTTGTCAACTCAATATAATTACAATTACACAACTCCGCCATGAGACTTCCGTCTGCCTGGTTGAGACCCTGTAACTATAAAACAGGAAAAGGAAATATTTTTAATTTCCCATCTCACAGAACATTAAAGCAACCCACAAAATTCTTTCAATGAAAGGTAATTTGCCCTATCTCCCAAAGTTAACAATCCTTTAAAACACTCCAGGAGTTGGAACTGCCTGTCTAGTTATTCCTTGTGTTGAACAACGATGTACTGTTGAAATGCTTTTAACTTCAGGATATATTGTTTACAGACAAACGAACTAACAAACTGGAGAGAAAACATGAGGTTGGGGGTAATAATCACACCAAATGCACTTGCATAGTTGAGGTATCAAAAATGCTGTACATATCTATTACTTAGTTCCAGAGCAGAAGAATAAACCTGAAGTTATTTCAAACTTTCACCACACATGATACCTAACCACAGATTCCTCACTCTATTTACATTAAATAATCCCTCCATGCTCTTTATACACTAATAATCCCCTGACACAGTTTGCACTAAGGAGTAAAATATATTTTTCCCCCTGAAGACATTCCTGAGTTAAAAGGACTACTACTTATTTTTTGGGACCTATGTTTTAGCTTTCAAAGGCTCCTTTTTCTTGATCACTAACTCTCATTAGATAATACCAATGTTATATGACTGCATTGTTTGCTTGGAGGATTTCCTTCTTTCAGCACAAGAAAGGAAGAAAAACTCCTGTCTGGCCTTGGAAATTCTACTCTCCTTAATTTAGAGGTAATCCAAATCTTTGCTGCTGGCTAAAATCGCGGTGTGCTCCTTTCCCCTGTGATCCCTACCCTTGCTACTCTATATAACTTCCCAATTAGGTGTCTTGATTTTAAACATATCTTCTTGGCGAGTGTTTGCAGAGGAGTCTGGGTGTCACGGTGCATGAGTCGCAGATAGTTTGTCAGCAGGTAGAGCAAGTAATTAGGAAAGCTAATAGAATGTGAACATTTATTGTTAAGAGGAAGTGAATATAGAAGTTATGCTTTAATTTTGCAGGGCACTGGTGCAACTACATCTGCAGTACTGTGTACAGTAATGGTCAGCTTACCTAAGGAAGGATATAAATGTTTTGGAACAGTTCAAATAAAGTTTACCGGATTTATACCTGGAATGGACAAGTTCTTACGAGAAAAGGTTGGACAGACTGGGCTTGTATCTGCTAGAGTTTGAAGAGTAGGTGGTGACTTGATTGAAACATGTAAGATTGGGTGGGGTCTTGACAATGAGGTGTAGGAATCATGTTTGTTTCCACTTATGGAAAAATCTAGAACTACGGGTCACTGTTTAAAAATGTGGGTGCCACTCATTTAAAATAGATATTAAGCACAATGCTTTCTTGTCAGAGGGTCTTTGGAACGGTCTCCCTGAAAGGTGGTGGAAGCAGATTCTTTGACTATTTTAAGACAGATGTTCATAGATTCTTGTTAAACAACAGGTTGTACGGTTGTCAGGGTAGGCAAAAATGTGGATTTTAGGTTCATAATCAGATTAGCCATGAACTTTCTGAATGGCGAAGCAAGGTTGAAGGACTGAATGACTCTTAACTCATATGTTTAATGTTTCCAAATCCCTCCATAATAAACCCAAACCACACACCCCCCATAATCCCTAACCCTAGCACAATCTCATCCAGAGCCACAACTTCCAAAGATACGGAGTTCTGGCCTCCTATGCACCAACTTTATTTGCACCACCATTAGTGGGGGTCTTCAGTTACCATTTCTCCCTGCACATCATCTCTCTTTAACAAACACTTGTTTACTCGATCTAACATTTCCTTCTCCTGTGGTTCATATCATATCCTGGTCTATAATGCTCCTGTGAATTAGCTTGGCCTGTCTCATTGTTAAAGATGCAATATAGATTAAAGCTGCAATACTGGACTTTATTTACCCAAATCTAATTGCTGCTTTGTTATCTAAGGTTTTGAGTCCTTCAGACTCCTTTTGTACCCCTCTCACTTTTGAGTGTAATTCACAAGCACTATAACTCAGCTCAGGTTACTGATGGAGATCAGGAAATGTTGGCATAAACTGATGGCACACTCAACTTTTCCATCCTTATCTCCAGGTTATGAGGTAGGCCTTTGACTGGAGAATGTATTTGCAAAGATACAGAAAACTGTATTGCCATAGTCATGTGACTTCTCATGATTGCTTTTAGTTTAGAAAGGGAAGACCTTAAAACCTACAGATGGAACATGCTGGAAGAACAGTTGAAATTGCATACATTTTGAGAACTGTAGGAAGCAGCCATAAATAAATAGAAGAGCAATCCGTCATTGTAAACTACTGGGTGGGTCAGGTTGACTTTGAACTTTCCTGTCCCTTCAACTGTGAAGACGAAAGGTGACATGAGACAGAATTGGAACCTCTTCCAATATCAATGGCTGATCACAGAATTGAATTGAAAACCTGAACAAATATGAGTATTGACTCAGTTCTGGAAGAAGGTACCACAAGCTGTATTGCATTCCAGAACTCACTGAGGAGCAGAAAAGTCAGACTGGAGAAATATTGACAACCTTAAAGATACATTATAACCCTTTACTAATGTTATTTGTGAGCAATATATTTTCAGAATCGGAGCTCACGGAGAGTGGAAGAATACTGATCAGCATTGACCTGCACAAAGACATCTAGCTGACTGTTGCAAAGTTGATCTCATAAGAGATGGGATAATCTTAAGAATAAGAGATTCCACCATGTCAGCACACCTGCTGAGATAAATGTACTCAAAAACTATTGTGCAAAAGCTCAGAGGTTGTTAATCATCAGTTGGGGAGAATTAATGGGAGAACTCGTGAAGCCTGAGTGACAGTCCAGGCCCAGAAAAAACAACACAATGTAAAAAGAAAGAGGAAATACTTACAGAAAAGACAAGTCAGGCCAGAACACAGGATGGAAATATTGCAGAGGACACCACAGTGAAAAAAAAAACACGCCCAGTGCGGGGAAAGCAGTGTTCAAATTACAACATGCTGATTCACTTTATATGCAAGTATTTATTTTTAAAAAAGTAAAACAAGCCAATAAAGATTGTTGCTGGAGAGATGTTGAATGACACCATCTAGCTTAATGACAAATGGAATATGATTGTTAAAATGGTCGCTGCAGAAGGACAGCATCAACGATAGGCACTGTACTATGAAACATCATGTGTGTCCCAGAACTATTAGAATTGGCTCACGATGATCATCTAAAATTAAAGGCTCCAATGGCAAAGTTGAGGCTATATGATAGAATGATCCTCATCCCAAGAAGATATCAAAGCAATGGAAGATAGTATGCAAAAGTTACTCTTCTTACCTGAAACATAGAACGTAGAACATAAAACAGTACAGCACAATGCAGGCCCTCCGGCCCACAACGTTGTGTCAAATTTTTACCTTAAACCAAAGGACTATCTAACATCCACTCCTACCTTATACTATCATCCATATGCCTATCTAGTAGCCACTTAAATGCCTCTAATGAGGCAGACTACACTGTCCGTTCCAGTGAGGCATCCATGCCCCGATCACTCGCTGAGTAAAGAACCTACCACTGATGTCTCCCCTATATCTATCTCCACTCACTTTAAATCTATGCCCCCTCATAATAGCTTCCTCCACCCTAGGAAAAAGTCTCTGGCTGTCCACTCTATCCACTCTGATCGTTTTGTACACCTCTACCACATCACCTCTCATCCTTTTCCCAGTCGCAAACCATTTTAACTCCCCCTCTCATTCTTCAGATGACATGTCCATCATGGGCCTCCTGCAAGTGCCACAATGATGCCACCCGAAGGTTGCAAGAACAGCAACTCATATTCTGCTTGGGAACCCTGCAGCCCAATGGTACCAATGTGGACTTCACAAGCTTCAAAATCCCCCCTTCCCCCACTGCATCCCAAAACCAGACCAGCTCATCCCCTCCCCCCACTGCATCCCAAAACCAGCCCAGCCCGTCTCCGCTTCCCTAACCTGTTCTTCCTCTCACCCATCCCTTCCTCCCACCTCAAGCCGCACCTCCATTTCCTACCTACCACCTCATCCCGCCTCCTTGACCTGTCCGTCTTCCCCAAACGGACCTATCCCCTCCCTACCTCCTCACCTATACTCTCCTCTCTACCTATCTTCTTTTCTCTCCATCTTCGGTCTGCCTCCCCCTCTCTCCCTATTTATTCCAGTTCCCTCTCCCCATCCCCCTCTCTCATGAAGGGTCTAGGCCCGAAACGTCAGCTTTTGTGCTCCTGAGATGCTGCTTGGCCTGCTGTGTTCATCCAGCTCCACACTTTGTTACCTCTCATCCTTTGTTGTTCTAAAGAGAAACGCCCTAGCTCTCTTAACTTTTCCTCATAAGACCTTCCCTCCACTCCAGGCAGCATCTTGGTAAATCGCCTCTGTACTTTTTCCAACGCTTCCACATCTTTCCTGTAATGAGGCGACCAGAACTGGACACAGTACTCCAGATGTGGCCAAACCAGCTGGAGCATAACTTCTCAGCTCTTGAACTCAATCCCTCTATTAATGAAAGCTAACACACCAAGTGCCTCCTTAACAACTCTATCCACCTGGGTAGCATCTTTCAGGGAACTGTGAACATGAACCCCAAGATCCCTCTGCTCCTCCACACTGCCAAGAATCTTTCTGTTCACCCTGTATTCTGGTTTCAAATTTGTCCTTCCAAAATGAATCACCTCACACTTTTTCAGGGGTATACTCCATCTGCCACTTCTCAGCCCGGTCTGCATCCGATCAATGTCCCTTTGTAACCTAGAACAGCCCTCCGCACTATCCACAACTTGATCCACCTTCGTAATCCACCCTTCCACTCCTAGATCCAAATCATTTACAAAAATCACAAATTGATGAGGACCCAGAACAGATCCTTGTGGTACACAACTTGTAACTAGGCACCATGTTGAATATTTTCCACCTACTGCCGCCCTTAGAAGACAAAGGGTCAGCCAATTGTGAATCCAATCTGCCACATTTCCCCTATTCCATGCCTCCTTACTTTCTGCATGAGCCTACCATGGGGAACCTTATCGAATGCCTTACTTAAATCCACGTATACCACATCCACTGCTCTACCTTCATCCACGTGTTTGGTCACCTTTTCAAAGAATTCAATAAATTTTGTGAGGCATGATCTACCATCACAAATCCATGCTGATTATCACGAATCAAACTATGCCTATCCAAGTGATCATAAATCCTATCTGTCTGAACCCTTTCCAGTAATTTGACCACCACTGACGTAAGGCTAATTGGCCTGTAATTTCTGGGGTTACCCCTACTTCCTTTTTTGAAATGAGTCTAAAGCTTGGACTGGCAACCCTACATGTGCCTGAAGAAATTTATGGAATATTTCAAGCGTCTAAGTCATTGACCACTGATCAGGTCCTAAAAGATTATAAAGACATTTGCACAGGTTTTGGATATCTCCTAGGTGATTATCACAAAGTGAATGAGAGCATGAAACTAACTCAGTACTGCTGAGCAAAGTTCCAGATGCTATCAATTCTATCCTCAAAGGCAAGGTGAGGGAATAATCACAAAAGTGGCAGCTTCTATAACCTGGAAGCATAACACAAGCAGTGTAACAACCTGCAAAGCTGAGGGTGAGCACAGATCCAAAAGGATTTCAAAGTTTTGAAGAGATCTCACTACCCTGGACAACCTTTGAAGAAATTTGGCCAAATTGGCCAAGGCAAAAGGTGTGTGTTTTCCCAGCTGCAAAGGACAGTGACTGGAAGCATATTTAAAATAATATTTCTATGGACATCATCACCCTGTTCCAGATTGTATCTCAGGTTTGGTATACACCACAAACATTGAAATATTTCTTCAGTTCTTAAGGTGTCACATTGAGCAACATGTTGAATCAGTGTGTGAAATTCAACACTAGATGCTATAGGACCTTTATCTCTTTAGTAGAGAATTTATTTGTGGAAGTTTTGCAATATATTACAGGCAATAGGGCAGTAACTGACCACTGCAGGTAGACAGTTAGAATTCACAGCTGAGTTAATGGCTAAGGACAACATATCCTCAATTAGCCTGGCTTCCCTTTAGGCAAAGTGCATAGGTCTCCTCTCTGCCTCCTCCCGATTGTATAGCTGCAAGCCACAGTACTCCCCTCAAGTCATCCATTTCCACGAAATGATGCCCCTGTCTTCTAGCTGGCTGTGTAATGCAAGTTATTGATAGCTAGATTTCATTTCCAAAGAGGAGGAAGGATTTCATACTGAAAGTGCTGTACCTACATAATTGGCTTCTCTAATAACATCAAAACCTAAGCCTGAACGAGTGCCATAAATGGAATAAAACATAAAATGGAGTGGATTTTAATTGCTTACGTCTTCTAAATCTGAAACTTACTGAGTTAGTTAAAACACAACAAACATGGCAGGAGAGGCGATGTGTTGAAGCTGTAGCATACGGACACTACTGAAAACCTGTATGATCCACTGCAACCATATCTGTAATAACTGTCTGCAGCTCAAGGAATTTTGCCTCAGATACAATGCATCAGGGAGTGGGAATTGCCTGGGTGTTTTGTTCCAGGAGACCATCAGATCTCTTAGGTTAGGTACAGGTACAGCATCTTAAAACCCATTGGAAAATTGGACACTTTATTAAGCTGCAGAGCATGAATTTTAATTATTATGAAATGAGTAAACTAAATTTGTCCTCACGTTTGGCTAAGTGCTGCACTGGTGCAAAGGCATTCCCAACTAGTTATTAGGCTTCACGTGTCTATCTTCACGCACACTTCGAGTGGTGTGACTGACCCTCAACTGCCCTCAACCTGGTTTGACCTGACAACATCAAGATCCAGCATGGACTAAGCCTTGAGGTTGTGGATTTGAGACACCGTACCTATGCTTAAGACATGATCTGAGATCAGGGCAGGAGCATGTAACAGCGAGTGAGGCAGGTATGACAATCAAGAAGGTACCAATGAAGGACCCTCAGCCTTTGTAGGTACATAATACTTTTGGTGATTTTTGTAGCTTGTATGGACAAAGCAGATACTGCAGGAAGTTTGAGCAAATTGACAATAACTCCTCAATGCTGGGCATCATTCAAATGGGCAGAGTAAAATGGAATGTAATTTTATCAGGGGATAGTATAATTCAGGAGATAGATACCATTCTCTGCAGCTGAGGGTGTGAGTCTGTGTTGCATTGCTTAGAGCATTCATAATGAAGTGGATGAATTCATGGTGCAAATACAAATAAATGTTGAGAATACAATAGCCATTGCACAGAGGTACACACAAGGTGCCCACAGCCAGTACCTGAATATTTTAATGTATCTGACTTTTTGGAAGACCACGATGAATGGTTAAAAAGGTGGTGATGGAGCTCTATTAATAAAAATAGAAACAATCTTGGCTCAGTGGAACAAGATGCAGAAACAGTTTGGAGGGAAGACACAGTGGTAAAAGGAAGTTACCGGTGACATGGTTCATAGGCCGACAAACACTAGCTCCATTAGGCCAGAGGATAAACAAAAAGAAAGTCTTATAAGAAAGGTACTGCAATAACCTTGGGTGATTTAATCTTTGTTCAGAGGTTGTGGGCATTGCTGGCTGGACCAGCAATTATTGCCAATCCCTAGTTGCCCTTAACAAGGTAGCCGTTGCAGTCCATTTGATTTAGGTAGACCCAGAGTGATGAGGGGTAGAGTGTTTGTGGCCCAGCAAAACTGAAGGAATGGCAGCATATTTCTAAGTCTGGATGGTGAGTAGCTTAGAGGGAAACTTGTAGATGGATGTGTTCCTAAGTATCTGTGTCCTCAATGATAGTGGTTACGGCTTCAGAAGGTGGTCTCTCTAGAAACGTGGTGAATTTCTGCAGTACATCTTGTAGATGGTACATATGCTACTACTGAATATTAGCAGTGGAAGGACTGAATGTTTGTGTATGCATTGCCAATCAATCAGGCTGGTTGTCCTGGATAGTGTTGAGCTACTTGCGTGCTATTGAAGCTGCACTCATCCAGGAAAATGGAGAATATTCCATCATACCCTTGACTTCGGCCTTGTAGCTGTACACAGTTCAATTTCTGATCAATGGTAACTCCCAGGATATTGATAGTGGGAGTTCAGTGATGGTAATGCCATACAATATGAAAAGCAATGGTTATATTCTCTCTTGTTGGTGATGGTCATAGCTTGGCACTTGTGTGACTTAAATATCACTTGACACTTGTCAGCCCAAATTTGAATTTTGTCTCGGTCTTGCTGCATTTGAACATGGCCCGCTTGAGTATTTGAAGAGTCATGAATGGTGCTTAATGTTGTTCAATTGCCAGCAACATCAACACCACTGACCCTACTACAGAGTGAAGGTCATTGATTAAGCAGCTGAAGTTAGTTGGTTCTCTGGCACTACTCTGTGGAGATATCCTGAGGCTGAGATGACAGACCTCCAACAACCACAACCATGGTGTGCCTCTAGGATCTGTTTTGGGACCACTGCTATTTGTCATTTTTATAAATGACTTGGGTGCAGGCATAGGTGGATGGGTTAGTAAGTTTGCAGATTACACTAAAGTCAGTGGAGTGGTGGACAGTGTGGAAGAATGTTGCAGGTTGCAGGGAGACTTGGATAAACTGCAGAATTGGGCTGAAAGGTGGCAAATGGAGTTCAATGTGGATAAATGTAAGGTGATTCACTTTGGGAAGAATAACAGAAAGGCAGAATACCGGGTCAATGGAAAGATTCTTGGTAGTGTGGATGTGCAGAGGGATCTTGGCGTCCATGTACGTAGATCCCTGAAAATTGCCACCCAGGTTGATAGTGCTGTTAAGAAGGCTTACAGTGTGTTAAGGTTTTATTGGTAGAGGGATTGAGTTCTGGCGCTGTGATGTCATGCTGCAACTGTACAAAACTCTAGTGTGGCTTCACTTGGAATATTGCGTGCAGTTCTGGTCGCCCCATTACAGGAAGGATGTGAAAGCATTGGAAAGGTTGCAGAGGAGATTTACCAGGATGTTGCCTGGTCTGGAGCGAAGGCCTTATGAAGAAAGGCTGAGGGTCTTGGGTCTGTTCTCATTGGAGGGAAGGCGGCTAAGAGGAAATTTAATAGAGACATTCAAGATGATCAGAGGAATGGATAGGGTGGACAGTGACAGTCTTTTTCCGAGGATGACGATATCAGCTTGTACGAGGGGGCACAGCTACAAATTGAGGGGCGATAGATTTAAGACAGATGTCAGAGGCAGGTTCTTTACTCAGAGTGGTAAGGGCATGGAACGCCCTGCCTGCCAATGTGGTGAACTCAGCCACACTGGGGGCATTTAAACAGTCCTTGGATAAGCATATGGATAATGATGGGATAGTGTAGGGGAGGGGCTTAGATTAGTTCACAAGCCGGCGCAACATCGAGGGGCAAAGGACTTGTCCTGCGCTGTATGGTTCTATGTTCTATCTGCCTGTGTATTAGGTATGACTCCAATTGGCGGAGGTTCTTCCCCCACTTCCATTTTTGCTAGGGCTCCTTGATGCTGCACTCGGTCAAATGTGGCCTTGATGTCAAAGGCTATCACTCTTACCTCCCCTCTGGAGTTTAGCTCTTTTTTTCTATGTTTGAACCAAGGCTGTATAGACACCAAGCGTTGAGTGGGCTTGGCGGAACCAAAACTGGGTCTCAGTGATTGTTACTGCTGAGCAAATCAAGCTTGATAGTACTGTTGATGATCCTGCCTTGACGCACCCCACCCCCATCCAAATCCCCAAACGTACACTTGTACACGAAACAGTGGGCAACCTGAAACTAAACTCTGGAGCTCGGATATTCTCTGCTTAACTGGCTAAAATAAAATTAATTGCAAGAGTAAAAACTGCTTCAATATTATTTACAGATCAGTTGAGAGACTATGGT
Organism: Stegostoma tigrinum; assembly: GCF_030684315.1. NCBI lineage: Eukaryota > Metazoa > Chordata > Chondrichthyes > Orectolobiformes > Stegostomatidae > Stegostoma > Stegostoma tigrinum. Next base: position 9,827,299 of record NC_081380.1, read on the forward strand.
CATTCGTCAGTGATGATAAATTGAACCTTTAGCTTAATGGTTGCAAAAGGACACAAGGTGGTGTGTGTGGGGTACGAGACAGTGCAATCCTCAGCCCACATGGACAGACCCTTGTGCAGTCAATGAAAGGAGTCAGCAGAAATATGATGCAATGCCCCATGTACAACTGGATGAATGCAAGTGTAGCTGTCAAAATACAATAAGGAGGTCTTACCCTGTAAAGCAGCATATGCTTTTTCCAATGACGTTATTCTTCTAGGTGCTTGAATTTGGAGAAAGCAGAAAGTAAAATAAAAAAGCAACAATTTCAGTTACAAACTCAGACCCCCATTAGAAAACCAACAAAATATGTAGCTCCTATTATTTTACTCTGGACTAAATGGGATTGATCCATTTACTCAAAGTCCATGTCATAGTAAAGTGAGAACCAGTCTCATGGAGTGGATTATTATACACCATCATGATATTTAAATCATCTTCAAAGTTCAGTTAATTAGGCACTTCACCAATCAACCCAATTTAATGATGGCAGGTTTAGTTGGTTTTCAAGTTCATCTCTGCTGAGATGGTATACCCAACTGCCATGCGATGTTCCAAGTGTGGTTTCAACTCACCCAACTCAGATGAGCAATTTGGAGTGATTCACAATCATGCCTTTCCAGGGCTGTCACATTAACTGGGGCTAATTGCACTCAGATCGCACCTCTTTCTGACTGAAGCAGAAGCAGCTTTGAGCTCAGACAATGATTGCGGAATTTGAGTTCAAGGAACTTACTGGAAATAAAACAAGGTCAAAACAAATCCTGTTCCACAGAATGTTTCCACAGCAAAATGAAGTGTGATTCCATGTTGGTTTCACTCATTATTGGATAGTGAAAGATTTGATGACCTGACAAGCATCGGCAAGCTTTTGGAACTTGCTTCAGTGAAAAGGTGCCCACAACTAGATTTCATTATTAAGGAAATCCCAGATGACAGCTACTTATTTTTAGCAATACACTGAGCAACATGCTTGGGCGGACTGAATACTTATTGGTTAAAATTGGTTTATTACATAAACACTGATGCAATTTTGGTATGGTAGGAGTTAGAGCTTTGTGCAGTCAAGGGCACCAAACTGTGGTGTCTTAAATGAGCTAAAGGTCTGGAAGTCAGAAGCAAGGAGGTTGGCTTGGAGAGCATTAGGAAAAGCCAAAGTAAAGGCATGGATGAGACTACCAGCAGTGATGAAATTTAGGAACAGTCTAGAGTGAAAGTAGGTAAGATGACCCCCAGAGGCTTGTGTTGTTCTTGGAGGATGAATTGACACTACAAATAGTTAATGGCAACCAAACCTAACACAAGACTGGCAAGGGACAAGCAGCCTATGTACATATGAATTTTAGGACTGAGATTAGTGCTATCACTACAAGCCATGGCATGTTATAAGTTTTGTAGGACAACAGGAAACAAATACAAGTCATGTGAACAAGGATGTTGATTGAGCATACATGGGTTTGGGGATGGTACTAAAACATGTTTCGGGTCTGGGACAATTGGAACGCAATAAAATGTGGCCCAAATAACTTCTCAAAGCTATTGTTAAATGTTACACTAAGACAAGAGAATACAGAATCATGAAACACAAGAAACTATTGGGTTCATCCAGTGTCATTGCCAGCTCCTTGTTCTCCAGTCAGTTCTATTCTCCTGGCTTTTCTGTACAGTCCTGTAAATTTTCTTTTACAAGTTATTTTTGAATCCATTCTCACCATTCTTTCAGGCACCCATTCCAGCTCATAACAACTCAGTCAGTAATAACAAAAAATTCTCATCACAATTCTTTTGCTAATTCCTTGAAATCCGTATTCTCTTGATATGAGCTGTTCTGTGCTGGGAATAGTTGCTCATTGGAATAATTACTCATTTCAACAGTTTCCCCAGGATCTCATGGCCAAATCAGCTTATTCGTACTGTCTAAACAAATAATCCCAAAGAACTGAGAATCATGGTGATCAGACAAAATCAGAAATTGCTTGAAAGACTCACCAGCTCTGGCAGCATGTGTGGAGAGAAAGCAGAGTTAACGTTTCAGAACGGAAGTTCTAAAGGCGGCTCGCTGGACCCAAAACATTAATTCTGTCTTCTCTCCACAGATGCTGCCAGAACTGTTGAGTTTTTCCAGCAACTTCTGTTTTTGTTTCATGTTTATTGTCTTTTGGCTTGTATTCTGAGTGAGGAAACTGTTAGTTGCTCTGCCTGTTTCGTTTGTTTTACAAAGGAAGAAGTTCGGTTAAATACATGTTTTGATCAATGTTGCTTTCTCTTGCAAAAGTTACACCGGACCAGAAATCCAGAGGCATCCATACGTGCTACAGCAAATGAGGTATTGCCTCATGAGTAGACAGTGCAGAGCACATCAATGTCAGGATCACTGAAATCAGGGTGTGGCTGCAATGTCTCACAAAATGTAATAATCCTACTCGAGTTGAGGTGAGGATACTGTTCTCTGTTCACCCCGCAGCCTCATAACAGCAACAATGATAGGATTACAAACTCCTTTCACCACTCCTTTCAATCTCCAACAATTATTTCACTACAGTTTCACTACACCACACTGCCCACATTTCAGCTGTTCTATCACAACAACTACAATCTCCAAGTAGCTGATATACCTCTCACTAAGTACACTACCTATCTTGTGGGAGAAGATGGTATGGAATTCAGGGCAGCAACATAGGTGTCGAATAGGAAGAGCTCACGTGTGCACTCTTACCCCCTCAAAGAAAGACTCCTTGCTACCATGGACGGGGCAGAGTTGCACCCGTGGTTATGCAACAACATCTTGTGTTAATAAAACATGGCAGAAAAGGCGCCAGGCCATTATAAACAGCAAATGTAACCACGATCAGGAATTTCCAATCTTATTTCTGCCACAGTCCATTTCCATTGTAGGAAGAGCCTTAAATTTGTAACTTTGTCACTAAAGGTTATGTGGGAGAGATAAAGGTCAAGTTGTGCAGTTAGTTAGATCCTCAGCCCTTTAAAAATTAGACAAAATGCCTGCCCAGGTCAGTGAGCACTAAAAAAAAATCTGCTCCAGTAGTTACAATAACTGGCTTTGATATTGTCACAATGACTACCATTAGATCATTATTAATACTTGGCTGCTTTCAAAAACCTGCAATTACCCCTGCAGAAGATTGTCCATTTATAGTTTGAGTGACAGTTTTAAGAGGAAGTTAAAGGATCAGATGCCTTTGATTTGACTTTATGAATGCAAACCTGTTAGCTTAATAAGGAATTAAGTGTTTGTTGGTTTTTAAAAATGTTGAATGGGCTTTCATAAATGGAATTTCAAAGACAGTAATGCATATTTAATTTTTTTATTTCAACTCCACTTGGTTGTTTTTGTCTGCTCTTGGTACATAGCTGATGAGTTTGCATGGAGGATTTATAGGGTAAAGGTGGTGGGTGGGGGATAGGTTGGCACAAACGATGCATGGGACTATTAATGGGTGATGAGGTGTGGATGAGTAGGGGTTATGAGGCCTATTTAACAAAACAACTCAGACAAAATCCCAGGAAATAAGGTGGATGCTTTAAACAGATATAACATATAGTGTGGAGCTGGATGAACACAGCAGGCCAGGCAGCATCAGAGGAGCAGGAAAGCTGACGTTTTGGGTTGGGACCCTTCTTCAGAATTGGAGATACTTAAGAGACCAGAATGATAGTGTGGACATGTCGGAGGGTTGTGGGACTAGAGGATATTTAAATTGAGCCAAGGTTGGTCAATTTTTATAGGTGTGAAAGGTTGTGATGTGCATTCAAACTTTGGTGGAGGTATTGTACAGCAATTCTTCAACGTGATCATTGTATCCCTTTGGACGCCCTTCCCATCCCATACACACTGTAGAATAACCATCTAGAATCCAATTCTTCCTATGCTTCCCACCACATGCTAATTCATGTTCTTTTCAGCACTGAAAATATGGAAGCCCTTGTACCCCCTGAAAAAGTGTAGGCAAGTCTTCAGGAAGAAGCACTGTCACTCAACCAGATTCTCAGAACCAGCCCAGACAGTAGCACACTTTGCAGGCTGGTTTCTTGCACATTGTGATTCACTGGATCCAAGTTTACAGGAGCTGGAGAAGGGGAAGAGGATGGCACAGGTACCAGTACACCAGTGGGCAAGGCTACTACTGACTTTGCTGTACAAAATGTAGTCAGGGGGTCGAGGCTACCAAAGAGGTTAGTGGAAGTTGTGCAGGAAATGCCAGACTCATTGGGCAGGCCATCAAACAAGACCTCGAACACAATCTCCTGAGACAGGGAGGAGTTCAGCTCCAAATTATCTCAAGGCTTCAAACAAATCATGGAGCCAGTACTTTCCAATGTGGACTGAGTAGTCAGCTCCATTAGTATCACAGTGAAAGCCACCATTATGCTGCCCGTTCTGACAACCTCCTCACTCAGAAGGGAGGAAAGAGTAAAGAACTTCAATATTTATATCGTAGAGCAAAATGTTTCATAGCCAAGGGATTTCAAAGAGTAGTCACTGTTGGAATGCAGGAAACAGTTCAGACAATTTTGACGAAGCGTCATAGATCTGAAAGTGTGACCCTACCTTCTTCATTTCGTTGAGTGTTTCCAGCATTTTCTGTTTTTATTTCAGATTTCCAGCAGCATTTTGCCTTCTGAGGATCTTGAAATTCTTTTGCGGGGACACAGGCAGCCAGCGGCACTGGGTGAGGATAAGGTTGATGAGTGTGCAGGCCTTGTGGGAAATGCAGAGTTGTGGATTAGCTGAATGCGTAGAGGGTGGAAGCAGAGAGGCCAGTGAGGAGGGCTTTAAAGAAATCACTCTTCAAGATGAAGATAAAGTGGGCCTGTCAGGTGGTCCATAATATAAGGGAGCACTGAAGGCCTGGCACCTTGCATTGTTGGGAATGGTTCACTGAGGCCTGCTCCATGCCCAACAATGCTCCAAACACATGGCTGTGACAACCGAAAGATTCACCCCCACAAAATGCCCAGGAAAATTCAATCATGCAGGTGGCCAATGAGAGATCCCAAAAATGGAATGGACAGAATCTGTGGGGAACTGCCCATCCAGTCGCAAGCTCTTTCGCTCTTCCATTTGTTGCTGGAAGGCTCACAGTAACATGAGAGAAGCAGCCTGCAACTGGAGGAGGTGGGCGGCAGCAGTGAGTGAGACTGCCATGTCTGCTGCAGGAGGACAGGGGTGGGCGAGAAGCAAGGCCGGTGCTTAGGGACCCTTGGAGTAGGTAAGTGAGGCTGCAAAAGGCAGTGAAGAGCTGCAAACGGGGACAGCAGCTGCTAAGAGGAAAGATAGGCTGCCAATGAATGTAGGGGAGGGCGCTGTATAGAGGGTCTGTCAAGGGTGGAAAACAATGGATTGTGGGACTGTGACAGGGAGTTGCACTGACAAGGGGATGGGGGGGGGGGGGGGGGGGGGGAGAAGCGGAAAAGAAAAAGGGTCCATAAAAGGGACAGAACAGAATTAAACCTTTTAACAATGGAATATTCATCTATGTGAGAACCAGGAAAACTTGAATTCACTGAAGTAATGAATTTCTTACAAACGACTAGAGAATCTAGCTTATGCCTGATAATAGTTCCAGGGCTACTATATGGGGGAAAATATAGTGAATGCTATTGGAATGAACATTAAATTGGATAATTTAACATTAAACAGTTTTATCATAGAAAAATTTGCACTGTGTATTATCTATTGCATCTCAGAAATGCCTCATAAATTGTGAATTATTTAATACAGTGATTGTAGTAGAGAATTATGCATCCATTTAGCTGTGCCCTCACAGTCCACAGAAACCATGTTTATGGCCTTTTTCCTTGTGGAAGTGAGTCAGGGTCATGTCCACAAAACCACATCCTCACAAAACTCTATTTTATTGTATACATTTTAAGGTTGACTTCTATGGACTAAACATGGCTTCGGTCAATCGTAGGATTCAAGTTGAATGTAATTTCTGGAAAGCTTCAATCAGCATTTGTCAGGATTAAGCTCAGATCTCATTCTCCTGGAGTTTCATAATCTGGGGAGATGCAGCCTCTACTATTCTTTTGTGTTTGCAGGCTGCAAGTGACTGAGGAAAAAAAGACAGCCTGAAGCCACCAATGCATCCACTACTTCTAGAGCTATTTCCTTACGTACTCTGGGATGTAGATTATCAGGCCCTGGGGATTTATCAGCCTTCAATCCCAACCGTTATCTCAGCACCATTTCTCTACCAATATAGATCTCCCTCAGTTCTTCCCCCTCACTAAATCCTGCATCCCGCATCCTGCAACAATTCTGGTATCCGATTTGTGTTGTCTTTTGTGAAGACAGAACCAAAGTATGTATTCAGTTCCTCAACCATTTCTCTGTCCCCTATTATACATTCCCCCATTTCTGTATGTGGGGGAACCTACATTTGTCTTTACCAGTCTGTTTCTCACAAACCTTATGGAGTTCTTTGAGGATGTGACTAGAAAAGTTGATGAGGGTCGAGCTGTGGATGTGGTGTATATGGACTTCAGCAAGGCATTTGATAAGATTCCCCATGGTAGGCTCATTCAGAAGGTCAGGAAGAATGGGATACAGGGGAACTTAGCTGTCTGGATACAGAATTGGCTGGCCAACAGAAGACAGCGAGTGGTAGTAGAAGGAAAATATTCTGCCTGGAAGTCAGTGGTGAGTGGTGTTCCACAGGGCTCTGTCCTTGGGCCTCTACTGTTTGCAATTTTTATTAATGACTTGGATGAGGGGATTGAAGGATGGGTCAGAAAGTTTGCAGACGACACAAAGGTTAGAGGTGACGTTGACAGTATAGAGGGCTGTTGTAGGCTGCAGCGGGACACTGACAGGATGCAGAGATGGGCTGAGAGGTGGCAGAAGGAGTTCAACCTGGATAAATGCGAGGTGATGCATTTTGGAAGGTCAAATTTGAAAGCTGAGTACAGGATTAAGGATAGGATTTTTAGCAGGGTGGAGGAACAGAGGGATCTTGGCGTGCAGATACATAGATCCCTTAAAATGGCCACCCAAGTGGACAGGGTTGTTAAGAAAGCATATGGTGTTTTGGCTTTCATTAGCAGGGGGATCAAGTTTAAGAGTCGTGAGATCTTGTTGCAGCTCTATAAAACTTTGGTTAGACCGCACTTGGAATACTGCGTCCAGTTCTGGTCGCCCTATTATCGGAAAGATGTGGATGCTTTGGAGAGGGTTCAGAGGAGGTTTACCAGGATGCTGCCTGGACTGGAGGGCATATCTTATGAAGAGAGGTTAACTGAGCTCGGACTCTTTTCATTGGAGAAAAGGAGGAGGAGAGGGGACCTAATTGAGGTATACAAGATAATGAGAGGCATAGATAGAGTTGATAGCCAGAGACTATTTCCCAGGGCAGAAATGGCTAACACGAGGGGTCATAGTTTTAAGCTGGTTGGAGGAAAGTATAGAGGGGATGTCAGAGGCGGGTTCTTTACACAGAGAGTTGAGAGAGCATGGAATGCGTTGCCAGCAGCAGTTGTGGAAGCAAGGTGATTGGGGACATTTAAGAGACTGCTGGACATGCATATGGTCACAGAAATTTGAGGGTGCATACATGAGGATCAATGGTCGGCACAACATTGTGGGCTGAAGGGCCTGTTCTGTGCTGTACTGTTCTATGTTCTATGAAGTGGTGCCAACAAACTAACATCTATCTCATACAATGTCCAATAGGTTTTGACATGGACTAGAAGATTAACCTTGTTATACCTGTAGAGGTGTTAATAGCCCCATTGATCACTAAAGGTGAACACTGAACCCCTGGCCTGAGAGACAGAGACGAATGTTTAAACTGGAACTGACTCCTTCATGGCCTCATCACATGTTCAAAGCTCCTGTGCTCTTTGAATAAAAACACTTTAATAATGCATTTTCTGAGCATTTGTCTCAGTCTGGTTTAAAACAAAATCTAGTTTAAAACAAAATCTAGTCTGTCATTAACATCAGTTTGTTAGCAATCTGACCAGTGACAACAACTAAACCTCAGGCTTAGCTAAGGTTGGCTCCCATCTAAATCCCCTTCAAAACCTGGTTAAAGGAGAAAATGCCTTTGCCCGAGTGTCAAAGTCTGTACACCAAATGATTTTTGTGACATACCTACATCAATTGTAAAGTGAATTGTGTAACTTTCCGACTGCACCCACCTGAAACTGAGATGGGTTTTTCTTTATGGAAAAATAACTTAACTGGACACCAATTTTGGGACTCTGACAAAAATCATGCGAATTAACATCCAGATCTTTAATTTCTGTTTTTGAAATTATTCTTAGCTGGAAACTTTTTCCTTTCTTTACCTCCCACTCGCCTCATTGTACGCTTATGTGTGCATATGTTGTGACAATCAACTCCCAAGTTTGAATGCATAATTAAAACATATTTCATTTTCAGGGTTAAAGAATTTGTTCTGGGTTATTTTTAATTTAAACTTAACATTTTGAGATTTGGGGAAAATATGTCACAGCCCACATCAGACAAATTTCCATCCTTGAAGACAGGAAGACAAGAAACATTTGAAAAAAACATATATCCCTCTGGACAGAAGAGAAGAAAATAAAATATGATTTAATTAACTTATCTTCTTTTCCCATCTATAACGGTTACGTTTAAAAAAATTGTTGCTAACTTATGCTTGTTGTCCTGTGCCAATTTCAGTACTATAGCATCTAGGAAATGTGTCCATCTCGTGTGCATTAAGTATAATAGATTGACGATGATTACTGAGGATAATAATGAATTCTTCTAATTCTGCTTCTGTGCAAGTGCAAATACCCAATCGTTCAATATACCCATAGAAGGTAATGTTACTATATGATTACACCACCTCATAAAAGATGAGAGAGATTGAAAAAGGAACGCTTGAAAACTAGATCGTAGCCCTTGAGAAAATCTCAGGGGGAATCCTGTGAAGTAACATACTTTGATCTCTGATATCCAATATGCATTGTATCTGAAATTGTAGTCTAGAAGCATTTTGAGCATTCAGAGCCTGAAGGCAGATTGTGTTAGACTGATTAACATTTCATACAAATTATGGAAAGCTCTGAAGAGCCTCTGATCACCTTCAAGTATTTTATCATTTAAAAGAAATCTGTAGCCATGACCTTTTACTTGTTTTTCTCCTTAAAAATAATGTAAAGCTTTGAGTTGTTTCTTAGAACAAAAACGCTTTAATCATTTCTTTAAAACTAATTCCATCTGCCACATCACTCTCTTGACTCAGGGACATTTCATACTGTCATATGTATATGAACATTTCTGTGTTTAAACAAAGTTATGGAGACAGTGGCTTAGACAGAGTCTGAAAGGAGGCAATAGTTGTGGAGGAAGCTCAGAGATGGTGGTGAGGAGGAGACCCAAAAAAGACATGCAACTTGGTTAAAATGCTTCTTTTGTGCAGATTTAGGATGCCTTCTCATCTTGCCTATCCATATAGGCCCTGACACCTTGAACCTGGAAATGCTGGAAGATGCTTCCAAGTGGTGATAACATATTCTTGTGGAACCTATCAGGGAATAAGATTCAGTCCTGCAGCCGTACTGACAAAGCACATCCAAGGTCTGGCAATGTGTTCACAGCTGACAGGGTAACCTCTGAACTCTGGCTTCACCATGTCCTTCCAAGCCAAGTCAGATAAATTTCCACCCACAGTCACCATTTTTGCACACGCTATTCAAGCCTTCCATTTTCCCACAAACAATATGACATGATCCTGTAGTATAATCATGATTGAGAACAAGATCGAATAACCAGTCAAACGGCCATTCAGCGAACTAGTAATTTGAATGGTTCAAATGTTATCATCACAAGCACCAAATAATCCGGTCAAACAAGTGACAATGGCTATTTACCATAGTTTTACATACTGATCATGTACACAGCAACTTTCCTCCCTAACAACTCATGTGGGATCTTGCCAGAAGACCACTCCTAGTTACTTTGTGGTATGTGCCCACTCTGCCATTTTGTGCTGCTCACTAAGGATTGTTTGAGGTAGTTCACTGTCACCAATCTACCTTTATCTTGGGCTTATCCACAGGTTAGTGAAGGATACTCAGTTGTACAATATCTACAGAAGAGGCACTGTTAGATAATTAATTAATTGCACAATAGCAATAAATACAGCTACATTTGGTTAGGTACAATTATTAGGGCCGTAGGAAACTCTTAGGTGATCTACAGAGATGGAGTACAGCTCCCAAAGATTGTGTGTGATATCAGTAAAATGAGTGGAGCCAATAAAACATCACCATTAACCCCTTTACCACAATTCTCTTACACAATGCTTCATGCTATCCAATCTCAATTGAAACAGTGAGGCATGCTGAGTTTCTAATTAGACCAAGTGATAGTGACCTTCACAGAGTGGTGCACCGAGTGCATCAACCTCAATATCTTCATTTTTGGGAAGATACATTTTGTATGTTTTCTAATTGCCAAATAGGTTCTGCTTCCAAGTGGGGAATGCAAGATGGTCTCAATTTCTCTAGGAACAGAGGTGGTCCAGTGCTTATTTTGCAGGGTCAGGAGATAGCCTAGCAGCTACAAGTGCTATAGGGCTTGAAATGGTAGCTGCTTTAGTTCAATGCATTCCTTGGAGCAAGTCAGTGATCTACTGTGGGTGGGGCACCAATCCGAGAACCAGCTCCTGCCATTCAGCTGTTGGTGGGCTCAGTCTGCATACCCACACAAGACCAATCCATTTTCCTGTCAGTCAGAGATAATGTCAGCAATTATCCAGTGAAGCACAGCCCATAATACTTCCCGTGAACCATGCTGAAGATTTTTCTGAGCTTTATTATTGTCTACTGAGTAGAGTAGAAGACTTTCCTTACATTGGTCAGGTCTCCAGCACACAATCCTATCTATGTATACACCAACAAGCTATGACAGGATCAGATATATTGTCAGCTCTCTCTGTCTTATATCTCACTCAAAGAGAAGGTCAATCTTATGAATGTGTGCTCTCAATGGAAATCTTCTCCACTACAAGTGCATATTGGGGATGAGGATTCGGGAATTTGTTTCTGGGACATGTTACCTGACCTCATTTACACCAACGAGGGAGAATTGGCAGTGTAACTGATCTGTAATCACTTTCTAGGGTCTCATTCCTAAAATCAATGATTCCCCTTTAGCACAGTCACTCAGAGAAGCAAATTTATGAATTTACTATGATTACCCAGGGTTAGGATACAATGGACGTAGATGGTAACTTTGTGTCCTTACCGGGTTTGGGAATGAGTCCTTGGAAAGGCCTGTAAAATGACAAAAGCATACAAGTTTTACAAGTGTGTGAAACCATTCATCAGAATGTAGTGTGACTGAGCCTGTGAGGACATCAGAAAAATGAGAATAAAAGCCATGTGGCCCTTTAAGCCTGGCTAGCAATTCATTAAGACCACAGTCAATCTTCTGCCTCAATGCCACCTTTATACATTATCCATGTTATTCTTTGACTCACTCTATCACAACCATGTTTTAAAAAAAAATATCATCACTGCAACTATGCTGAGATCTGGAGTACCGCGCACTGTTTTGGTTGTGTTAGTAAGGAAAGATATAGACCTGTCCTAAAGAAAGTGCAAAGATGAACAGATTGGTTCCTGCGTTGACTGCATTGTCCAATGAGGATGTTAGAATAATGAGCGATAATCTAATGGATATCAATAAATCTGTCATGTCTGTGTGAAACACACTCAACAACAGGGCATCTACCACGCTCTAGGTTAAAGATTTACAACCCTCTTCAATGAAGCAATTTCTCCACACCTTGGTTCTAAATAGATGGCCCCATCATTCCATGTCTGTGACTGTTAATTCCAGACTCCCATGCCAAGGGAAATATCCTCCAGTATCCACTGTCAGGTTCCTTTCAGATTTCATATGTTTGTGGTGGATCAGTGGAAGAGCAGAATGTGTATAATTCTGGTTTCCACACCATAGGATGTTGAAACAGTGGGGGAAGTGCAGTACACATTGACTTGCATGGATGAATGGAGAAATACTGGTACAATGAAATAATTGACAAATTACAGTTGTTTTTGTCAAAACAGAGGAGCTCGCAGGTTTGGTTTGATAGAGGTTACCTGGTTATGGTGAATTTGATTTTGTCAGCCACGGCCAAGATCCTCTCCAGGTTCTGGGATCCAAATGTGCAGGGTTTTCGAAACGGTATGCCAGGCGGAAGCCCTTCGATTATAACAGAGCCAGGGTTGCTTTTTATCCGTTTATATGGAACTTGCACGGGATATTTTATACCTAAAGCTTCTCCTATAAATAACAAGAAGTGAGGCAATCACACTCACAGCTCTGCAATGTTTATGGAGTGTACAAACCAACATAAACAAGGACTGACACAGATGACTGGGACACAGAATGATGACACACATGATGAATTACCAACCTCAACTGCTGTGTGGAAGGGAGCACCAAGCAACAGTTAGGTAGTTCTCTACCTCATCTTATTCAGTGCTCAACAGTGAGGGGGGTGGGGAAAAAGAAGTGTATCCTTAACATTTCTAGAGCAGAGATAATCTAGCTTTGTGATCAACTCAGAATTGATTAATAATATATGTGCAAAGTAACAATTAACTTTGAGTGGTCTTAATCAAGGACATGGAATTTCTAATACTGCTGAGAAACCTATTGAAATATGAGCTTAAAAATGATTACTGTGATGCAACTGTTTAATATGCGTCTGAATTCCTCTGTCCATTATGTTCGCAGAGGCATTGGGCGTGTCTCCTGCCTGTAGAGACACTGCTGTAGTTAAAACAATACAAAACTGACCATACTTCTAAAGTACTGGGGTGACAGTGAAGTGCTTTGAAACTTACTGAAGCTGTGACAGGTGCTATACAACTACAAGATTTTACTTTTGCCTTCCTTCCTTTAGCTAAGTCCGAATCCCGGTCAGCTGGGAAATTTGTCCTTAAGCAAAGTATGTGACAAAGTTGAAACTCTGGAGGGAATACAATGAAGAAAATAATTCATTCGCTAATGGACCAATGAATAGCATAACCCGTATACTCTTTGATTAAGTTCATGCTGCCTAATACATTCTTTCAAGCAATCCATCTTCTGATTGTGCAAGTGATGTGCCGTTGGATTCCTTTCTGCATTAAAGGTGCTATATGAATGCAAGCTGCTGTTGTTGCTCACTGTCCAAGTTTATGAAGCTCTATAAAATACTAAAATGAAACCTCTACTCTTGCACTGTCCACTTAGCATGATTTATGCAACCCTCCACGCTCTCTCGCTCACTCTCTCCAAAGCAGGTGAAAGAGGGAGTAACATATCGGGATATTGTAACTTAGTCCCACTTATTTGCAACTACAAACAGAGCAGCCGTTCTGATTTAAACTCATCCACAAATAATGTAACAGTGCTGAATGCGACCCTTCCCATGTCCCCATTACCATATTTGCGATTGAACAGGTCCTGAACTTGCTCCCGTAGGTTATTGGCAATGTCCACTCTCGTGAGCTTTGCATCGTAATTTTCTGCAAATTAAAAATTTCCAGAACTAGAGTTGGGCTCCACAGACCATCAAGTCAAAACTACAGATGCTCCTCCAGGAACAGACATCCACCATTTACATAAGGCACTTTACAAGGTCCTTCAGCAGGATCACACTGGTTACTGTCTTGAGTTTTACCTAGTCATAACAGAAAACATGGGGTTTTCACCACCCTAGACTGAGTAATCATGGGCCTAGAGCACTGGGTTTTATAATACAGTTGACAGGAGTTTACCGACTCATTGTTTCTGGGCCAATTTGTTTCCTCAACTGGTGCATAACAATTCTCACAAGCTCAAAGGATAAGTACTGGAGCAAACAGCAATGCAAATTGCCCTCAGCAAGACCCCAGGGCAGTGCTTCCCAAAATTATTTCCAGGGCAATCCTACTTTAATGCCTTAGACCTTGTGTAATCCCAGGTTGGGTTGATGAGCAATTTGTTGGGGAGGGGTGGGGGGGCAGGGAAGAGGAGTTTCAGTCAAGTAGTGGAGGAGTTGCAGGGCTGTTAGGTTTGGGAGGCAGGTGTGAATGAACAGAAACAGAGTTGGGGGGCGGGGGGCGGTAGTTGATGTACTCAGATAATTTTTTGCTGCACAAGCAGCAATCAGGCCCAAGACAGCAGTTCATTAGGACAGACTCACCAACAAAATAAACACAAGGATTGCAAAAGGCCACAGGCTGAGAGACACGAATAGGAAGGCCCATCTTCTATTAGTACGATCAATGACCAGGGGCCATAGATTTAAGAGATAAAAGGCTAAGATGAGAGTTGAGGAGAAACTTTTTCCACTCAGGAGGATGGCGGGAACACATTGCCTCAAAGGTCGGTTCGGTCAGAAACTCTTGTAACATTTAAGCAGCATTTAGACAGCCTCCAGGCCAAATGTGAAAACTGAAACATGGGATTAGTGGAGTCAGGTCTTTGCCAACAGGCACAGAGATCATAAATGGCCTCCCTCTATGCTGTAAACCTCCGAGTCCTGCCAGATATCACTCTCAGCTCCACATGGACCTAAGTGTTGCATTAAAGCTCATGACACCAAAAATCTCACCTCTCAACCCCAGTGGGGTCACAAGTCTTGTCCTAGAGGCTAGATCGGCTTTCAAGTCAAATTCATCCTTGGATAATGGATTAGGCTTCATCCTCAAAGGGACATGGCTACAAACTGTCAATTGTGTTACGAGGTTAATGTTCAGAAATAGCTATTACTAATCCAATTGCCTGACTATCTAGCATCAGCAGGATTCAAAGCCCCTGTCTCCTCCAGCCCCCCTGAGAGTTTGCAGCAGCTTCAAGTGACAGGCTTTACTGGGATGCTCAGGCTGCACTTCAATCAAATTCTAATCATAAAAACCCCTCAAAAGCGTTCTGCATTTCATGCATTCCTGGATCAAACATCACTACCGCATTCCACTGAAGCATCCCTAAGTCTCATGTATCGGTAGAACATCGTAATAATTAAAGAGAAAATTAGACAGTGCTTGTGCTGAATGATAGTTTCATACTGTGGGTGCGTGGCCAACTGACAGCTGTGATATGACCCTTCACCAAACCCAAATCTCACAAGGCTAAGTGAGTGATAACGGGAACTGCAGATGCTGGAGAATCCAAGATAACAAAGTGTGGAGCTGGATGAACACAGCAGGACAAGCAGCATCTCAGCAGCACAAAAGCTGACGTTTCGGGCCTAGACCCTTCATCAGAGAGGGGGATGGGGAGAGGGAACTGGAATAAATAGGGAGAGAGGGGGAGGTGGACCGAAGATGGAGAAAAAAAGATAGGTGAGAGGAGAGTATAGGTGAGGAGGTAGGGAGGGGACAGGTCAGTTTGGGGAAGACGGACAGGTCAAGGAGGCGGGATGAGATGGTAGGTAGGAAATGGAGGTGCGGCTTGAGGTGGGAGGAAGGGATGGGTGAGAGGAAGAACAGGTTAGGGAAGTGGAGACAGGCTGGGCTGGTTTTGGGATGCAGTGGAGGGGAGGGGGCAGGCTGGACTGGTTTTGTGATGCAGTGTTGGGGGGGGGGGGAAAACTGGACTGGTTTTGGGATGCAGTGGTGGAAGGAGATTTTGAAGCTTGTGAAGTCCACATTGATACCATTGGGCTGCAGGGTTCCCAAGCGGAATAGGAGTTGCTGTTCCTCCAACCTTCGGGTGGCATCATTGTGGCACTGCAAGAGGCCCATGATGGACATGTTGTCTGAGGAATGGGAGGGGGAGTTAAAATGGTTCGCGACTGGGAGGTGCAGTTGTTTGTTGTGAACCGAGCGGAGGTGTTCTGCAAAGCGGTTCTCACAAGGCTGGTACAGCATTGGCAGGGACATGGGTGGAAAACCAGCTCAGAATTAGGATCTGTGCTTTCACTGAGCATCTTTATCAGGTAACTCCCCAAACAGAAATGAGCACTTGCTCACCTGGGATTGTCACTTCAATAATGTTGAGGGAATTGTTGACCTTATTTCCATCTGAATTTGTCAGGTACTTTGCTGTCGTCTTGTCTGGTGTTTCTAGCGTAAAGAAAAACTGACATTAGACGGGAGGGTGAGATTGAGAGACTTCTGAAATATCAACCTCCACTCTCCCCATAAACTTGCACCTTTTCCCCCCGCCAGGAACCTCCTCCACCCCCTCCCCCACCCCTATCCTTACTCTGTTACTAATTTTGGTTTCTATGGGGAGGCTAAAAAGTTGCGTGACAGAGGAAGAAAAGTAGAAAGATATGCTAATAATGTCAGATCAAGAAAAACACAGGCCAGCTG
The DNA here is from genome assembly GCF_030684315.1 of Stegostoma tigrinum. Taxonomy (NCBI): domain Eukaryota; kingdom Metazoa; phylum Chordata; class Chondrichthyes; order Orectolobiformes; family Stegostomatidae; genus Stegostoma; species Stegostoma tigrinum. Next base: position 9,843,634 of record NC_081380.1, read on the forward strand.
GACCGAACAGTGTCATTCTATGCTGTATATAATATGCCTTAAAGTATCTGACTGTGTCATAGACTTTCAGCCTCTTTGTCTCAGTAGTAGCTGAATTAACTCTGAAAATTTTGAACAATGTATTATTCTTGGAGCAATTTTAGCAAATCAGTCACTGGGAGCAAAGACACAGCCACTGGTCCCTAAGATATGGAGTTAAAAGAACAAAAAGCAGTTTTTCCGATTGCCTGATTTTCAAGTATTTTGCTGAGAATAATGTAGAGTACGTTACCAAGGTGATTCACGGAACAGTAGCCAGCAAACAATCAAATATCTCAATGCTTTCAAAAATTGCAGCATTCTTCATCATTTTACACATCTTTCAGCAGTGCTGTGAATATCTAGGTTTTAATTCATATAAATCAGAATATAACATAGTTGTAGGAACTACAGTTTTTTCTTAATCTAAATGGAAATACCTAATTAAGAAACTGGCATGAATCTCAAGTGAGTGCAATCAAACAAGTATGAAGTTAATTACAGTTAAAAATCCTACCTATGTTTATCAGTAAGGCCAGTGTTAGAAATGTAAGCACCAAAGAAAGGGTGACCTATTTCTGGATCACTAGGTGAAGCTAGACTGTCAATCATTACCAACATAAAAACAGCTAAAAGCTAGCAATTCTCAGAAAGAGGGTCATGAGACTCCATTAGAGATGGATATCTGAGTGCTGCATGGAACATAACTATAATTAGTTTGCATTTCTGTTTCAGGGCATCGTGAAACATGGTGGGTTGTCATGGAGATAGGCTGTAATGGTGAAGATATCCCAATGTTTAATCACTGCATCCCTGGCCACTGCAGAGGAACAGGAAGTAGGTGCCAGTGATATAGTCAATACGTGCCTGGAACTGGAGCTGAGCACCCACTTCACTTACAGACACCAGCACCATGCTAATGATGCTGGCCATCCAACTGAATGTTCACCCTCACCATCTACAGTCGCCACTCTGTCGTTCTGCTTGGAGCCCTACTCACTGGCCTGCTCCGCACTCCATTTCATTCGCCTGCCAGGTACTTTGCACACCACTCCCTTGACCGTCCTACTCCCTCACTCTTGATGCAGTGGGTCATGAATGAAAAAGGAGGCTCTGAGGAATTGGGAGTAGGACAGCCGGAGAGGTAGTGAGTGAGGCTGCCAGGTTTTGCTAATAGGGCAGTAAACATACCACACAATCCCAGGATTTGAATTGAATTGATTTAAAATATCTTTTCAAAAACATTTTATTAGCACTGCAGTTTTTAAAATATCTTTTGACTTGATAGAGGTTTACAAAATGATCAGAGGTACAGATAGAGTGGACAGCCAGAGACTTTTCCTAAGGTGGTGGTAGCTATTACAAGGGGGCATAGTTTTAAAGTGAGTGGAAGTAGATATAGGGAAGTGGTCAGGGGGTACGTTCTTTACTCAGAGTGGTAGGTGCGTGGAATGCATTGCCAGAGTGGGTAGTGGAGTCAGCCTCATTAGGGGCATTTAAGCGGCTATTAGATAGGCATATGGTAGATTGCAAAAGGAAGAGGCTGAGATTAGACAGGCCTTAGGTTTAGGGTAAAAGTTCGGCACAACATCATGGGCCGAAGGACCTGTACTGTTCTATGTTTTATGTTCATTGCTCAATGTTACAGATAGTCCCATTCTTTGATCCAGGCAATCAACAAGCACTGTCCTCACAGTTGTTTGAGCTTCACGTCTGCACTTATAGTGGCAGCAAATACAGGTTGTTTAATTTATGTGCATGTGCTTACTAACAAAAACGAACAGTTCAGTTTGGAAAACGACAAGAAGCAATTTCAGATTTGATAGTCTACAAGCTATAACTCTGAGCTGTGGCAGCTAAAAGGAAATTAACACTCATCACACATGCATTTAAGCAAAGAAAATACTAAGTCTGTTGCTCATTGTGGTGTACGTGTTGGGAAGGATTTGGGAAGGTAACTGTATTTGTGCCAACAATCAGGACAAGGAGCTGACGTCTTTCAGAAGTTGGGGCTCACTTGGCCAATAGCTAATGTACGGTTTCCCGCAAATCTTGTAACTTGATTCAAACTGGGTAACTAAAATACATTCTGGACGGCTATGGCATACATTTGGATTGGTCCCCAAAAGAAGAGAATGAACTTTTCCAGCTTTTATTTGATAATGGAACTCCTGGAAAGTAGAAAGTAACAAATAGAACTGAGCATACACTATAACCTGTAGAAACCATAGGGGATAGTGATGAATTCTTTTTACATACAATAAATATTGTTTTTGAATAGAAATATGATATTCTGGAGATGCTGGAGAATCCCAGATAACAAAGTGTGGAGCTGGATGAACACAGTAGGCCAAGCAGCATCTTAGGAGCACAAAAGCTGACGTTTCGGGCCTAGACCCTCGAAGGGACTAGGCCCGAAACGTCAGCTTTTGTGCTCCTAAGATGCTGCTTGGCCTGCTGTGTTCATCCAGCTCCACATTTTGTTAGCTTGTGACATAGTCTTGTCATTTAATCACAGTGTTTGGATTTCTATGTTCTCTGACAAGATCATAGCAATAATTTCCATGTATTGTTCAGTTTATTCCAGGTCTGCACAAAGATGTAATTTTAGAAAGACCCTCCAACATTTGTTGTCCACTACTTCACCTGACAAAAGGAGCAGTGCTTTGAAAGCTTGTGATTTTAAATAAACCTTTGGACTATAACCTGGAGTCATGTAACTTCGGCTTTATAGGTATGACAACTGATGCTCGATAAATGATTAATTCTAAACACAAGACTGATTGACTGTCATGATCTCAGTGAATGGTGGAACAAGCTCCGAATTAAATGTCCTGCTCTTGGTCTGGTAACTGGGGAGAGGGTTATTCTCTTTGACTGACTATGAATGGTATTGCACAAACCTGTTTGGATCTGTCTTTTTAGCTGCGTTGCTTCACCTTTCACATAGTCATGAGGCTCTTGTGTTGTTGCTGGAATAAACATAACAATGGTTACAATGATCCTGAAATCTAAATGATTCAAACACCAGTGGAACAGCAATACTCAGAAAACAGCAGAATTTCTTCCACTCAACAATTTCATCTAGAATTTCTCAGTGGGAGTACAGCAGAGCAGATATACCATTCTCCTCCATTTATAGCACAGACCCCTGCAGTTCTGCTCTTGTGCGATTGTGCACCCTCTATCATAGATCATCATAGACCAAAGAATCCCTACAGTGTGGAAACAGGCCCTTCAGCCCAATGAGTCCACAGTGACCCTCAGAGCATCCCACCCAGACCCATCCCCCTATAGCCCACCTAATCTACACATCCCTGAACACTACAGGCAATTTAGCATTGTCAATCCATCTAACCTGCATGTCTTTGGTCTGTGGGAGGAAACTGGAGCACCGGAACGAACCCACAGACATGGGGAGAATGTGCAAACTCCACCAAGACAGTCGCCCGAGAATGGAATTGAACCCAGGTTCCTGGCGCTGTGAGGCAGCAGTGCTAACCACTGAGCTATGTATGGTGCCACAACTGAACACCAAATGTGTGTTACGAGCTGGCTAGGGACCAATAACCTTTTTTTAGAGCAAACAATGTTTATCCAGGAGACTTGCCGAGAGAATAAAGGTCACAAGTTTCCACAGTTTTAAACAGGAAACTATAAGCTTTACAACGGCTTAAGCAGTAATAAATTGCATGTGTTTTGAAGCTTGTATTACTAACACCCAGAATTAATCGGCTGGTATCAGACACCCCACAGTGCACATCAAACGCAGTCAGGACAGATCCCATAGATTTCCCAGCATTTTCACCCAGTTGTTAACAGCTCAGTGAATCATCAAATTTCATCGTAAACATCCGCTCTGTCATGGACTATATCAATGACTGCTCCTCCTCTGGTCCTCCTTCATGCTTGTTTCTAGGGCTTGCATTCCTTTAGACTCCAAAACTACACTCCAGTCTTCATTGAGGAGTATAACCCCAGCTCTTCACTGACAGCTAGCTTCATGAAGCCAGGGCTGTCACTAGGTTTCTGCCAGAGCTCCTATCTTGCTCAGCTGCATCAAGCAGATACTAGTGGTAAGATTTTCAACCCCATCTCTCTCACCTGCTCTTAACTTGTGAGCTCTGAACCTCTTGACAGCATCCTCCAAAAGAAAACCAGTGACCTTTCCACTTACTCAGCTTCCCAGGTCTTATTCACAGCTGATTCCAACACTTAGCTGCAGACTAATTCTGAGAACATCTTCCTAAGTTCTAACAGCACAGAGCCATTCAACTGCATCTCCTCACCAAGTCTCCTCCCGAAATGTCAGCTTTCTGCTCCTAAGATGCTGCTTTGCCTGCTGTGTTCATCTCGCTATACACCTTGTTATCTCGGATTCTCCAACACCGGCAGTTCCTATTATCTCCTCCACAGAATCTGCGTTCAGCTGCCTGTAGCACTCCTAAGATGTGGTCTTGTGTCTCTCTGTTTCAGCAAATAGCTGCGTCCAACCACCATCTCTGGTGGCTCAGTTGCTAGCGCTGCTGCCTCACTGCGCCACAGAACTGGATTTGATTCCACTCTCAGGCAACTGTCTGTGTAGAGTTAGCACCTTCTCCCCGTGTCTGCGTGCGTTTCATCCGGGTGCTCCGGTTTCCTCCCACAGTCCGAAAGATGTGCAGGTTAGGTGGTTTGGTCATGCTCAATTGTCTATAATGTCCAGGCATGTGCAGGTTAGGTGGATGAGCCTTGGGAAATTCACAGTTACAGGGACAGGGGTGGGTCTGGGTGGGGCATTCTTTGGAGAGTGAGCGTGGACTCAATGAGTCGAATGGCCTGTTTCCACAATGTAGGGATTCTATGATTCTTTGAACTCCTCTTCAGCAATTCTGAAACTGTCCTGAATGACTTATTGACAACTTTGTGTTAAGTTCCCTCCCTGTCAGTGGATAAAACCAAATGCATCTAACATTTTTGAAACTGTCGAATGTAGCACCTTGAAGGTTATATTCTCACAGGAGGCTGGAAATGGATTCATCATATCTGAAATTAAAGGATAGTTGTGCAAGGACTCCTGCCAGGATAAGAGGAGTCGAAGCTGGGTGAGTCACCACATTCAGGATGGCAACAAAGGAGTTCTTCGGTCAAACTAGTTAGTCTGGAGATAAGGTGTTCCTGTGGATTTCAAAGCATTCCTGCACATTAGGTTTAAGACAGTAGACATAATACAAGTAACTGTAGCCTCTTTCTGAGCATATTTTAATACTTCCTCAATTTTTTCTCCTCTTTCTATGAGTTCAAAAGGCTTTTGTCCTCAACTCTCTTTTAAGTCTGCCTCCCCATTCACATCAATCCCTTCCATCCTGCTTTACATCCCTTGATCTGCGAAGCACTTTGGAAGTGCTGTGTGGGTGCATGCTGTTTCTAAGGAATGCTCCGGTTATTATATATCAGTGGATCGCCAAAGCGCCAAAATTTGTCTAAGAGCATACTACGAAACTGAAGAGGAACTGAAGAGCTCTGCTGAAAGCAGACATATCACCTTATTTGAATCAACACAAGAACATGGTGGCCAGGCTCAAAATAAAGATATCAAAGTGTGTGGCTGGATGAACACAGCAGGCCAAGCAACAGAGGAGCACAAAAGCTGACGTTTCGGGCCTAGACCCTTCATTAGAAGAGGGGGATGGGGAGAGGATTCTGAAATAAATAGGGAGAAAATATAAACTGTCAGAATTCGCAATGTCACTGACTCCAGGGGCTGATTATATATTCACAACCTCATTCAAAGCAATCCTTCGTCCTTGGTTAGTTCAGTTGAGTGGATGGCTGTTGTTTGATACCAACAGCATGGTTCCAATGCCTGCACTAGCCGAAGCATGAAGGTTCTGTCTTCTCAATGTTGGCCCTTGTCCAAGGCATGCTGACCCTCAGGTCAAAGTCACCACGTTTCATCTCTCTCTGATAAGGGCTACGAGACTTTCCCTTTTCCAGTTGACGTGTCCAACCCATTCAAAAGAACAGAAGCATGAGCAGTCATTGTAGAGGGAGATTTTCCGGTAATGATACGATAGCAAAATAATGCCAATGGAAGGAGGTGCTGACAGTCTGCCAGGGTATATCCACTTTCATCTTCCATTACATAATTCCAGGTTCCCTGTGTGAACTTTGGCTGACAATGTGAACTTGTGCCCATCACTTTTTAAGCTTTAATAACAAAGTGTGGAGCTGGATGAACACAGCAGGCCAAGCAGCATCTCAGGAGCACAAAAGCTGACGTTTCGGGCCTAGACCCTCCATCAGAGCTCTGGTGTGATTTTTTTTTCCCAGCAGGGTGATTGTCCTGAGGTGGTAATGGTTATATTCTGTTCTGTACAATGCAAATAACTAGTTTAACTGCATATGCACTGCCAGGTCTAGGGGGGGAAACCTTTAGGTCCTGCTTTCTTCTGCCAAAAACACTCATTATTCCAGAATCACCCTGGAATGTAAAAACTACCCCAGGCTTCTGTTCTCCACGACAAAGAGTCTTTCGAAAACACCACTCTGCTGCATCCTCCAACCCCATGTTCAGGGACCTCAGGGATCTGTTTGTCATGAAGGTTGATTCCAGCTGACCAGCTGTCTCTCCCACCAGGCCCAAACGTCATGAGGTTCTGAGCTAGCTTTGAACTTGCATATTTCCCAAATCTCCATCCAATTTCCCACTAGAAAAGAAAGCCTTGCATTTAAAAAAGTGCCTTTCACAACCTCAGGATATCCCAAAGTGCTGTCCTGTAATTTCCACAGGCTCTGTATATCCATAGGACCCCGCCTCCCAATCCATCAAGGAGCGCATTAAACACTGCCCAGATGATGACATCATATCGACAAGGGCATGGGACCTGTTTTTGCTCTCAGATGTGTCCCTCATAGTCTCAGTGACAACGTGTAATCAGACCAGTGTAACTTGTATCTGGTGCTTTCATGCAATAACCTACGTATTGTCGAACATGAAAGCGCCTTCTAAGTAGACTAACAAATGGTTTACCTTGTCCACATTGGACCAACCAGGCCCTGAAGATCCCTAACAAGGAGGAAGGCTGTGCCAGCAAATCTACCATCTTTCATCATGATAAGCAGTGGTGACAATTCATCCTATAACAGAACAACTTCCTCCTCTCCTGTCCCAGACAATTCCCAGACTGCTCACTACCTTGGTGCCATATCTGACTCTGAAAACAGTTTCCAACATCCAGAGTTCCCCATCACCAAGACTGCCTAGTCCCTCTTATGTTAAATCACCTGACTCCACCCATGCCTTAGCTCACTTGATGCCAAAACCCTCATCCTTCACTACTCAGATATTCTCCTGGTCAGACTCTGAACATCCATAAACCCGATCACTTTACAAACTCCACTGCCTACTTCCCAAATGACACTGAGTCTAGCTTACCCATAACCGATCACTCCACCTTGCCCCCAACAGCTATCTTATATTCGATTCCCAGCTTGGCAATGCCTCAATATTAAAATCCAACTGCTTGTTTGCAAGCCCCCTCTATTTCTGTACTGCCTTCCAACTCTGGCTTCTTTCATAACCTGATTCACTCCATCACTGGTGGCCGTATCTACAACTGTCAAGGTCCTAAGCTGGGAATTCTCCGTATAAGCCACTTTGCCACTTGCCTGCTTTAAGTCGTTCCTTAAAGGCCACCACTCTGTGCCAGCTTTTGGCCAATTAATCTTCCTTTGTAGCTTGTTATCAAATAATATGCAAAGGAACACAGGGGCTTGTCTGTTCAGTAAAACAGCTTTCCTGCTCCTCTGATACAGCCTGGCCTGCTGCGTTCCTCCAGCTCCACACTGTGCAATCTCTGCACGTTACTTTTTCTCTCTGATGAAGGGTCTAGGCCCGAAACGTCAGCTTTTGTGCTCCTGAGATGCTGCTTGGCCTGCTGTGTTCATCCAGCCTCACATTTTATTATCTTGGAATCTCCAGCATCTGCAGTTCCCATTATCTCTGTTACTTTTTCAGGTTGATTTTGGAGGCCACACTACCATCCAGTGGTGAAAGTGAATATAGCAGGTGTTGCAAGGACTCAAATGGAGTGTGCCTAGTCATAAGACCATATGACGATAAGACATAGGAGTGGTGGATATGACTGAGTTTATCAATCTCTTTGTAACTTCTTAAAAGAAAAATCAGAATTAGTATCTCACTACATTTCTGACTTCTGTCTTTCAATCAGATATTCTGATCTGAAACATTGCTGCAGTTTTCCACTCCAGGATTAAAAGACTTAAAATTTTACACATTTGTTATTGTTCAGCGTAAAATACAAACATGGAAATCTCATTTTCCTGCCGATTAAAGAGCATAGTACTCGTCTCTGATTGGATTTGAGTCTTTTTCCAGAGACTGCAAAGGAGAACAAATTAGAAAACAACAAAAAGATTGCAGTACACGGTGAAACCTGATCATTTACAATTGAAAGGGATAATGCAGGCCTGACCAACCAATCACACATGGGGCTAATTTTGTACTGGGATATTCCTTCAGAGCTCACTGTTATTTACAGCCTGATGCTGTTGTCCATAGCAACTGTAGATCCATCCCTTATCACCCTCTTAGCTCATTCATGATCTAAATCTTCGATGGTGGAGATCCTTTCACATGTGAGGAAAGGCAGGGAAAGATTCATTGCTGGCTGTCTAAGATAGGCCCAAGCAGCAGACCAAGACACTACCAGGAACTAGGAGTGGATCACTGGTATCACCTTTCAACCTCAACCACTGGAGTCAAGGAAAGTAAAAATCAGAAGCGTCTTAAACATATAAAGCACCTGTTGGACTCAGCCGGTATTTCTCAAGAACACGTTCTCGGAATGGGGGCATTTCTTATAAGGCCTTCATTTACTGTCCTTCCTAGTTTCCTAGTGTGGGATCAAATGGAGTTTGTCTACTCGTGAGGGAGGTTAGGAGCCAGCGCTGTTATTCTGTGAATGGAGTCACAATTGGGTTATTCAGACAGAGAAAGGAATCAGATTTCTCTCCCCAAGGAAGGGTGAATGAATCTGTTGGCTATTTACAATTACCGTATCTTTGTGTTCACTTTTACTGATATTACATTTTGATTTCTAGGAATTTATTTCAGAAGTCTAAACTCAAATTCTCCATCTTTTGCTACACTTGGCCTGGTACAGTCTACTTTCTTACCTGCTGTATTCTTTTTCTCCTTGCATGAATCTTGTCCTTCAAGTAGAAGTTGTGGCCTGCAAGCATAATTTTAGCATATTAATGATGAGCTTAACTTCCATCAAATAAAAAGCATCCAGTTCTTTTCAAAGCAAAGCATCAAAGGGAAGAAAAATCTCCACAAAAGGCCTGGAATGAGGAAACTAATTTTAAAATTACAACACGCTGAACCAACTTCCCACTGTTGGTAGGGTGTTACAGCACTTCCTGTCAGGAGTACCTGATGGAAAGATGCCATTGCTGTGGACAGCTGTTGTTTAATCGCTCCGTTCAGAATCCTCGATCCCAAATAGGACTGGTGTTCATTAGTTTGCCCACAAGCAGAAATTTGGAGAACAGTTCTCAAAATATACCAACAAAAATATAGATTTTTCTCTTTGGAAGTAGCTGCTAGTTTAGTAGAATGGGTGCAGCACACCAGGGATGAGGGAGGGGTTGAGAAGTTCTTGAAGTGGCGAGAATTGATGTTTTGGATGTGAGTGTGCTCGCTGAGCTGGAAGGTTCATTTTCAGACGTTTCATCACCATTCTAGGTAACATCATCAGTGAGCCTCCGGTGAAGCGCTGGTGTTATGTCCCGCTTTCTGTTTATCTGTTTAGGTTTCCTTGGGTTGGTGATGTCATTTCCTTTTCTTTTTCTCAGAGGGTGGTAGATGGGCTCCAAATCAATGTGTTTGTTGATGGAGTTCCAGTTGGAATGCCATGCTTCTAGGAATTCTCGTGCATGTCTCTGTTTGGCTGGTCCTAGGATGGATGTGTTGTCCCAATCAAAGCTTCTATGGACTACCAAAAATTCACAAACCAGGAGCCCCCCTCACACCCATAGTCTCGCTACCTGAAACACCAACGTACAGGTTAGCCAAGGAACTACACCAAAGACTAAAACACCTCGTAGAAGACTCACGCCATTCCATTCACTCCACCCAAGAATTCCTGAACACCAAAGACACCAAGATAGGAGAGGATGAAATAATGGTCTTCTTTGACGTAACAGCCCTGTTCACATCCATCAACATCAACCTGGCCAAAGAAACACTGAATACACTATTAGAAGAACCAAAGACACATACACCAGACACCACCAACCTCATCAGCAAGGACATCATCATCAAACTAGTGGACCTATGCCTTACCACCCACTTCACTTTCAATAACAAAACCTACAGACAAACCAACGGTACGCCCATGGGATCCCCGATATCAGGGTTCTTAGCAGAGGCAGTAATGCAGAGACTCAAACAAAAAGCTCTGCCAATCATCCAACCCCAACTTTGGGTCCGCTACGTGGATGACACCTTTGTCATCACTAAACAAAACAAATTAGAGGAAACCTTCAAGACCGTCAATAATACCCTTACTGGCTTAACATTCACAAAAGAGGAGGAAAACAACAACAAACTGCCATTCCTAGATGTCACAGTAGAGCGAACAGCCAATGGGGAACTTCAAACCAGCGTCTACAGGAAAACAACACCATACGGACCAAATACTGAACTACAGGAGCAACCATCCCAACACCCACAAACGAAGCTGCATTAGAACATTATTCCAACAAGCCACCACACACTGCAGCACAGAGGAACTACACAGAGCAGAAGAAAATCACCTACACAGCGTATTCAAAAAGAATGGGTACCCTATGAACACAGTCCGCTGATTTCTCAGCAACAAAACGGGCCCAGAAACCATAACCACTCTCGCCGACATCAAAGACATTTCCAAAATGACTGCCAGACTACTCGGACCTCTTGGCATCATGGTAGCCCACAAACCCGCCAGCACACTAAAACAGTAGCTAATGAATTTAAAAGACCCTATACAGACAAGCAAAACGAACGTCATCTACAAAATACCTTGCAAGATCTATGACAAACACTACATTGGACAAACAGGCAGAAAGCTAGCCACCAGGATACATGAACATCAACTAGCCACAAAACGACATGACCCACTATCACTATCATCCTTACATAGATGAGGAAGGACACCACTTTGATTGGGACAACGCATCCATCCTAGGATAAGCCAAACTGAGACATGCATGAGAATTCTTAGAAGCATGGCATTCCAACCGGAACTCCATCAACAAACACATTGATTTGGAGCCCATCTACCACCCTCTGAGAAAAAGAACAGGAAATGACATCACCAATGCAGGAAATGACATCACCAACCCAAGGAAACCTAAACAGATAAATAGAAAGCAGGACATAACACCAGCGCTTCACCAGAGGCTCTCTGATGATGTTACCTAGAATGGCGACGAAACGTCTGAAAATGAACCTTCCAGCTCAGCGAGCAAATTCACATCCAGAACCTCAACTTGAGCTACAAATCTTCTCACTAACTGATGTTTTGTTTCTCATGTGCACTGTTCTAATGAAGGTGTTGGGGTGGGAGAATTCTTGCTATCTCAAGACTTGCTCAAGCATCATCAAGCAGTTACTCATTCACCATGTTTCTGATAATTCTTACTTTTTGATGATAAACTGAATGCCTTCGCTCGCTTCTAAAATCTTCTGAAGCTTCGAAATTCCAAAGCAATTGGGTCTCCTGAATGGGATACCCTCTGGCAAACCTTCTACAAGTAATTCCTCAGGATGGGACTGGAATTTCAAATAAGGGATCTTCACAGGATTGGAAAGTCCCATCGCTTCACCTGAAACAGAAATGGCAGTGGTAACACCTTTGAAGGCTGAAGGAATCCAGGAGACTGCGAGTCTGTTGAATCTTACACTGGGGAGAGGGTTACAGTTGGAATGCTCTCCAGTGGTTTCACTTTGGTGCTCAAATTCTCGCTCTGCTGTGTGAAGTTACAAGATGGGTTCTCAGAGTAGGCCCGGTGCCCTCACTTCTCTGGCCACTCCTCCTGCTTCAAGCAGGCTGGATGTGTTCAAAACTGACCCACCATTGTATCAGGATGTTCCATTTGTAGGACATCGTACACTTACTACCACCACCCACCATCTTCCTTAATCTTGCAGTCAGCAGTGCACAAGTTTAATATCTGATTGTGGGGAGAAGAAAAGACTCCAACAGTGCACTCATTCCCAAGCTCAGTTTAATAATGAAAACCTCAAGCCTCTAAGTGTAGTTCTATCTGATGAGCAATATACAATATTAACAATGCCTTCTAACTCACCATACTTTCTGTCGAAAAGGATCTCAACCTGCTTCCTCAGTTCTGTAATCTTTTCATTCCATTCTTCTGAAGGAAAGTACAGTGTGAGAAAAGAAGTCATATAAGAGCTTGTACATAAATCAGAACTATTGACTATTATTAATCCTTTAGGGAGTGAGGACAGAGTGTGGCATCAAGGAACTTTAGTGCCAGTTGGACAATAAGATCATAAGCTGCAGGAGCAGAAATAGGCCAATCAGTCCATCGAGTCTTCTCCGCCATTCCATAGCTGTTCGGATAATCCTCAACTCCACTTTCCTGCTTTTTCCCCATAACCCTTGATTCCCTCACGGATTAAAAATCTACCTCAGCCTTGACTATCCTTAACGACCAAGACACAACAGCCCTCTGCGATAAAGAATTCCACAGATTCAATACCCTGTGACAACCATTCCTCATCTCTTCCTAAATGGGAAGCCCCTTATTCCGAGATTATGCCATCTGGTCTTGGACTCCCGCAGAACGGGAAACAACCTTGCTATATCTATCCTGTCAAGTCCCCTAAGAATCTTATAGTTTCAAGAAGGTGTCTCGTTCTTCTGAACTCTAATGAGTGTTAGCCCAACTGACTCAACATCTTCTTGTAACAGAAACTCCGACTCAACACAGTGAACCTTCTCTGGACTGGCTCCTTTCTTTAGGGATGGGGACTAAAACCGTTCACAGTATTCCAGCCATTGCCTTGGATAGTTTTAGCAAGCCAGTCAGGAAGAAGGGTCACCGGACCCGAAACACTAACTCTGATTTTCTTCTTTACAGATGCTGCTAGACATGCTGAGCTTTTCCAGCAACTTCTGTTTTTGTTCAGCAAATATTCCCTATTTTTACTCATTCCCTTTGAAATAAAGGCCAACATTCCATGGCCTTCCGTATTACCTGTTGAATTTGATGGAGCCTTTTATGATTTATGCTGTAATACTCTGCAATCTTTCTCCATTTAAACACTATTCAGTTCCTCCAATTTTTTTTTAACCAAAGTGCATAAACTCACATCCTTCCACGTTACATGCCTGCTAAGTTTTATCACACTCACTTCACCTTTCTGTTTGCTTGTGTCATCTTCAACACATGCAGTGCACAATACCATGCTACCCCTTCTCCTGCTGGGTGGTCTATGACCCTCTTATTATATTGGCGTGCTATATCACGATGCTATTCGCTGCCACTGTTCTCTTCAGGCAGAAGAGGAGATCAGGACCTGCTTGGTCTAGTGTGGTGGAGGGCAGCCACTGACTGGTCTAACTAGAGAAGTTAACGAGGTATAGCTTATTGCACTGCAGCAAAACATTACAGGTTACAGAAATGATGGACTTGGTTACAGAGACGAAGACGAAGATCTGATGATAGATCCCACTCTTTCAAGACGGTACTGTCCTCAAAACCATGTCATCATAACAGGTGGAGCTAACGGCATTCCTCAGCATTAGCCCTTTCACACCCTACACATCACCTTTCACCGACTTCTCAGTCGCAACTCCCAGTACCTTCAGACAAATAATACAAAACCTAAGGTAACAGTCTCAGTCCTCTGGTAACACTCACATCAGAGTCAGTGTGTTCAAGCCCAACTGCTGACTGGAACTTATAAATTAATATTAAAAAACTAAGGGACTGCTGCATTATTGGTCAATGTCACCACTACAGAGAAGCATATCATTCTGTCTCCCCTCTTATGTGGGCATAAACACCTCGCAGCAGAAGAAGGGAGAATGCTTCCTCCTATCACGGAATATTTCTCTCTACCAACGTCACTAAAAACAGATGAACTGTTCATTCTCTGTGCTATTTATGGGATCTTGCTATGGTTACAGATTAGCTGCTTGGTGATGGGGACATCTTGAAACCATGAGAGGCACTAATTACAGAATGATAAATTCCTCCTTCTCTTCTCCCCCTTTCAGTTTCGGGGTGCTCTCTGTGCTAAACTTCCAATATCAAAATGGTAAGATCATTCTTCTGCACACTTTCTCCCAGCAGCATCCTATCAGCCCAATTGGCAGTAACAGTCACAAATTACTGACCTTTGACCAGCATGTGTTGATCTTCATGATTAGAAACATTGTCCTGTGCAGCATCTGAGGTCAGCAAAGTGGAACACATCAATGTTGCAGTTAGTTACGATCAACAATCTTTCATAGATGACATGAAAATTGACAGGCTGGTAAATCATAAAGAGAATAGCTGAAAACTGCAGGAAGACATCAACAGACTGTTCAGCTGAGCAAAAGAGTGGCAGAATTAAACCTGGAAATGTGCAAGGCAGAAAAGGTTTACTAGGATGCTACCTGTATTGGAAGCTTTGAGTCATAAGGAGAGAGAGAGCGCGAGAGAGATCAGATAGGCTGGGACATTTTCCCCTGGAGCTAAGGAGACTGAGAGGTGACCTCACAGAGGTTTATAAAATCATGAGACACATACATAAGGCAGACAGCCGACAGCTTTTCCCCAGGGTAGGGGAGTGTAAAACTAGAGGGCATAGGTTTAAGGTGAGAGGGGAGAGATACAAAAGGGTCCAGAGTGACAAATTTTTCCCCCCCAACACAGAGGGTGGTGAGTATCTGGAATGGGCTGCCAGAGATTGTGTTGGAGGCGAGTACAATTTTGTCCTTTAAGAAACATCTGGATGGGTACATGGGTGGGATAGGTATGGGGGGGGATATGGAACAAACACAGGCCGATGTGACTAGTTTAATTGTGAAAGCTGGGCTGAAGGGCCTGTTTCCATGCTGTAAACCTCTGTGACTCTTGTGTCTTTGGGCAGAGCTAATAAGGGATTTCATGATGAATGGCTGAACCTTGGAAAATACTGAAGATCAAAAAGACCTTGGTGTGTATATTCACAGCTCACTTATCAGGGCAGGTAGATAACGAAGACATATGGAATATGCAACTTTACTAGTTGATGCATACAGTACAAGTGCAGGGAGGTTATGCTAGAAATTTGTAAAACGCTGTTAGGCCACAACTGGAGTATCAAGTGCAGTTCTGGTCACTACATGACAGAAAGGACGTGATTGCATGAGAGGGGAGCTTTATCGGGATGCTGATGGGGTTGGAGGAGTTGGGCTGTGAGGATAGATTGGATAGGCAGAAGTTGTTTGCCTTGGAGCAGTGAAGGTTGAGCAGGGACTTGATAGAGGCATATAAGATTGTGAGGAGCAGAATAGGAATAGGATGAATAGGAGTCTGGGTGGGATTGGGGTGCTAGGAGAGTGGAGGAAAAACGCTTCCTGCCCAAGAAGATGGTTGGAGTCTGGAACACACTGGCTGCAAGAGTGGTTGAGTCAAAAACTCTTGTAACATTTTCAGCAATAATCAAAAGTCACTTATATTACTATAAATGTCCAGGGCAATGGACCAAAAGCTGAAAAATAGAACTAATGTAGTTAAGACTTTATTGACTGGCATTGACACAGTGGGCTGAATGGCCTTCTTATGTTCTATAATCATCTATGAGACTCAAGTCCACAGCACATAAAAAGGTGCTGGAACAGCTTGGCAGTGGTGAGGAGTAGATTGCAAACCAATCAGGCTGCCTCTGCCAGCCTGGAACTGCTTCCGATAGGCACATCTGCCAGATTCATCCACAGACAAAGCAGCTCAACTATTGGGAAGGAGTTGGGACTGGTTGAGTAGAAATATAATCTTTATTTTAAAGAATTCTGCATATTCAGCTGTGGCTGAATTGGCAGCAAAAATGTATGCCTTTAATCAACAGTTTGAGAGTTTAAGTTCTGCTCGAGGATTGATGTACAAAAATCAAAACTGACACTAGTGCAGTACTGGGAGAGTGCTGCAATGTTGGAGCTGCTGTGTTTCGAAAGGAGATGTCAAACTGAGTCCTTGGTTTATATAAAAGATGCAAGAGATCTGAATACATTATTCTGAGGTCTTGGTCAATATTTAAACCTTAATCATCATCTCATCACAGACTGTGTAGACCTTTCAGCTTGGGTGCTTCATTGAGGAGGTTTGCTGTGCTACACTTTAAAATACAAATGTATTTCATTGTCACAGTGCCTTATAGCCATAGTTGGTGGTCAGGAAAACTGGATATAAAAGTAAGAGATAGCAGGAACTGCAGATGCTGGAGAATCTCAGATAACAAGATGTAGAGCTGGATGAACAGAGCAGGCAGGCTGATGTTTCAGGCCTAGACCCTTCTTCAGAAGGGCCTTTTCTGGAGAAGAGTCCAGACCTGAAACATTAGCCTTCCTGCTCCTCTGATGCTGCTTAGCCTGCTCTGTTCATCCAGCTCTACACTTTGTCAACTCATATAAAAGTAAGTCTTTCTTTTTTATCCACTAAGTTACAAGGAGAGATCAGGTACCTGATGCAGATTCCAGCAATATGCTAGTTTCCTCAGAGGGGGATTTGGTGGACAGGTTTTCACTGATGTCCTCCGAGGTAGCATGTGGATCTGTTGGGAGACGCAGAACAATAACATACCCAGTGAGAACGAAAAGGCTGTTAGAGTGGATGATCTGAAGCTTCGTGTAATCCTGCTGTCTTGCTCTTTCACTTTTTCACAGATATACAGACACAAAGAAATATGCATTTAAGTTAAATAAAATAAATAGCAAAGAAAAATGGCTAATCCCTCATATCCGCTTATGAGTGTGTCATTCAGGGCTGCCACTTTAATAGCACCAGGCAGCAATATTTATCTTTGTTCACACATTGCCTGACCAATTCATTGCAGATCTTTCTCTTCTCCTTCAGGCTACAGGAACCACCAGATTCCCAGCTCCTGGGCTTTTAACAAAAGTGGAGCATTGGTCAGCAGCAATTTTCATCAGGTTGCAATTGCAATCTTCTGAAAATATTCCTACCTGCTGTCTAATGTCTAATTTAAAAAGAAAATGTGCAAAATGCAGAGGAATGCTCTGAACGTAAGAAATTATACAGAAAATGTCTGGAAGGTCTGGCTTTTAAACATGTACGTAGATAAGCAACATGACTGAAGATTGCCCACAAGAACAAGGACAAAGATCTGACTGCTGGATGACAATTTGATGCCATTACTTCCTCACAGACATCCTTGACTGCTACAGGATGCTGATTTACAGAGGCAACATGTACCTTTGACATCACCATGAAGGGATTTAGCTTTAACATTTATCTATGCCTCTGCTGCTCAGTCACAATCTTGTAGAGAACAAACATTCTACTCACATGTCTCTGGCAGAAACAGAGATTCACATTTTAGGAAGTATTTACAGAATTCACTGCATTGTTGGAGACTATTCAGCCCATCATACCAGTGCTAGTCCTCTGAAAGCTATATCCAAATAGTATTCTGCTCCTGCCCAACAATAATCGTTTGAAAAAGATTTATCCATTTCCTTTTTTGATAACTATCCTACATTTATTTCCATCTCAGCTTCTGGTCAGCTGATCTATGGCCTAAAAACATGTGGAAAAAGTAAATAAATTTCCTTCAATTTTAACTAATGTCTTCATTTACTGTTTAGTGGAAGTATTTATTGCTGATTTATCTCAAAGAGCTTCCATAACATTGGCCACTTCCACCAGAAGGGAATGAGCTCCATTCCAGTTTTGTTTAAACCTCTCTCTATCGCTCCATTGCAGTTATTCCGCATGCTGCCCACTGCCTTCATGTTCATTATAAAGATGGCTGTCAAAATAGGGACAATGACTGATGACTTAAAACGGGCTAGCTCCGAATTTTGGACCTTTTCCCATTTTTACATCTAGTGGCTGCCTGTTTGGAGCACCTGGCTGGTCAAAATCGGAACCTGTCCGGAATTGGTCCACATCCTACCTAGGAGTCAATGAGGTGCAAACAGGAAAAGGGGCCAGAGAATATGAAATGGTGCTAGGGACAAGTAGTTACAATTTTTTTTGTAAAAGATTTATTTACAAAACTGCTATGGTGTAGAGGAGGCCAGTTGGTCCATCATGTTTGGACTGGAAATTTCCGCTGTCATCATTAATGGTGGAGCTTCTGTCTTTCACATTTCAGATCTGTCTGTAACTGTATTTCCAAAGACAATCAAATCATGCAGTCAAGTGTGTTCAATCAGTTCAAGAATTACTCTCCTCCCATCTCAGGGCAGGGTTTATTTACTTTTTACCTTGAACAGTGATTTGAATGATTTCTGAATCTTCTGGCTCTGTCTTCACTTTTTTCATTGTTGACAGATCAATGGAGGCACCTGTGGGTCGAGGTGGAAAAGGAAATGGATCATCACAAAGTCCCTGGTACAGTTGCCCCTCGGCTTTGTGGGCAGCATGCTCACAAACTGGTGAAAAAAACTAAGAGGCACAGGATGTTTCTTGTATTGTGCTTTCAACAGATGTATGTGGAAGAGTCCACTGCATTTAGA
This sequence comes from Stegostoma tigrinum, assembly GCF_030684315.1. Lineage (NCBI taxonomy): Eukaryota > Metazoa > Chordata > Chondrichthyes > Orectolobiformes > Stegostomatidae > Stegostoma > Stegostoma tigrinum. Next base: position 9,862,401 of record NC_081380.1, read on the forward strand.
GTCATAGAGTCACTATGCTTCTAGATTCACATGCCAATAAGGATGGCAGATTTCCTTCCCTAGTGAAGCAGATATGTTTATACTACTATCAACGATGGTTTCACAGCCACCGTTGCTGACACTCATTTTACACTTACGAATTGAATTTAAGTTTCACCAGCAGCCATGGTGGGATTTAAACTCCTGTCCCCAAAGCACTAGCCTAGGCCTCAGGACTACTAGCCCAATGACATAACCACAATGCCACTGCCTCCCCTTCCCAGTGACTGGTCACACGAGTGAGGTGAGACAATGAGCCCAGTATAAGCTGGGAAGGAAGGGAGGGAGGGAGGGAAGAAAAGACAAGAGGATTGAAAAGCCTGCCTCTTGTACATCTCCCAGCAGCACACTAGTCACCCAGAATTATTTGTGGATCCAAGGATTTGATTCTTGCTTTCCCTCTCTCCTGGAAATTGCCAGAAAAGCCAACACAAACAGTTAACACGACCGCTAACCTGTTCCTTCCAGCAGAACCCATCATGGGCTTTCCTCAAGGTGCTTCTAAAAAGACCACAAGCCACTGAAGCAGAAGTTGGCCATTCAGCCCATTGAGTCTGCTCCACCATAAAAACAGTGCAAAAGAGTAGTCCAGTTTCAAACTTGAGTCAATAGAACTCCAGGCTATCACATCAATCTTCCCCTTCCACCTGACAAATCTCCCCTGTTTACTGTTTTCCACTAACAGTCTTCTAAGGTCCTGTTCCTACTGATGCTGCCTATAAACTGTGTGAAGTTTGATCCTTTGTCCATGCAATATTTAACTTGATAACCTTTGCTTCTCTTTCAATAGTGACAGAATTGAATAGATACCACATTGAGTATAGTTCACCAATCTACTATTGCCTGGAAAAGTTAACTCCTATTAAGCCCTCACCCGAAGGCTGTTGGTTAACTGATGCCCCTTAGTTCTAGCACTTTTAGACTAAGTTAAATTAACTACAAGCCAGCAATACCAAATTTTCATACGCAGGTAAAAATTACCAAGGTGTCATAAAAATCCTGTGTTTAATGCCCTGCTCTAACATTAACAGAGTTATCAATGCAATAAAAGGTGGCATTTGCTATGCTCGCCTTTAATGGTCTGGGCATTGAGTATAGGAGTTGGCAGGTCATATTGCAGCTGTAAACGACATTGGTTAGGCCACTTTTGGAATACTGTGTTCAATTCTCGTGCCCCTGCTTTAGGAAAGATGTTGTGAAACTTACAAGAGTTCAGAAAAGATTTACAATGATGTTATCAGGGTTGGCGGGTTTGAGCTGTAGGGAGGCTGAATAGGCTGGAGCTATTTTCCCTGGAGTATTGGAGGCTGAGGGGTGACCTTACTGAGACTTATAAAATCATAAGAGGCATGAATAGGATAAGTAGACCTGGTCTTTTCCTTGGGTTGGGGGTGTCCAAAACTAGAGGGCATAGATCTAAGGCGAGAGGAGAAAGATTTAAAAGGGACCTGAGGGGTACGTTTTTCACACAGAGGGTAGTGCACATATAAAGAGTGAGCCATCAGAGGAAGTGGTGGAGGCTGGTACCATGACAACATCTACAAAGCATCTAGGTGGTACATGAATAGGAAGGGTTAAAAGTGATATGGGCCAAATGGGGAAAAGTTAATGTAGGATATCTGGTTGGCACAGACAATGCAGAGCAAAGGGCCTGTTTCCATGCTGTACATCTCTACGACTCTAAATGGGCTAAGAAAGAGGAGAAACAAGTTAGTTGTTTGAAGAACATTATCATCTGCATGTGCAATGCAAAAATCACAAAACAGTTTTAATGGCCACTAAGATAAATTATATTTCCAACGAATGGACAACTTGAAACAGCACAGAAATAGACCATTCAGCATAGTTAGCCCGTGCTGGTGTTTATAGCCTCCTTCACACCATTTATTTCATGTCATTCTTTCAACATTTCTTTCTGTAATGCATCTATCTAGTTTCCTTCTGAAAAAAAATCCATATAATTGGGGTCAACTACTTTTTGGGGTAAAGTTCCATACTTAACTGAGTCACATATCCTCCACATATCCCGGTTGGATTTATCAGTAAAATTTTGCACCCTCGTCTTGAATCCTCCCAGTAATGGAACTCTCTTTTTGACCATCTTGTATAACCTATTCATGTTTACATTGACCTCAATCACAAGTCCTTTAATCCTTTTTGAAAGGCTTCCCTGCCTGTCCAATGCTTGCTTTGGTACAGAATCATAAAATGGTTTCAGCTCAGAAGGAAGCTATTCATCCTGAAACAAAATCACAGCTAAGGAATTGCAATTTGTTTCTGTCTGTTTAAAAATAGAGAATGAATAACAATGCTTCCTCAGCTGTAGACACTCCATAGTGAGAAACATTAAAACAGGGAGGCGCCATTTTCCTCCACCAGTAACGGCCTCAAGGAACCTTCTCCTGTTTATGTGGTTAAACTCACTCTCTGTCTCCCCAAAGCCTGTCCACTATTTACCAGACACAAGTGAGGAAGACTCACGATTTGTCTGCATGGTACATCACCATCACAAGACATTATCCAGGACAAAGCAGCCCACTCGACTGGCACCTCATTCACCACCTTCAACATTCACTCCCTTCACCACAGATGCACAGTATCAGCTGTGCGTACCATCTACAAGATGAATTACAACAACTCACGAAAACTCCTTCAACAGCATCCTCCAAATGCGTGACCCTCTACCATCTAGATTTGGACCAAAAGGAAGTGGATGTGCGGACGCGCTACCAGTCGCACAGTCCTCTCCAAGCCTCACACCACCCATACTTGGAAATATATTGTTGCTCCTTCAAATGTCACTCGGTCAAAATTCTAGAATGACCTTCCTGACAGCATCGTGGGGGTTACCTACAGCACATGGCAACACTTCACAAGGTGAATTAAGGATGGGTGACAAACACTGGCCCAGCCAACACAACCTGTGAATCAGTTTAGAAAGTGTGTGTGGCTGTGTGTTGGGATGAGAATTTAAGAGAAAGAAAATCTGGGTGGAGTTTGTTCTGATCCTGGTGCTTTCCTCACCTTGGCGCTCTTGATACACCTTCATTTAAGAACAATTCAATATGGACTGGAACATTAAGAAGCAGAAAAAAAAACTGTGCAAATAAGTTTGAGAATTTCCAGGAAGATCAGACTTACAACTTTCAGAGTGTAGTACAGAAATCACATAGTTACTTGTGATAATGGGGACTGCGGATGCTGGAGAATCCAAGATAATAAAATGTGAGGCTGGATGAACACAGCAGGCCCAGCAGCATCTCGGGAGCACAAAAGCTGACGTTTCGGGCCTAGACCCTTCATCAGAGAGGGGGATGGGGTGAGGGTTCCGGAATAAATAGGGAGAGAGGGGGAGGCGGACCGAAGATGGAGAGAAAAGAAGATAGGTGGAGAGGAGAGTATAGGTGGGGAGGTAGGGAGGGGATAGGTCAGTCCATGGAAGACAGACAGGTCAAGGAGGTGGGATGAGGTTAGTAGGTAGGAGATGGAGGTGCGGCTTCGGGTGGGAGGAAGGGATGGGTGAGAGGAAGAACAGGTTAGGGAGGCAGAGACAGGTTGGACTGGTTTTGGGATGCAGTGGGTGGAGGGGAAGAGCTGGGCTGGTCGTGTGGTGCAGTGGGGGGAGGGGACGAACTGGGCTGGTTTTGGGATGCGGTGGGGGAAGGGGAGATTTTGAAGCCAGTGAAGTCCACATTGATACCATTGGGCTGCAGGGTTCCCAAGCGGCCTGCCCTGGTCGACCCATCGTCTCAGCCTGCTCCTGCCCCACCGAACTCATCTCCACCTATCTGGACTCCATTTTATCCCCTTTGGTCCAGGAACTCCCCACCTACGTCCGTGACACCACTCATGCCCTCCACCTCCTCCAGGACTTCCAATTCCCTGGCCCCCAACACCTCATTTTCACCATGGACGTCCAGTCCCTATACACCTGCATTCCGCATGCAGATGTCCTCAAGGCCCTCCGCTTCTTCCTGTCCTGCAGGCCCGACCAGTCCCCCTCCACCGACACCCTCATCCGCCTAGCCGAACTCGTCCTCACCCTCAACAACTTCTCTTTCGATTCCTCCCACTTCCTACAGACTAAGTGGGTGGCCATGGGCACCCGCATGGGCCCCAGCTATGCCTGCCTCTTTGTAGGTTACGTGGAACAGTCCCTCTTCCGCACCTACACAGGCCCCAAACCCCACCTCTTCCTCCGTTACATTGATGACTGTATTGGCGCCGCCTCTTGCTCCCCAGAGGAGCTCGAACAGTTTATCCACTTCACCAACACCTTCCACCCCAACCTTCAGTTCACCTGGGCCATCTCCAGCATATCCCTCACCTTCCTGGATCTCTCAGTCTCCATCTCAGGCAATCAGCTTGTAACTGATGTCCATTTCAAGCCCACCGACTACCACAGCTACCTAGAATACACCTCCTCACACCCACCCTCCTGCAAAAATTCCATCCCCTATTCCCAATTCCTCCGCCTCCGCCGCATCTGCTCCCACGATGAGGCATTCCACTCCCGCACATCCCAGATGTCCAAGTTCTTCAAGGACCGCAACTTTCCCCCCACAGTGGTCGAGAATGCCCTTGACCGCGTCTCCCGCATTTCCCGCAACACATCCCTCACACCCAGCCCCTGCCATAACCACCCAAAGAGGATCCCCCTCGTTCTCACACACCACCCCACCAACCTCCGGATACAACTCATCATCCTCCGACACTTCCGCCATCTACAATCCGACCCCACCACCCAAGACATTTTTCCATCCCCACCCCTGTCTGCTTTCCAGAGAGACCACTCTCTCCGTGACTCCCTTGTTCACTCCACACTGCCCTCCAACCCCACCACACCCAGCACCTTCCCCTGCAACCGCAGGAAATGCCACACTTGCCCCCACACCTCCTCCCTCACCCCTATCCCAGGCCCCAAGATGACTTTCCACATTAAGCAGAGGTTCACCTGCACATCTGCCAATGTGACATACTGCATCCACTGTACCCGGTGTGGCTTCCTCTACATTGGGGAAACCAAGCGGAGGCTTGGGGACCGCTTTGCAGAACACCTCTGCTCGGTTCGCAATAAACAACTGCACCTCCCAGTCGCAAACCATTTCCACTCCCCCTCCCATTCTTTAGATGACATGTCCATCATGGGCCTCCTGCAGTGCCACAATGATGCCACCCAAAGGTTGCAGGAACAGCAACTCATATTCCGCTTGGGAACCCTGCAGCCCAATGGTATCAATGTGGACTTCACCAGCTTTAAAATCTCCCCTTCCCCCACTGCATCCCAAAACCAGCCCAGTTTGTCCCCTCCCCCCACTACACCACACAACCAGCCCAGCTCTTCCCCTCCACCCACTGCATCCCAAAACCAGTCCAACCTGTCTCTGCCTCCCTAACCTGTTCTTGCTCTCACCCATGCATTCCTCCCACCCCAAGCCGCACCTTCATCTCCTACCTACTAACCTCATCCCACCTCCTTGACTTGTCCGTCTTCCCTGGACTGACCTATCCCCTCCCTACCTCCCCACCTATACTCTCCTCTCCACCTATCTTCTTTTCTCTCCATCTTCGGTCCGCCTCCCCCTCTCTCCCTATTTATTCCGGAACCCTCACCCCATCCCCCTCTCTGATGAAGGGTCTAGGCCCGAAACGTCAGCTTTTGTGCTCCTGAGATGCTGCTGGGCCTGCTGTGTTCATCCAGCCTCACATTTTATTATCTCACATAGTTACTTACCCGTTTCACCATCTTTCACCTTCACCGACCTGAAATGAAAAGAAAACACACTTTTCAAAATCCAAAATATCATTACACAGGGTAGGACATGATGAGTTGGTAGATGAAATAAACAGCTAGAATTTGTCCTTGTGACAAAGATTGGGCAGGTCCTCCAACATTTTAGCAGTGAGGACAAGCACGAGATTATATTCCTAACAATTGACCATTCAGCATAATTAGGTGGGTTATAAGGGGATGGGTTAAACTCCATGCTGGTGTTTAAAGTCTTTTCCACACCATTTAATTCATGCCATTCTTTCAACATTTCTTTCTGTAGTGCACTTATCTAATTTCTTATTTCTGAAAACAAAATCCATATAATGTGGGCCAACTACTTCTCGGGGTAACGTTCCATATTTAACTGAGTCAGGAAATTCCTCCTCAGATCCCTATTGGATTTATTAGAAACTACCTTAAAATTTTGTACCCTGGTCTTGAATCCTCCCACTAGCGGAACTCTCTTTTTGATTATCTTTGGCCCAACAAGTCCACACCGACCCTTGGAGCATCCCACCCAAACCCATCCCCCTTATAACCCACCTAATCTACACATCCCTGAACACTACAGGGCAATATAGCACGGCCACTCCACCCAACCTGCCCGTTTGGACTGTGGGAGGAAACCGGAGCACCCGAAGGAAACCCACGCAGACACGGGGAGAATGCGCAAACTCCACACAGACAGTCACCTGAGGTTGGAATCGAACCTGGGTCCCTACCACTGTGAGGCAGCAGTGCTAACCACTGAGCCACCGTGCTGCCCCTAATCGTCCTCAATCTATTCATTGTTACCTGGACCTCAATCAGAAGTTCTCTAATCCTTTTCGAGCTTTGGCACATAATCAGAAAATGGTTTCAGCTCTAAAAGGAGGCCGTTCAGCCTGTCTGTGCTGTACCCAGTACTGTTGGTTGTGGAACATGGACTGCAGTATTTTCATAAGGCAGCTCATCACGATCTTCTACAGGGAAATAAGGGATGGACAATAAATGCTGACCTGGCTAGTGATACCCAGATCCCATGAGTAAAATTTTTAAAAAATCTATAAAGGAGCAGAATTGTAAGCCTGAGGCACAACATTAAAGGGAAGAGATAACAGTTAAAGAATTGGAGGCCCATCACATGACTGATTGTGAATTACACGATAAAAACCAGAAGAATTGTGGGTGCTATAATTCAAAAACAAAAAATAGAAACAGCTGGACAAGCTCAGCAGGCTTGACAGCATCAGATTTGCACTGGCACAGACCACAACACACAAGGGTCTACCCTTTCACTGAGGAGTTGGGACCAGGCACGACAGTTGCTCTCAGGAGCCTGGGCTGTGAGGGAGGGGTTAACAAACAGAGCCCCAATCCCTCCACAGCATTCAATACCTCCCAGCGAGAACGCACAGTGAGATCAAAATGGAGTTCATCTCTGATGGCACCCATTGAAAACCCTGCTCATGCATGAACACCATCAGCTCGGGTAAACCACTAGAGGCTGCCAACCAGCACCATATGGTGGGCTGGTGGTCACATTTGTGAATTAGTAATCCAGAGATTCTGATTGACATTCCTGGGAATATGCACTCAAATCCTATCATGAGCATCTGAATTCAATTTCAACATAAATCTGGTAATAGACAGCTGGTGTTAGTAAAAATAAACAGAAAACATCTTATACAGTCTGGGGAAAAAGAAATCCTTGTCATCTTGCACTTTGTTAACCAAAACCAGAGAAATCCTTCAGCAAAATTAACCATCCAGTACTCGTTCCTGATTAGCTATAACCAAACAATCAAAAAGGTGCTTGTGGTGCAGTGGTAGTGTCCTACCCATGGGCCAGGAGACCTGGATTCAAGTCCCACCTGTTCCACAGCTGTGTAATAACATCTAGAACAGGTTGAATAGAAAAACAGGTTTGATTTAAAAGAAAACCTAAAGAATCGAGGGTCCTCGTGACACAGCGGTTGTGGCTCTGCTTCGGAGCCTGGAGGCCTGGGCACAAGTTCCACCTGCTCCAGAGGTGTGTAATAACATCTTTCAACAATTTTCTACAAATTGGCTAATGCGTTATGAAAAGTCTTAATCAACTACTGATATCATGATTTATGCAGCCAAAGGAAGGAGGTAAAAAACCAAATCCTGACCTTTGTCAAATTAATCAAATCCATCCATGACAGCTTCTTACAAATCTCAGTGAAATGATACCTTGGGAAAGCACTGACTGATTATATTTGTTGGCATCGATGGTTTGCTTTCAGTTTTAATGGGACTTCCTTGTTAATAGAGTCACTCAAGCCGTTCTTAACTTCATCCAAATCAGAATGTTTCTGTGTATTTTTGATGGTTAAAGGGATGTTGTAAAAGCTTTGGAAGCAGATCTCTTAATCCAAGAATGAAATCTGAACAGTTTAATGCAGAGTTGAACAGAAACACAACAACAAGTTCAGTTAACTGAACTTAAAAAGAAAAGGGCAACATAACAATGTAGAGAAATTAGATATCTGCAGAGGAAAGGATGACTAAAGAAGGAAACCAATGACTAGGTAGGATGAGAGATCATCTATGTCTACAGAAATGAAGACCAAGTATTCCAGAGAATACCAGCATTACATTACTTTTCACTGCAAGTTGATACTATGACAATGTGATTTTACCTGCTTTGCAGATCGAAATTGACAAATATGACTTGGTGGGCATAACGGAGACATGGCTGCAAGGGGATCAGGATTGGGAGCTGAATATCCAAGGATATACATCTTATCGAAAAGATAGGCAGGTGGGATGAGGGGGTGGGGTTGCCTTATCAGTAAGAAATGAAATGAAATCAATAGGAAGAAACGAAGTAGGGTCAGATGGTACAGAATCTGTGTGGGTAGAATTGAGGAACCGCAAAAGGTGACAAAAGCATTGTTGGAGTTATGTACAGGCCTCCAAACAGTGGTCAGGAGCTAGGGTGCAAGATACACACCTTTTCTATCTCCTGGTGTAAGAAAGGCAAAGTTACAGTGATCATGGGGGATTTCAATATGCAGGTGGACTGGGAAAATCATGTTGGTAGTGGATTGCAAGAAAAGGAGTTTGTCAAATGTCTATGAAATGGTTTTTTGGAGCAGCTTGTGATGGAGCCCACAAGGGAACAGGCAATTCTGGATTTAGTGTTGTGCAATGAGGCAGACTTGATAAGGAGCTCAAGGTAAAGGAACCCTTAGGAGGCAGTGATCATAAGATGATAGAATTTGCTCTGCAATTTGAGGGGGAGAAGATAGAATCAGAGGTAACATTATTACTGCTGAATAAAGACAACTACAGAGGGACGAGGGAGGGGCTGGGCAGAATTGACTGGAAGAGGAGCCTAGCAGGAAAGACAGTGGAGCAGCAATGGCATGAGTTTCTGGGAGTAATTCAGGAGACACAGCAAAAATTCATTCCTAGGGAAAAGCAGCATGATGCAGGGAGGATAAGACAACCATGGCTGACTAAGGAAGTTAGAGATTGCATTAAAGCAAAAGAGAAAGCATATAATGTGGTGAAGGGCAGTGGGAAACCAGAAGACTGGGAAGCTTACAAAGACCAACAGAGGGCAGCAAAAAAAAACAAGGAGGGAGAAGATTAAATATGAAGGTAAGCTAGCCAGTAATACAAAGGAAGACTACGAATTTCTTTAGATATATAAAGGGCAAAAGAGAAGCAAAAGTGGATATTGGACCACTGGAAAATGATGGTGGAGAGATAGTAGTGGGGAACAAGGAAATGGCTGAGGAACTGAATTATTACTTCACGTCAGTCTTCATGGTGGAAGACATGAGTAATCTCCCAAAAATTCAAGAGAGTCAGGGGGCAGAGCTGAGTATGGTGGCCATCACCAAGGAAAAGGTGCTAGTAAAACTGAATAGTCTGAACGTTGACAAGTCACCTGGACCAGATGGACTACATCTCAAAATTCTAAAGGAGATAGCTGATGAGATAGTGGAAGCGTTAGTGGTGATCTTTCAGGAATCACTAGAATAAGGGAGGGTCCCAGTGGACTGGAAAATTCCTAATGTGACACCTCTGTTTAAAAAGGGAGTAAGGCAAAAAACTGAAAATTACAGGTCGATTAGCCTAACCTTGGTCATGGGTAAGATTTGAGTCCATTGTGAAGGATGAGATTTCTGAATATTTGGAAGTGCATGGCAAAATAGGGCAAAGTTAGCATGGCTTCATCAAGGGGTGGTCATGCCCGATAAACCTGTTAGAATTCTTTGAGGGAATAAAGAGCAGGGTAGACCAAGGAGAGCCAATGGATATTATCTGCATGGACTTCAAGAAGGACTTTGGCAAGGTGCCATACAGGAGGCTCCTGAGTAAGATAAGGGCCCATGGTTTTAGAGGCAAGGTGCTAGCATGGATTGAAGATTGGCTGTCTGGCAGAAAGCAGAGAGTGGGTTTAAAAGCAGAGAGTGGTCCTTCTCAGGATGGCAGCAAGTGACAAGTGGTGTTCCACAAGGGTCAGTGTTGGGGCCACAACTTTTTATATATTAATGATGTCGAGGAAGGAACTGTGGACATTCTGGTTAAGTTTGCAGATGATACAAAGATCAGTAGAGGGACGGGTAGTGTTGAGGATGTGAGGAGGCTTCAGTAGGATTTGGACAGGTTAGGAGAGTGGGCAAAGAAGTGGCAGATGGAGTACAACATTGGAAAGTGTGAGGTCATGCACTTTGGTAAGAAGAATAAACACATGGACTATTTTCTAAATGGGGAGAAAATTCAGAAGTCTGAAGTGCAAAGAGGCTTGGGAGTTCTAGTCCAGGATTCTCTCAAGGTAAACTTGCAGGGTGAGTCATAATCAGGAAGGCAAATGTAATGTTGGCATTTAATTTGAGAGGACTTGAATATAAAAGCAGCGATGTACTACTGAGGATCTATAAGGCTCTGGTCAGGCCACGTTTGGAGTATTGTGTGCAGTTTTGTGCCCCATGTTTCAGGAAAGATGTACTGGCTCTGGAGCCAGAGGTTCACAAGAATGGGCCCAGGAATGAAAAGCTTAACAAATGAGGAATGTTTGAGGACTCTGGGACTATACTCATTGGCGTTTAGAAGGATGAGAGGGGATCTAATTGAAATTCTCAGAATACTGAATGGCCTGGACAGAGTGGATGTTGGGAAGCTGTTTCCATTGGTAGGAGAGACTAGAGCCTGAGGGCACAGCCTTAGAGTAAAGGGAAGACCTTTTAGAACGGAAATAAGGAGAAACTTCTTCAGCCAGAGAGTGATGAATCTATGGAAAACACTGCGACAGAAGGCTGTGGAGGCCAGGTCATTGAGTACATTTAAGACTGAGATAGATAGGTTCTTGATTATCAAGGGGATCAAGGGTTATGGGGAGAAATGGGAAAATGGGATTGAGGAATTTATCAGCCATGATTGAATGGCAGAGCGATCAGGCAAATGGCCTAATTTCTGTCCAATGTCTTATATAGTCTATGCTATCCCTTACAACATAAGAAACTACGCATGGGTATCTTGGTATTGAATGTAACAAACTAATAGCTAACTACTCCATATGGGCATTCCGTTTACAGGCACATAAATGTCTGGACTAATATTAAGATATTAGATTATATCAGAGCAGTGTGTTTTCAATAGCATGTCATGCCTCAAGTGATCTTAGGATAAGATTGAGATATGAGATCATTATATCCTCATGTCATATCATATCATGAGTATTTCTCTTAAAGGTATACTGACCATGAGATAGAACATGACAAAATGGTAGAGTGGTGCATTCCATATCCACATCACAAATAGATAGCTTCATGTGGAGACATATGTGTGACAGTGAGTTTTGAGAAGATTTGTAGCTCAGGTTGAGGTTCTGGATGTGAGTTTACTCGCTGAGCTGGAAGGTTAGTTTTCAGACGTTTCGTCACTATTCTAGATAACATCATCAGTGAGCCTCCGATGAGGTGCTGGTGTTATGTCCCGCTCTCCATTTATCTGGTTAGGTTTCCTTGGGTTGGTGATGTCATTTCCTGTTCTTTTTCTCAGGGGATGGTAGATTGGCTCCAAATCAATGTGTTTGTTGATGGAGTTCCGGTTGGAATGCCATGCTTCTAGGAATTCTCGTGCGTGTCTCTGTTTGGCATGTCCTAGGATGGATGTGTTGTCCCAATGACCCAAGAATGGGTACCCTATGAACACAGTCCGCCGATTCCTCAGCAATAAACCCAAACAAACAGACAAAACGGGCTCAGAAACCATAACCACTCTCCCCTACATCAAAGACATTTCCGAAATGACTGCCAGACTACTCGGACCTCTTGGCATCAGGGTAGCCCACAAACCCACCAACACACTAAAACAGCAGCTAATGAACTTTAGACCCTATACAGATAACAAACAAAATGAACGTCATCTACAAAATATCTTGCAAGAACTGTGACAAACACTACATTGGACAAACAGGCAGAAAGCTAGCCACCAGGATACATGAACATCAACTAGCCACAAAACGACATGACCCACTATCACTCGTATCCTTACATACAGATGAGGAAGGACACCATTTTGATTGGGACAACACATCCATCCTAGGACAAGCCAAACAGAGACATGCACGAGAATTCCTAGAAGCATGGCATTCCAACCGGAACTCCATCAACAAACACATTGATTTGGAGCCAATCTACCATCCCCTGAGAAAAAGAACAGGAAATGACATCACCAACCCAAGGAAACCTAACCAGATAAAGAGAGAGTGGGACGTAACACCAGCGCTTCGTCGGAGGCTCACTGATGATGTTACCTAGAATGGTGACGAAACGTCTGAAAACTAACCTTCCAGCTCAGCGAGCAAACTCACATCCAGATCATATGTGTGACACTTTATGTATAACAGTAATCCTAATCTTATCAAGCTGTACTGTAAATGTGGCCATTACCAAGTTAGTCTGCAATCATGGACCTTGGGATAACATCATTACACTGTTACTCAACAAAACCAGCTAACCCTGGGTCTTAAATTTAAATTAGGACAATCATGCTTCTGCTATTATGATTTTGATGAATTATATCACAGAATCCCTACAATGGTGAACATCTGAAAGGAATCCTCACTCATTAATTGCCTGGTAGTAATAACAAAAGTCTTTGATCATACTAAATAAAGTAATGCTAGGTTAATGGGACTTTCATATTTAATTACACTTTGCTCTGTTTAATCCAATGGTCCTGTTGTGATTAGTTTGGCCTAGTTAAGCATCACATAATTTGTATTGAGCTTTTCTTTTAAAAAAAATAGTTCAGAGGTGAACTAATTCAGGCAGTTTTAAAGTCACTCAAATATGAATGGCAGATCTAATCTTCTGACATGAGCTTGGTGTAAAGCAAGAAAGATCAGTCTGATCTTCTTTAAACTCACCATCGTAGAATCTCTACAGCGCAGAAAGAGGACATTCGGCCCAGAAACTGACAGTGACCCTCTGAACATGCCCCACCTCATACCTACAACTGCACAGTTACCCTGGTTAACCCACCTCCATATCCCAGGGCATGGTGGGTAATTTGGCATGGCCAATACACCTAATCTAATCTTTTGACTGTGGGAGGAAACACATGCACTCACAGGGAGAAGATGCAAACTCCACACAGACAGTTGCCTGAGGTTAGAACTGAACCTGGCACTACAAGGCAGTGGTGCTAACCACTGAGCCACTGCTCTCCCTTCATAATGAGTAGGTATTGAAAACTTTGATATAATATTTCTTGTACTACTGTGCTGAAGTTAGCATTCAAGTGTGATAAGTCACACCTTTGTGAAACATTATTTCTGCAACTCTTAGTAATTTGTACCGATTTTAAATAGGCACAAGTGTGAAAAAAATCCAGAGCAGTCTAGGAAGGTAATTTTGTTTATTCATAGCACACTCTTCAAACCATTCCGTTTTCATGGAGGTAATTCCAGTCCTGAAAGCAGACTGTGACGTACAAAGAGACGATTCAGCTGACCACGTCTCAGCCGTGATTATTGTTTGACCCAATCCCATTTTCCAGCTCTTGCTCTTTGTGACGTAGGATGGCTTTAGCACTGAATGCAGATCCAAGCACTTATTAAATGTGTTTTTGCCTCTGCTACCCTGTCAGGCAGTGAATTCCCGATCGCTCTCCCCACCCTGTCTCTGGGTGGAAAATAAACCCTCTCATTCTCTAATGCCCTACGATTAACTTAAATCATGCCTCCTAGCTATTGGCTTCTCTAGTCTTCCTATCCTCTCTATCCAGGCTTTTCAATTTTAAATGCCTCAGATAAAGCTCTTCAGACTTATCTCTTGCAAGTAAAGTAACTTTCACCTCTTCAAGCTGTCTTTAAAGCTGAAATTTTCACTTTCTGGCAACATCCCCATGAATCTCCTCAGTATGTGCTGTGGTCCTGTTACATCTTTCTGGAATGTGGTAACCAAAACTGACCTAACACCGGTTTTATGCACTACTAGCATAGCTCCCTTGTCTTACTTCTCTGCTTAGATTAATAAAGGAAAGTATCATACCTTGCCAAGGGAACCAGTGAGTTTGATGGCTCAGCACGGATTCAGGAAAACCTCAACTGTGTGGGTTCAATTCTTGTTCTGGCTAATGTGGCCTAATGACCAGCCTCTCCACGCTGTCCCTGTGAAAGGGATTACAAACCACCCACCCACCAAATCTGCCAAGAAAGAACAGCTCAGGATAAAACATCAGACGATTCCACCTCTGGGGCAGACCACACAAACTGCTACCTGTTTTGGTCCCATCAGGGTTCTGCAGTCACATTCTCAAAAGATACTGTCGTTTTTCTGCAATTCTCAGATATCCACTGTTTATTGTGTATTCCATTGTCATGCTGGTCTTTCCCAAATGCATTCCATCACACTTCTGCAAATTGCCTCTTTCCTGCCCACCTGAACAGCCCATCGATATCTCCCAGTAGTCAACAGCTTCCTTCCTCATTATCAACCACAAAACCAATAGACAATTTCTTATTAAAAATGTAGGGCAATGGTTAAGTGTTGGATTTTTAAATCCAGAAGCGAGTCACTGTGTTCCGTGGCAACCCACTGGAAATAACCAAGTCAAGAAACATCCACTAAACATAACGCTTTGCTTCCACTGAACTTATTTTGGATTCACTCTTGTCACTTGCTATTGGATCTCATGTGCTTTCACTTTTTGGGTGAGTCAGCCATTTGATGCCTTGCCTAAAGCCTTACTAAAATTCATGTTACCCCCATTAAACTTTTTAGGTTAATCAAGTTAGTTAAACAGTACCTACACTTATCATATCCATGCTGATGTCCTTTGCTAATCTGTGCCTCTCTAAATGACAGTTTCATGTGTCCTTCAGAATTTTTCCCAATAGTTTTGTGCATTACCGGAGATTAGGCTGAATCACCTTTAATTACACAAAATATCCCTTCCTCCCTTTTAAACCACAGCATTACATTAACAGCACTGTGCCTGTAGCCAGAAAGGATTGGGAAATGATGGTCAGGGTCTCTGTACTTTCCACTCTTGTTCATTTCACCAGCCTGGGATTCATGTAAACGAGGCCTGGCAATTTATTCACTCTCCAAGATGCTAAACTCTTTCTCCTCCATCCAATATTTCACACTCTTTATTCTGAACGCCTGATTTGTTCCCATCTTTGTGAAGAAAGATGGAAAGTATTCATTAAGAACTATATCTACATCCTTTGCTTCTGCACAAAAGTTACCATTTTTTGTTTCCAATCAACCTTACTCTTTGCTTAGTTATCCAAATTATGTTGGAGCCTTGTACGTGAAGCAAACTGATATCCATTAAATGAGTACGGGTGGCTATAAAAAACTGATTTTAAGAAACTTTTAAAATATAAAAGTGCTGTTCTAAATTTTTGGGCCATTTGCTTGGTGATTGATATTACATTAATGAAGGATATGAGGACAGGATTATCTATGTTGGGACTTATGAAAGAATGATTCAATAGGTAACAGCCATGGCTGGATGGGAGCATTGAATTAGGAGAGTGAGGATTCACACCAGAGGCTTGAAAGTCAAGGATGACTGGCCAGAACAGGACTGAGGAAGTGCTGTACTGTCACAGGTGTCATCTTTTGATGAAACAGGCAAGATGAGGGTCCAAATGTCTGCTCAGATGGATAAACAAAAATTCTAAAGCATTATTCAAGTACAAGGGAAGTTCTGGGAATACAGACTGTTTTGACCCCTCATTAAAACCAATCCCACTGTGAATTATTGAGTTGAGTGGTTTAACGTGTACAAATTGGATCAGCGATTTGTACACTGTCATGATTAGTACACTTCAAAGAGTAGTTCAATGGTAATAAGTTGCGTTGGATGTCCTGAGGTTGTTACATAAAAGCAAGTTCCATCTTTGTCAATGATTACTCAATGAAGTTCACGATTTCCTACCTGCAAATGTGGTTCTTTGGGGTCATGTCCAGTGCCATTGTTCTGTGAGACTCCTCATCCAAAGGGGAATGGCTATCCGGTTTGGAACCATCCCGTATGTATTTGTTCCCTGGAACAAACAGAACATTCATATTCTTAAGCTGCCTTTGCAAGAACTGCTTGGTTTTGAGGTTTCCAATTACAGCAAAGAATTCAGCAATGCAGATAGGAGAGCATTTCCTCACCAAAGGCCTGCTCTGTTTTGAAGAATCAATTTTAACAAGGCTTTTCTGCAGTGGTTGCAAGAAAGTACGACGTTTAAATACAATATTGATTCTAATTGTGTCATTAAACAGCACTAAAATCAGTGGGCAGGGAGGAGAGAGGTGGACCTATTTACATTATAATGACATTGTCAATTCCAGCAAAATGATGCAATTTTGAGCCATTAATATTAGATAAATCAGAGAAACTGACTGGCAACCATGTATATATGGGGGAGTAGGTAGGTTGAGTGAGTTGGCAAATAGAGGATAATGTGAAAAAGTGTGAACTTGTCCATTTTAGCAGAATAGTAAAAACAGCTTTATGTAAATGGTAAAAGTTTACAAAGCTCAAAGATGCAGAAGTAGCTGAACGTCATAGTGCATGAATTGCAAAAGGTTAACGTACAAATACAGCAAATAATTAGGAAAGTTATTAGAATGTTGTCATTTGCTGCAAGGAGAATTGAATATAGAAGTTAAATGATTATGCTTTAGTTATACAGGCCATTAATGAGACCAGATCTGATAATACTGTATATCATATTGACCACCTCGTTGAAAAAGGATAATAGTACAGGAGTAGCAGTTCAAAGAATATTTATTAGACTAATATCTGGAAATGGCTGGTTGCTTTATGAGGGAAAATTGGACAGGATAGGCTGGTGGAATGAGCTTCCAGAGTAAGTGAGGGATGCAGGTACAGTTATAATGTTTAAAAGACATTTGGATAAGTACATGAATAAGAAATGTTTGCAGGGATATGGGCCAAGGTCAGGTAGATGGAGCTAGTTTAGTTTGGGATTATGGTCGGTGTAGACCAAAGGGTCTGTTTCCATGCTATATGACTCTTTTGTATCTGGAGTTCAGAACAGTTTGTTGATTGATTGAAACATGTATAATTTTGAGGGGCTTGTGGACAGAATGGTTCGCCTTGAGGGAACATGTAGAACAAATGGTCACCATTTCAAAAAAAGTATTGTCCATTTAAGAGACAGGTGGCTCTGCTATTGTTTGGAGCCTCTTCCTTGGCTTAGTTAATTGTCTACCACCATTAATGATTGGATGTAGCAGGGCTGTAGTGTTTTGATCTGATCAGTGGTCATAGAATCACTTAGCTCCATCTAAGGCATGCTGCTAAGGAGGCAGGTATCCCAGTTTTACCAGGTTGGCAACTCATTTTTCCTTCTGTCCGGTGCCGCTTCCACATGCTGCCCTGCATGCCTCATTGAACCAGCTTGGTTCCCTGGCTTGATGGTAATTGTTGAGTGAGGGATGAGATTACAGCCTGTGGTTGAACAATTCTGCTGTTGTTGATAGCCAGCATCCCCTAAATGGACAATGCCTGGTTTTCAGCTGCTGGACTTGTGTTGAAACTATTCCATTTAGCACAATGTTAGTGCCAAATAGTGTAATGGAGTATGTTGTCAGTGTCAAAATGGGACTTTGTCCCACAAGGTCTAAGAGGTGGTCATTTTGCAATTCATGCACCATGACACTCAGCTCCTTCTGCATCTCTGAGCTCTGTAAGCTTTTACTATTCATATAAAAGCACAAAACTGCCATAGAGTCAGATGCATCAATGGCAGGTGGATGGATGAGAATGAGGTCACGTAGGTTTTCTTTGTTGTTGGTTTTCCCACCACCTACAGCAGGTGAAGTCTATATCCCTCAGGAAACTGGAAGCTCTCTGTATCTACCTTATTGAACTCCTGATAGAGAGAAAAAAACAATTGATCTGTTTGTTGTTCCTAATGGTTAAAGCCTCTCAGTTTATGTTGTCATCGACACAAAACTTTTGTGGTTTCACTTCTAGCTTATTCTACATTGTTTGTATAGAATGAGACCCAATATGTGCATCAATCGTGTCTAAACAGAGTTAGACAAAAGCTTAACACAACTGCTTCATTTCCGAATTCTGCTACATTGAGAAAGAAACCTAGTCTTTTGTTGGCATCCTCATGCTACTGGTCACCAGTGCTGCCACTTCTAATGATGGAGAATCTGTACCCAAGATCTCTTTGCCCCTCTACCCAATTTAGACTCCTTTTTTCAAGGAGTACATGTACCCCATTTTCCTGCAACCGAAATGCACTATTTATTTACAATTAACTTCATTTGTCAATAACATGCCCAATCTGCAAGTATTTTGGTGCAATTGCCTTCGGTGTTAACAATATGTAGAAACTGGTATCATCCACATATTTTGAAATTTTACTTCCAATTCTGAAATGTGAATGGTTTGTAAATTGTGAACAAAATAGTTTCCCACACAAATTCCTATGGAACAAGCCACCCCTCACCTTTCAGCAATCTGCGTATGCATTGTGTACTTTGTTTTGTAACAAGGCTTCTGTTTGAGGAGAGATTGAGTAGACTGGGACTAGACTCATTGGAATTCAGAAGAATGAGGGTGGGGGTGGAAATCTTATAGAAACATATAAAATTATGAAGGAAAGACATAAAGGTAGAAGCAGGGAGGCTGTTTCCACTGGCAGGTGAAACTAGCACTACGGGGCATAGCCTCAAAATAAAGGGGCAGCAGATTTAGGACTGAGCTGAGGAGGAACTTTTTCACCCAAAGGGTTGTGAATCTGCAGAATTCTCTGCCCACTGAAGCAGTTGAGGCTACGTTATTGAATGCTTTTAAGGCAAAGATAGATAGATAGATTTGTGAACAGTAAAGGAATTAAAGGCTATGGTGAGAGGGTGGGCAAGCGGCGCAGAGTCCACAAGATGATCAGTCATGATCTTATTGAATGGCAGAGTGGGCTCGAGGGGCCAGATGGCCTACTCCTGCTCCTATTTCTTATTGACTGCTTTATTTGACCATGTGGCACCTTATTAAAGGACTCTTGATAATCTAAGCATTTTACATCTACCTCATTATCTTTCCCCACTGTCTTTGTAACATCTCAAAAGAACACATTTGCTCAACCATGACCTTCCCTTCTAAAGTGCTTGTTCATTATTGTTTATGATGTACTTTTGGTTTCTAAAGGTTTTTCTATTACGTTTTGAAGTAAAACTTCCATTATCATTCCTACTGTTAAGCTCACCTGCCTATAGTTCCCTAGAGTTGTTCTTTCCTTTCTAAGTATGAGAATAACATTAGCTGTCCACCAGCTCTCCGGTTCTAATGATTTTTTAATTTTTATATGCTGCTCGAAAGGATTGCGCTGACTGTTTGGCAGAGGCATTGCCATGGAGAATGCAACAATTAATGATCACTGACACTTATCTACCATGCTTTCTTTAAATGTTAAACTAGGCAGATTGATTCCGATCGGACAGGATGTTAGCTCACTTCTTCAGACAGTGAAGGCTGCTGCCTGTTTTGTTGAGTTGAAACAGGTGCAACGTATGCATATATTCTGTATACAATGAACAGTGCCGTGTGTATTCAAATATGTAGCTTCTATTACACACAAGTGTGCTACACCACACAGCCAATTTAACCAATTTGTCAATTTGACAGTGAAATTAAATTTGCATCACTGTGGCATACCTATTTGGAAATGACACTGGCAATAAAATATTACAACCCAAATATCATTAAGTAATACAATGGTGCTGTACAGCAGCATGTTGTTTGGCCATCAATTTTGCACTGGCTCTTTTGAAGAGGATTTCAATTATGTTCTTGACAAATAATTCACAGCATTCTCACTTGAAGGCTTCTCATGAATCCTTTAAAACACTTACATGGCATGGAATGCCTCAAGTCTGGCGATGTTTTGAAGTAAACATGGGTTATATTTGAAAATCTCTTTTACAATGAATGATCAAATTACAGAACATGAAAGCATTGCCACAGCAGGTTTAACAAGATTAAAAGGATTGAATAAACTGTGCAAGCATCAAGTTATGCTGTTTATCCATTGTAAACCTCAGGGCATCTCACTGTTCCCTGCCACCCCTGAAATACAGCCACACCTCCAAGGGATATGAACTGACACAGAGAAAACAATTAAAGCAGCTGCCTTTTTGTGGCTGCCTGCAGGCTCTTGGAATGAATTTGAACACTGTGCTCTTAGTGTGCTCACGCTCCTTGAGTAGGTAGGCCAACTCAGCAGATATGAGGAGGCGAGGTTGTGTCTTTCTCTGCGTCATGGTTGACAAGCACCTTGGCATTTATTTCATTTTCTGGAATTAGGGATGGGGAGGGAGCGAGTAAGGGAGCAATCAAGGGACGGGGAGGGAACGATCGAGGGAGCGAGCAGCAATTCCATAAATTTTACAATTAGATGCTCTCTTTCCCAGGTTAATGCTACAACAACTCTGAAGCCAAAGAGATGTGTTTTTTATCCCCCCCAGGGGACTTCCAGGAAGAGTAGCAAACAGCATCATAATGGCAAGATTCTACTCTCATTGTCTGGAGGTCACCAACTCAAACGTCCAAGGAGCTTGGCACGACTACTTTGCAAATGAAACCATTCTATGATCACACCTTGGGCAGGGACCACAGGGAGATCCAAACTACCACTGATCCATGCTCTAGGCCACTTTGTTGATGGTTGGAGGGGGCTTTTCAAGAATCTCTCTGACACAAACGTACCTCCCTCTAATTAATTCAACAGAAGCTTAACCACCAATGTTCTCACTAAAACGGGATTCCCCATCAATTCCATCTGTCGAACATGATTGCTGAAGGGAGGCTGAGTTGAGCATTTTCATGGGGCCCATCTCAGCAGCGCAGGTCACAAGGCAGAGGTAAACAGAAGGCCTGACTTTACCAGGCAATAGCCATCTACCGTTCACTGCCTACTTACCGGTTAGAACTCGCTCATCAAACATCCTGTAGGAAACAGAGACAAATAAAAAAAATGAATTTGGCGTTTACAAAATGCACAAGCATTTCAATCAGCACAAACCTTCTGATTTAGCAACCGAAACTCAATTACAATGAGTAGCAGGCCAACGGCTGCACAACAGAGATGCTGTGTGCAAACATAATGAGGACGCGCTCCTGATGTTATTGTCCAGGTGACCAGCAACTGAGATACACATTACTGTAGCTGCGTACCCCAGCAGCCAGAAACCAGCCACACAACGATATGCAAACCTTCTGGTTTTAGTTTCCTTTAGCAGAACACAACTTACGATGCGCCCTTCCCCAGACTCACTGTAATACAAGGCCAAGTTCAATCCACTGGTGGCTCAGATCCTATGCAGGAGGCCCTTTAGTTTTCATTGGAAAGAGCTAAGCTACTGGTCATAGTACATAGGTGTGAGGTTATACACAGTTCGTTATAAATCAATCCTCCTCACTCTTCGATTTTCAAAGTTTGTAAAATGTATTTGAAATGACAAGACCTCCCAGCCTACAATGTGCTATATGACTCTGACTCTATGAAGGAAAAACAGCAGCACCTTTTGTTTCAATCAACACAGACCCTGCTGGTACCCTGTGGCTCACGTGTAGTCACTTTGACTGTCTGGTTTAAAGTTGCTGAGAGTACCTTTAAATCCGGTCACCATGGCTGGGGTCTTTAAGCCTCTTTGGGGGCAACGTGCAGATGACAGTGCCAACATTCACACTGCTTTGCAGTGTGCCAGTTTGGTGACTCTATCCTACCATCGGATCACATTTTCTGGAGATGGAATTAGAGGTGACATGCCCTTGAGAAACAGGTAGCCAAATACCTGATGATTAAAGACCGCCAGAAAGATGATTCTCGTTCAGGCGCCCTCAAGTTGACCAAATGTCTGGAGGTAATCTCCTGATGGTGAAGCTCAGGGCCAGCACTCTGGCGCATGCTTCGAGGGCTTCCTTGAAATTAACTGCAGCCCTCCACAATAGTGGCCTCAAAACTAAGGCCCCCTTTCTGTCTTTCACCCAAACTGCTGCTTCTTTGGGCTGGTGAGCCTATCGTTGGACGCTGATTGGTCAATTCACAGAAAATTCTTGGTGACTGTATCCCACACAGTGCCAGGTCTACTCCATTTGCCTCACTTGGCCCCAACATCAGGGTAAATCCAGCCCCCACATAAGAAGTTTTAAATGAAGAACTGCAATTCTCACACTGGTGCCAAGCTTAGCTCAACGCATTCCTCGGGTTTGAATTCCATGACAACCAGCAATCAATAAACATCATACAGAGATGAACTTACTGCAGGAGATTGTACTACAGTTGGTTTTTGAGTAGCTCTGACTGGATTTAAACGGACAGCCAAGAAACCAAAACTATGCTAATAAAAGTATGACATATTTGTCACAGGTACAGTGCCCCCTCTTAGCACCAAGGCGACATAGCAAAAAAAACAGTTCGTTCAGCTTTGCCTCATCTGTATTCCAGCACATAAAACCAGCAGCAAGGCAAAAAGGAGGTGCCGGGAATGCTGCATCCATGTGAAATCCCAATGGGATAGTAATGAGCAGAGACTCACTGCTTCTGTACAAGGTTCTTAGGGAAAATTGGTTGGATGTCTTTGAACACCCCCTTCTGACCGATTGCAGAGTAGAATTGATCATGAGTAGGACACAGGCACTCTGGAACCAGAGTCTGGTTTGCAGAAAAGTGCAGTTTGAAAAAGCAGGAAATTCCTTCAACATCTACGATGATCTGTCAAGTAAATGGGGCTGTGGCATTCCATCTGCACAATGCAGTGTGTTTTGCTTGGGGTTTGTTTCCATAACTAATGACCTCAGAGTAAAAGGCACAATCCAGCTTAAAAGCCAGAGGCTAATCAGAACCAAATGCACCCACTGACAATTGATGAGATTGAGTGAGATGTCAAACTGCACAATGAAGTCAAAGGGCAGCAATATTTATCCATTGCAATCAATCCTGTGGACTTCATTCATAGAGGTCTAAAGCCTCACTTGAACCGCTTTATTTCAGCAGGGGCATCAGCTGGCCAATACAATTGGCATAGCCGACACTGAAGCGAAAACCAGCCAGTATTCTAACTCCTGATCCGTGAGCACAGAATGACTCATGTATGCTGCCTTAGACTCGGCTGTTATGTCACCTGTGAGTGAACTGCTCACTGGCCACAACTCCCGAACCCAGCTTACCTTTTAATAACAAACCGAACTTTGTGTCTTGCTTCCAAGATACGTTTCAGTTTGGGAACCCCATAGGTGCAAGGTCGCTTGAAGGGAATTCCTTCTGGTATCCCTATGATTTCCACCGCCTCTGGGTCGCAGGCAATCTTCCTGTATGGAACAGGAACCATATGATCCAAACCTAAGGCCTCAGCTACAGAAAACACAGATGACAACAGTTTAAAATATGTTAACATTTACCAGCTTGCTGAGCAAGGCCTGGGCATTTGTACACACATCATATCATACAGCACAAAATCAGGCCATTCAGCCCAACTACTCTATCTTGGTGCTTAGATTGCCCTCAAGCCTCCAGCTTTCTTTCCTCTTCTGGGTCAGTCAACATTACTCTATAGAGACAATAAAGATTGCAGATGCTGGAAGCCAGAGTCTGTGGAAGTGAAGCTGGAAAAGTACAGCAGGTCAGACAGCATCTGAGCAGCAGGAAAGTCAACGGTTCAGGCCAAAACCCTTACTGTATAATTCCCGATCCCTCATGTGCTAACCTTTCCTCTCGAAGTATATCTGAACTGTTCTCTTTTAACCACTCCCTGTGGTAGCAAATTCTACATTCTCACCACAACCCTGCTCAGAGGGGTTTCTCCTGAAGTAAATCGCTAATTCTTGCATTAATGAGACACTAGGTTGGCTCTTCCCTGCCACTAAAAACACACTGGCTGTGTCCGCCAAAAGCTTATTTTAAAATTTTAAAAGACCGTATTTGTTCTAGTCAAAAATGGTTTTTGGGAAGAAATCACTGAGGTATACAGGCGCAATGAAAAAGTGTAAAACAGGCAGTAAAGTGGACACCTGGCTGCCAACTAGAGGGCATGGCAGGCAAATTAGAGGCAGTGGGTCTTGATAGTAGCGTTAATTATACTGTTCTCACCAAGGAAACTCAGCAACATCACCAAATAGACTTACTCACTTTTGTGCTGCACGTTTCTTGAACTTTCTTCACTTACCCCACACCTCCCTGAGATCTAGCTTAATAAATAGATGACTTTAATCTCAACAAATATCGAGTTCGGTGTTGGGGGGAAGAGAGTGGGGGTGAGGGGGCTGGCTGCAGGGAGAATGAAATGAAACTAGAAATTTTTAAAAGGAATGCAAATTCTGCAGAAGTTCACTGTTCTGATTTTGCTGTCAGACCTCCCCTGGCATTCACCCCATCTGGCTGCTAAACCTGACAGGACCCCTGGAGGGCACAGCTCCGAGCAAAAACATCACAGGTAGCTGCAGCAGCATATTATCTGCTGAGGTCAACCTGAGAGCAAGTGTAATTAAAATTGCAGTTTCCAGCTTAATGGCTTAATTTTTTTTAAAAATTGCTTTGCAGCACCAAAGATTGACACTTGGAAGGGTAGTATCTGTTGTCTGAGGAACTATTGTTCAATTTGAATCAATGAAATGAAGAGGTATTCGTGCTGGGGAAACACAGCATTTTGTTTTCAGGGACTAGATTGAGTACTTTCAGGTTAGTCACAAGATGAATTCATAGAGTGTACTGCAGCATGCAAATGAAAACAACTTGTACTTTGTCTCTTTCCCCAGGATCTAATTTTCACAGTCCTATTTTGTGAACAAACATTTCTGGGAGAAATTTTAAGTGTGTGTATTTTAACTAATTCCTTTTAATGAATGTGACGTGTGGGGCAGAGGATCAGCCAATGTGTTGTAACCTATACAGTCACACGCTTTTAATGGTACGTACAGTTATATCATCCATTTCAGGATTAAATATAGACAATACATTCACATAAATATATACCAACCGCCATCTGAAACATTTGTAAACTCTCCACTTGGTGAGCACAACTAAATGGTGCTTCTTTAATTCCATATTTTAAATATAGGTCAATGCTATATTTATGAATATTGAAACATAGAAACTCAGCAGGCTGGAGGGAGAAACAGATTTAATGTTGAGTCAATGTGACTTTTCTTCAGTTCTTCACTTCTGAAGAAATCATGAAGGATTTGAAATGTTAAGTCTGTTTCTCCGCCCACAAATGCTGCTAGACCTGCTGAGTTCCTCCAGCTGTTTCTGCTTATATGTCAATTCTCAGAATCCACAATATTTTGCTTTCATTAGAGTGTTTTATTGACTAAACTGTGTCATGATGACTCTGCGAACATCTCACCTGACACAATTAGTGACCAGAAAAGGATGACAAAATCAGAAGTTACTTGACACCAGGTGATAATCCTATAGATTTATTTGAACACACCAGCTTTCGGAGCATTGCTTCTTCCCTGGGTGTAGTGAGAGAGGTGTCAAGACCCAGAATTGAAAAGTAAAAGATCAAAGAATCATACAACTGATGTGAATGTATTGAATAAAACAAAAATGCTGGCTCACTCCCTCCTGTTAAATCTTTAACCAGTTAGAAACGTGATGCAGGTCTCCACTGATTAAAATGCAAATCCCAGAATTTCTCTCAAGTCACTGCCCCAAGATAACCAAAGGTTTTATCAATGTATACAAGAGGTGACATCTCAGGCCAGACAATGCATTTTAGGTGCGAGGCTGTGTTTAGAATCTGGATGTGTTTTAATCTGGAGTCAGACTGGTTTTACTTCCAAAGCAGGAATTTATAAAATGCCCCATTGACTGTCTGTGTCTGCAAATTGTGTGCTTTTTGAACAAAATAGAATGTATCTAAAAAATACTGTTCAAATAAACCTGTTGGACTATAACCTGGTGTCATGTGATTTTTGACTTTTATCAGGCGATGAAGGAGCAGTGCTCTGAAAGCTTGCTATTTCAAAATAAACCCATTGGACTATAACCTGGTGTTGTGTGACTTCTGATTTTGTCCACCTCAGCCCAACGCAGGACCTGAAAAGGCCAAACAGAAGACAGAGAAACGATCTCACATGCAAACAGTGCCATTATTTACACAGTAACCAGCTGGTAAACCTGTGGCATTGGTTGGGAACTGTTTTTGGACGATGAATCAACATCTCACAGCACTCACAGCCAGACTTACTATGCCCCAGGGCCTGTGCTGACCAAGGCGCAGTGCTTTTATATCAGTGCAAAACATACAATGGGGAAGGAGATGGTTAATTCTATCCAGAACCTATTTAAACCAAGCTGACTGTAATGAGCAAGCCTGAGCAGTCCTGCTGGGATTCTGCAGCCAGGCTGGCTACACAGCACTACTGCAGCAAAAAGCATCTGTGGCAATCTAAATTAATTTAGATTCAGTATTTTTATTTTTCTTGGACAAAGTATGCAAACTTCAAGACAGATAGATAATCATTCTAACACATTGTGCTTGTTTCACTCGTTCATTCACCCAGCATCAGCCAACAGGAACACCCTCCACTCTGTGGATACGGGTGGAAAATTACCCATTTAAGCCTTTGGAGTAATGTTGTTAAACATGTTTAAAAGAACATTCTACAGATTGGAACATTTCAGATAAATGGATGGTTACACAGGTAATTATCATGCACATGGACTGACTACAGCAATTTATGAGCTAATGTAGAAAGATTTTATAGGAAATCTGCGGAGAATATACAGACTAGATTCTTCCAAAATTGATCGCTCCTCAACCAAGTCTCTCATTTCCATTCACTTTGGCCAGATGAACAGAACTGGATTTTAAGTCAACAGCGTAATCCTGACTAAAAAACTGTAAGAAACCCAGATTACGACTGCATCGGAATTAAAAATCAAGCCTGTATGCTGCAAAGTTGTAACTTGGGGATCTACCAGAAGCAGCTCACATTTTCCTGGCAGCCACATCATTTTCAAATCCCTTCCTTAAACAGTAGTATTCTCAAACAGACCAAAAACACAACAATCAAAATTGCTAAGTCTTAAACATTCAACTGCCTGATGTCTACATGACATAGCAATAACAGCTTTCATTCCAATATTTTTCAGTGGCATTATCTTAGATGAACACTACTGGTATTGCGTGGATTTGGCCACTTCTGCCAGTATGTGGTGTTGAGATAATTCTCCTTTGTCTTGGCAATAACTAGTGATTAGTGGTAGAGGATACACCACAGAGTATTTACAGAAGAGGAACTGTTCTTGGATAGCAATAAGATTTGTTACATTTGATCAGGCAAGGTTATAATGAGAGCAGCTCCAGATATATCTGCTCCCTCTGAAAGCTCGAGTAGAACTCAGGTCTCCACCCACAGACTGTGGGGCATCGGTAAAATGAGGGGTTGAGCCAATAACACTTTCAGAACCATTGCCCTATACGATATCTCTTCAAAGCTTGTTTATTTTGCCACAGTTAATCCGTTATACAATCACATGCACATCTGTATGACATGGACCACATCCCGGTCTCTAACCTCACTAATCCAGGTGGTCTAGCTTTTCCACACTTTTCTCAGAATCACCATCTCTTTGAAAGAATGGGAGGGCTCGAGATAGGAGATGGTCGATTTTGGTGGGGACCTGCAGATTGCTTCTCTGTTAGAAGTCAGGGGTCCGTTCTGTTCTTCGTGGATATTATGATTGATCTGTTACCTTAACTGGAAAGCCCTTAATCTCCTGAATTTCCTTCCTGGAAGGCAGCTACTCTATTGAAAGAAATACTTTCTTCCATGTGGCATTCCTGTATTTCTGGGTGTGGCAAACACTTTCCAATTGGAAGAGGTAATCTCTGTCTACAGCATCTTGGATGCTTACACCAGGCAGCTTCCTGGACCTGTGAACATTGGACTGGCTCCAATGGAGTCATAGGCAGCTCACTCTCCTCAAATTGATCAGCAGGCTGGAGACCTTCAGGCATCTATTGTGGGTTTAACTGCGGAAGTAGGCTTTTCAGACACTCATCATGCCCCTGAAAGATTGCTGCTCGTTCTGTACTGCTTCTGTCCGTTGACTGTTCTGTTTTCAAAGACAGAGATTGTGGTCTACTTAGATGTTGAGGAGGCCATTTGACAATGTGTCACACAGTAAGCTGCACCCATGGGTGTTAGAGACAAAGGTACTGGCATGGATAAGGGTTGGCTGACTGGCAGAATGTAAACAATGGAGATCAAGGGATCTTTTCTCAGCATGGCAGCCAGTGACTTATGGAGTTCCACAGGGGTCCACATTGGGACCACAACTTTCACATTATACATTAACGATCTGGTCAAAAGGACCTGAGGGCATCGTTGCAGAGTTTGCAGATGACACAAAGATAGGTGGAGGGACAGGTAATGTTAAGGAAGCAGGGAGGATGCAGAAGGACTTGGACAGGCTAGGAGAGTGGGCAAAGAGTGAGATTATACACTTCGGTCAGAAGAATAGAGGAGTTGAGTATTTTCTAAATAGGGAAAGCCTTCAGAAATCTGAAGCACAAAGGGAATTAGGAGGAGTCCAAGTTCAAGGTACCCTGATGGTTAAGACATAGGTACAGTGGGCAGTTAGGAAGGCAAATGCAATATTAGCATTCATTCAAAAGTACCAGAATAAAACAGCAGGAATGTACTGCTGAGGCTGTATAATGTACTGGTCGTACAGAAGTTGGAATATTGAGAGCAGTTTTGGGCCCTGTATCTAAGGAAGGCTTTGCTAGCCTTGGAAGACCAGAAGAGGTTCACAAATATGATCCTTGTCACATAAGGAGCGGCTGAGGACTCTAGGACTGTACTCAATAGAGTTTAGAAGGATGGTGGGGGTGGCAGGGAAAATCTGACTGAAGCTGAAAGAATACTGACAGACCTTATTGAGTGGACATGGAGATGATGTTTCTAGCAGTAGAAGAGAGTAAGATCAAGGGGCACAACCTCAGGGTGAAGGGTCAACCCTTTGATTCCTTCAGGCAGAGGGTAGTGAATCTGTGGAACTGATTGAGTATATTTAAGACAGAGATAGGTTCTTGATTAGTAAAAGGATTAAAAGTTATGGGGAGAATGCAGGGGAATGGGGCTAAGAAACATACGATTCGATGGTAGAGCAGGGTTAGTGACCTGAATTCAGCTCCAATATCTTGGTCTTATGAACTTTTCAACTAGTCTTGTGAAGTTTGTGACTACAGCCTCTCTACTGACAACTTTGTTGATAACTGTGTTTTTGATGCTGACTGATTGTCGGTGTCTTCTTAAAGTGGCAATGCTTTTAAAGTGGTAAACACACTTGAATTTTTTTTAAGAGAAACTCAGGAGGTCTGGCAGTATTTGCAGAGAGAAAGCAGAGTTAACATTTCAAGTCCAGCGACCCTTCTTCAGAACTGAAGAACTGTTGTTTTCTCTCCACAGATGCTGACTTTCTCTGGCAACTTCTATTTTTGTTTCGGACTCCCAGCATCTGCAGTTCTTTGTTTTTATGCTTTCTTTTTATTCTTCTGAATTTCTTCTCATGCTGGGAGTCAGATTTCATCCACTACAACCATGTGGGAATTTCCCAGGTGATCATTCCCTGACCTCTACCATTACAAGGTACTGGGTAAAAGGCTGTTTGAGGCACAGTCAGTTCTGCTATAACATGTTTCTTCAACGCAAAGTGGCTTTAACTCAGTTGAAGAATTTAGACCAAAATTTGTAGAACGCGAAGTTACCTTACCTGTACTGGCTAGTATGCGATTTTGGCCCCATTAGTTTAAATGGAGCAGCTACTGTGGGATTTTCTTATACTGCGAGATTGCACAAGAATGAAACTATCACGTTATATCAGAACCTATTGCAGTGTCCTGCCACCGGCTACTCCTTTGTCTTGGGCCTATCGAGTGATTAAAAGTAGAGGATATACCACCATAGACTCTGTACAGGAGACACGCTGCTCTGGATAACAGAAAGATTCATTGCAATGACAGCAACTAGAAGAACTACATTTGGTCAAGCAGACTTATTCAGAGCTTGGGACCTGCTACAGATATATCTACTCCATCCAGAAGCTGCAGTAGAACTCCTTGTTTCTACACACAGGCTGTGCACAGCCAATGTAACATGAACATTAACCCCTTCGGGACTATGACTTAATTCACTACTTTCAGTCAGTGCGAGTTATAAACATGCAATGAAAAGTAAACTGAACTCATGACTCACCGTATCTGCTGTTGAAAAGAATCTGCACACATTCCCTCAGAATGTTGATATCTTCCGTTTCCTTTATATACAAGTTCCATTTCTCTGTGAAATAAGATCAGAGATACTGTAAATCTCTCCTACTCGGGAAGCCCAACGAGTAGTGGCCTATGGGTGTCCAGGGACTCTTACCATGTACAGCCCCCTCCTGTAGAGTGTTCCCATGCACATGTTCCCTGTGCCCTTGCCCGTTTGCAGCAGTAAGATGGGGGCATGGGATGGGGGCGGGGGGTGGTGGGGTGCGGGGAAGGTTGGTAGATTCATGTGTTGCATTCCAGTCAGGGCCTGCCCCAGTTGGGGGGCATCTGGAGGGGACGGGGCTCCCCACAGTTTGCCACAATGGGCTGAAGGAGGTAACTGGGCTTATTGTAAAACCACAGGGTCTTCAACATCCATTGGAAACGCAGGCCCTGAGGGGCATTATTCCTGGCTCTTGCTTACAGTGCCTGATCTCTCCTTAGTAAATCAGCTGGGAATGACAGGACTAAAATAGGGAACTCGCAGCTAACGGAATCAGCAGCAAAAGCGGCATCCCATCGCTCCATGTTGCAGCAATTAGATTAAGTCTTAATTAAGACCGTTTGTAATTAAGAAAACCTGGACAAAACAACAGGAAACACAAGTTAAAGGCCCTTCAATGAACAAACAGGATATCACTGTGCTCAGAGAAGAGTACAATACTCATTCCATGGGTGAAGGGCCACATGCAAGATGGAAGAATTTACATTTAAACAAATATATCACACGCTTCAGATCTCCAGAAAATGCCTTGATGCATTACAGCCAATGGATTGTTTTTGGATGTGGTTATTGTACAGGAGCACAGCAAGGTTCCACAAACATCAATGAGATAATGACATGTTTGTTGAAGTATAGAAGCTGATCAGGAGAACTCCTCCCTGTTATTTTCAAATAATGCTGTAGACTCTTTTATGGACATTCAAGACAGCAAATGGAGCTTTTGTTTGACACAGCCTTTCTGAAAGGCAGCACCTCTGACAGTGCTGCACTCCTGCAACACTATGCTGAAGTGTCAGCTGAAATGCAATGCTTGGTCCTGGTCTGGAGTTTGAATCCAGAGCTTTTCCTAGCTCGATGATGAATGGTACCTTTAAGTCAAACCAAAGAAGGTCCACACTAACTGCAGGTTATATATAATCCCTGCATGCAGGTGCATTAAGTTGTAGAAAGTAGTTGCCCACTTGCTTTCTACCACAACCACAAACAGAAAGACAGTTTTATTTAAAGCTGTTCAATTTTATTTCTGCCAGTAAGCATGCAGTCTGTTCGAATCCTTTCAATACGCTGTCCAATATCTGTCCTAACTCTCACCTAGGGACCTGCCTCTGTTATTCAGAAAATCCTGTGAATAGTGATGAAATACTAAGAGCAGTTGTCTACTCATGGACATGATGAACTGAGGATTGTAAGCCAGTATCTGAACCAAGTACTCTGGGGCTTGGGTGGCCCGGCAGTGTAAAACTCACTCTGCGAGGTCCCAAACTGCGTCCATCAGAGCAGCACATTACATTCCCCACACCAGCCACCCTGGGGTTGCTCTAAATGATGCTGCCAACCTGGAGCCTGTTGTCTCCTTGGTACTACGCACCTCCTGGAACCCTGCAGTCTCAGCTCAAACGTTACGCATTTCATCTCCTGGACAAGCTACACCCACACAAAGCCAGCCCAGGGATTACACCTGCAACAGTGTTTAATGAACCTATTACATATAAACACAGAAAATGCTGGACAAATTCAGCAGATCTGCCAAAAGGGGAAACACAGTTAGCTTTTGATATCAAGGACCTTACTTCAGAATTGAAAGCTGGAGAAACGTCTGGCGAGGAGAGTAAAGAAGATGAAGAACAACAAGAGTAAAGGACAGGGGGTGGAAGAGATTTAAAGGAACCAAAAGCAAAGGGAGTGGTAATTTTTATGGGTTCATAAACAATAAAAAGAGTGGGTGTGGATGGCAGAATAATGAACAGCTGTGAGGAAGGGAAAAATATCAAAGGATGAAATTAAGACCAGCCCATACAAAAAAGAAAGGAAACAGCAAATAAAAGCTTGTGGCATGAAATTGTTAAACTGAATATAACGTCCAGAGGGCTGTAGATCACCCCATGAAAAGATATGGTACTGTCTGGTTGCCAATTACCTCACCAACTCCCAACACAGTTGTCTATTGACCTTCTGCTTATTATAAAGTTGGAGTATGTAATGAATAAGAGGCATCCTCTCTCAACCTATGCCAACAACAGTTGACTCTTGTGATGCGGTGGTAATGTCCCTCCCTCAACACAGGAGGCCTAGAGGCGCAATAACATCTCTGACCAGGTGGATTCGATGATAACACCACCAATAACAGACACAGAGAAATGGTGTATACAAAGTAACTGAAGATCATTTAAACAGTTGTCAGGCTGTCAAAAGAAACAGGCAAGGACATGTTTTTGTTACTTTAGTCAAATAGAATCATGAGTAGCTTGTACTGAATCCCTGGATCACTAGTTGGATTGACAAACCAAATCGATTCTGGTACTACTCTACAATCACTTGAAGATGCTCTGAGAAAGCAACTTCTTCAAATGAGGATTTCTGGCCTGCATTTCTGGCAAGGTTTTTTTTAAAAAATTCATTCATGGGACGAGTGTGTCACTGGCTAGGCCCAGCATTCACTGCCCATCGCAGAGCATAAGCTAAGAGTCAAATGCAGTCCAGGCCAGGCAGATTTTCTGAAGGGCATTTGTGAAACAGATGGGTCTTCCTAACAATCAGATTCATGGTCATCATTAGATTCTTAATTCCAGATTTTTTACTGAGCTCAAATTCCAGCATCTGCTGTGGCAGGATTCGAACCCGGGACCCCAGAACATTACCTGAGTCTCAGGAGTAATAAAACAGAAAGAACTGCGAATGCTGTAAAAACTGGATTTGCTGGAAAAGCTCAGCAGGTCTAGCAGCATCTGTAAAGAAAAAAAACTCAGTTAACATTTTGGGTCCGGTGACCCTTCCTCAGAACCAGCCCCGAAACGTTAACTATGAGTTTTTTTCTTCACAGACGCTGCCAGACCTGCTGAGCTTTTCAGCAACTTCTGCTTTTGACTCAGAATTAAATAGTCCAGCGAAACCATTAGGCCATCATCTGCCCCACATGTTTTTATAAAAGAAAGATCCAAATATACTCTGATATGAAGTCGTTGGGACTGAAACGTGATGTTCACATTCACAGAATGTTCTGAATTACTTTTGAAATGCAGTCACTGCCGAGTAAGTGGCCATATGTTGTACAGTCAGTAGGTAAATGCAGCATTAAAATGTGCATACTGCAAAGTTCCATTAACTGCAATGAGATCAAAGAGCAAATAACTTCATCCAGTGAGAGCACAATGATTTTTGGCCGTTCTCTGCCCACTTCTTCTTTGAAGATGAGGTGTGCTGAGTTTAATGTCTAGAAGGCAAGCAGGACCTGGGCTTAACCGTGCCTTCGTTATAACAGCACTCGGTCAGTTCAGTAGCAAAGTATCAATCTACATTACATCCACAAGGCCCGAGATGCAGCTACAAGCCGCCATCTTTTCGATTCAGGGGTAAATGCCTAATTCTCCGATTAATTTCTCATTTTGATTACACTGTGTCGCATCCATTAGTCTCCATTTAGCCCTCATGCTTAAACAAACATTTGTAGGTTTGATATGATTGTGGTAGAGATGACAGCTCTAAAAAGATCCCAGTCATACTCTTCAAACCTTGCTCTAAGTATTTATTCTCTTTCAAAGGTTGTGGCACCTCCTGCAGTCAGGTTGGTGTAGTAGCCTGTCTACTGTCTCCGTTCAGTACCCACTCCTCTCAGATAAATCAGGACAAGGGCCGCTACCAGACCATGTATCCAGGCAATCAGAGACAGTGCTCCTTGCTTCTGGTCACACTGGCTGATGTTTCACTCACCTTAGGCCAAAGGCACACGGCTGCATTGTAACCTCCCGCAGCAAATGCTGACAAAGCCCAGGCAGGGGAATGACCCTGCACCGTTTGGGGCCGATCAGTGACTAATTCAGGGTCCAGGGCCCCCGGAGAGATATTCCGACTGTAATTTGCATTGACAATCTTTGTCAGACAATCAGGGATATAAGACAAAGTATCCCAACTGTCACTTTTACCCCATGCAGAAATAAAGCAGAAATTTACTGAGCTGACTCTGACCAAATGGTAATAAAAAACAAAGCAGTGTGGTTGCTGGATATCTGAAATAGAAACAAAGTGCTGGAGAAACTCAACAGGTCAGGCAGCATCTGTGGAGAGAGAAACAGAGTTAACGTTTCAAGTGTGATGTGGCTCATCTTCAGACTGAGGGGGTGGGCTGAGAAAAGGTTTTTTTTGACATTGTTCACAAGAGGGGCATGTGGAACGAACGGCGAAGGGGACCAGAGTAAAAGACAAAGGGAACGCTAATGGCAGTAGGGGACAGATCGCAATGAAGAATGTGCTAATAGCAGAAAATCGATTATGTGGACATACGAAAATTGGGAGGAGGCCATTCAGCCCCTTGAATCTGCTCCGCCATTCTGCAAGATTTTTACTGTAACTTCAAATCTGAAATCCTACCTACTCTGATGATCTTTCAACCCCTTGCTTAACAAGAATCTATCTACCTCAGCCTTAAAAAATATTCAAGAATCAACTCTGCCGAGAGCAAGCCTGTTTAAACAAGAGAAAAGATGATGGCACGTGTTTCAAACTGAGGACAGAGCTCATTCCTTGAAGTGGTTGAATTCAGTGAGGAGTCCTGAATGTTATAAAGTGTCTAAGTGGAAAATGGGTTACTGTTCTTTGAGATGCAAGTTAAACTGTGCCCACTGCATTTTTCTCCCGAGATGCCTTCTGTGCTTGAGACCTAGTAATGAGGGTAGAACGAGAGGATTTTAAAAGTGCCAAAGGACGCTGTTCAGCCCATTATGTGCTTACTCTCTGGAAGAGATATCCACTGAAGCCCATTGCACTGTACTGGAAAAATGCTCTTTTCAGACACTATTACGGATCAGCTTCCACCTGCTTTCTTGGCAGCGTCCCCATTCTAAATAAAACACTTCCTCCTATCTCTTCCTCTGCTCTTCTGGGCAGATTTGAGAGTTAATTTGCTAAAGCAGCATTTAGGAGAGTTGAGAATTAATTGAAAATTGCCCAGCCCGCACCTTTATTACTTTGCAGGGGGCCTTTTTAAGATCTGGTGCGTTCCAGTTGTGGGAGGAGGAAGGAATGCAGCAGCAATACAACTGATGGACCAGAAAAATCAATTTCTCTGCAAAGAGTGCAGTGAGGTTTGCAGGGGCACACTGATTAGACACAGGGATAGGAACTAATGCACCGTACTCACTAACAGCCCATACACTTCATACTCCACAGGATGGTTATTAATGCACCTCAGGAAAGATTACAGAATTAGCACAATGCAGAGAATAGAACTAATCTGCCTTTTCCCATCTCCCTGAGCACCACTTCCATCAAAGTAATCATCCAATGCTATCTTAAATGCCTCAACTGAACTTGTCTCCACCACATTTCCAGGCAATGCATTCCAGGCCCTAACTACAACTCAACTCGTGATAACTTCTCTCTCACATCATCTCTGCTTTGTTTGCACATTCACTTTAAACCTATGCCCTGTCGCTGTTTCTTTCTGGGAACAGCTCCTCCTCTATCTACTCTGCCCAGTCCTCATCAAGGCTCAAAGAGGAGCATGATTGTGCAGCTTGATAAAACAAGAAGCTAAGACACATTCCAATGTCTGCACAATACCATACAACAGTGGTTAAAACATTCTGTGACCCCTCAACTACAGGGCCACTTGATTATTCCAAAGGGTCATGCGTACTACTAGCTGTATTGAAGCAGCCACAGATGTCCTACTCTACAATTGAACCACCTCCAGAAACGTCAAGGCAGAGATCCCCTACAAAGGCACAGATGAGGCAGGGGCTGTGCCTGTGATAGGGTTAGCACTGCAGGGCTGCATGCAGGCTGTTCTTGCCATCGCCCATACTCCACAGCAGATAACACAGACTGCTCAACAGCAGAGTATTGCACAGACCTTGCACATTCCTCAAGTCTAACACTGCAGAACCACCCTGAGCAGTGGAACAAAGCTACCGGCAAGAACTGCAGTGATGACTGACGGGTGATCTTACACCATCCCGGCAAAACACTGAGCTGGTGATTCCCAAATCCCAAAGTGGTGCAGCAGGATCGATCAGTCTCACTCAGCACCAACAACTCAGCTCATGGTCCTTGCTCAAACCTAGCCCCTTGGATTGAGCTTTTCTGCCCAAGTATGCATTCAGGTCTGATCCTGGGTTCATATAGGGAAGCAATTACAGAATCCATCACTTCTGCGAAGGAAGATGCATTAGTGTGAAACTGTGCTCTGTGTATTATTGCAGTGTGACCAGTGTACAACATCTTCTCCAATAGGGATCACTGTGCAACCAATTAAACACAGCATTGCAATGACACAAAAATAGGTGCTTGATCATAATGCTATCTTGCTGTGATCATCTTGTCTTTATTGACTGTTATTGTATTCGCAAACCTGTGAGGCATCATGACAGTTATAGACAGGCAAAATAAATACCTCATTCTACCTCAGTGAGGCCATTGCATGAAAATGCTTGATGGGCAAACACATCTCCATGACGACGAATGGAACAATACAATTTGTATGGCATTGCTTAGTGGGTGTCGTCGCTTCTGTGACTGTTAGCTGTGGCTACACATCTAGATATTTAAATTAATCTCTTCTGCAGCTGGTATGTCCCAGCATGTCCACTCCTGTCCCCAGGTATTCACATTAATCTTTGGTGCTTACCTTAGCCATTAGTTAGCGAGAGGATTTCTTGTACTC
This sequence comes from Stegostoma tigrinum, assembly GCF_030684315.1. Taxonomy (NCBI): domain Eukaryota; kingdom Metazoa; phylum Chordata; class Chondrichthyes; order Orectolobiformes; family Stegostomatidae; genus Stegostoma; species Stegostoma tigrinum. The sequence continues at coordinate 9,899,873 of NC_081380.1, forward strand.
TTCCTGTAATGTCTGTAACGACCCTCGCTTTAATTTATTAACATCTCGGACATGCTCCTTCACTTGTGGGGAAGTGTTCACACTTGGAGTTCATTTTACTTCTGCTTCACGCCAACCATGAATGCCTCTTTCCTCCACAGACCATTTCCAGTCAACACTGCACAGTCCAGGGCAGGACTAATGGAACTTGGGGATTTAAATCCATTACCACCTCCTTCAAACAGCAAACCTTACTAAGCTGATGTCTCTGCAGATATACATTGTGGTGCACACACACATTTGAACAAAATCTCATTGTACAGATACAAGGTCTGCAGGGGAGCAGAACTTCTGGATAAGGCAAACTCATTGTGCAAATAGAGGTTTCACCCCACGGTGGTTTCCAGATGAGATGTCATCAGCAGCATTAACAGGATAAACATCATTGGGTCAGAGCAAAGTAAAAATTTTAAAAAAGTGTTTAAATCTTAAAAATCATAAAAGAACTGGTCATATCAATAAACTGTAAAGATTTAAGCGCATTCAAACTCAACCTGGTCCCTTGGATTTAGTAGATACAAACGCAGAATGATTAGAAGGTCTGTTCAATTCCCAGCTGTTCTTCAGTGCTGACCATCAACCATTGAACCTTCAGCGCATGATGCTGGTTTGTCAACAGCAAAGTGTTTCACTGAGGCTAAATGCTTACGTTATCTCCTGTAATGTGGGGAACTGGGCATAGATACCCTGGTATTGATGAATCCAACAGACATTTATTACATCTACCCACAAATCTTACATTCCTCAGGCACATACATGTCTGAGCTAACATTAAATGATTAGGCTACAAAGGAGGAGCATGCATTCAGCAGCATGTCATGCTTCAAGTGATCTCTGGGTGAAGTACAGAGGCCAGTATGCCATTACCAGGTCACTCTTTATTTACTTGTGCACAGTACATTGGCTGTGATCAGCCAGCTTAGAGACAGTCCCCTGAACTGAGGAGACTCTCTGAATCCCCTGTTTATAAATTCATTCACAGGATGAAGGCATTGCTGGGATAGGCCAGTATTTACTGTCCAAAGGGCAGTTTAAGAGTCAACAACATTGGCTATGGGTCTGGAGTGGCATGTAGGCCAGATCAGGTAAAGATAGCAGTTTTTGGGACTAAAGGACTTTAGTGAACCCATTGGGATTTTCCCCCCAATTGTTAGTCAGGGCTCCCTGATTGGGGTTGTAAAGACCTCAGTCAGTGAGATCCACCTAGTTCCAATCCCTACACTGGGTAAGCTGAAATAGAAGATCTTTACAGGTCACAGTAGGATATCATTAGCATGTTTCTTAAAACCTTTCTAACGGAGAGACACAACAGCAAGAATGAAAAATAGCTAGGAACTAAGTCCCCACAGCTTGAATTTTAGCAAGTTAAATCCACAGTACATTTAGAGTCATACAGTTATACAGCACAGAAACAAGTCCTTCACTCCAACTCATCCAATGCTGACCAGATATCCTAAAGTAACTAGTCCCATTTGCTAGCATTGGTCCATATCCCTCTAAATGCTTCCTGTTCAGGTGCCCATCCAGGTGCCTCTTAAATATTGCGATTGTATCCTCCTCCACCACTTCCTCTGGCAGCTTGTTCCATAAATGTGCCACCCTTTGCGTGAAAAAGTTGTTCCTCAGGTCCCTTTTAAATCTTTCCCTTCTCAATTTAAACCTATGCCTTCTAGTTTTGGACTCCCCTACCCTGGGGATAAGACCTTGGCTATTTACCTTGTCCATGCTCCTCATGATTTTATAAACCTCTATACGGCCATCCCTCAGCCTGTGACACTCCAGGGAAAACATCCCCAGACAATTCAGCTTCTCCCTACTGCTCAAACCTGTCTACCTTGGCAACATCCTTGAAAGGGCTCAGAAAAGATTTACATGTTTAACAACATCTTTCCTACAACAGGGAGACCATAATTGAACACAGTATTCTAAAATGTCTGCACCAATGTCCGGTACCACCACGACATGACATCCCAACTCCCTGACTCGATGCAGTGATCAATGAAGGGAAGCATTCCAAATGCCTTCTTTATCGCCCTGTCTACCTGCGAAACCACTTTCAGGGAACTATGCACCAACACCTCAGGTCTCTTGGTTCAGCAACACTGTCCAGGACCCTACCATTCACTGTACAAATCCTTCCCTGATGTGCCTTTCCAAAATGCAACACCTCATATTTACCTAAATTAAACTCCATCTGCCACTTTATAAAATTTATTAACTCATTATTCATAGAAGCAGTAAGGTGACTTAAATTCTACCCAGACCTTTTGGGGCAAAATGGAAATTGAATAAAATGACAGGACATGGCTCAGCTGTGCTGCATCTCTGCTCCTAGGTAAGGAATGGCAGTCTACAATTCCCAAGGCACTGGGCCCTTCCAGGACTCTGGATGTGGGGAAAATTACTCCCCAAACCCTACACGTTTACCTTCTCGGCAGAGAAATTGTTAGGTATAAAAACAAGGAAGCTGCACCTCACTGGGTATTGTACATATGTTGCAAGATCAGTGAAGTGGGTATGGCATGGAAGTGGTAACAATTCCATCAGAATGTCATTTTTTAAAAATTTGATCGTGCATTGCCAGTATTTGTCACCCATTACTAAGTGCCCTTCAGCAGGTGGTAGTGAGCCAATCCAGAGGGTAATTGGAATTGACTCATATTGGTGCAAGTCTGGAGTCACATGTAGGCTAGATCAAGTAAGGATGACAGATTCCTTCCCCGAGGATAGTTGCAAGCCAGACAGCATTTTATAACGGAGATAGCAAGAACTGCAGATGCTGGACTCAGAGGCAATATAGAGTGGAGCCGGAGGAACACAGCAGGTCTCTGATGCTGCCTGGCCTGCTGTGTTCCTCCAGTACTTTATAATGATCTGGTAGTTCCATGATCACGACTGATGAGATTAAATTTTTACATCTGATTTATTGACTCATTGATTTTAAATTCTCTCAGCTGTTATAGTGCGATTTGAAACCCTCTTTGCAACATTAGGTTGAGCTTCTGGATTACTATTCCAGTATGACCTCTACATTATTATTGTTAAAACTATAAAGGCACTGGTCAGACCGCAGCCCGAGTACTGTAAAACATTCTAAAGTGGAGGCAGTCTAGAGAAGGTTCACTCAGCTGACGTCAGGTATCAAGGGACTGGTCTCAAGGATGAAGTTAAGTTGGTTGGGTCTGTACTCATTGGATTTTAGAAATATGAGAGGCAATGCTATTGAAACATACAAGATTCTTAGGGGGCCTGATTGTGTAGATGTAGAGAGATTATTCTCCCTTGAGAGACAGTCGAGGACCAGAGTCATAATCTCAGAATAAGGGTCGCCCAGTTCAGGGACGAGGAGGAATTTCTCCTCTCAGAGAGCAATGAATCTGTGAAATTCATTACCGCACAGGGCTGTCACGGCCTGGTTATTAAGGCTGAGATAGACCGATTTTTAAATTGGTAAGGAAATCAACAGTGATAGAGGCAGGGAAATGAAGTTGAGGATTATCAGATCAGTCACAAACTCAACGAATGGTGGAGCTGATCCAATGAGTTAAGTGACCTACTTCTGCTCCTCTGCTATATGGTCCAAACTCATTAATAAACACAAGTGTAAAATAATCTTTCAAAGGTTGCCCGATCCCCAGTGAAACAATGGGTTAGAAACTGGTCTTTCTCTGGGTTCATGCCCAACTCAGGCTGAATTGGAAAAGTGTAATGAATGCAGGCCATCTCAATCTAATCTGGAGATCTTTCTGGCGCATCAGAAATTTGGCACCGATTGTCAGTATCACTCAGAGCGGATGTTTGGTGTGGGTAATGAATTGTAAATATCAGTAAGGGATAATCTTCAGAGACTGGGGCCAAGAACAGTGTGCACCCAGTTTTATGCTGAACCTGATGCACTGGACCTGGCTGATCCTGACAGGAAGTGGCTCAAAAGTGACCACTGTTCAGCATTGCAAGCTTTCCTTTGAATGAGGTAAACACAAAGATATTTTCACTCAATATATACCAAATCAAAATGGCACCAAATATATTTAGACTATCTCAATCCACAGTGACTACAGGAACACTTCAGTCATGTTTCACAGTTTCCAACTTTACCCTTTTGGAAATGTTTATTCATCCTTGTGGCCACTTCTGTAATTAACTTTGAGGTTCAGATTCCCTTATGCCTGTCCTAGATGATGTTTCAAGATTCCCTGTGTTACATCACTCTGGGGTAGCGCACTGGAAATAGAAGCTCGCTAAATTTGGAATGGTCACAGAGGTTAAAAATTTTACAGGATAATAAAATGTGAGGCTGGACGAACACAGCAGGCCAAGCAGCATCTCAGGAGCACAAAAGCTGACGTTTCGGGCCTAGACCCTTCATCAGAGCTCCAAGATAATAAAATGTGAGGCTGGACGAACACAGCAGGCCAAGCAGCATCTCAGGAGCACAAAAGCTGACGTTTCGGGCCTAGACCCTTCATCAGATGTGTGCAAAATTCACCAATTTACCCAAATTTCAGACCGAAGTTAACAGAAAGCATGGAGCATGTTTCTGTGAATAGCAAGAATTATTATATATTACACAGACAGATTCTGGCTACAGGTAAACAATTATGATTCATCTGCATATGATTCTGTTTAAAATGCTAAGCCTCTTATAGAACATCTACTTGTACTACATATTCTCTACACGTACGTACATGTTCTTTTTTAGGGTGTGGATGGTGGGAAAGAATGGGAAGGCAGTTCAGCGGTCTCTGTTCAAAGGTTTTACTAAATAGTCCTTTTGGCTTGGCCTTCATTCTTCAGCCAGTTTCATTAGTGTGCAGGTGGCATAGAGCAATTAGTTTGCACTTATGAAGTCTCTGACTTACTGGTTTAAAAGCTACAACTTACAGAAACTGACAGAGGAAATCAACTGGCTTTCTTCAGGCTTAAGGATTTTTTTTAAAAAAGTACAGAATAAAAAGACAGCTCCTTCCTTCTTGGAGGTCTGATGGCTTCCACCAAACATTCACATGCTCAAGTCAATAAATGTGGCGCCGGAAAAGCACAGCAGGTCAGACAGCATCTGAGGAGCAGGAAAGTCGACGTTTTGGGGCAGACCACTTCTTCAGGCCCCGATGAAGGGTTCCAACCTGAAAAATCAACTTTCCCGCTCCTCAGATGCTGTCTGACCTGCAGTACTTTTCCAGTTCTACATTTATTGACCCTAACTTTCCAGCATTTGCAATCCTTACTGTCTCCATTCACATGCTCAAGCTGTTCAGCTACCTGGGAGCCAATCACATGGTTGTTGGTAGGCAGAAGGATTTGTCATTGGTCTACAGAACCAATAAGCTACTTGTTGCTTACCGAAACTCCCTTTATTCACATCCCCAGGCTCCTGTTAATCTGCAGTTATTCCTCTACTTCTTGAGCAAACAGCAGTGTACCACAGCGCTAACAATGAGTGCCAGCTAAGTTGCTTTGAAAAGTGTAACAATTCCTTCAACAGTCCTTAGTGTTAAAAAAAAACACAAAAAACCTTCAGATCTGCAATTAGTCTGCCCTCAAGTCGGCCCATACTTACAGGAATTGATTCAAAATTATAATCACTACACTCAGCCTACCTTCTCTGGAATGTAGTCGGCAACACAGCATGTGATTTCAAAACAGTTACTGACAAATTTTACTTGGCAAAATTAAGCTCAGCCTGTCCTGCCTACTGTGTTAATCCTTTATTATTATTATTACTACTACATCACCCTCTAACTGCAGATTATCCAAAAACAGATTCTTATCGGTGATCTGTTAATATCACTTAGCAGGTAGTCAGTAGATGAAAGGGATTGACCGTTTCTGTGACACTGCTCACTCAGACTGGCTCCAATTTACTGCACCTCCCTGCAAACTACAAGTAGATGTTTTATTCTCCTTTTATTTGACAAGCCTCATTGGAAAACAAGGACCCACAGGATCGGATTTAAAAAGCGGTCCAAACACTCATTCAGCTCATCACCCAGTCTTATCCAAAAAAAACAATACAGCAAGCTATCAATACTGGAATGTTGAAAAGTATTATATATACGGCCAGACAAGTCTGTTATTTAGCTAGAAAATTCCAAAACTAGTAACGCTGAACAACCACTCTTATCAAAAATGTATCCAATGTCCCTCAACATTTTCAGCACTATCTACAGCCACTGACCAAACTGCTTCACATCATCTACAGATAGTCAGTGGGACAGAGTAGACATTGAAACGATTTTCAAGGATAAAAACAATGGTTCTAGAAATTGTAGCAAGAAATTGTGCTTATAATTCTTAAGTATCTTCCTTGACAGTTAATTTAAAACATTATAATACAGTAATTTATAACATAAGTTAAATAATAACATCCTCCAAACTAGTGGTTTCTAGTGCAGTACAATTTCACTATACGTCTATGCCCCTTTAGTCTATCATCTCACCACCAATAATCCAATTCCCAGGCACTGGAATTCTCTACATATACCCCATCACCTCTCATAATGCCGATCCTCTTTTTAGACTATCCTTAATCTCTACCTTTCTCAAGAAACATTTTGGTCACAATCAAAGCACTCACATGAAAATGCATTCTCAATTCAGCCTACACTGACCCCATAGCTCGTGACTGATTTCTACAGGGCAGTGAGTCGAAATTCTGCCTGCTCAGATTTGTCAGTGTAAGGCTGTTACAAAGAATTTCATCTGACACTTGTCCTACATCCAGGGCATTCAGTCCTATTTTGCACCACACAGATCACATTTAGTATCATTTCGTGGGTTTTCGCAGCTGCAGATGTGACTTTTAAGTGTGTATAAAGCTTAAAGAACAGTAGCAATGCCTTCTTATGAATCACAGAGTGTCTAGCTGTACTGTACCTTTTCTAGACATTGTTACAATGGGGGTGGGGAGGATACTTCAGTTCCCCAACTTTCAAATTCCCAGTGGATTCATTTTCTTCTAAGCATGAGGCTACATATCTCTCTAATAAAAATATAGTCAGCCAATATCCATTGCATCAGTAAGAAGTCAATTACAAGATTTTTTTTGAGTAAAAGCAAAATGTAATTTTATTAAAAACCAGAAGAACTGCGGATGCTGTAAATCAGGAACAAAAACGAAGTTGCTGGAAAAGCTCAGCAGGTCTGGCAGCATCTGTGAAGGAGAAAATAGAGTTGACGTTTCGGGTTCCGAGGAAGGGTCACCAGACTCGAAACATTAACTGCTTTCTCCTACACAAATGTAATTTTATTATTTATTAATCCCAAGATAATATAATAACTGGCATAGACACACACAGGTACAAAAGGTAAAAAGGATAGTGTCCAGCAGGACACTAAAGGAAGATGAAAGGAATATTTGGCTTAGTGTGTCATTAAAGGATAAGGTTTTAACCAGAAGCCAGTGTTTAATTAGTATCTTGGGACATCAGCAGTAGTGAAGGTTTCCATTGTCCTTTGAGTTTTCTCTGAATTATGTTTCTTTTTATTTTGTTGTATCGCGGCACAGTTTCCTTCTCAAGATGCCAAGTGAATTTTTGTTTTCTAACTTCCTGGTTCAAATTCTGCAGACAAAAATCCATCTCCCTGATGTGCAGAAAAGCATCTTCTTGAAATACAACCTGGTTTGTGTGTTTCCATGTTTGAGTTCATTGTTTCCAAGCTTGACAATTGTTGATGATTTCTTTCATCTTCAACATGTGAAACTGATCAAATAAGTGAAAACGAAAATAGGAAATAGGAATCTAGACTGGGTGGTCTAGTTTCAGGGGTCTTTTTCTCCCAACCCCATAAAATGTTAGAAAATTGTCTGAATTAAAACTTGCTTCCGCATAACTTGTGTGGTTAGAAGATTGCTGCTGCCATTTTAAGCCAGTGATTTGTCCTTTTCTGTAAACCATTCCAATCTATAAAAATCCCTAATGTTAAAATCAGACCGTGGAATTCGCAGTCGTTGTGACTGTTTTATATTATCACCTGTGCTATATATTACCCTGTGTTCTGCTGTGTATTGGCTCAGCCTATTTATGGTACTGAAACGCTCAGGTCAGGATTTAAACTCTAATACATGCCGATCTTATGAAGTGAGATACTGATTCCAGTGTCTCTGGAATATGGGAGAAAGCAAGCATATTTCATCAACTGGATCAAAATGGTTACAAAGTAAATAACATACCAATTGCACACCTGTTTACTCGTTAGCAAAAAGCCAAATTTATCACAGCTGATACACCAGCTTTATGTAAAATATGGGCCTGGTTGGCTAGAGACTTGCTGCTGCTCTTTGTCAGTGAGTTACAGACGAGAGCGATAGTTTGCAGGGGATAATCACACACATTTTGTTTCACCCTTAAGATGTTAAAGAGTACTTGAAATGTCATAGTATGTAAGGCTCTGAGCCAACTGCTGGAAAATAATTTAATACAGATAGCTGCTTGATGACAGGCAAATACAATGGGCTTGCTTATGACACCAAAAGTTTGCGGCTTGAGGTCACGTTGGTAGGATAAACACCTGAAGAGCTTTTTTTTGGTGTAAGATGCAAAATAAAAGGTGCAGACGGAAGGCTGGGCAAGCCATAATACTGTAAATACAACTGTTATAGAGTGCTCACCAATTATTGATGGGAGATATAAAGATTTATCAGTTCGTCAGCTCCTATTGTAACTCGTATTGTTGTGCAAAGAGTTTAAATGAACTATGTACTATCACATTACTGTCACTGTGAACAATGCAATTAAGTGACCAAACTTAGTAAGCAACACTAGTTACAAGATTCTCTCTTTAATGAATACATAGTTATGGACACCATCTTGACAGCCTCAACACAACTTGATAAATAATCCCAACAAGGAAATATTTGAAATAATTTAAGTTGAGATAATAATGAAGATCATAGATTTCCCTGACAAATCACCACGAGCAGGGCCTTAGTCAATTCTGCAGTAGCAGAATAGCCCAGCCCAGAAGTGTAATAGAAAGCATGTGTTGCACAAACATAACTATGTGGGTGTCTGGAAGGAATCTCAGGAACATGTTAATTAATCTTGGAGGTTAAATACAGAGAGTGTTATTGAATTTGATGTTACTGTTATTGCCCATGAGTCTACTGATACAGTTGGACACTTGATTTCTGTGAGAAGCCTACAGGTCAGATAAGCTGGTACAGAGGCTCCAGATTGAGGGAAAAGTTCTGTTTGATACAGAATACAAATAGATGTCATGGTACTAAAGGAAGAGCAGTAGCAAGGGCAGCTACACTCAGAGATAACCCAGGACCTGCCAGTCTGTACAGCACAACTATACAACACAACAGCTGCTAGCCTCACACTGGGACCCTGGCATCCTACTGCATTAATGTTGCCCATACCCTAACATGCCCCAGCAGAGTCTGTCTGGTATTACCCTGCGCTGCTCCCCTCAATGAAGATCCCATTGCTCCACTGACCAATGTGTCATGATTCCCTCCCCTCTGTGCTCCCGAGAGAACATGCAAAATGTGTTACCTGCTTTATCGTGTACTATAGAAAAAAGGAGCCGCTTTGAAACGTGTGAATGTTGAGAGATGTTGCTGAGTTCACCAATAAACCCTGTTGTATTTTTACCTAGAAATGAGGAGAACACAGTTAGCATGGAGATGGAGTACACTGGAAATATGTCCTGAGACTAGGGAGGAAGCCAGTACATCGATATCCCTATTTCCACTTTGTAGGATGTGACAGCATATTTAGACTCCCCAAAAGATTAAATTACAACTCCCACCTTCAACTCCCCTTCCCCCAGCTCCATCTTGTTTTTAGCCCAGCAATTACAGTCATTCCTTTATGAAAGGACAGGCAGAGAATTAAAAATCAGGTTATAATTTAAGTGTGTCGCGGGGGATGGGGGGAGGGGAAAAGGTTCAATCTGATGTATTTTGCTATTATTGTGGGGTCAAGAACCAAAAGGACACAATGAGGGGTAAGGCAGTGGGAGAGTGAGACAGAGACTATAGACACTGGTACAACAGATACTGCCACTGTCCTGTTCTATTCTCCGGCAATGTAACAGTAAGACAGAGTAAGTTACGTTATATACAATTAGGTAGGATATATAGAAACAGGCCATTTGGCCCAACCAGACTATGTCAGTGTTCGTATCCCATTACAGTTTCCTCCCATCTTTCATCTAAATCTGTCATCATAATCATCCAATTCTCTGTGTTCTGAGGACGGGTCACTTGACCTGGAATGTTAACTTTGATTTCTCTCCACAGATGCTGCCAGACCCGCTGAGCTGTTGTGATCATAATCCTCTATCCTGCTTTCCCTCAGTCTCCACTAACTCCCTCTTAAACTATTCGTTCAATCAGTCCTTGGGGCAGCAAACCCATATTTAACCACTCTGGGGAAGAAAGTTTCTCCTGATTCTCCTTCTGGATATCTTGGTGACTCTCTCACATCAATGGTTATTCTAGCTTGTCTCTTTGTCTGAAGTGGAAATGCTTTATCTACCTGCACTCTATCAAAACCTTTCATAATTTCAAACACCTTCATCAGGGGAGCTTACTTTTTCTCGTGAGAGAAAAGACAAAGCCTGTCATTTCTTTCACCGAGATGTGCCCCCAAGCATTTCTGGGATCAACCTGTATCCTCTCCAATTCCTCTTGATCCTTTTTTTTTTACAAATGCAGATGATCATTCCTGCAAACAGTACTAAGCATATGGTCAGACCAGGGTTTAATACAGGTGTAATGCAGCTTTGTTATCAACTCTATCACTTTAGATAAAGCCTGCTGTTTAGTTTGTAATTTGCTGACCTTGCTAACTTGTGCAGCACCTTTTAGAGACTGGTGTATTTATGTTCCCAGATCCCTTTGTTCCTCTAGCCCATTGAGACTTGCACCTTTCAAGGCTTAAGTGGCCTCATTTCAGTAGCGCCCGACGCTTCACCATGTTAAACTTAATTTGCCAGTTACTCATCCATTCTACAAGTTCAAGTATTTTCAGATTCATCCATTCAGAGATGTTATGACCCAACCCTGGAGCAGGTAGGACTTGAATCCAGCCCTCCTGGTTCAGAGGTAGAGACACTACCACCTGTCAAGAGCCATTCCAGAAGTTCACCATGTTTTGCTAAATTGCTGCAGTTGTCCACCAAATTGGATATTGTTTCCTATTTAATGTCATCTATTAATTTAGAACTTGTTATTGCAAATTGAACACAATGGCAACCCTATCCTCTGTCACTTTCAATACTTTACTCCCCGTTCTCTGCTTTCTGTCTAGCAAACCATACTCCCTGATTCCAGACTCTCTAACCTTATTCATTTGTCTATTACTGCGCTCCTTACTGAAGGCCACTTGCAAATCCAGACAGATTACTTCTACTGCATTACCATCACCTACTGTTGCCTCCAAAAGTAAAAATTCAGCATGCTTGGTCAAATCAACATTTTTCCCTTTAGAAGTTCGTGCTGAGTTTCACTGCTGTATTTTTCATTTGTGAGTTCTTCTACATGCTCCTGATATTCCATTATTTTCCTCCCACAGACAGTAAGCGGACTGGTCAATAATTCCCTAAATGTGTTCTGGCTCCCTTCCTGAGTAGAAGCTAACTATCAGTTCTCTGGCTCTCTGAATGAATAGTCAATACATGTATGAAGGTCTTTGCTATCTGATCTATACACACGTTCTTTCAAAATGTGTACATTACAACCAGACGAGGGGTTTTATCTTCAAGTCTATCAGTTACATCAATACACCCCTCATTGTTGTTAAATTTTAAATGTACTTTTAAATCTTTTCATAATTTGACATGTCAAATTATCCTGCCTCCCTGTTTAATTATTTGCTATTTATGTCATCTCTATACCATTATGTGGTATTATCCTGAGGTTAGTGGGTCTATTCCCATCACAGCAGTTTTTTAAAAATAGATGTAAAACATTTGACTATTTTGTTTTATTGTTCTTTTGATCTTTGATAACTTAATGTTGTTCCTCTTTACTATTAGAATTTTTCTAAACTTCTCTCAATCTCTTATCCTGCATTCGTCTGCTCTCTACGTCCTCTACCTGTTTACCTCTTTTTGAAGCCTTATTTACTCCCTTAGATCTACTTTCATGCACACAGCACTATTAGAATTGGGTTTTTTTCTCTTCTTAAAGCGCAATACATTTACTTGCACATTCTGTTGAACTTTTGTAAAAGATGTTTTGCATTGTTGTTCACCGAATTTGCTGCTCTATTATTTCTCCCAAGTTCAATTCTCAGTCCCTCAAAATCAGCTTTTCTCCTGTATGTTAACTTGATCTTTGTCATAGCAGGAGCTATCTTTAAGAACTACACCAGAAGCTACATGAGCTGCACTATAATCTATATGAAGCATGTGTTAATAAGAACACAGTCTACCATATGAGTAAACTTTAAAAAATGCCATACATCACAATAACCAGGTCAAGGTAGTGCAGCTTAAAAGACATTTCTGGGTATAATACCTTTAACCTGGCAGGTCATCCAGCCCTACAGGATAAAAGATAGGGAAATAGTTCTGTTGAAGAGTGCAGGTTGGAGAGGAAGGAACTCAAGGAGAGGGTGTTGTCTGGACAGAAATTCCATGATAACCCAGGCCCCATTATAGTTTATACCAACATCAGGAGGGGATAGTACAGGTGAGATAAACTGCCTTCATCTGAATACGTGACCATGAACATCCAGACTGACTGCTTCCACATCATGTAGGAAGTGACATGATCAGCTCCTCAAACAACAGTGTCTCATTAACAGAAACACAGCATTAATGCTGAGTGTACTATGAGGCTGTGATCTCACTTTCCTGATCCCAGATTCAACACAATGACAGTGACTCTTAGCTTGGTGATTTGTAAGTTAGTTCCTAATCAGCTCTATCATCTTGTGGGATTAGGGAAGTTTCTGAGGCGGCTCAGTGTATGCCAGAGAGCTGACCTGGACACTTGCAAGGACCTAGCTTTGGAACTGAAGGAACAGGTTCAGGTCCCAGCTGCTCCAGAGGTATGTAGTAACAGGTTGATAGAAATACCTGCCCTGGAGACAGAGTTTATCCACTAAATTTACAAAAAATTAGAAGACTAGAAGGAATAAATTATGAGACCACTCTCTGTGCAATGTTATAGTACCATAGTGATAGCAACTGCATTTCTTGTAAAGTTTTGATTTGCCAAAGTGGTGTAAAGGCAGCTGACCACCACAACCCCTCCCTCACAGGGAGTGACCCGCCCCTTGCTCTCCCCTTCGGCAGAGAGCAAGTGACGCCGCCCCCTCACTCTCCCCTTCGGCAGGGAGCGACGCCGCCCCCTCACTCTCCCCTTCGGCAGGGAGCGACGCCGCCCCCTCACTCTCCCCTTCGGCAGGGAGCGACGCCGCCCCCTCACTCTCCCCTTCGGCAGGGAGCGACAACGCCCCTCACTTTGGTGCAGTGCAATGGATCAGCCTAAATGATCCATATAAAGAGTCTATGTACAAATGTATTCTCCCTGTTTTCTCATTAAAACCTGTTATGATTATGTATGGATGAATACAGCTCAGTGCAGTTAGAGACAGATTCACTTTGTGAAGAATATAAATAGATACAAGATGCTCTGCTTAAATGTAAAAGCTCAGGGTGAGGCAGCTCTAAGTTGGTCTCCCAGCTCCAGCATTTCTGACAACTGGGAAATGGCTTTGCTTTCAATTTGAAGCCAGCTTTAATGTGCTAGTTAAGCCAGGAAGATTTCTTCTGATGTGAATATCTTTCAACTGTGTCTCATTCAACGTGGAAACGAGACTCCCAGTCAAAGGAAATGTCAAGCATTAATAATGCATTGAAGGTGGTTTAAAGGCCAATGGGACACTTGATCCTCTAGCCTGAGAAAGAGAAACACAGTCTGAACCATGAGAAGCTTGGCTCCTGTTGTACAGACATGCCAGCTCACAGCACTGTCTGAGCTGCTGCACTTAGGATGGTTTCCTGCTACAATCCTCTTCAACTGTAGCGAGCCTCAAGGTCCAACTGGTTAGAGGGAAACCACCATCTGTTTAATTAGAAGAGTTTCTTGTATTGAACAATAAATAGTGTATTACAAGCTAGCAACTAACTACGTAAGACATTGTTAGAGAAACTCTGAGGAGGACCCAGTGCTAGGTCACACCCTTATAAGATCATAGGCTGTTTTGCCCACGATCCATATGGCATCATGCAGGTGGGCTGAGCTAATGGCATGCCTCAGTATTAACCCTTTCATGTACAGCAGCTATCAGAGTCATCCTAGGTTAAACAGAACCAAAACTTGAGCAGGAACATAAGACACATTTTGTCAAGTACTCTCAGTACTATTCCTGCTGCTGATGATTAGAAAAAGACTGTTTGAGAGGGGAAACATTGAAAAGGGACCTAAGGGGCAATTTTTTCATGCAGAGGGTGGTGCATGTGTGCGATGAGCTGCCAGAGGAAGTGGAGGAGGCTGGGAACAATTACAACATTTAAAAGGCATCTGGACAGGTACATGAATAGGTAGGGGTTAGAAGGATATGGGCCAAATGCTGGAAAATAGGACTAGATCAGTTTAGGATATCTGGTTATCAATGACAAATTGAACCAAAGCATCTGTTTCCGTGCTGTACAGCTCGATGACGCAATGTTACTAACGTGTGCACACTTTTAGTCTTCTGCACACATCTGATCGGTATAATGTGCTAATCACAACCATCTTGCATCCATATGTATTTCCTGACAACATTGCCTCAATCATAGATTCCTGAGTCCCACTTTATAATAGCAACTGCAACAGCACCCCTGGAGGGAAGCTGTTATTAAACAGTGACAAATTACAAAGGGAATTTCCATTGACACAGGAGTTAAAATATGGAAACCCAGAACAAGAACAAGATGTACAAATTCAAAATGAAAATTAAATTAAATCTACATGCCTTGGTCCAGTTAACTTCTTTATTCAACTCTTGTCTTGATCCCCTGTGTGCACTTCCATTGGAGATTAACAAAAGGTTCTGAAGATTTCCTATTTGTCAAGCCCATTTCCCGTTATCACAATTATTTTTGCTTTGCAGTATTGGTAATGCTCATTGTGTGATGGTAATTCTAGCTCTGTCGCTTCTAAAGGTTCGCGACATGACACTTTCAGTTGAGACCTCCGTTCGCTAGTGGCACTGTTGTGGGAGTTCACTATTGTGGCCTGCTACAACAAAGGCATTCCCTCTGACTCACAACAAGCAAAGCCACAAAAGCCTCACCCACATCTCAAATAAAATTCTCCATTACCTTTCTCACCCCAAAACATACAATTGGTTAAAAAAAAACTGGCACATCACTGCACATTTACGCAACTCTCAATGGTTCTGCAGGATGTCGGGAGGCCAATTCATAATTCATTCCCACAAGTCATTCTGACAGGACCTCCTTCTTGGTTTTCCCTCATGCAATAATCATGGAGTACTGCACCGTTCCACGCAAATCTTAAATGGAGATGCATGCAATATAACGACCATATAGTGCGGACGCAGGTCATTTGGCTCATTGAGGCCACAGTGATCCTCTGAAGAGCATGCCACCCAAACCCACCCCCTATCCTATCCCTGCATTTTCCACCTTACACACTCAGGGCAATTCACCTAAACTGCACATGTTTGGACTGCGGGAGGAAACCCATGCAGACATGGGGAGAACGTGCAAATTCCACGCAGACAGTCACATGAGGATTGAATCAAATCCAGGTCCCTTGGCGCTGTGAGGCAGCAGTGCTAACCACTGAGCCACCGTGCTGCAGTGCTGATATAACAGGGCTTTTCAAAAAGAAAGTTTTCTGTCAAGCACTTACTCAGTAATTTATGTTTTGCCAAGAATCCGGAGTTAGATAAACCACTAACAAAGCGTTACAAACCACCTGTTAATCTGCACTGGTTTTGATTTTGAACAATAATTACTGTTGATTTACCTCTCCAGCACTGGTCACTTAAACAATGAGGGGGTAGGCTTGGTGTTTCTGCAGTAGTGACAATTTGTTATCTTATGCTGCTGTAACTCTCAATTACCTATTGTCATGGCTTCAATTTACATTTTTCTTCACGATAAATTAAATATATTTGTTTTCAGCAATGTAAGAAACTGCCTAATGATGGGTGATCACTATTTGTTGTGAACGATCTTGTGAAGTCCATATTCTCCGGTAGTTTAAATACATGGTTTTTGTCAAAGAGCAGGCTACGCTGGACCTGAATGAGACTGTGATCCGAGGCCAACACTACGTTACCACACAGGTTGGGTGAGTTATGACAAGGGATATGAGCAGGTCCCCTCAACCAAGATTCACCCAAAAGGAAGCTTCCTTTAGATTTCCATAAAGGATGATTGATAGCTGTCTCGCCTCAGAAAATTGGTGGTTGAGGCCTTGTTACATATTCCAGATCACACCCTCGAAACATTTCTGCCATAACCTCAGCGGGCATCAGCAGAAACCCAGTTCAAATGTGTTATCAAAATAACTGCTGAGTTTCCAGCACAATTTTAGAGGTGGAGGAAATGCCAAATTGACTCAGGGAGGTTAAAGATCCCACGGCAGGTACTGAAGAACATGATGCTCTCCCAGTATGTCAGGCTCTATAAATCCTTGCTGAATATTTTCCACATAGAGAGAGAGAGAGAGAGAGAGAGAGAGAGAGAGAGAGAAACAGCAGCAGCAGTTACTGGCCATCCAGTAGAGTAGCTCATTGGTTTATGAAATGCTCTGGAACATCCTGAGGATATAAACAGTGAAATATCAAAGCACGTTCTTCCTTTCTTGACTGATTGAGGTCATCTTTAAATTTAGCCAATGAACTGGTCCATTTCTTCAAGAGCAGGAGTAGAGTTTTTGCTTCAAACTCTGGCTTGCGTTGCACACCACACATCATCCATAGCCCAGCTGAGAACGGGCACCGGCAAGTGCCAGGGAGCCCTGTTGATGCCTACTCAGATATACCAGGGTGGAAAGGCAGGTGGGTCATAGTGGCAGGCTCCTGCACCTATAGCCTGTCTCAAAAGATCAGAAGTTTGCCTGGCACTGTACTTATCTAGTAAACTGCTGGGGCAGGGGCTGGGAGTTAACATGGTGTCGTACTTAAAAAAGTGGCAAAGTCATTTCTATTCCTTAACAACAAAGTACAAGGAGTACAAGCATCACACAGAGTATTCTACAGCGACTGTGCTGAAAATGCCAAGGCTGTTCAAATAATTATCTGTAAAATGTGAGCCAACACTGCAGAAAGTAAGCAAATATTGATATAACAGTATACCCCCAAAATCCGACTAAATGGCACAATCCCCTCCTTAAAATTTTGCAAAGCTATGAATTCCGTCGTTCAGTGTTGGCAGGTTTTCAATTAATATCCCATAACCACAGGATGTTGCTGCCAAAACAGGACAGGCTTTGCCCCTGAGCCTTTTAAATGCTCACTGTGGAATGGAGCTGGTGTGCCGGTCTAGAACACATCACTGGCAAGAAGGATCAAATGGATGACAACAACAACAAAATAAATGGAAAGATGGTTCAGAGGATGTTAGATTTAGCTTTGCAAATTAGAAAGCTGTACTTGTGTGTACAACCATTTACTAGATAATTGTTGAATATTTTGCAAGTTTTTTGCTTCTCTTTAAAGCACTCACAGACTGCTCAGCTGCCTGCACCAGTTGTGTTGTCTTGTCAAACACCCAGTTTTGCATTTTCCCCGAGCGGTGCAAGATGTGAAACAGAATCCTAACGCCACCCAGGCAAGTTCTCAACTTTGCTCGGGGCACCCCCATGGCACGAGGCTTTTAAAGCCAGCAAAGACAATCACAAACTGCATCCCCCTGCACCAGTCCCTGTCATAGCTGATGTTTAATGGCTGGCAGCAGCCACAACACCTGAGGGAGGTACCCGGGGCGCCTGGAGGAAACCCAAACAGGCACAGGGTGAATATGCACACTCCACACGGACAATCACCCGAGGGTGGAATCGAACCAGTGTCTGTAGCAGACGGACATGAATCTGTGGGAAAAGGCACTGAGTCTGAATTGGATTCAATTTCTGAGTCTAATCGGCTCGGTCATCCTCAACTGAGTTAGAATCACAGAATCCCTACAGTGCGGAAAGATGCCATTTAGCCCATTGAGCTTGCACAACCTAGCCCTGTAACCCCACCATGACTTTTACCATGGCCAACCCACCTAAGGGCAGCACAGTGGCTCAGTGGTTAGCACTGCTGCTTCACAGCACCAGGGACCCGAGTGTGATTTCACCCTTGGGGTGAAAGTCCCTGCGGAGTGTGGGCATTCTCCCTGTGTCTGCGTGGGTTTCCTCCCACAGTCCAAAGATGTGCAGGTGACATGGATTGGCCATGCTAAATTATCCATAGTGCTCAGAGATGGTTAGGTTAGGTGGATTTGACATGGTAAATGCAGGGTTACAGGGAAAGGGTAAGAGGGATGGGTCTGGGTGGGAAGGGGCAGTGTGGACTTGATGGGCTGAATAGCTTGTTTCCATACTGTAGGGATTCTTGGATTCTGAGCCTGCACATCCCTGGAGACTACGGGGTAATTTAGCATGGCCAATCCACTTAACTTAATCTTTGGACTGTGGGAGGAAACCTGTGCACCTGGAGAAAACCCACATGACATGGGGAGAATGTGCAAACTCCACACTGGTACTGGAATTGAACCCGGGTCCCTGGCGCTGTGATCCATTGTGTCTCCCATTCCCAAACCAGACAAAAGTTCTGTTCAATTTGACATGAAGAAGGTAGTTCCCTGGTTTATGTTACCCGTGGGACGCCATGGCCATCCTATATCATGTACATCAGGCAAATTGTATGTAGTTTGCCTGTGCTTTTCCACCCAATCCAACTCAAGGGAGGCTGAAGTGGGAGCTGGAAAAATGCTAGCAACAGTAGTCACATTGCTTGGCGCATACTGTAGACTCCAAACAGGCAGCGGGCAGCAGAGGAGCAGGTATGTAGACAATTCATTAAGGTGCGTAAAATAATTCTATTCGAGGATTTCAACTTGCCCAACATTAATTGGGATAGTCAAAGTGTAAAGGGGTTTAAAAGAAGCTGAATTCTTAAAATGTATTCAGGAGAGCTTTTTATATCAACATGTAGAAAGTCCGATAAGAGACGGTGCAGGGCTGGAACTAATTCTGGAGGGTGAAGCTAGATATGTGCGCAAGGTGGCAGCGGGAGACCATTTTTGTGACAATGACTACAACACCTTACATTGTTATGGAAAAGGTAAAACATGGTCTGCATACAGGGTTCTGGACTGGTGGGGGGGGGGGGGGTGGCGGTGTTGGTGTGGAGGTGCGGAGAAAGGCAGATTTCATTAAAACAAGGTCAGAATCTGGCCAAAAGTAGACTAGTACCAACTTCTCGGTAAATTCAAAGCAGGACAGTGGAGGGGGCATTCAAATGTGAGAGTACAGGCCCAACTTGAAAGTGAAACGTAGGAGCACAAGTCCAGAGAACCCTGGGTGTCAAGGAATATTCAAGACTAGATAAGACGGAAAAGAGGAGCTTTTAACAGGTACTAAGAGAGCAAATCAACAGAGGTCCCAGTGAAGCGTAGAAAGTGCAGTGAATAGTTAAGGAGGAAAACTTACGAAAGCAATTAGGAGAACGAAGAGGGGAGATGAATAAACACTTGCTGGTAAGAGCCGGGAGAATCTCAAAGTCATTCCACATATCAAGGGGAAGATAACCAGGAAATGAAAAGGGCCTACTGGCTACCAAGAGGGCATTCTGTGCACGGAGGCAGTGGACATTGGTAAAATGTTAAATGAGATCTTCTTGTTTGTATTTACTCAGCAGAAAAATACAGAATTCAGGAAGAGTGGCTGTGAGGCTCTTGAGCAGATTGATGTAGGGAATAAAGAGGTATGGAGGCTTTGGCAAGCTTAAAACTAGACAAACTGGAAGATTCATAATCGCAGGCTGCCATGGGAGAGGAGGGAGGAAATTACAGGGCCCTGACCACAGGGGAGGCTGGTAGAGATAAACCAGGGAATTATGGGCCAGAGGGAAACTATTGGAGAACATTTCTGAAGGACAGAATTAATCTCCACTTGGAGTGCAAGGTGTGATCATGATTGTCAGCATGGCTTTGACAGGGGGAGGTCATGTTTAACAAATTTGAATGAAATTTTCCAAGGGGGTGACCAGGAGTGTAGACGAGGGCAGTGTGGTAGATGTAGTTTATACAGATTTCAGCAAAAGCTTTGATAGGGGCCCACGTGGGAGACTGATAAAGAAGGTAAAAGCACACGGGATCTAGGGTAACTTGGCAAGTTAGATCCGAAATTGGCTTAGTAACAGGAGACAGAGGGTTGTGGTAAAAGGCTGTTTGAGTGACTGGAAGCCGATGTCCAGTGGCATACCACAGGGATCAGTGCTGGGTCCCTTATTGATCATGATATATTGTAAACACTATAGAAGAAAATGCTGAGGGGTGGGGAATGATAAATATTTTTGTGGATGACTCAAAGACAGGCAGGGTGGTTGACCCGGAGGAGGGAGATGTTAGGTTGGAGGGAGATTGGTCAGATGGGCAGATCAGTGGGAAATTTAACCCTGATAAGTGTACGGTGATGTACTTTGGAAAAACTAACAAGATAAATGTATACTCAGGACCCTAGGAAGCTTGTCCACAGATCCTAAAAGGTGGCAAAACAGATTAATAGGGGTCATTAATGCGGCATAGGAGTCCATGACCTGCGTTTATCAGTTATAGCATAGATTATGAAAGCAGAGAAATCATGCTGAAACCGTACAGAAAACAACTTTGGCGAGGGCACTGCTGGGGTGCTATGTGCAGTTCTGGTTACTGTATTATAGGAAGGATGTGATTGCACTGGAGGGGTTGCAGAGGAGATTCACCAGGATGCTACCTGGATGGAGCAGTTCAGTAATGGAGAGAGGCTGGATAAGTTCAGGTTGTTTTCTTTAGAGCAGATAGAGGTGTACAAGACTAGGAGGGGCATGGACAGAATGAATAAAAAGCAGCTGTTCCTTCTACTTGAAGGGGACACAGTTTTAAGCTGAAAGGCAGGAGGTTTAAAGGGAATGAGTGAAAATTTCTTTCTCCCCCATTCAGACGATGATGGGAATCTGGAATGCACTGCCTGGGAGTGTAGTTGAGACAAGAAACCTCACAACTTTAATAAAGGTATCTAGATGAGGACTGATGGGACTAGTGTACATTTAGAGTAGTTTTGTCAGCGCAGACTCTATAGGCTGATGTATGATGCCATGCTTGCGGTGGAGAGTGAGGGACATTGTTAGCATATGGTGGATTAGCTACACACTGAAACTAATTATGTTCTAGCTGTTCGGGAGGAGATCCGGGGGAACAAGAGAGACTTTACAGATCTCCTGACACTGTGCAATCTGCACATAACAATCCCTCAGCATTTTTACTGCCTTTTTTCTTTAAGGCAAGTGCGTCTGGTTTGAATATAAAAGGCTTTTACCGGTATCATCAGCACAGTCTCGAGCAGGGGTGAGCTTATTCGAGTCCATCACAATTGAGGCTCCAGTGGGCGAAAGGCCGTGATTAAGGTTTGTCATAGGCCTCACAGTCAAAAGTTCTTGGTTTAAGTCCAATGGAATCCTGGATCCTGGGAGGTCATAAAGAAATCGTGGTGGTGTCCGTCCATTGCTCATGTCCTGATTGGATACTTTAGTCACCGGACTCTCCCGATTAAAATCACAAGTGCTTTTCCCAGGCTGGATCTCCCGATCCCGGTCCACATGAGACCTCACCTCCTGAAGATCCTCATCAAATGACCTGGAGAAAACAGACGGGTACAGGGATAGGAAAATGAGAAGATCATTGAGCCGCAGTGACAATTCAGTTTTAAACTTAAAAACACACATACATTCGCTGTACATTCACTGGGACTCGGACTGAAGCTCCTACATACTGAGATTGAGGAACTGCAGATAAGGGACATCTCACAACGGGGACTCCCCAGATTTGAGGAGGGCAGTGTACAATTCGGAAGAACTCAAAAGTGTTTGAGTATCACAACTTGCAAGCTCACAATCTCACCATCAAAAGACAGGAGTGTGTAAGGCTACACATCTACAAGCATTTACGTCACAGATTAATTTTGGCTCAGTGGCAGTCCTGTCACTTCTGAGTCAGAGTTGTGTGACAGAGACTTGAGCAGAATCACCTGACTGACACAAACACCGCAATGAGAGTGTGTGGCACTGTCAGAGGTACTGCACGTTGATGGGACATTGAACTGAGGTCTTGTCCCAAAATAAAAATGCCTTGACTCCGATCAAAGAAGAGCAGGTGGGTTTTCTACCAGTGTCCTTGCCAATATTTTGTCTACACGAACACCTAACACAGATTTTGTACTATTGTTCATTGCTCTTTGTGGGCACATCTCCTATGTTACAAACAGTGTGCAACTTAGAACGTATTTCATTAGCCATAAAGCTCTTTGGAATGCCGCGGAGATGCAAGTGTTGTTCCTTCACTACATTCTGAATGTCCTTTATTTGATATCAAGTTTGCTCAGTGATGGAGTGGAATGGGAAAAAAAAATACTGCCTTGCTCAGCCTCTGAGTGTGCGAGTGAGTCAGCCTTCTCTCTCTCTCTGTCCTGTCTAACAATACATTTCACGGGCAAATACCTTTTTAGAATAAATCGGATTCGGTTACTCCGCTCCAGAATTCTCTTCAGAGTATGGGCTTCGTACTCGGTTGGCCGCTTGAAGCTGACCCCGTCAGGCAGCCCATGCACCACGACCGAAGGTGGATCCTTCAAGATTTTCTCATAAGGCACGGGGACAATTGAAGACTTTTCCAGTGCCTCACCTGAAACCAACGCGGGTTTTCATCATTAAATGACTTCGAAAATCCAAACCCACCCCAGACAGGTTGTAATTCTCGACATTGTCCCACATTACCTCACAGCAACCACATTTCCTTTAGTCTCACAGGGATGCTGTCACGTACCACAAATTTCAACAATGGTGCTGGAAATAGTAAAATGATGCTTAGTTTAAAAAAAATTGATGACAGCTAGTATTGACATAATTCTCCACAATAAGTCTTTCCTGATTAAATGATGACAGTCTTTAAACCTACAAGAATTAGACCTTAAGGCCTTAAAATGAATTACACCCAGCAGTGGGTCCAGAACGGTAGGCCACCAGAGCCAGGGAATTCGAGTGGAACTGTACCCCCAGCAGGGCAAGGGAGTGCCAGTGGAGCAGTGCCCCAGCACACGCCTGCCGCAGGGTTCATGCTGTGTACTCTACTTTGTGTATACCTGAAACCCCATCAAAAAGTAGTACAGCCGCTCCTCCGAATATGTAACTGCCCAAACTCCACACACTCACTGTAAAGCACAGCAAACACTTCTTCCACCATTTTGCGCAGGACAAAAACATCCGCCATGGGATCCAGCGAATCCCTTTGAACATTCCGGCCATTGTCCGTCACCATTTTCAACATCTCCATCTCCCGGAGGTGTGCGTTCCAGTTGGCTGCTGGACAGAGAGAGGGAGAGACTGAGATTTAGCTCACAGATCAAAGTAAGGAGACAACGCAAAATCTATAATGTAGTTCTCAGTGCAGAAATGTGGCCTAAGCTTTAACTGGCTGCTATATTAGTCAGAAGCTCAAACTCTCACTTTAAACAGGGTCAGAGCATCCATTAGAATAAGGGAGGAAGGACTTAAGATCAATATTTTAAGCCTACGGCTGGAATGACAGTGTTAGCCTTACTGTGCGTTTAAATTTATTTAAACCACATAGCCTTACTGTGCGTTTAAATTTATTTAAACCACATATTGGAAGACAACCCAGGGCCACCTTCCCAGCCCAAGGACACAGAACAAATGCTCACATTGAAAGAAGAGGCAGATGATTTGTACCCCTAGATCTGTTTAATTTGGTCCTGAGCCAAAAAGCTATCCGGGGCAATTTGAGATAAAACGGTGTGAAGCTGGATGAACACAGCAGGCCAAGCAGCAGAGGAGCAGGAAAGCTGAAGAAGGGTCTCGACCCAAATCGTCAGCCTTCCTGCTCCTCTGATGCTGCTTGGCCTGCTGAGTTCATCCAGCTTCACACCATGTTATCTCAGATTCTCCAGCACCTGCAGTTCCTACTATCTCTGGAGCAATTTGGGCATGGGATTCAACAACCCACAGATGACCACGCACTGCACTGCCTTGTGGGTTGCATTAATATTTCCTCCACAAAAACAGCAATGGCTGGAACAGGTCAACAGGTCTGCCAGTGTGTGTGGAGAGAAATCAGAGTTATTGTTTCAGGACGAGTGGCCTTTCCTCAATTGCTGACAGACCTGCTCAGCTTTTCCAGCTGGTTCTGTTTCTGATTTACAGTGTCTGCAATTCCTTTGGTTTTTAATTAATATTCCCTTGTTTTTCACCTCCTCATTGCGCAGGATTGTCTCCTACTCCTGAACAAAAGGTGAATTTGGCTTCCTCTGTCTCACCCGAGTTGGCAGATAGGAAAAGTATTCCCAGACTGTAACTCATAATGCTTTAATAATTTGCGCTTTGCTCCCATCTGGATCCAGGAATGGTGCTTCATGACCATTCTGGGCTCAGGATTTGGATACTATACCAAGCTCACCCCAACGGATTCCGTAACAATTCAGAGTTTGGGTGTTTGCCTGGGACTATTTATAAAAATGGATACCATAATATCCTGGGCGTCCAATTAAATCCTTTACATAAAATAAATGAAGCATTAACTGCTCCCCCTTTGTCTCTGAGGAGATATCATAATCAGTAGGAAAAAAATCCGTGTGTAACCTCAATAAGTACGGACACAGTTTGGGATAAAGCCCAGAGATGTTCTAAAGCCCAACACCAGCAAAATACAGCATATGTTTTATTAACTGGCACCTATGAATCAGCAGGGTGCTGGTTAATCAAATATTCTGGATAATCAAGAGATATACATAACGACAGTAAACTCTGACCAAACAAAGCTTCAATATCCCTGAAAAATCTATGTTAAAGACATCAACAGACCTCCTAAAATCATTGTAAAAACACACATTAAGTAATAGGAACATAATGCAGGGGTTATACACATTGTTATACTCTATTTACAGCATAAAGACTCAGCATTGCTGTAGACAGTTATGTTTGAGTTACATTTTGCTGGTTTATCAAAGTGCCAGTTAAAATAAAGTTTGCCAAACTGCATTGGTCACCGTTGGTACATATTAATCACCCGTGTGCCTTTGTACAGAGCAAATTTGTCCCAAAAACAGTGACAAAATGAGCTACAGTTGCTCAAAGGCACCATAAGCACTTCCTTGTGTTTCTTTGAAAGGCGCACTGGGACCTTGTATGTCCACTCTGAGGCAGTAGCACCTTTGCATAACATTTTCCCCAAACGTGGCATCTCCGAGAGTCCAGCACTCCCTCGTCACTTCTCTGAAGGTTCAGATGGTGTTAAGCGCTCAAGCATTGCAATGGAACATCAAAGCAATGGAAATATCAGTACAAAAACAAAGCACAATATTCAGTCTTTAAAGTCAGTATTAGAAGCTTGCAGAGCAGATCAAGTAGTCCCAGAGTGCAGTAACCAAGAGGTGTAAACTTACTGCAATATTTGACAAATTCTTTTTGCAGTTCCCTCCTGGCATTTAAAAATAATTTTCCTTTCTCTGTTCCCAGAACAAACATGGTTTCCTCATGAACGGCAATACAGGCCACTTCAGTGTTTAACTTTGAGAGCGCTGTGCACTGCAGAACGCAAGAGATCACAAAGAGGTTAGTGTCTAGAGATGGCTGGAAACAAGCAAGAAGTCAAAATCCTTAGACTGTGAAAGGAAATTCTGCCGTGCAATACTCAAGAAATTTAATGCGCAAAAGGAATCTCCATGATCTCACCCCTGAAGTCATCAATAAGGAGGGTAAATATGGAGATGGATAGTCTGCTGTTTCACTATTCACAATGTAAGTTCTACACTGGGGAGACAAAATATAAACTGGATAACCACTTTGCAGAACACCTACCCTGTCTATAAAAATGACTCCAAGATCCCAGTTGCCTGTCACTTCAACACACCACCATGCTCCCTGGCCAATATTTCTGGTTCAGGCGTGCAGGGGTACCCCAGCGAGGTTCAGCACAAATTGGAGGAACAGCATCTTATTTTCCACTCGGGGACCCTGCCGCTTTCAGGGCTGCACAAGGTTAGCACAGCTGCCTCACTGTCACGGTGGCTCAGTGGTTAACACTGCTGTCTCTCAGCAGCAGGGGCCCGGGTTCAATTCCAGCCTCGGGCAACTGTCTCACAGAATCATACCACAGAGTCCCTAGAGTGTGGAAACAGGCCATTCGACCCAACAGGTCCACAGTGATCCTCTGAAGGAAATCACACACAGCCCATCCCCCAACCAATATTTCCCATGGCTAACACATCTAAACTACGCACCCCTGGCCACTACGGGACAATTTAGCATGGCCAGTCCACCTAACATGTACATGTGGGAAGAAACCCACGCAGACACAGAGACTATGCAAACTCACACAGCCTAAGTCCCTGTGTTCCGAGGCAGCAATGCTAGTCACTGAGCCACCATGGCACCCCTGTGCCTATATGGGTTTCCATTCATTCCCTCCCACAGTCTGAAGATGTGCAGATTAGGGGGAATTGGCCATGCTTCAATTACCCCATAGAGTTCAGGGAGGTGCAGGCTGGGTGGATTAACCGTGGCAAGAATAAAATGGGCAGGGTTACAGGGGTAGGTCGGGATGCTCTTCGGACAGTCACCACAGACTCTCTGGGCCGAATCACCACCTTCTGTAAGGATCCTA
This sequence comes from Stegostoma tigrinum, assembly GCF_030684315.1. Taxonomy (NCBI): domain Eukaryota; kingdom Metazoa; phylum Chordata; class Chondrichthyes; order Orectolobiformes; family Stegostomatidae; genus Stegostoma; species Stegostoma tigrinum. The sequence continues at coordinate 9,926,756 of NC_081380.1, forward strand.
TGACTCAATATCAAATTCAATAATATTAGAGCCAGAAAACCTCCTTCCATGCCTTTTACCCAGACTCCTCCACACCTCAGGTCCCGTCATCACATATTGCTTTTAGCACAGCCAACCCATTCTCACTCACTCGTTGTCTCCATCATCACCTATCTTATCTATCTTATCACCTTCCCTGGAATACGATCAACAATCACTTGATCTGCCCAACTTCTTTCCTCTCTCTGTCCCTCTGTGGGCTCCACCCTCACTTAGCTGCTCACTTCCTCCACCCTCCTGCCCCTAACCACCAAAACAAAACACCACTCTTTCCTTAGCGAGATCACTTCCAAAGAAGGGTCACCTGTCGCAAAATGTTAGCACCTATTGGAAGAAAGCAGAGTTGTCACACCTGCTGAGTTTCTCCAGCAATTTCTGTTTCAGGCTGATTTCTAATTAACTAAGCGTAGCTCTAGAATGGGAAGACCTCGGATTTCCAAAAGAAAATCCCGGCATCCTCTGTGGGAACGTTTGGATTAGTAATGGTCCTTAACCCGGCCGCCAAATGCAAGACAAAAGGAAGGGACTTCCAAACATTGTCAAGAGATACAAAATATCAGGAAGAATCACAGCATTTACAACAAAATTCAAACCAATAAGACAGTCTTCAGACAGGTAATTTTGATTGGAGCTCTGAGCTTCAGGAATGTACAAGTTTAGGTCTGTCATCAGGAAATGTTTTCCAGGGATCAATGTGGAATAAAGGCAGGTGATGGCCTAGGGGTGTTATTATTAGACTATTAATCCAGAGACTCAGATTTGAATCCTGTCATGGCAGATGGCAGAATTTGAATTCAATAAATTGTAATTAAGAGTCTAATGATGAATCCGTTGACAGAAAAACCCATCTGGTTCACTAATGTTCTCTAGGGAGGGAAACTGCCATCTTTACCCGGTCTGGCCTACATGTGACACCGGACCAACAGCAATGTGACTGACTCTTAACTGCCCTCTGGGCAATTAGGAATGGGCAATAAACAGTGGCCTAGCCAGCGATACCCTCATCCCATGAATGAATTAAATCAAGGTAGGATTGTTTGGAAATGCTCCATTATAAATGACTTGCATATGTCAAAGCTTTAATTGAATGGAAAAAATGTTGGCTGAAAGAAACAATAGTACCTCACAAGTGGTTTAACTGCTTCAGTCTTTCCTTCATCGCATTGTTGTTGACAGCTTGTATGTTACTTAAGTGTCTCATCAATTAATAACACACTGAGTTTCACACAATTTCCCCAGTCCACGGATGTTCTACCCCTTAACTGTGATTTGTCTCTCCTTTTCTTATTTTGTGAACAAGCATGACACAGAAATTTGCTTGGGATTCTTACTGATACTTCAGAGCAGCCCAGGGAATGCAACTGGCAAACACATACAATAGTACCATGTTAAATGCTATTACAAATCATTCTCCTGGCTGCATTGTTGTCATTCGAATAGATTTGGTGAGAGGAATATTAAACCATGGGCACGTATTTATAGTTAAACACAAAGACTTGCCTTTTTATACCATCTTTTATCTCAGGTAGTCCCAAACCAAGTACTTTGGGGATGGATATTTTTAATGGACGTGCTATGACCCACAGCTCTGGAGCAGATGGGACTTGAACCTGGGTCTGCTAGCTCAGGTAGGGGCACTATCACTGCAGGCCAGCATTTTGGGGTGTAATCATTGTTGCAATTTGGGAAAGGCAGCAGCCAATTTACTCATAACCAAGTGCCACAAACAGCAACAAAGTAAAGGTCAGCTCATCAGCTTTAGTTGAGGGACAAATAATGTGGACACTGAAGAACTGTCAACTTCTCCCCTCAGCAGACAGTTTCCAGCTATTTGTTTAAAATTATACTGCTGGTACTTCTCAAAAAGACAAGGAATAAGGAAGCTTCTCACTCGTTACTTTCGACAGTTTATGACATCAGCACCTGATCTTGGAAAATTAGTCCAACTCCCATTTTAAAGAAGATCAGTAAACCACCAGGAAACTTCAATGTTAATACAAGCTAGGAGAGGGCGATTGTTGTACATGGAGGGGAATATTGTGCATACACCTTACTTTAAGACAGATTATTTTTTTCAAGATTCTGTGTGCTGGATATGTACAATGTTACAACTCTGCCTGACAGTTAGTCTACTCTGTGTCTAAAAGTTATACACGCAGAAATCAATTAGATTGCCTCAACATCTGCTTCACAACTTTAGAGCATTTTATGGTTTTAAATTAATTAGCCCACAGAGTTAATGAACACCTAATGAGGGACAGATTGTTTAGATTATTATTAACATGCCATAGATGATACTGCAAATTACATTGATTTTATTCTTTCTTGCATTTTCAAAGAGAAAAGTATATATAAACCACTGCTACTTGTATTGAGTTCTGATCACCAACCTGAAAAACTAACGCTGCCTTTGTCTCAGCGGTGCCGCCAATTAATTCCAGCAGTTTCCATTTTATTTCAGTTTTTATCACAAACAGTATCTTGTCTTTGTGCTATTTGAGTCATTTTTCATGTGCCTGTCTTCAATTTTCACTTTACTGAGTCACTAGCTGTGTTATAGCTCATCAGTTATAGCACAGCTTATAAGTAGCCATCTCTGTCGATATGCAGAAAGAGCTGGACAGTATCCAGGCTTGGGCTGATGAAATGATAAGTAACATAGAAATGCCAAGTAATGACCATCTCCTGCAAGACAAAATCCGACAGTTCCAGTCCTTTACAGGACTGTGGGTGTACCTACACCACATGGAATACACGGTTCAAGGTAGCTCGCCACCCTCTCAAGGGCAGGTGGGTTTGAGACCGTGATCAGATGGGCCAGTGGGCTGACAAGTGGCAGATGGAGTTTAATTCAGATAAATGTGAGTATTGCATTTTGGAAAGGCAAAGCACGGCAGGATTTATATACTTAATGGTAATGTCCTGGGGAGTGTCGCTGAACAAAGTGGCCTTAGGGCGCAGATGCATACTTCCTTGAAATTGGAGTTGCAGGTAGGCAGAGTAAGTGAAAGCATGCTTGCCTTTATTGGTCAGTGCATTCAGAATAGGAGTTGGGAGGTCATGTTATGGCTGCACAGGGCATTGGTTAGGCTACTTTTGTAATACTGCATGCAATTCTGGCCTCCCAGCTGCAGGAAGGATGTTGTTATACTTGAAAGACTTACAAGGATGTTATCAGGGTTGGAGGGTTTCAAGTATAGGGAGATGCTGAAGAACATGAAGCTATTTTCCCCGGAGCGGAGGTCGAGGGGTAACCTTACAGAGGTTTACAAAATCATGAGGGACATAGATAGGGTGAAAAGCCAAGGTCTTTTCCCCAGGAAATGGCAGTCCAAAACTGAAGGGTTTAAGGTGAGAGGGGAAAGACTTAAAAAGGGTCCCAATGGGTAACTTTCTCATGCAGAGTGGTGTTTGTATGGACTAAGCTGCCAGAGGAAGTGGTAGAAGCTCGTACAATTACGACATTTAAAAGGCATCTAGAAGGGTACATGAATAGGAAGGGTTTAAGAGGGACATGGGGCAAATGCTAACAATTGGGATCAATTTAGGATATCTGGTGGGTGTGAACAAATTGGACCGAAGGGTCTGTTTCTGAGCTGTATGACTCTAAATGGCTTTTGAACAAAAGGAGACTCAAATCCCATGAGTGAAAGGAACAAAAAGAAAGCCTGAGAGACCATAACATGTAGGAGCAGAATTAGGCTGTTTGGCTCATGAAGTCTTCTCTGCCATTCAATGAGATCATCTTTGATCTCATAATCCTCAACTATTTCCTGCCTTATTGTCAAAAACCTTAAGTTCCTTATTGATTAAATTTGACTATTACAGTCTTGAACATATATAGTGATCCAGCCTCAATGGAATTCCACAGACTGACTACCCAATACATTCAGTATTTCCAGTTCTAAATATTACTGTTTTTTGATCAGAGCATTGACTGTAGGGGATAACGGGAACTGCAGATGCTGGAGAATCCAAGATGATAAAGTGTGAAGCTGGATGAACACAGCAGGCCAAGTAGCATCTTAGGAGCACAAAAGCTGACGTTTCAGGCCGAGACTGTAGGAGTCGGGGCATCAGGTTCTAGTGGTACAAGATATTGATGAGGCCACTTTTGGAGGACAGCATACAATTTTGGTTGCTGTGCTATAAGGAGGATGCTGTTAAACTAGAAAGGGTGCGGAAACTCTTTACAAGGCTGTTGCCGGAACTGGAGGGTTTGAATTATAGGGAGAAGCTGAATAGGCTGGGGCAGTCGTCTCAATCCAAAATGTCAGCTTTCCTGCCCCTCTGATGCTGCTCGGCCTGCTGTGTTCATGCAGCTGTACACGGAATAGGCTGGGATCGTTTTCACTGAAGCAGAGATGGAGGGGCAACCTTGGAGAGGTTTATAAAATCATGAGCGGCATAGATAAAGTGAATAGCAAAGGTCTCGTTAAGCTATATCTTTCTGTTTCAAATTCTTAAAACTATTCAAAATAGAGCAGGATTGTGGCAATTGCAGGAAAGCTTTTCACTATATTTTATTGTTTTTGTCATTGTAAAATACACAGGACAATAAAATCATTCCTTCTTTTCCCCAGGGTAGGGGAGTCCAAAACTAGTGGGCATAGGTTGAGGGTGAGAGGGGAAAGATTTAAAGGGCACCTGAGGGGGCAATTGTTTCACATGGAGGATGGGGTATACATGTAACAGCCAGAAGTAGTATGCAGGTCCATTTACAAGATTTAAAAGACATTTTGACAGGTACACGAATAGGAAAGGTTAAAGAGGGTTATGGACTTAAATGTAGGCAAATGGGCCTAGTTCAGTTTGGGGAACCTGGTCAGCACAGACAAGTTGGGCTGAAGGGCCTGTTTCTGTGCTGTGTGACCCTATGACTGGTTCTCCTTCTGGGCGGGAGCAGGAGGACAAGGGGATTTCCTGCCCCATCCATTTGGAAGCACGCTTACCCTCACTTAGCTTTATCCTCAAGAATGTGCACAGAGTCCCAGTGAGAGTGTCTGATTTCCAATAGTGCAGGCTTTTGACCTACATTTCTGCCTGGCAGCCAATGCCCAGAGGGAAAATGTGAGTCCAAGTATTTCCCCCTCTGAGGCTTTTGTGTGTATCCCACTCTCTTAGTACTGCCACTTGTTGTGGGTTTGCTTCACGGGACACATGCTAATGCTGCAGCATGCTGGGAAAAGTACCCCCAGTGTTTGCTGGGAACTGATTTAGACAAATCTCTCCATCTGTTTTGTGCAGCAATGAACCTAAAATCTTTCAAAAGATGTTGAGGCCTCTGAGTAGAAACACTGCTCAAAGTACACAAACATAATTTTACACATAACTGTCTTAGGACATGATAAAATTGATGAGAAAAACAGCAGCTGGAAGAATAAAGTGGTCACATGCTGCTTTGATAATGACTGTACCGATAGGATGCAGCAACTAAAGGTCCACAAGCCGCATGGACAGTGTTAATAAACTTAATAAATTAACTTAAAGCTAACAAAGCCATTCAAAAAAAGAAATCAACCCAAGCAATAAAGGCTCTCTTCTGGGAGGAGGGAACTAAAAATGAGAGAAGACATATTCAACAATTATTCAAACATTCATACTCGTTATGATGGTTTGGGTTCTGCCAGGGCCACTCAGCTCCTGACCTGATTACAGTTTGGTCCAAAACATGGACAAAACAACTGAATTCCAGAGGTGAGGTGAGAGGGACTGTTCTTGATATCAAGGTAGCATTTGACAAGAGGCATGAAGGAGTCCCAGAAAAACTGGAGTCAATGGGAATTGGTGGTTGGGCTGAGGTGGGGGGGTGGGTGGGGAAACTTTGTGCAGGCTAAGGTCATATCTAGCACAAGGGAGATCATAGTTATTGTTGGAGGTCAATCATCTCAACATCAGACATCTCTGTGGGAGTTCCTCAGTGTAGAGTCCAAAATGCCATCATCTTCAGCTGCTTTATCAATTACCGTTCCCACCATAAAAACATCAGAAAGTGGGAATGTTTGCTGATGATCACACAATACTCAGCAGCATGCAGTCCATGTTTGAATGCATCAAGACCTGGACAATACCCAGGCAAGTAATATTTGCACCACACAGCTCGTGGACAATCACCATCTCCAACAACATAGTTATATTCTATGTCCTGACGTTCCATGCCGCTACCACTTCTGAATCCTCCATTATCATCCATTGCTCAGAAAGGGAACTGGACTGACTATACAAGTAATGTGGTTACAAGAACAGGTCACAGGCTAGGAATCATGCAGCAACTAACTCATGTCCTGTCTTCTAGACAAAAGGCAGGAGTGTGATGGAAGACTTCCTACTTGCCTAGATGGGCGCAGCTTCAACACTCAAGAAGCTTGACACCTTCCAGGATAAAGCTGTCTGTATGACTAGCACCTTCAACATTCACTCCCTCCGCCACTGATGCACAATGTGTACCATTTACAAGGTGCACAGCAAGTCAACAAAGCTCCTTTGGCAGCATCTCCATTACCCAGAAGGGAAGGACAGCACATGCATGGGAACACTACCACCTATAAGTTCTCCAAACCTCACATCTTCCTGACTTGGGATGACATTGCCGCTCCTTCACTGCCAGACAGAATCCTGGAAGTCCCTTCCTAACTGCACTGAGGGTGTACCCCCAACCAAGGGCAGAAGCCCTTCAAGGAAAGCAGCTCCACACAGCCTTCTCCATAGCAATCAAAGTTAGGCAATAAAAGTGGGCCTAGCTAGCAAAGACCACATTCAAGGAAAAAAATTTAAAGGAAGAAATAAATGGTGATACAGGACAAGCGGGATCCCAGAGTGAAACCTTCACTGACAGGCCTCAAGTTCTACTTTTGCTCTTTCTTTACCATGGTGGTTATTAGCCGCTGAACATATTCATAAGATGCTACCGATATACTTTTAACAAAAGAATGTAAAATACTTTTTCACAAAAGCAAAACATCACTATTACAGCATACAAATACTATTTGAAACAATCTCACTACAAACATCAAAAATAATAACTCAATAACAATCTAACAAACACTAAAACCTTAGAAAAGGGGTCTCTACTTGCAAATTCATTGTGAAGTTGACGTGACTGTAATTGATTTCTTTTTGGGAGATTTCAGCATTCGCTTCATGTTACCTTCTTTAGCTAATGTCTCTTCCCGAGGCTCTTAAACAAGCTGCTAACACAGCTCACTTGATTCTTTACATGGATTACTTCAACTTCTCTCCCATGGCTTTTCTCCTACTGACTGCCCTGCTGCTCTTAGAGATGGTTTCAAACCCAAGTTTCCAAATAATAGCGATATACCACAAATATTTATCAGATGAGTAAATATCTGATCCCCATGTTAAAAGAGAGAGATTGAAACAATGCAAAGGTCGCAAAAAGATTCACGGGAATGATATCAGAGTGGAGAAGTTATACTTAGCAGGCAAGACTGTCCTAATGGAGCAGATTGCACTGACCATGGAGTCCAAGGCAGACACCAAGCTGGTGATAATGTCCTTCTTGTCTCGGAAGTTCTGTAGATGTTCGTGACAGTTATTACTCCTGGCACCTTCTTCCAGACTCCCAATATGTGCCATGTTTACCTTGAGAAAGAGATAACAAGAGTAAAGAATCCACTACTGAAACTCAAGGGCTTTCCTATGTACCATTACACTATAACATTGGTTTCCTGTCTCACATTTCCATCCGATTCCTTTGGAGGATTATAATCAATTAGGCCGGATAGACTTCCTGTTTGTGTCACAGGCGTTCTCGGTCAGGTCCACCGGCGTCGAGCCGGTGTTCTTCTCTGACCACTGCCTCCTGCTGGCCGACTGTCACTTACAGGACGACCAGCCGGCCAGCAAGGGGACGTGGAAGCTCAACACGACTCTGTTGACCCCAGAGAACGTCGAGGAGCTTCAGGGGGAGTACGCTGGTTGGAGAACCATGAAACCCCTCTTTGAGTCTCCGGGCGACTGGTGGGAGACGGTGAAGGAGAACATCAAGAGGCTCTTTGTCCTCAAGGGTGTTCGCAAGGCGAGAGAGAGGCAGGAAAAGCTGTCACAAATCAAATCATTCACAAACTAATGTCAGCACAGTGGTCAGGCAGCACCAGAGGAGCAGGAAAGTCGACTTCTCGGGTTGGGACACTTCATCAGTTCCTGACCCATAATATTGACTTTCCTGCTCCTCTGATGCTACCCGACCTGCTGTGTTCCTCCAGCTCCACATTGTATTGACTCTGACTTCCAGAATCCGCAGTTCTTGCTACGTCCAATTCACAAACTAAATGCAGTCAATATGATGCTCTGAAGGTGTCATTTCCTATTGTTGAAAATGTATTGATGCTGCAAATGACTTTGGTTTCCAAATTACTTAATGTCAAGTCAAATATCCCAATAAAACATAATTATCAACTTTTACTATTAGTTTTGACCATCCCGCTCTCCTCAAGCCATTGAGCCATTGTTGGGATATTGGCCACCGGTTAATGAACCCTATTCCTAGGGTCATCGAATCCCTACAGTGTGGAAACAGGTTATTCAGCCCAACGGGTCCACACCAACCCTCCAAAGAGCATCCAACCCAGACCCATCCCCCTACCCTGCATTCTCCGTGGCTAATCCATCTCGTGTGCACATCCCTGAACACTACAGGCAATTTAGCATGGCCAATCCTCCTAGCCCGCATGTCTTTGGACTGAGGAGGGAAAATGGAGCACCCGGGAGGAAATCCACACAGCCACAGGGAGAAAATGCAGACTCCCGAGGGAGGAATTGAACCCGGGTTCCTGGCGCCATGAGGCAGCAGTGTTAACCACTGTGCCACCGAGCTGCCCCATGTGATTAGGTTGCGAACATCAACCGGTAGGGAGGGAGGCCCAGGGGGTTGACCTGATAATGTTTGACAACTCTCCCAATGTCTGAGGCTCGCTCATAAGCATCAAGAGAAACTGTCAACAGGAACCACATGGGAGAAGAGGATTGTCTAACATTGACGCCCATAAACACATTACCAAACGGTAAGGAGCAATGGGAACAAACACTGATTCCCTACCCTTCTCATTGGGGTCGGTGCAGCTTCGGAACTTAGTGGCTTAGATCACTGGCAGGGTAGGGCAGGGCTTAAGCAGAGACCAGTAAGTGCTTCAGTGCAGTCCTCCACTAGGAACTGGGTTGTAGTACTCTTTTTTTAAGAAAAGCATGAAGTAGACCTGGGCACCATTTTGGCAAAGAGTCAACGCCCTTGTCCACTCTGATCAGCCATTGCATCCAATGCTGCTTCGTGTTACCAGTCCAGCTACAAGTGCCTGGTTCAGATTTCCAGGACCTGTACATTTTCTGCCCTTTTGTTTAGTGCCGACTGTTTTAGTTTCTATTGCAGCTCAAAGTCTAACGCCAACATTTATCTTTCCCATCACCAATATCAACTCTTTCAAAGACACTAAAAAAACTTTCACTTGTCTTCGAACTGAAAGCCACACACCCACACATACACACAGCAGCATTTATTGCTGATGAGTCAATGCTAAGCACAGACATGTCCAGCTCCAAGAAGCGACTGGAGTTCTGTGTGGGTCCTCTTGAAACCAAAGTAAGAGATCCCTGGGAGAATGCACATCTCGGAAATAATAATTCTTAACCAATCCATCTAGAAACAACCACAGCCTTGGGCTCCAGCAATCTTGATGAGTCACCATCATGTTACGAAAGAGAAATGCTCCTACTGTAATATCTGTGATTCACATGCACACTGTTACATACATGTGAGCTCTTGATTTGACGCAATCACATTATATGGTTATTAAACAGTCCAGGCGGATCTGGCTTCTCCTGCAGTGATCATGCTCTTTTAAGCAAATATTGAATTTCTTATGATCACCGCAACAACAAAAAAAAATTTGTTGATAGGCTATAATTAAACCTGTCATTCAGTGCATGACATTATATGTAGTAAATTCGCCTAATGACAACAAGCATTTATGCAGCTCCCCTAACAAAGTAAAACATTCCACGGTCTTGTATTATCAGACAGATAACTGGCACCAAGCAGGCAAAAAGACAAGTGGAATGATGGCCCAAAACTAAAGGCTTAAGAAATGCCTTAAAAGGAGGTGAGACAAAGGCTTATAAGAACAAGGCCAACGTGACGCTTGAACACAAAGATTGGAAGGTTAAATTCCAGGCTCTAGTAAACCTGGTGCCCATGTAGGTCAGTGTGCACACGTCACTGTACCCTCTAAGACACCCACTGGGTTAAACTCTCCAGTTACAGCTCTCTGCTCCATCACTGATTGTACCATTACACACCCACACATTGACACAGGTGTACGCCAACACATCTGATCATGTAGTGCCACTGAACAGCCTGGGACCATCCAAGTTGATTTCTAGTTGGGCTGCAAAATGTCAGGTGTCTCCCCCTGTGGAAGAGAAGAATTTAAAAACTTCTGATGAGATTCCTTCAATCCTGGAAGTTACTTCTGTACCCAAAGGCAGAGTTGCTCCTTTCAGGATTTTAAGGTCAAAAAATCCCCCACTGCTCTGTGAAATTCAGATTTAACAACATAAAGGCCAGCAGTAATTATGCCCAACTGAATTAGAAGGCCCACAGAAAGCTCACTGTTATCACCACAGTCACAATAACTTCACCCCATTACATCCCATGCTCAATCCATGAACACTACGGGGACAGAATGCAATACCTATACAGAGGCTGCCTGATGCCAAAAAACAAACCAACAGGTTCAGCAGAAAAATGTTCAAACCCTGGAGATCAGGGGATAAAACCGAGAGAAGCAGATGGACAGGTCAGTGGAGGACAACCTCACTCTTGGTTCCAGGTCAGAATTTCCAGTGTCCTCTCTACTTGTGCACAGCTTCCAGTCTGTGTGTACCGCCCTACATTACAATCAGCTAACACTTAGTACAGACAGACGCTTGCTGTCACGCTGATATGAGATACAGGCAGGGGGCTACCTGGACCAACAAGCAGTGGCTCTTTAGCATTTGTTCAGTGCCATGTTCAATGGTCCAACCAGTGAGACAAAGTGCCCTGTTACAGCAGAGATTATAGTCCAGCAAGCAAAAGACCTATAAAACAATTGTCAGAATGCTCCCTTGACTAATCTTTCAGCAAGGTACTGTGTACAGGTATATTCAAAAACACAATTGTAAAACTATGAACGTTTATCTCAGCAACACAACAGAGCCAACTTTCCCTCAGGACAGTCAAAACCACACTGTTTTTCATCACCTCGATCCATTCAGAGTTGCCTGACCTCTTTCTCCCTAGAAGCTGTAAATGGAGACATTCTGCTGCATCACCAAGTCCTCCCAATTTTAACGGCTGCTATGCTACCCTCTTTGGATACGCAGAGACTCAGAATCCCTAGTGTGGAGGCAGACCATTCGGCCCATCAAGTCCACACCAACCCTCTGCAGAGCATCTCATCCAGACCCACCCCCCTACCCTATCCCTGCAACCTGGCATTTCCCATGGCTAACCCACCTAAGCTACACATTTTTGGAATGTCGGAGGAAACTGGAGCATCCGGAGGAAACCCACTCGGTCCACGCCCACCCCGAAGACGAGGGGCCGGGGCCGGGGCCGGGTCCGCGCCCGCACTGAGGCCGGGAGTTCTGGTACTGGTCCGGGTCCGGGTCTGCCCCGAGAACGGGGGTCCAGGTCCGCGCCCACCCTGAGGCTGGGAGTCCTGGTACTGGTACAGATCCGGGTCTAAGTCTACCCTGTGGACGGTGGTCTGGGTCCACGCCCGCCCTGAGGCCAGGTGCCCTAGTACTGGTACAGGCTCGGGTCTGCCCGAGAACGGGGGTCCGGGTCCGTGCCCACTCTGAGGCCAGGCGCCCTGGTACGGGTACGGGTACGGGTCCAGGTCCGCCCAAAGGCCAAGAGTCCACGCCCTCCCCAGCTTTTACCCCGGGCATCGACAATGCAGTCCGAACATGGGAGAATGACGGGGTGGGGGTGACGGCAGTAGAAAGAACAAAACATCAAGGGAGACAAAAGAAACATAGCAAAGAAAAATCCAAGTGTCAGATTTCCATGGAGTCGTGATTCTATCATAGCCATCTGAAAGGGGTAGGTCTGGAACTCCTGTCTAGTGCCTGTCATCTCTGTTGGGTTGGGACAAAAGTACAGGTACCAAGAGGGCACACACCATTCCTGACTCCATTGTAGGGGTAGGCACCTCAGTCTAATCTACAATCTGTGCGGAACCTGGGTGAGCTTTTGATCGTTCACAGCCACTCAGTAGGAATCATAATCCAGAGTCTGGATTTGAGAACTTTTGGAGACCGTGCCCTATTTCCCAGCCTTCCTCCTCAATGGTCTTCCAAGCCATTTCACTCGGAATGCACTATGTACAACAGAAACAATGGCAAACATGGGATTGCTGAAAACAGCACACTCATTCAGAAATCTTTAAAAAAAACCTGCAACCCTCTAAATCACACAGTGTAATTATATCTTCAGTAATAGAGGTTTTAATCACTACACAGCTCCGAATCTTACCCAAATAAACTTAGAGACGTTGTTCTTTTTGCAATTTTTTTGGTCAATTTATCATACTCACAAGAGGTGATCAATCAAGCAAGTGTAATAATCAGCTTCAATTGTCAATCGACAGGTCCCTGGCTGAGGTGATGCATCCGTTAGTCTTGGCTCTCAGCCAAGCATTCATAACATGCACAGGTGCAGAGCATGTCTGGTCGCTTCTACTGAAACAGCAGTTTATTTTCAATGAATGTTTACAAACTGGTGTTTATTTATCCCCATCAACATTTTCCAGCTTGTTATTATAAGTCTCATTGGTTCTGTACATAATGGGTGAAAGTGTGTTAAGAGGGTCATGAAAGGGACAGGTGGAGGATGTGAGTTGACATGCTGGGCATACTGGTAATGAAAATAGTTGGGTAGGCATGAGGATAGAACAAGGTTCTGAGCGGGGCTAAAAAGGCCAAACATTGTGTGAAATAACCAGAATAAATCCCCTTGGAAAGGCTATTAACCAGTCCACCTCAAAGCTCTTAACTACTTACTACTACTACTGGGGTTGGTGGGCCCAGCTCCATCTGACTTGAACTATCTGCCTCAGTCACCAAAGTTCAACGCTTAATCTTTTTCAATCCACAGGTGAATTCCTAGAGTCAGACTCAATTACAAACATTTTTTCAAAAGCCAGTTGTTGATTCTTAGTAAGACACATCCTTAGGGTTTAGAAATCACAGTGAAAGGAATGCTTAGCATATCCCTAAGATATTTCATACATTTTTCATACACCATTTAACTGAGGTGGTGCCTTATGCATCTTAAATGGGTTAATGCTGCCACTAAAATGGCATGTACAAATGTCACAAACACATTAATTGACTCAAAAGTTAAAAAGGTTATTTCAATGCTACTGTCTGATTCTTAGCCACATTCATGCAGTCTGGACAAACAAAAAGGGAAACTGCTTTTGCCTTTCGGGACTGACTTCGGGGTCGATTTGTTGAACTGTAGTAAGAGAAAACTGGGAATATTCCATCCATCACTCAGAAAATTTAAACCAAGAGTAAATGGTAAACGATTGCTTTGTTAGAATTCTAACAAACCTCGAGGTTCTTCAGCCAAGTTAAGGACAGAGTTATTCTCAAACAATTCCAAAATGGACAACTTGGAAGCACACCAGCAGACAAAAGATCTAACAGAGTCACAAAGGGAAAAGTATAGACACCCTATAACATGGTTTTAGACCAGTTTAGGATATCTGGTTAGCATGGATGATTTGGACCAAAAGGTTTGTTTCTGTGCTGTATAACTCCATGACTCTGAACTCTTCTCTTTGAAGCACAGTCCAGGCAATTACAAGATATTCCTGGAGGATTGACAATCCTGAGACAAAGGGAAAATTACTGCTGGCTAGGATCAAATGCAAATTTATCTCAAATCTGATCAGTGACACTGAAGATCTGAAAAAAGTGAAAAGTGCTCACAAGGAACACAGTATGGAGTTGGAGGAACACAGTAGGCCAGACAGCATCAGAGAAGCAGGCAAGTTGACATTTCGGGTCAGGATCCTTTTTTAGCTAGGGTTTGAAGTAGCATTTCTGAAGGGTTCCAACCCAAAATGTCAACTTTCCTGCTTTTCTGATGCTGCCTGGACTGCTGTGTTCCTCTAGCTCTACACCTTGTTATCTTGAACTCCAGCATCTGCAGGTCTTACTCTCTCTAAGTGCTCACAAGATGGACTGTTAACATGAAGTATCAATGATCTGAAATCAGAACCTTGTGGTCAAGGAGCATGTCTCCCAAAATGCATTTCACAACACAATCAATCTGTAACAGCTAACTATGATGATATAATGTGTGATTTATATACTTTAATGTCATTTATTTTAGTTTTGGCTTCTGAACTAGTGGCACATGGGCTTGATTTGTGTCTGTGAAGGGATTTAAGAATTAACTTGTACATATTTCTGTAGCCATGGTAAGTTCTTTTTAAAAAACAACTCAAGGGCTCAATGTGGACTTGACAAGTTTCAGGATCTCCCCTCCCCCGACCTCATCCCAAAGCCATCCCATCTCGTCCCCGCTTCCTTGACCTGTCAGTCTTTACTCCCACCTCACTGACCAACCCCACCCCTACTTCCTACCTACTAGCCTCATCCCTGCCTCCTTGACCTGTCGGTCTTCCCTCCCACCTATCCATCCCTCCCTCCCCACTGACCAACCCCCATCCCAACTCCCTATCTACACTCACCTTTACTGGCTCCATCCCCACCTCCTTGACCTGTCTGTCTTCTTTCCACCTACCTGCTCCTCAATCCACCTTCCATCATCGCCTCCCCTTCTATTTATTTCAGAGTTCCTTTCCCCTCCCCCATTTCTGAAGGTGGTCCAGGCCCAAACCATCAGCTTTCCTGCTCCTCTGATGCTGCTTGGCCTGCTGTGTTCCTCCAGCTCTACCAATTGTTATCTCAGACTCTCCAGCATCGGTATTTCCTACTAGCCCTTATGAGAAAGGCCACCTGGGAAGTAATGGGTTTTGATTTCTTTGCATCAGTTTTATGAGCAACACAAGAAATAATGCTATATTACGTTTCAGTTTCGACTGTAAGGGATGATTGCTTTTTGATTAGGGAAATTACCCTTAGGCCAGAAAGCCCTTTTGTTTTCAGATTTGTAGAAGTCTTGGCTGGAACTGGATGTGTAAGATAGTTGCTCCTGCAGAAAGGGAGATAACTTAGAATTGCTCAGAAATAGGTTAACTGAATATGAGGAGTTTAATTTGAAACATTCAAGACAAGTCAAGAAGGACTTGGTTCGAGCCCTCAGAGGGACATCTGAAGCTGAAAAAGTTCACCTGTATGAAGACAAGGAAAAGGCTAACAGATGATTAAGAATGGGCACTGACACCACAATTAAACTAACCCCTGTAAATATGAAAGAGAACAAAATTCCAGCTAATGTGAGCACTTTGAAGGAGCTGTGACAAGATTAATGTGATTGTATTTTATCATGTGTTTCAAAATCATTAAAAACTTGCGTTGTGTGTACACTGAATTCTGCTAATAATGCATGCTCTGTCAAGGCAAATTGGCTATAACGCGTTAGAACGTAGAAAAGTACAGCACAGTACAGGCCCTTTGGCCCACGATGTTGTGCCGTGGAATAATCCTAATCCAAAAATAAAATAACCTAACTTAACCTACATTCCCCTCAATTCACTGCTGTCCACGTGCATGTCCAGCAGTCGCTTAAATGTCACTAATGACTCCGCTTCCACGACTACCACTGGCTAACTACTCCATGCGCTCAACTCTCTGGGTGAAGAACCTCCCTTTGACGTCTCCTCTTTACCTTCCTCCTAACACCTTAAAACTATGACCCCTCGTGGCAGTCGATCCTCTTGACAAACAGGGGGATGCCAGAACTAGGGCGGCACCATGGCTCAGTGGTTAGCACTGCAGCCTCACAGCGCCAGGGACCCGGGTTCAATTCTAGCCTCGGGTAACTGTCTGTGTGGAGTTTGCACATTGTCCCCGTGTCTGTGTGGGTTTCCTCCGGGTGCGCCGGTTTCCTTCCACAGTCCAAAGACGTGCAGGCTACGTGGATTGGCCATGCTAAATTGCCTGTAGAGTTCAGGGGTGTGTGGGTTATAGGGGGATGGGTCTGGGTGGGATGCTTCAAGGGGCAGTGTGGACTTGTTGGGCCGACGGGCTTGTTTCCATACTGTAGGGAATCTAATAATAACTTGCGTTGGCTATAATATGATTCCACTGGTGCTCGGAGGAGCACACATCGACATCACGCTACAACCTCTTCCCCATCAAGTCATCTTAACAATTTTTCCCCCCGAGGTGAAATATTGAATTCACGTTTATTTCATTATTGGATATGAATTAGACATTCATTCAAATTGTGCTATCTTGTTGTGCAGTAAGGCACCATCACATTAAAGCAGAACCAACTCTAAACAGCTCAGATTATTCTGATATTTTCATTCTTTTGACATAATAAACTTCTGTCTTATTATTTATACTCTCAAACTGGCGACTGCTAAACCCTGTTTAAGTGCTAAGGAGAAGAACTACTGCCCAGAAAAGAGAATGAGACATATCTCTGCCACAGGTAATTACCAAGCAGTGACATGGTAGAACTAACATCAATTGTAACACCTCACAGCAATATGTCTGTTTTCAAAACACTGCTTAGTAATACAGATCTTGAACTGAATAGAACAGAATTAGAAATAGGTTCTATTGTCACTTTTACTCAACTGCAGGGATACAGCACTACAGTGAAAAGTTTACAATGTCATCACTCAAGGCACCATCCTAGGTACAAAATCTGAGGTAAAAAGTGTAAAATTAAAGAAATAAATTAAAAGTTCAACATTACAGTCCACTTCTGTGTAAAGTAGTACATAAGAAATCAAGTTAAAGTTCCAAATTACAGTCCTTCTTGAGCCATGGGCCTGCAGTCGCTCCACGCTGGGCTTTCCCCAAGAGGGCTCAACTTCCTCCCCCGTGCTGGGCTTGATCTCTCGATCCCCGTGCCGTCTCACCGCTGACCACCATCCGGGCTCACCAGTTGCCTCGCCACAGGCAGCCAGGGTCCCTGTCTGGTGCCGCTCCGGGCCTGCAGCTGTTTCCATAGAGCCATTGACTGCCAGAGTTCGGCATGGGCACACCAAACACCAAAGACAGACATGCTGTTGAAGTTTCTTTTCTAGCCTTCCAAGAGTTACAAACAAACAATCTCAACAAGTCAGAATTCAGGGACAAAGCCACCATACTTTTCCCTTATAAATCAAAGGTGTCTCTCTTTTTCACAATATATCTTTTCTTTCAGGGCTGGGGTAGACAAAGGGAATTTTAGATGGAGTTACTATCATCTTGAGGCACGGACACATTCAGGCATACTCTCCTCAACTGGGTCTTCTGTTCTATCCCTACAGTTTGAGGCTTTGGCCCTAATTTTAATTTTAATAAATTTTAGCAGGTAACACCTTTTCCAATGCTTGCTTGTGTGTCCATCTTCACCTCAATACAATTCCGTTTCATAGAAGAAATAACATGCACCTGAATGAAAAGGCCCATTGTTTATCCCAAATGATAATTTCCCCATTGCACGCCGAGAAGGACAGAACTCACAGCTTCCTTTCGACAACTCCAATATCGACTACTAGTTTGACACAGTCAGCTTGATCTCCCTTGAAATTCCTCAAAGTAAATCTGGAACACTGCAATGAAAGTAGCCTGTCCCTCTGAGGCCATAACACAGCTTGATGTTTATAATGATGATACCTTGGCTTTGAGAGGTGCACTTTGTCCTGTGTTTTTTTTTTGAAGAGAGGTTTTAAGAGAACTGTCTATTTGAATCCAATAAAATAAATGGCTTATGATGTCTTCAGACTATTTTTAAAAAATTGGAACAATAGAAGCAGCTTGAATGGGTGGGGTCAAGCTTCCACAGAACCAAGGTTTTAAGTTTAAATTTCAATACCAGTTGCTAGGGTCTCGAAGTGGAGGGGGGGGGGGAGAGGAGAAAGGACCCTCATCCCATGAATGGATCGTAATGGGTTATTTTAGAAAAAGCTTTGAAAACTGTGTATAATTTTGGTCTCTATATTTGAAAAAAGCAGAAGCAATTTGACAGAGATTTGACGAGACAGATTCCTAGGAATGACAGGTTATCGAGTTATCAAGAACAGTGAAACAGGTTAGAAGAACAAGGGGTGATCTTGTTTAAGCATACAAAAGATTCTGAGGGGATTGCTGGGGTAGATATTGACAGAATGTTTCTACTAGGAGGGAAATCCTCAACAAGAGGACATAGTTTTAAAAGAAAGTCCCTTATTCTGTACCTAAGAGGTGAAGGAATTTATTTCCCACAGGATAGCAAATGTCTGGAATTCTCTACCTCACAGTTGGGGAGGCTAGATCACTGGAAGTATTTAAAGAGGTAAAGGTTAGATTTTTGAAATAGAGGAGTTGAAGGCAATGAAGAGCTGGCACTGAATAGTTGAAGCCTGGGGCAGATCAGCCATGATCGTATTGAATGGTAAGGCAAGTTGGTGGGGCTGAATGGCCTACTCCTGCTCCAATTTTTGTTGTTCTTAAACCAGAATGATTTCTTAGATAACATATTCAAGAGCAGCATGCAGATGAGAAATAGGAGGGGTCCAAGAATACATCTTTAGGAGACACCAAGGAGTAACAGTGTGGGGCTGGGAAGAGCAATCGTTGCAGATGATGATCTGATAATGGTTAAATAAGAATGGACGCTTCCTGAAACTCTTCATCTCCCTTTCCTCCCTGAAGAAGCTCTGTCAAACTTGGATCTTTGGCTGGCTACTAGTCCTGATTCATAGTAAGTTAATCAAGGAAGTTATGCAAGTCTGAAGCACTGCAGTGCTGTTGCCAATTCTGGGCTTCACTCTTTAGAAAGGTTGTAACCCAAGGACAGGGATTTTAATTGACTGGCAACGTAAGAAAACTTGTTCTTTGTTTTGAAAAAAAAGACAGCATGTTACCTAATCTGGAAACAGTCCAAAAAAGGTACAAGTTGTGTCAAATATAATAAGTTTGTTTTTTTTTTAAAAAAAAGTCTTCCAGATTTATATTTTGAATGTGAACCGTCACCTCAGAAGCAGAGTCTACCCTCTTAGTATCTAAACACCAACAGGATGCTAAAAACTTTGGAGTTTAAAAGGCAACAAAGTAACAGATGGTATGAACTAATGAGTTACTGGTTTGAAAATATATCTAACATCTTTTATGGCACAACAGTAATGTCCCTACCTCTGAGCTACCTGCTCCAGAATTGTCTCTGAATAGATTGATTAGAAAATATTTATTTCACGTGTATAACCAGGACTCCACGGCGCAATTGGCAATAAAGATTTTTGTAGAAATCTGAACATTTCTTCAGGATTAAATGATTGGCTCCCATTTGCAAAAACACTATTTTGGAACTTTTGAACGCACTGCATGCAAACAGAAAGGCATTTGTTAAAGACCAAGTTTCAGAAATATTTCAGTGAAGCCTGAAGGTATAAAAGGTAAGGCCATGGGAAACCAGCTTCAATTAGAGAGTAAAAACTGAAAGAACTGCGGATGCCGTAAATCAGGAACGAAAACAAAGTCGCTGCAAAAGCTCAGCAGGCCTGGCAGCATCTGTAAAGGAGAAAATCAGAGTGAACGTTTTGGGTCTGGTGACTGAGAAAGAGTCACTGGGCCCGAAACATTAACTCAGCTTCTTCCTTTACAGATGGTGCCAGATCTGCTGGGCTTTTCCAGCAAGTTTGTTTTTGTTCAATGAGAGAGATATGGTTCATTCTAAGAGAGGGGGCCGTAAAGAATGGAGAGATCCAGGGAAGTTCACGGGTAAAGACTGAAAAAATGATCATTGTACAATACGGTAATTCAAACTGTTCAAGATTGTTTAGTGTTGATGATAAGTGTGCAGATTCTGTAGGAGTTATAGAAAATAAGGAGGGACCTCTCATACCCAAGTCATGCACCGCCCACGAGGATCAAACTGTCACAGTTGACAGTTTGCCAGATCCTGGACAAATCAGTTTTGATGATCAATAAGAGACCACTAATCCCAAAGAACCCCTGCCAAAAGTGGGTACTAAAGTCAAATATTTACCAGAGAGAGCTATTCAATCAAGAAATGTAATGAACATCAGGAGATAAGGGAAAACTGTTGGAAATTATGAAAGCTGGACGCAAGTACAGGATGAGGGACATGACATTAGGGCCGTGGATTGGGAAGACATGAAAACGCAATGCAGGTTCAAGCAGTAGTTCTGGGAGCAAACATGCCCCTACAAAGAGATCATAAACCGTTGAAAGAAATTCTGTTAATAGGAAACAGAAGCTGTTCAAAACAGTAGCTGTCCAAAAAGAGAGAGAGGGGGTAAGATAGAAAGTATACTTTAACAAGGACAAGAAATATAGACGAAGCCAGCATTACCACCAAGAGCAGAGGCCCGTGAGATTAACAAGGTCTTAATGGCTATGAACAAACTGGAAGATGCCAAACTACAAAAATGAAAAAGCCAAAGAGAATTTGGGCCGTAGAGAGAGGCGCCAGATAGGGGAGAACGAGCTGCCTATGTGGAAAAAGTGTCTCCTGATGGGACTAATAAGACCAAATCAAGGCTCGTGACACAAGATAGCACAAAGACTAACGGTGGGACAAAGATATGGGAATAGATTCGTGGATGGTAGGAAAGCCACCATCTTACATTCAGTGGCCAGAGATTGGGACAGTGACCAGGGTGAGGGGCTGAATGGAAGAACAAGGGAGTGAGCATTCAACCTTGAATGATGCAGCAACAGGAGGAAGAATGGTGCATGTGACATGGACAGAACGACTGGCAGTTTTATCTTCCTGTTCAGTGTCAGGAGATGCAGGGTTTGGTTCTGTTTCACTCACTTGCGATCTGTGAGAACAAATCAATCTTCCCAGGTCTTTTCCCTCCCCTCTGGATAAATTAAATGTCTTTCACAGGGAACATAAGCCCTCGTTAACTTTGATACATTGGCTCCGAGTCTACTCAAATGAAGAAGCTAAGTATGAGATTAGACAGCGAGCCAAAGAGATCTTGCAAGGTTGTGCTGGCTCCTTGACTGAGTGCACCAATGTCAGGCCCAGAGCCCAGAAAATAAACAAATAATGTCACAAATCCTGGCCTCAAGAAGACCCTGAAATGCATTTGCCACTCATCAGGCAGGAGCAAACAGTGTTAAAACCTCAAATTAGACCTTGAATTGTGACTCTAAGTCAGAATTAAAACACTCCAAACCCTGCCCTAAACCACCCACCTCAATCTCTACCCTACCCAAGGTTGGTGTCACCTGTGAATTTGAACACTTGTGTCTGTAATTTCCGTCTAGGAACAATCTGGAGGATTCTAGCATGGCCTGGTTTATAAATCACCTCAGTTCCTTCCCTCCCTGACAAGTTTACTTGAAGGCACAAGCTGGAATGATGTGATTTTTGACATTGTCCACCCCAGCACCTCCAGATCTCTCCCTCCTGGAAATTTCACTCCTCTTCCAGCTTATAGTCATGCCCCCATATTAAACGAGTCAAGCAGGAGACAACGTCAGTGCCCCGTGTTAGTCACTGCACCCTTTGTGGGCCAACTGCCTAACAATAACATGGCTGTGAAGCAGTTTCCCCAATGGCAAAACAACAGGAGCAACATTAAGCAATGTAGACCCTGGCAAAACACAAATGGCAAACATAGTTTCTGCGTACAGATATGGTACTTGCCATATGATCATCAGATGCTAAGCATGGTTGGAACATTAATCCCTTCCTGTACCCACTGATTATTTTCAATAAAATTGAAAAACCCAGAACAAGAACATGCTGCAAAACTTCAGGGGGAGGTAATGGCCTAGTGGTAATGGCTGGACTGTTATTGCAGAGACCAGATAACGTTCTGCGGACCCAGATTCAAACCCTGCCACAGCAGATGGTGGAATTTGAATTCAATAAAACATCTGGAATTAAGAATCTAATGACGACCATGAATCCATTGTTGGAAAAACCCACTTGGCTCACTAATTTGTATCCCTATAAGTTGGTATTATTTGTCCTTTAGGGAAGGAAACTGCCATCCTTACCTGGTCTAGCCTACATGTGACTCCAGACCCACAGCAATGTGGGTGACTCTTAACTGCCCTCTGGGCAATAAATGCTGCCTGGTCAACGAAACCCTCATCCCGTGAATGAATAAAGAAGTAAAATTCAATATGACTGAGCAAACCAGATAAATACGTTGTATATTCTTGTAGGACACCTGATTTATTTGAGTTCTCACAAAGAAAAGCCTCAAAGGGATTCGTAGAACTAAATCTGAAAAATGTCTTTGTTTTTATGTCTGTTAGAAAACAATTGTGGGATAACACTGCGTAGAGCTGGAGGAACACTGCAGGCCAAGCAGCATCAGAGGATCAGGAAGGCTGATGTTTCGGGCCTAGACCCTTCTTCAGAAAGGGGGGAGGGGAAGGAGATTCTGAAATAAATAGCGGGGGGAGGCAGATGGAAGATGGATAAAATGAGCAGATAGGTAGAGAGGAGACAGACAGGTCAAAGAGGCAGGGGATGGAGCCAGTAAAGAGGAGTGTAGATAGGGAGTTAGGGTGTTCCCTTGTCCTTCTAAATGGTGGCGATCACAGGTTTGGAAGGTGCTGTTGGAGGAATCTTGGTGAGTTACGCAGTGCATCTTGTAGATAGCACACACTGGGAAGGGAGAGGCGGTGGATATGGTGTCATTAAAGGACGCAATGTCTTTGAGTGCATTGAATTTCTTCCCTTGTTGGAACTGTACTCTTCCAGGGAAGTGAGGAGTATGCTTTGTAGGTGGTGGACAGAGGGCATATAAGTGACAGGAGGCAGGTTACCCCCTACAGATTTCCCAGCATCCGACCTATTCTTGTAACCACTGCACTGATACGGCCAGTCCAGATCAACTTCTCAACTTATCAGCAGTAACACCAGGATGTTGATTGGGCGGGGGGGCGGGGGGGGGGGGGGGGGGGGGGGGGAGCGCAACTCAAAAAAGGTGGTAATGTATTGAATGTCAAAGCCAATGGCTAGTTTCTCTCAATCCTATTTACTGGGCACTTGTGTGGCACAAATATTACTTGCCACTTTTCATCCCAAGCCTGGATATTGTTCAGTTCTTGCTGCATTTGACTTGGACTGCTTCTGTATCTGAGGAGTTGCAAACGGTGCTGAACATTGGACAAATCAGTGAAAATCCCCACTTCTGACCTAATGATGGAGAGAAGGTCATTGATGAAATAGCTGAAGACGGTTGGGCCTAGGGACACTACCTTGAGGAACTCCTGCAGAGACAGAGCCATTCTGTAACAGTGATGACTGATCTCCAGCAACTACAACCATCTTCCTTCGTGCTCAGCAGGGGTCCAACCAGCAGAAAAATTTCCTCAATTCACAATTACTGCATTTTTGCAAGGATTCCGTGATGCCACATGCAGTCAAGTACACCCTTAACATCAAAGGGTAGTCAATTTCACCTTTGCAGTTCAGCTCTTCTGTCTATATTTCACCAAAGATCTAATAAAATTAAGAGGCACGAGGCTCTGAAAGCCAATGACCAGGTATCAAACAAGTGCAGTTTGATAGCACCACTGACAAATATCGATTTGCTGATGATTGAGAATTGACTGGTAGGCTGGTAAATGGCTGGCTGGATTTGTCTTGCTTTTTGTGGATTACATATGACTACAAAAAGTGACAAAACACACTGAATAGAAAACATTGGCACAGCCAGCAATAATAGTCCAAATTATCGAGTTGTAGAGCCCGAAATCAGACCCTTCGGTCCAAACCATCTCTACCAATCAGATATCCTAAACTAATGTAGGCCCATTTGCCAGCATTTGGCCCATACTTCTAAACCCTTCCTATTCATGAACCCATCTGGATCCCTCTTGAATGCTGCAATTGTTCCAGACTCCTCCACTTCCTCTGGTGGCTTGAAAAACATTACCACAAATTAGATTAGTACATAGAAGGTGTGTGTTCCACCAGAGATTAATACCAAATTATAGGGATACAAATATTGTTATTAACCAATTAGTTATTTTATAAATGCACTGCTTTGGCAGATTCAGAAGGTAATGGAGAAAATAATTAATACTTGTACAGTTTATCACTGGAAGCAGAAGTTTAAGTTGAGAAGGGCGGATTACATTTCTGCAGACTTTGCCGTTTAACTAAAAACTCTCAGACAAGCTGTCTATACTGCAGATCTTTATTTGGAAGATCTTTTCTTCACCAGCATCAAACCCTCCATTTCTGTAGTATCTATCAGGACTGTAAAGATACTATGAGGCTGTGTTGTGCTGTTTCGAAATAAGACTCAAGCTCCCATGAGTCCTTCTTCGGAAATCAACCTTTCCAGTTGTGTTATGAAACACTGTCAAGAGCATGTAGGACTTGAACCCTGGCCTTCTGGACCAAAAGATGGGGACACAATGGCTGCATGACCAGCTCCTGTGGGCGTTTGCTAACAGAGACTTTATCAGCACGACTGACCTTGGGCACAGCAGTATCTGTGCTAACATCTGGCTTCTAACTGCTAGCCGTACACACGCTTTATTGACAGCAGATAGCTCTGGAGAGTACTGGGGCTCTCCAAGTCCAGCCTGAGCACTGTTGTAATCCTAGCCCAAGCCAGCCAAGGTCATCACACACAGTGTAGCCATAGTGGCTTCTATCTCTGTTCGAGTCCCTGGACCTTTCTAACCCTGGAGAATATAAGGAGAATGTGTTAGAACCACCAAAGCCTTCTTTATTGCAGTCAAATACAAAGTCCTGTTTCCAACAACATATTAATTGAACATTAATAATTTACACCTGGCATTTTGCCATTTTTCAACAGATTTACCTGAAATTGTTGACAGCTCTGAAAGCTGGCCACTAACATTAGTCTCCCCAAAATTGAAGTTCCAGAGTCATCATTAACTTCCATCAATCTCAGGAACATCCTGAAGGTCTCAGGGTATGCTGTGATTGGGGGACTTCTTTAGAAATTCCACATGCACGTTATTCGAGACCAGTTATTATACGGCTTTGATCTGGCAAATTGCTTTAAAACAAACTCACCTAGTACCTTATGTACATTGAAAGGCTAATTCTCAACTAAACAGACAACCCTTCCCAGTAATAATGACAGGGATCAAGGATAAACAGAATGCCTTTAAGATTCCAGTGACTCTACAGGACCAAAGGCTGTCCAATTAAAATTGAGACCTCAAATAACAATTATTTCAAAGCTTCAAACACTGCAGAGATCAGATCCTTGTAGCCTAGTTACCGGTACAAGTCAAATGCTTGCTTTGGCTCTCCATAATGTTTGATCTTCCTTTCATTCTCTCCATGGTGTCTCATTTACATTTGAAATTGCCTTCAATGTTGAAAAATCATCACCTTCAAGATGTGCAGGTCACTCCCCAACATAACATCAATGGTTATTAATGTACACTGTTCTGCTCACTCCAGCCATCCTTCCTGTGGAAAATTATTTCAGTACATGCATCCTTCATGTCCAGTCTCCATTCTGGCCACTCTTTGCTAATATGTCCCTTGCCTCCTCCTGAGCTCTTGCTCAGCATTTTTAAATGGCAGGAATACAGATCAAAGAATCATGGAAGACACAACTTGGGATATCGAATCTGTGTTGGTCCTTTCACAGGACAATCCACTGGTCCCATTGCCCCACCCTTCCTCCACATCACGTCAATTCTTTTACAAAGGTTACTATGCATCTGTAACCATCAGCCTGCCCAGCACTCTAACCCATAAGGTAAAATTTTACCTCATGCTGCCTCTAGATCTTTTTCCAATCATCCTTAATTCAGTGTCCTCTGGCAGATCCCACCAGAATCTTTATTTATGCAACAAACTCAAATCAACCATCAATGCTCGCCTGGTGTGTGACTGAGCAAGTAGAGTCCCAGTACAGAAGGATGAATGTAGAAGGTGAAAATTCAAATACTATTCATCATTTTACAAACTACCCCAGTAATTGCAGATATCCTGCACCAGTGTCATTATAATCACTAACGTCACAGGCATGTTGTTTCGTTAAAGTGACAGACAATCCTGCAAATGTCACATGCTGAAGGAGCAGGACAAAATCAGTCAAGTCCCTCGGCCACGCTTCGTCAAGGTAGATCAAGTGATGTTGCTACTTGAATAATCAAATCCCAGAAAGAAGTCTGGCTTGATAGATTGTATTTTGTTTCCCTTTTTGAACATGCTGGGTGATCTTCCAAGCATGCAGCTTTGGTTTTAACAATAAATCAGAAACTTGTTATAAAAGAGGAATTTGATTTTTGTTTAAAAAAATCAAGCTACTGAAATGCAACATTTTGAAAGATTGCAAAACACACAACAAAACCAAATCTCATCTAATCTCCAGCATCATCACCTTACTAGCAGGCAAAAATCCAGAGGAATACCTTTCCCATCAAATCTGATGTGTAGTTTCCTCAATTCCAGTCTCATGAGCTATAAGGCCTTTTCATTTAACCATTCACACAACTTTGACATTAGACTTTGTCTGTGAAACTCCCAGACTGACTGTTTTTAACTGAAACTAAGCCCAAGCCTATCTCCATTTTTTCCCTTGGGAGAAGTCATACTTGCATCTGACTTCAGTCAGGTCCTAGAAGTTTTCCAATCTCCAGGTTTGTTTTCTAAGCTAAAATCAAGCCTTTATGATTCCAAAAAACGAATGTCTTGATTTCTCTTGCCTGTCTTAAATTATCTATAATCTAAAAGTCAAACATCCATGCATACTCCAAGAGGCACAAACTGGTTTAAAGTCATAGTTGCTGAACGGCTGGTCCAGTTCAATTATTAAACCCCCTTTGCAAAAATAGACCACTAAAATTAAAAACGCAGAAGAAAAAAACATGAGTATTAATAAATCACAAGGCCCTCAGCACATAATCCACATAATCCATTTGATTATATTTTAACACGTTGCTTACCAAAAATCAAACTTGTGCCTTGCACTGGATCTATCATATTTTCAAGTAGACCAATCCAAAAAGGCAAAACATTCTGTGAGAGAAAAATGCCTTATCTGTTTTAAATGAGTAACTGCCTGCTTTTGAACAGTATCTCCGAGTTCTAGATTGTCCCACAAGAGGAAATGTCATCTCCACATCTACCCCGAAATACATTAACCCCGAGGAGTCTTTGACAATCAATGAGAAATCACTGTAAAATCAGCAAATGAAAGGGAGTCAGGAAAACTACAATTACTGGGGAAGTGGCACTGAGCACATCATTGGAGTTGCAGGCTGGGTCCTGATGGACTTCATCCCAGAATCTGAGAAGTGACTAGTGAGATAGCTGATAGAATTTCCAAAATTCTCCAGATTCGCCACAGATTCCAGTAGATTGGAAAATAACAAATGTAACACCTTTATTCAAAAACAGTGGGAAAGCAAGTTAATTTAATGTTTGTTAATATTAGAAGTTATTACAAAACATGTTACACAGGCATTTAGAACGTTTGGCGGCAACTGGGCAGAGTCAACATGGTTTTGTGAAAGAGGAATTATGTTTAACCAAATTATTATAGTTCTTTGAAAAACTAACATGGATTTGGGATAAAGAGAAACCTACCATTCCGGAAGGCATTTGAAAATATGACACACCATAAAAGGTCATTGTGAAAAACAAAAGCACACAGAGGAGTTGGTAATATTCACACAGATAGGAGATTGGCTGGCTAACAGGAAACACAGCTGGGCGTAAACAGTACATTTCCTGGTCTGCTAGAGGTAACAAGCAGGGTGCCACACGGATCTGTGCTGGGCGTTCAACATTTCACAATCTATTTGATGACTCGGATGAAGAGACTGAAGATATGGCCACCTTTGTGAACTCATTTACACAGTAAAACATTCCAAACTACATTAATCATGGTTTCAATCAGATTGGCCATGACTTTATTGAGTGGCGGGATCAGGCTCCAGGGCAGAGAGAACAGTGTGGAGTGGAGGAGCAGGGAGAGTCAATGTTTCGGGTCAGGGCGCTTCTTCAGAACTCGGTTCAGCCAAGAGTTCATACATAGCCTGTGAATGAAGCAAACCATCAATGCTGACAACTCAGTCAGCTGAATCTAAAACAGGTAGGGTTGAAGAAAACTCAAAATCATCTGCTAAGCAGAATGGATGAGCCAAGGCTGCCCTATCACCCTTGCCAGGAAAAACAGTGGCAGAGGAAAGCAAGAAACCAGAGACCCCAGCAAAAGATCCACAATGTCAGAGGCGCAACTACAGTCTTAAAGGAGCCGCATTATCCAGTAAAGCAGATTACCAGCTTAAAACAGCTGAGCCAATCAGGTCCATGGCAGTATATTTCCAGTCTTCTAACATTTTATCATCGTTCAGGTTGGATAATAATCAGTAATGTTCCCTGTTCAGCTGCAGAGGAATGTCAGCAACTTACATTTATTTGGCACCTTGAACACAAAGCATTTCGGTGTGTGGAGATTGGAGTGGAAATAAAATAACTTAACCCCAATCCCATTTTGTCAAAAAAATAGGTTTGCATAAAAGGGGCACCTTCCACAACTCAAATTGTTGAAAATTTATCTACAGCCACCTGCGATAGGGTAGTCACTGCTGTAAAACAAGGAATGTGGTAATCAGTGTACACAGCAAGCTCGCACAAATAGCAAAGAGATAATGACTAGATGGGTTTTTCTCTCTAAAAATGTCTGTTGAATGAGACACAATTATGACCCGAATGAGATAATCCCTTGCTCTTTTTCAAATTACAGCCAAAGAGTCATTTAGATCAATTAAAGAGGGCAGGCAGAGCTGTTACAACGTGCCTCACCCAAAATGGTTTTTAAGATTGAGAGGGAGTTCCAGGAATGCAGGCTGAAGTGAGTATAAAACAGAGCATAGGACTCGAAGAACCTACCATTGCTTTATTTAAAAAAAAGGGTTTTATAATATTCACTCAAGGGATGTTGACATTGCTGGTGAAGTCGATATTTATTGCTCATCCCTAATTCCACTTTGGAGGTGGTGATGGTGAGCTGCTACAGTCCAGGTACCGTAAACACACCCACAGCACTGTTCAGGAGAAAGTTTCAAGATTTTGACCCAATGCAGAAAAGCCAATACAGTTCAAAGTCAGACCGGTATGACTGACAAAGATGCAAAGCTGGTGTCATTTCCTTCTGGATGGAAGACATCACTGGTTTGAGAAGAACTGCCAAAGAAGCCATGGTGATTTGCTGCACTGCATCTTGTCGAGGGTACGCGCTGCAGCCATGCTGCACTAGCATGATGTGAATGTTTATGGGAGTGGATTGGTTGACAGCCAGACAGGTGACTTTGTTATGGATGGTTTGAATGTAATGACAGAATGAGGAATACTAAATTAATATTCCAGCTCATTAAATTAAAGACTGTGGTGGATACCATTCTCTTGATGACCACCCATAGTGCCTCAAATGCCTAGTTTGGAGCTATGAGATCTGTCCAGAAACTATCTTGATGAACATGAAGCCAGTGCCACACAAACACAAGGTATGGAGTCCTAACACGAAGACAGGACCTTGCGTGTATACCACTCGGGATAGTCAATCCTACTAATGAAAAGGCGCCAGGAAAACTGGGGACGATATGTTTCTTCTCACGTCGCTTCTCTCACTACTTGCTTAAGACCATTGTACCAGCTCTGTTTTGCTTTATTGTTATGCAGTCCTGCCATGAGAAGGTGGTTGTGTGCTGCATTCTTGAACTGCTGCAGTCTACGTGCAGTAGGTAGAGCCACGGCACTGCTAGAGAGAATTCCCAGTTATTGACCCAATGACAGTGAAGGGATGGCAATATATTTCAAATTCAGGATGGTGCCGGGCTTGGAGGGAAGCTTGCTGATGGTAGTGTTCCCATGAAATGCCTATCCTTGTCTTGCTAGATAGGATTGGTCACCATTTTGGAAGGTGCTGTCTAAGAAGCCTTTGTGAATTTCTGCGGTGCATCTTGTAGATATTAGCAGCAGTCAATGGTGTCAATGGTGCAGGGAGTGCATGTGCCAATCAATCAGGCTGCTTTGTTTGTGTTTGTTCATTCAGAGGGTGTAAGCATCACTGCCTAGACCAGCAGTCACTGCTCCAATAGGTCGGCATTTAGAGTCAATCTCATACGTCACACAAAGTAAGGATACTTAAAGGACATTTTACGACAATCGATAGTGGGCCAGGTCTTCATTCCAGATTTTTGCATAACTTAAATTCTACTACCTGCTATGGTGGGATTTGAACCCACGCCCCCAGAATATCGCCTGGGGTTCTGGACTGCCAGTCCAGTGCCGTTACCACTATGGTACCACCTCCCCTGGACATTGTCAAGCTACTTGAGCATCGTCAGAAACGCAATCATCCAGCACCTTCCTGACTGGTGCCATGTAGATGGTGGACAGGTTCTGGGGATTCAGGTGGTGAGTTACTCACTACAGTATCCCTGTCTTCTGATCTGCTCTTGTAGCCACCGTATTTATATGGCAGTTGAGTTTCTGGTCAATGGTAACCCCTAGGCTGTTGACAGTGGGGGGAATTCGGCAATATTTAAAAGATCTGGAGGCAACACCTGAGATAAATTTTAGCTGGTCTGTGCCTGGGTGTGTGCTGAAGGGAGACTCAATCACAGTATTCAAAAAGAGAGCTGGAGAGCTTTAGGGGGAGAGAGAGAGAGGGCATGTAGGGCCATGGGGTAAAGCAGAGAGCTGGCATGAACATGGCATATACTGTAATCATCCTATGATTCATTATTAGTGAGGAGTCTAGTTTTCTAGACTTACCGTGCCTTTGTCATGCCTGATATTTAGGTTAATGCTGGACGATCCATCCAAGTTTTACGCTTAATCTTTTCATTTATCATCGTAGTTTGGTCCAACAAAAAAAAAGCATATTGGAGTAAACTCAAATATTATTGTCTGGAAAGTCATATGTAAGCCAGACCAGGCAAGGATGACATTAGTGAATAAAATAAATTTTAAGAATAAAAGTTTCACGATTACCATTATTGACACCAGATTGTTTATTTCAGATTTACTAAATTAGATAAATTTAGAATTCCCTAGTTGCTGTAGTGATATTTTAACTCAAGGTTTCAGATCTTTAGTTCAGCCCTCTGGAGGATAGCTCAGTAACAGAACCACAATCATACCATTCTTGGATTGTGGTTTCCTTGACCTGACAAAACACAAAGCTCTCACTCAAATATTTAAAAGTAGACATTTGTTTTTCAAGTTTAGGATCATAATTAAGGCAACACCCCCTTAACCTGAGCAGTTGGGTGAACAAGTGATAAAAACATTCCTCTCTTGCGGCCACTCCTGGAAAACAGCAAGTGTGGGAATTAAAAGGCCATTCTCAGGTTGGTCCCAGAGAATAAGGTTAAGAACAAGCAGGACTCAAGTCCCTGCAGTTCTTTTAAGACCTGCCTCCTGCTGCCTTCTCCAATCTCACTGGTAGGATCACTGTAGCAATCCCAATGCTCTCCAAAGACAGGATGAGAAAATGGCTGCTTCTCTCCATCCCCTTGAAATTGGATGAAGTGGTTAGTCGGGAATCCAAACTCTGGGAAAATCTAAAAATCTTGCATGATCAGGCTCTCAATGTTTCCAGATTTGGAATACTGGAGCAAAAATCAATTGTAAAGATAATAAAAAAAACACAATTGATTAAAATGATTTAAAATGAATGCACACACAGTTGGCTGAATGGTCTTCCTCTGCACTGCAACAGACTTGTTTCTGCATTACAAACAGAATACACAGAAATTAATGAGAGGGTGAGACGTTACTCAATTGGCCTGCACAGTTCAATTAAACTAGGGCTTTCAGACCTACCTGCAACTAATCCTCAGCAGCTAATTTTGCATTGATGCCAGTCTGTACAGAGCAAACCTATTGTCAGAGGAGCTGCAACAAGCATGCCCAGGCAGAAAATGGTTTCCTGTACAACTACAATACAAGCACTTCAGCACACTGCAAAAACGAGGTTGATGCACTGACTTCCCTCCAGGTATTCAATTAAAAGCAACAAGTCAGCACAAGCACAGCCAGTTTGCCTTTCTCACACCCTAGTTGTAACTGGGGGCCAGCTCTCAGTTAGTGGGCAGAGATGGCATTCAGAAAATCACCTACTGCTCCAGAAGGTCAAGGCACGATGGTAGAGAGCTCACAATAAAGGAAAAGTCGCTTGGTTATCTGGTGCAGAGAAGGCCCAGCATTTGTTGCTGGTATTTTGTCTGAGAAGAAATACACCTTTTTTTTTGTTCTGTGCTGAACGCAGCATCTCTCTGGTTTGGGTAGCCTAGGCAGGAACACACTGCTATTTCCAACCTGGTAAAAATTACGGGCAGACCCTGATGACATTATGGAATCCTAAGATGTTCATGTTAAAAAGAGGCTCTGTAGTCCTGAATGGAATATCACAGTCTGTCAGATCTATAGGATTTCAGGATGATGAGTGAGCAGCCTATTCACTAAATGTTCAATCCAGCATGAGAACTGTGGGCCATCAGTGATCACTGACCTAGCCATCTACTGATCAAGGTCACACTCTGATCAGTCAAGTAGAATGTCACAAACAATAACTGCTCTTCCCTTCCTGAAGTCAGTATCTCTCATTAGCAAATAGCATGAGGCCAGGTTACGAGCTGTACAAATGTGAGATGCTGGTATCATTGGCAAATAAGCACACGTGCTGCAATAGCCAAAGGACAATAACGTAAAATGAACAAGATCCGATCAAAGCGGGCATTGTAGCTTAAAACACAAAGCAACTTAATATCCCATTGTACCCAAAATCAACGATGCTTTCCTCATGCGCTATCTGGATTTGTGGTAAAATAAATTGTGAGTGCTTTTATGACTAAGTCAACAACTAATTCTGTATTGAATGACGCAGCCACCAGTCTTCCTTGTATAGTAATTCCCATCTTCTTGTATCTCAAATTATGTTTTAACCTAGTGGTGAAATGAATTTCACATTAAACCAGTTCCTAGTGGCCACAAGCCCACAACATTCAATAATCTCCGCTTCCCAACTTCTACACAAACTTTCAATCCCACACAGAGAGATCACAGGTTGGCTGCTGTGGAAATCGGAAAACATCACACTTGCAGAAACCTAGTTCTACTTATATTAAAAACAGCAAGTGCCAAAGAAACTCAGCAGGTCTGGCTACATTTGTGGAGAGAGAAACAGCGTTAACATCTCAACTCCAGTATAAATCCTCTTCGAAACTATTTCTTTG
This sequence comes from Stegostoma tigrinum, assembly GCF_030684315.1. Lineage (NCBI taxonomy): Eukaryota > Metazoa > Chordata > Chondrichthyes > Orectolobiformes > Stegostomatidae > Stegostoma > Stegostoma tigrinum. The sequence continues at coordinate 9,960,158 of NC_081380.1, forward strand.
CCCTAATCTTTGTAGGTTGATTGACTGGACTGGAGGGAGATTTTCTTTAACAATGACAACACAAGAGCAAGCATCCCATGTGGCTGGACTACACTCCCCGACTTGATAAGACCAAAACTCACAAGAATAAGTTAATGCATACTTACCATAGGCTCAGACCATCAAAAGGTTATTTTGTACTTGTTTATTAAGACAAGACCTCAAGACATGGGGGCAAAAATAGGCCATTCAGCCCATCAAATTTACTCCATCAATCAGATCGTTGCTAAACTGGTCAGTGTCAACTCTACTTTCTTGCCTTTTCCTCAAAACCCTAGATTCCCATACTAATTAAAGATCTATCTCAGCTTTAAATAAACTTAATGAGCCAGCCTTGACAGAACTCTCATGGCAAAATATTCCACAAATTCGCAACCCTCCAAGAGGAGGCAATGGAGCAATTTCTTCAGCGCACAACCCCTTATTTTGAGATGATGCCCTCTGCCCCTACACTGCACCTCAAGGACAAACAATCTTTCCACATCTACCCGGTCAAGTTCCCTAAGAATCTTTGTTTCAATAAGGTCTCTTCTCATTCCAAATTCAAACAGGACAGGTCTCATTTACTCAACTACTCTTCACAAGACAGTCTCCCAACAGCCTAGTGAACCCTATCGCAGCCTGCCTCCTACACCAGTATATCTTAGAGAATGGCCTCAGAACTGTTCACAGTATCCCATCTGAGGTTGGACTGCTCTTGACTTAAAGTCCAACATTTAATGTGCCTTCCCAACTATCTGTTGAACTTGGGTGCTAGCTTTCTGACTCGTACACAAGGTCTCCCAAATCCCTCTGTTCTGCCACACTCTCCATTTAAATAATTATTCAACTTCTCTACCCTTCCTTCAAGTGCATAACCTCACATTTTTCCACATTATATTCCTTTTGCCATCTTCTTTCACACCATTAGTGAAGTATTCGAAAAAGAAATATCCTACAAAAAAAAACAAATCATGCGTCACGATAGTAACTGGCATGGACAAAAATCTGAGAAAGCCCCCTGCTCACTGTGTTCAAAGGAGCCGGACTCATTCTGTAACCGAGTTAGGGCAAACGTACACCATCACCAAGAAGATAAAAACGCTCTCCTTAATGACTGACGGTTAATCCAAGTCTTTAGATATCTGCCCATTTTCATCACCTAACTCAGTTAAACAACAGGACTGGGCCAATATCCCAGAATTCCTTTATCACGTCCTTAGCTAATCATCCACCATTGTTCCGCCTCTGCTTGAAAAGAAGGGAGGAGAGACTATCTGGAAGTTTAAGTGCCTTTGGTGATAACTTTCCCATCCATTTGTCTAGTTTCAGGCTTATTTGCTTTGCACTTGTGTCTCATGTGTGAAGTTAAATAATTGGTTTAAGTACATCAGCATTCTGCACAGTGTTTTAACACCTAGATCATGTTTCCTTTCAATTAAAACAAATTCAAATGTTGCTGGTCTCTCTTTATAGTACCAAGTCATCAATGCTTCTCTGAACCTTTTCCAATGGATTTTTCCTATTTATATAAACAGTATCGAAAACCACACACTCTATTCTCCACTTTGTCAACCATATTACTTTCCATCACCAAAACTACCTACTTCCAGCTGCAGAACATTGCTCTTATCTGTCTTGTTGTTGAAAGTCTCACCCATGCCTTTGTTACCTTCTAGACCTGACAAGTTCGATACAGAGATAGTAGGAACTGCAGACGCTGGAGAATCTGAGATAACAAGGTGTGGCGCTGAATGAACACAGCAGGCCCAGCAGAAGAGCAGGAAGACAACAAGGTGTACAGCTTCATTTTTGAAGAAGGGTCTAGGCCCAAAATTTCAGTCTTCCCGCTCCTCGGCCTGCTGTGCTCAACCAGCTCTACACCTTGTCGTCTCAAGTTCAGTACAGTCCTGCTGGTCTCCCACTTCTAAAATTAAACTTTATCCACAACTCTGGGGCCCATACCCCATCAAGTTCCATTCACCTACCACCTCACAGCTCTCTAACCTAAATGGTCTTTCCATCAGAAATGGCCCAACAAAATTCTCGTCTTTGTTTCCAAAGTCTATGGTCTGAGCCCTTGCAATCTATGTAACTCCCAGCCTTTCTAGAACCCTCAGCAATATTTCAACTCTTCCAACTGACCTTTTAATGTTTTCCTGATGTTATTCATTTCACTTCCAGTGGCTCTGCCTGGCCCTCAACTCTCCATTTCTTTAGTTCTTGTTCCTCTTTTATGACAGTGCATTTTTGGGGGAAAAAAGCTTTTTGTCAAAGTAATATTTTGTACAAATTGACTTTTAAAGGTATTTATCCCTATATTAAAATGTCTAAAATGCATATTGACTTATCCAGTCTCACAAAAATATGACACTTGACATTTCTTCTCTTTTTCCCAACTGAGTCAATACACACCTATTGTGAATACAGGCTGCCTAAACTAGTACATAAAACTCGTTCAGAGTGTGTAGTCATAAGTTAACAACAGCACACCCTCAGGACTGCAGAGAGTGTTGCGCTGTGTTATGTACTGTACTGAGAAAATATTAACATGTGCCTCCTAACAGGCAGTGATTATTAAACTAACTTTGAAAGAGAGACACAATCAATTGCTCAGATCTTGCCATAAACTATACTCCCTCCCCAGTTAAAAATAGCAACCATGTAAAATGTTAACATGTAAAATGGTACAAGTGGGCCATTTTCCAAAATGGAATATGACTAAACCAACATTAACAATACCTGAAATGTAACAGGTCAGGTTGCATACTCATGTCTAAAACACGTGACCAAATCTGGCAAGAAATTTGCATAGAAATGAAAAAGAATGCATAACAATAATATATGCTTATCAGAATTACCATTTGACATACAACAATGAAAACAACCTTTTTTTTCCTTCCTTCCTACATAGTAGTAATTAACCTATCTGGCTTCTTTTCATTTTTTAAAATTTATTAATGGAATCAGGCATCACTGGCCTGGTCAGCATTTGTTGCCCAGAGCTAGTGGGTCTGGAGTCACATGGAGGCCAGACCAGGGAAGGTCAGCAGTTTGCTTCCCTGGAAGAACATTAGTGAGCCAGATGGGTTTTTCTAACAATTGACAATGTGTCTGGATATCTGCTTTGATTTCCATTAGCTTGGCTCTGCTCGGTCAACAGCTCAGACTTTGTCGAACTTGAACCGGACTTTGACTTTTACCAACTCCCCCATTAATGGTTGGGACTGTGATATCCATTGTTTTTCCCCCAAAGACCCTTACTCACTTTCTATGACTGGACGATATTGTAGAGGCAGTAAACAAACAGTTTCTTTCTGACTTTCAGAAGGGCTGTCAGAGGAATTTGGACTATAAGGAGGCGCCCCCTGCTTTCCTATTATCAGTTTGGCTCCTTCAAGCAAATAATCTGCACCACAGTGATGGAGTCTCTCTCTAAACATCAATAAGCATGTAGATGCAGCTAGTCTTTTCACAGCAGTTCCTTTTACTATGACCTCCTGACCACTGCTGAACATGTGTTTCATAGCTCAGTCTCACTTTGTCTTTCTTTTCTCCTAATTTGTTACGATGCCAAAAAATAAAGCAGAATGCACTTTTTTCCAGCTGCATGTTTAAACATGCTTGTGCAACCGGTTATATACCATGGGATTATTCTGTAGCAGAACACAACACTATCCAGCATGTGCTGAAGAGAAACATTGAAACTAGATTGCAGCCGAGCAAACACGGCTCAATCTGTACATTTCTTCCAGCAGTACTGTGTGATATGGTGATACCCATTGGCATTTAACGTCATCCTTATGCAGAAATATTCAAACTCTGATGTAAATTGTGGACCATTATCTGATGCCAACACCTCCAGCAACTCAAATTCTAAACCAGCTTCTGAAAACCTCAACAACTTTTGTACTTGTGGCACTGGGCACAGATTCAATGTTTATACACTTGCTACAGGCTGTTGACAAAAACAAGTTACTCTTTCCGTTTCACTTCAAAGAAATCGGCGTTGTGCTCACGCAGCAGTTTGTTTTTGTAACCATGGAATGAAACGGTTGGACAATTTCATACTCTCAGACACACTTCATAACTTTTCACCAATTTGTCAATATCTCTAAACCAAAACAAAGACCTGCAGACACTGAAGGTTTGAAACAAAAACAAACTGCTTTCTCTCCACAGATGCTGCCAGACCTATTGAGTCTTTCTATTTTTGCTTCAATATCTCTGAACAACTGGAGATAACATAATTAACTCCCTATTACTCTGAACCATTTCCGTGGGCTCTTGAAGTTCCTTTAACAATCTCGCACTGAAGTTGATAGAACAGTGACTTGAACCCTGTAAGACACACCTTTGATCTACACTCAATTAACTACATGCGATATACTTCTGCACTGTGCTATCATCACAATAATTACATTAGCCATCCATAACATATCTGAGCAATTTCCTGGGCATCACACCCGTTTGGGTTGCTTTTCTTATTTCGCTGGCAGACATCTCATGTCACTTTCTGTGTAAAGCAATACACAGGTAACCTCAATGGCTAGTAATGGTTCTGATCTCCTATAGTGTGGAACATGTTAGGTGCAGCAGACACTAGTGGGAACTTTTTGCACTGGTGTGTGTGACCTCTCTCCAGAAAGGAAAACATCTCACTCGTAAAAAGTGCATTCCCTGATTCTGAAATTCTGCACAAGATACATTCTCCCAAAATGCACACTATAAAATCCTGACGCAACTTAATCTGATTTACTGAGATCTCCTCTCGTTCTTCTCACATAGGCCTAACTTATTCAATCAATCTTCACAAAATGAGACCTTCATCCTCAGACGAAATCAAGTGACCTTTGTCAACATTACCCCTAAAGCAATGATATACTTTTTCCAAAGGAAGGGAGGTCATGTTTCAGTTACACAGAGCAATGGTGAAACCACATCTGGAGTCCTACATACAGTGTTAATCACCTCATTCAAGGGAGAACTTAAAGCTTTCAAAGCAGTTCTGACATCATACTAACACCCAGAATTGACGAGTTGTCTTACGAGGCATGGGTTGTACAGGCTCAGCTTATGTGTGCTCGGGTTTGGAAGATTAAGACGCTGGGCGTGAGGATGTTGCTTCCTCCTGTGGGAGAACCTAGAACTGGGGGTCATGGTTGCAAAATAAGGGGTCACCAGTTAAAACAGATGTGAGGTGAAATATTCTCTACCAGAGGGTCGATGGCCTTTGGAACTCTCTGCTTGAATAGGTATTGGAAACAGAATCCTCGAATGTTTTTAAAGCACAGTTGGATGAACATGTGGTAAGCAAATGGGGTGAAAGGTTATGGCGGGGGGGGTGCTGGAAATGTGGATTTAAGGTACCATCAGATGCGCAATGATCTTAAGTGCCAGAACAGACTGTAGAACCTGAATAGCCTACTTCTGCTTATGGATCATATGATTGTAAGGAGACCAAAACTATGCTGATAATTCAGATGCCATCTCCTGAAGGCACTATCCAACCTAGCGAGACTTCCCTAATTTTATTGCAAGGGAAAGGCAACATTAGGGACAAAATTTCGTTTGCTTCGAAATCACTTGCTGTACTTATCAGGTCTCTCAGACAGCCCCGTACCACCAAGTGCTGCAATCACTCTCCATTCAAATAACGGGCTGATTTTCTGTTGCTCCTGCCAAAGTGAAGACATTCACATTTCCTCACATTATATTCCGCCTGCCAAAATTTAACCACTCACTTACATCTCTTCGCAGACTCTCTACCTTCTCTTGACAACTTAATTTTAGCAAATTCAGCCACTAATCAGCTGGTCCCTTCAGCCAAGTCGTGACTATAGATCGGAAATGGTTAAGGCCACACCACTGATCATGAATCTATCCGCTAGTTAGTCCTTGGCGACCCAAAATACCCAGACATTTGCCATTACAGTTTGCTTCCTACGAGATAACCAATCTTTTATCCATGCCAATGACTAGTTCTGAAGACTGGATTGGAATGCAGTTATGCTTTCTCCCTTTTCTCCATCTGCCCCTCCACTACACTTTAAAAGAGAAGGTCTTGCAGAAGCTATTCTGAGGATGACATCGAGAAACCACCCCAGCTGCTATCCTCCTGTAAATGGCTCAAGACTCACGCAACTTTAGCAACGTGCCCTGACACAGAACTAAAAGTGTAAATAAATAAAGACAAAATTAGCTCATTATTCCTGAAACATCAATCAGATTTTCCCCAAATATCTCATCCTGCCCTTTACCTGCCAGCAACCCAAGGTGACATCAGGAAATATTACAAATCTCTCCCACAAACAGTTTATAACAAGCCTGTGTAAATTGCAGTAGTCCCAAAATAGGCCAACTGTGTGGAAATTGCTGCTTGTTCATCCTCAGGCAAAGCTTTTCCATTTAACACCACCTTCTACAATTTATCGTTGACCCAATTTGTAATCAAGATTACTAACTTAGAAGCTCTGAACAGCTTCTTGGATTTGGCACATCACCAACCTTGCCTCGGGGAATATAAAGTTTTATATCTCTCTAGAAGGATTTTTATTACTTTGTTATTGCCTTGGTGTAACTTCTACACAGGTGTTGTAACACCAGTGGGAATGTCCTACTGAACAAGAAGTGTCATATCCCCCAATACAGCTTGTGATATTCAGCTGATGGCTTGTTCGATCTTTAAAACTATTTGTCCCAGTACACTCTATAGGAAATTAATTAAATTGGTCCTTAGATCAATCAGATTTTGTTGTTGCCTGAGAGAAGTATGCAAATCACCAGCAACTTGTTAATATCAAGTCTTAGTCAAGAGGAACAGCACAGCTTTATAAACTTAAAATAAACTTGATTGTATGAAATATTATGGTCATCTTAATTCTCTTCTATGTAGAATATGTCGGAAAATATTTACAATGCCTAGTATTTTGTAAAGCAATTCTCTCTCTCTCTCTCAACAGTTTAATAGCCACATCACCAAATGTACCAGGTCTCCTGAAGTCCAGAAACTGCCTTTTCAGTCAATTGCTCTTGTAGAATTAGTTATTGGGAATACATGTCTTTTTTATGGACTGTGGTGAACTAGAAGATATTGAATTGTTTGGACACTTTCTGGATTAAATGGGTATTACTATGTCATTTTTTGATCGTCAACAATTGGTTGGGGACCATGACCTGCATGCTGATTACAGCAAGTGAACACAGTCTTTAGAAATAACCACACAAAGCTTTGAGGGACAAAAAATATGGAGTTCATTGATCTTAAATTGTTAGAAAACTCTCTTTGGAAGATATTATGAGGGTCCCTGTGCTGATGGCGGCCTGGAAACCCATTCTGAACTTGTCTTTTGGTTTCCTGAGCCTAAAGGTCTCCATTTGATGTTGATTATCTTATGAAAGATGAAAACCTGAACCTCGAACAAGAGTAAAAGACTTGCATCCAGTCTGGTTTCCATCCAAACTAAAGCCATGTTTGGAAGATCATTCTCCAGCGACTAGAAATTTGATTTTAAAATCAACAAGAAAAATGGTAGACCTTGAAAATTCACCAATTTCTAACTTTCCAGACCATCGGCCAAGTAAGGGTCCTTTTTTTTGCATTTTAAAACAAAATATCTCTACAGAGATTTGGTTGCCTTTTGTGTTGTGTAAATGCAACTGCTTTGGGATATAGCTCCAAATCCAGATTACATTTTAGATATTTATCCAGTTTTTCCACTTGTTTTAAAGTGTGTGTTGTTTTATAATAAGTGGATAATGTTGAGCTCAGAGAAGCCTGGTCAAAGTCTCATATTCTGGATAATGGTACAAAACTTTTACATCAACAGTGCAACAAGTGGAGTGGTTGAGGCTTGATCACCAGGGTATTCCTCCCATCATAGTCATAACACATGATTCAAGGATTAACAATTATCCTACTCACAGTAATCGGTTTACTGGATTATACGTGTTCTCGAACTATCCTCCCAATTCATTCCAGACTCAAATTTTACCAAACTCAAATCAGACTTTTGAAACTGCAAAATCCATATTCTCACAATGCAGTTACAATATAATAAAACCAATACTAAAAATTATATAAATACACATTGGAAAATGTCAGTAGGAGGTCAATTACCCTTCATAACGACTGCTTTTGAAGAAATACTCAGGTTGTTTTAGCTACTAGTGGATTAGCAGGTTTTTGTCTTTTTGTAAAAGATTCAGTGTTGGTGTAACACATCTGATCAAACAAAGTCACCATCCCCAGGCAGAGGGTTACAATTGATTCTAACTTAACAAAACAGCAGAAATAAAATGCATTGCAGTATGGTTTTGGAAACCTGCTTCTAACCATTAATTCTTTTTGAAATCACAAACTTCCAGGAGGAAGCATTCAAAAAAACTTAACAGTACCTCACTTCTTTATATCTGAAAAAAAAGACCAATCCCAGAATTGGTAATAGAACTCTCAGCTGTACAGCTGTAATGATTCACCAGTTGACAGCTTTCCAGACATATTGGTCCATTAGGTAAAATGGAACCAGACATTCAAAATGGACACACAAGTAGCTTGTTCAGATCAGAGCAATCCCCATACCATTTCAATCCATGCAACCGTTAGCCGTTTAAAATCATGACCAACATTATCTAGGAGCAAAAGAGACAATTTCTCACATTTTAAAGAAAACTGAAAATTCTATTGATGTCAACTATTTTGACAGCAATCTTTCACTAGTGTAAAATGGTACAGTGTATATGGGGCATTAATACCACCTTATAAATAAATCAGAATATGGAACTTGCAAATATCACAAAATAAGCTGAACACTTTGCACACAGGAAGACTTTTGTAGATGTAGCTCTCATTTGGTCAAATAGTGACATTAAACTACAGGATAAATGTTGAATGTCAAGATTTCTTCAAGTTAAATGATGTGCAGCAGCTCAGAATAAACTTTGCAGGGCCCCACCATAAGCCTGGAGGCCAACACATCAGTCTGCTTTCACACTCTCAACAAGACCTAAAGAATGCAACAATCTTACATTCAACTATCTTCTTTGTGACATTTTCAAAGCCATGTGATATCACTTTGCTATATGTCTCCATCACCCCCACTGCACACTCCCCACCCCAATCATACAAACATCAATTATAGATTCACACTTTTCTAGGTAAGGTTCAGATATTCGACTGCGAAGAGAAAGCCTGGAACAGAAAATGATTTAAGACTGCAGAAGGAAATAGATCCACTTGACTGAGCAATTAGTCACTAGCAGAGGGCAATCTGTTTCAGACCAATCTCTGACCAGCAGAGCAATGACTAACACCAGATCACCAGGAAGGAATGCAAAGACGAGAAGCAGGACTTTCCAGCAATACTTTATTATTGAAAAAGCAGTCCCACAATTTTGAAGGAAGGCAAAACAGGGAGGATAAAACAAAAGTCTGATGACATCTTTTACATTATCTAGCAAAAAAGACAAAGTTATTGACTAAACTAGTTAAATCTCTCTCCTTCTTTGAACGGCAATCATTGTAACCAGTGACATCCAACAACTGTCAAATAAAGTTCACAAAAACTGAAAGAACTGTAGATGCTGGAAATCAGAAACAAAAAACAGAAATTGTTGCAAAAGCTCAGCAGGCCTGGCAGTATCTGTGGACAGAAATCAGAGTTAATGCTTTGATTCCAGTGACCCTTCTTCAGAACTGGTGTTACTCTCAGAAGTAAAGTCCTGTTACTGTCAGAATGAAATGCAGTGCGAATCTCTTTACAGAATCTTTTTCTTTCTCCTTTCCCCAACCCCAAAGAGAGAGAGTGGGGCGCGCGCGCACACTCACACACACAGAGTTGCATGACAAGGGTGAAAAATCGCAATCCTAATTCCAGACCCTTTGTGTCCATGGCGACCAGTATTCATCTCCTAGGAAACTAATCTCGTGGTATTTGAACAATGTAACTATGGTTTTTACACTCTCGGAGACTGATCTTTTTATCTGCACATAACTCATTCTATCATTACACCACCAAAATAGCTAAACACAAATCCAACCTCTAACTCTCTGCTGACACCACAATTCAGACTTTATAAAGGGCCAGGGCTTGAAGATTCAACAACACCACGTAGAAGTAGAGATTAAAACCAAGTGACTGCCCAACACAGATGAAGAAAATCCTCAACTCAGTAAAATTTATACAATGAATGAGCATATGAAAACATCAGAGTGGAAAGTTCGCTGGCCATCTGGCCACTCCCACACGGTTGTGGGTCCACTATCCACCTTGCTAAGAGGTGGTGTATCCCTCAGTGCTAATCCCTGGGAAGGAGGTGAAATGATTTAAGGTGCCAGCGAAAACATACATCATTTACGATGAAAACTATAAGAGTTAGAAGTGAGATAAAGTTATACTGCAGCAGATTCAGGAGAAGGAGAGGTTTACAAATATATGATCATGAAAACACAATAAGAGCAGCACCAGGACATTCAGCCCCATGAGACTGTCTCACCAGTTGTTAAGATTGACATTGAAACTATTTTGCCAGCTGGAGACCAATTTCACCCTGCCCCTGTAGCCAGCAGTAGGTTTTGTATGCAGGCCATTCACTCAGCATCTCTGCCAAAATGACACAATCCCTTATCATTTGTTTCAAAAACAAAATGGTTAAATTGCATTCTTCTGACTCCGATATCAACTTCACCTTCTGCATAAAATTCCAAACCTCAGAGACCAGAAAAGTCAACTTTTGATTAAGTTCTGCCAGTGTGGATCGTCAGCTCTGTGCATCTCAGGCAGTTTTAAAAATTGGAAACCTGGCCAACCAAGGTGGCACTGGAATAACTTCAGGAAGAACTGAGAGAGTTTGACAGCACTGTGCTGACTCGAAACAGCTGGAGAATGCTGCATCAAGTGGGATTGGTTCATGTTGGGAAACGTGATTGGAATGGATGAATTGGACCAAAGGGTCTGTTTCTGTGCTGCATGACTCTAGCATCATCCAGCTCGTAAACTGGGTTGGTCTTATCAACACAAAAATCTGAAAGTGACTCAACCACCTGTGCCTTGCCAAGACTGAGTATCTTGGCTCGTCATTCACCAAATCCAAATAATGTTACGTGGCAATGAACAGGACAAACAGGTTACTGTCAGATCAGTTTTAATCCCCCAGGGTCACGCTGAAGCTGGGCAGTGACCTGGTCAGGTTGTACCTGGAGAACTGGAGGCAACTCCAGCTGATGTGATATAGAGGGCCAACAAATATCCCGAGGCCACATCGTGAAGAGCGATAAAAGGTAAGAGGTATAAAGTCACCAACCTGGGCTGTTCAGACTCAAAAAGGAGAAGATCAAAGAGCACTTTAACTGGATACAATAAAATGAATTAATGGGCCAAATGATGGGTTTGTAATTCTGAGCATAACGGCCTTTATCTACACTTTCTAGCAAGTACCAGTGAGTAGCTCACGTGCACGTACTGCGACAGTGAACACTATACGCTGATTGTGGAGAGATGAAAGAACACAAATAGAATCATGGAATCTCTATAGTGTGGCAGCTGGCCATTTAGCCCACTGAGTCCATACTGACTCTTTGAAGAGCATCCACCCAGCCCAACCCCCTACCATACCACCCCGGCATTTCCTATGGATAATGGGAATAATTTTTTTTTTAAAAAGGTGCAATTCAGATTTTAGCAAAAGTAAAGGGTACTGAGTAAAATTCTGTGCTGTGTCTATTTTAAATATGAAAAGGATCCAATAGGGCAGAATTTGCCCTTCTAAAATTAGGATTTATGTGGAGAATTTGTTAAGGGCAACTAGGGACGAGAAAAAAAAGTGCTGGCCAGTCATTGACCCTTGGGTCCCAAGAGTGAATATTCAAAATAAAAATGCTACAATAAAGTACTAGGGAGAGAAACCCGAGACAATAAATTAAAGAGCATCACACCATGTTACATAAGGGGGGCTTAATCACAATTCTTCGTATACTATATTGTAATTGCTACACTCAGTTCATCTCTTGCAAAGCTGAAGGAGAAATGAAAACGTGCAAGAGGTTAAAAGGAGTATCTGTATAACTGAAAGGTGCTTCAAGTATTCTGTACCAAGAAATGCAAGGCTATTAATGACATCTGTGGGATCCACTTATTGCATTACAATTAAATGGCAGGTCAACATTTATCCTTGACAAGGGTGTTAATAGAGTCCGGCATCTTCTTACAACATGAGGTGTTTGTTATGGTTCAGTGGTCAGCACTTTCACCTCTGAGTCAACAGGCTATGTATTGAAAACCTGAACGCAACTTTGAGATTGATGCCCCAGAGGGCGCTGCACTGCACGGGGTGGCATTTTTCAGAGCTCAAGTCAAACTGAGGTCCTCAAAAGTGGATATAAATAATCCCATTGCATTTCCAAGAAGAACAGTGGAGCTCTTCTTTGATGTCCTGCTCAATATTTATCCCTTAACCAACATCACCGAAACAAGCACAGTGGCTCAGTGGTTAGCACTGCTGCCTCACCAGTGCCATGACCCAGGTTTGATTTCACCCTCATGTGGCTGCACAAACTCTACACAGATAATCTCCCCACGTCTGGACTCCTCCATGCTAAATTGCCCATAGTGTCCAGAGATATGCAAGGTAAGTGGGTTAGCCATGGGAAATGCAGGGTTACAGGGATAGGGTGTATCTGGGGTGGGATACTTTTTGGAGGATCTGGTGCTCAACTGGCCAAATGGCCTGGACCTATACCGTAGGGATTCTATGATTCTAAACGATCTGGTGCTCACTACTGTTTGTGGGAGTTTGCTCATATTAGTTGTTGTGTTTCTTACACAACATCTGTGATAACCCATCAAAACATACATTGGTGGCTGTAAGGCACTTCAGAGCTTCCTGTTCTCTCTAGAGTTTAGGATAATGAAGTGTGACTTCAGTGAGAAACACAATCTTCATAGAGACTCGACAAGGTAGGTGCAGGAGAGAAGTTTCCTGTGGGGGAGGGTTGGCAATTGAAGGAATCAAGTCTAAGGATTAGGCCATTAATGTCTGAGATGAGGAGATATTTCTTCAAAGGCTGGTAACTCTTTGGAATTCTTTATCCCAGAGTGCTGTAGACACAAAATCGTTGAGTATGTTCAAGACCATCATTCCCACTAATTCTTCAATCTTCTGCATGGACCGCCAAGGTGTTGTTCAAGATAGAGATTGATAGGTCTCTAAGCATTTAACACGTGAAAGGATATGCGCGCCGTGTGGGGGAAATGCCACTGAGGTGAAGATGAGCCATGATCCAGTTGAATGGCGAAGCAGGCTGAAGGAGGCTAATGGTCCATTCCTGCTCCTATTTCCTATTCAGCCATAGGAAGCATCATATAAAAAAGGTATTTCCTTTACAAATGCACCTGGTCACAAATGAGTAGTTTCATGACTGGTCAGATGGAAGTCAAGGTTCCATGGGAGAGAATATTAACAATCACTTAGGGGCACTCAATGCAAATTTATTACTGACATGGAGCTCCACTGCACATATTGATTACCCCCATCGTTCTGTAAATATTGCAAATACTGGCACACTTTCAGAGACAAGCTAGAAATAAAGAAAAAGCTGAGAAGCCAAGTGTACAATAACTTTATCTAATAGCTAGGGCAGGTTAGGGCACACTGAATGCTCTATCATTGCTAAAAACTGTTGCTTTAAAAACACAGCACTGTAAGTAACAATTCCCTCAACAAGAACAAAATACCCACAAGCTGATGACCTTCAGGGACCCCTGGAGTTCACAGTTGAAAAGAAAACTTAGTCACAGGAAACACCAATACTGAAACAAGCACAGAAGCACCCTCAAAAGGAGGTAAACGGAACCCATTCACTGCGAATAAAGTCAAAAGCTTGAATTGAAATCAGGAAGGAAAACCTTTCAGACAATACAATACTGCGGTTATAATTATTAACAAAGTTGACACAATCCAAGTGAAACCCTACACTTTAGATCAGTGACAGAGTTGGGAATATAGAACTGGAGGAACTGGGTCAGTTTGGTGTGTTCGAACGTTCACAAACTGCGGAAATGGGCCTCGCACGAACGTGCAAACCGACAAGGGGAAAGGAAAGTGGGCGACTGCTAGTGACTGACCGCGGCGCAGTGAGGGAGTCTCGGCCTAAAGAGCACGCAGCAGACCGCTGCACACAGGTCGCAGCTGGAACTACCAGGAACTGACAGTCGGCGGGGGAGGGCCGTACAAAATACCAGATTAACGAAAACAGCGGCATCCGTGAAAAACCTTACAGCCCAAACCCAACCCCGAACCCCTTCCACTGCAAAACACAAGTGAAAACCCTCACTGCCTGATCTCCTGGCAGCGTGACCCAGCCAGTCACGTGTCGCCGCAGTATACAATATGTATCTGTAAAAATATGAAACATTGTTACAAGTTGCTCGTGTTTGTTTCTCTGTTTGTTACTTACACCATTCAATTTAGTCGGCCCACCACAGCGCTGATCTCTCTTCTTTCTCCCAAAAAAACCACACACACATATACACAAGGGGTTCCTTATTTTTTAAAAATATATTTTGAAAAAAAAGTCCTTAATTTCTCCTTTAGACCAATCCGGATTTTTTTCTGTTTCTTTTTTGTTTTGAAATGTACAATCCGGAGTGTGTTTCTGATACAGAGGAGAAAAAAATAAATGGGATGTCTTTTTGTCCTGATTGCAGACTAGGCACTGAAGGAGGTTTGGCAGATTTTTTTTGCTGGCTCTGCTCAGACTAGCCTTTGTTCTCTAATCCCAGTAAAGCGGCAACTCATTCGCCCCTGCTAATCCCAGCTCCAGTCCTACACACTCCTTCATTGGCTGTAATTTACATACGGATTAAGGCACACACACATACATATGTCCCATTCTTTTTGCCAAATTACGGCACCTTCAAACTGACAAGAGGAAGAATCGGGGGCGGTGGAGAGACGTGAAATTGACAAAAAAGTGCCTTAAACCGCGTCAATTTCCCGAATTAAAATATTCCCATCTTCCCCCACCCTCAAACAAAAACCCGAGGGAGGGGGGTTGCATAAATTTAAAAACAAGTACGACGTGATTTTTTTTCCCTGAAAAGGGATCTTTCACAGGACGGTTGCTTTTGTGGTGCAGGATGTCATGGGTTTGCAAGATTGCAGCCCTGCATGAAGTAGCCGTGTCCGTTAATCTGCAGGATTTAAAAACCGTGCAAGGGTTTTTCATTTTGCTCTCCCTTTCAGGTTGTAGATTAGGCAGAACATGTGATCCTCCCACGGGGCTGATAGAAAGAGACAGATATATATATATATACACACACACGCGCATCAAATGGCCGACTGCACGGTTACGTTTGTGCGTCTGAGGTTTTATCACTGTGTAGGCTGAAAGGGGAGAGCAGACCGACGACACGTACCTGCTCCGAAGCATAATTTGAAGATTCAGCGGTAGTCCCGAATCATCGACAGTTTGAGCGTTCCTTTACAAACATTAAGGATGTGATGCGTTTCAAAGCCATATTCAGGAGTTAAACTTTGCAGCGGAGAGGCTGCGCAGTAAAGCGGACAGCTGATAAGTAAATTGAACTCACCTCTGTGTTCTTCACTTTACTGACTTCTCAGTTAACTCTCTGCCTGCTGCCGTTCCTCCCAGACACGGGCCACAGTGCAGTTCCATGTTATTTGGCCCTAACAGGGAAAGGGGCTGCCTATACGGAAATAAGGTGAATTCGCCGCTCAGTAACCCGGAGCCGTTTTAATCGCTCGAACCTCGAGGCTGTTCCTTTGGCAGAGCGGTAATGTTCCCTATCTCTGAACGATAGGGCCTGGGTTCAAATCCTGCTTTTTTCCCCCCAAAGGTTTATAACGTGCCCAAACTGGCCGACTGGGTGAAAGTACTCCATCAAGTCAGGCTTAGAGGGTCAGTTACTGAACATAATCCCTGGAGGTTAACAAAATAATGTAAAAGTTTATTACAAAAAAAAACACAAACTATATTTGGCCAAAAATTTCTTTTCAAATGGTTACATTACAAATACAACAGAACTCTAGGTCAGCCACACTAGTTTGCACTGTCTCCATATAGGATCCCTAGAGTTTGGAGCAGATCATTCAGCCCATTGAATCCACATTAACTCTCCAAAGGGCATCCCATCCAGACCAACCCCACCAATTTTATCCCTGTAGCTTTGCATTTCCCAGGGCTAACCCACCTAGCCTGCACATCCCTGGACCACTATGGGTAATTTAGCACTGTCAGTCCACGTAACTTGCACATCTTAGGACTGTGGGAGGAAACTGGAGTACCCAGAGGAAACATACGCAAAATGTGCAAACTCCACATAGTTGTTCAAGGGTAGATTTGAACCTGGGTCCCTGGCACTGTGAGGCAGCAGCGCTAACCGCTGAGCTACCATGTTGCACAAAAATCTCCTTGGAGTTTCCCAAAATCTGTTCGCCTCAGGACCAGTTGTGGACTGAACAGGTCAAAGCTGTCTGGGGTAGAATCCCAAAACTCTGGAATGAAGACTGTGGAAATTGTAAGGAGCCGGACCTTATACAATATGAGTTCCCATTTGGGGCTGTTAATCTCATCCAATCAGGGAGTCCTGGCTGATATAAAAGGATGACAATCAGGGATATCAAGTCCCTGAAAGCCTGACTCAATGAGGGGCAGTGCTATTTGTCAATGACAGTGTGACCCCCTTTGGAAGCATATACATGGGGAAGGAAGCTGTCTAAGGTTGATTGTATAGATAAACTGAGGCTAAAACAAATTGCAGGAAATAAATTTTCAAAGAACCAATTGACAATATCCAACAGAAATATTTTCCATCACAAAACAAAAATACGCTCACATTTACTGGCTCCATCCCTGCCTCTTTAACTTGTCTGTCTCCTCTGCACCTATCTTCTCCTCCATCCATCTTCAATCTGCCTCCCCCTCTCTCCCTATTTATTTCAGAACCCTCTTCCCCTCCCCCATTTCTGATGAAGGGTCTAGGCCCGAAACATCAGTTTTCCTGCTCCTAAGATGCTGCTTGCCCTGCTGTGTTCATGCAGCTCGACACCTTGTTCTCACAGTGAGAAAGGTCTTGGCTAAGTAAGGAAGTTAAGAATAGGGTTTGATTAAAATAAGTTTATAATGTTGTGAAGAGCAGTAATAGCTTGAGAATTGTAAGTGTTTTAAGAAATCAGCAAAAAGTTGAGAAATGGAGAATCGATAATATGAGAGTAAACTAGACTGAGTTTAAAAACTGATCATAAAAACTGTTATGTGTACAAAAAATGTGTCTTAAGAAAATTTTGGTCCCTTGAGGGAGGGACAGAAGCAATGATCATAGGGAATGAGGAAACAGCAGAGATTTTCAATTAATATTTTATGTTTGTTTTCACCAGAAAATACAAATTACATCCTGGAAGAGACAAATATCGACAGAGGAAAAGTACTTGAGGACCCTTAGGGAAAAGTTCTGACAAATCTTTAGGATCTGATGGCTTAATTCCTGGGGTTTTAAAAGCAGTCCTTGCAGAGATAGTGAATGCACTAGTCATGCTTTCTGAATGGCCCACAGATTGGAAGTTAAATGCAAAACTGCTTTTCAATAATGGAGGAAGAGAGAGCGTCGCTGTATTACCCAGATATTGGTAAACAGGATTCCAGAACAAGCCCAAGAATGAAATTCTGAGGAAAAGCCACTGGACCTGAAATGTTAATGATTTCTCTCCACAAATGCTGCCAGACCTGCTGAGCTTTTCCACCAACTTCTGTTTCTGTCCCAGAATGAAACCTGACTTGTTAGATCACAAGTTTTATTTTTGCAAATTGCTACTGTGGAAGTCAGACACCGAACATATCCCCAAGAGACTGCCAATGTACACTTAACAAAACAGCATAAATGTTTATTACATGAAAAAAAATCCTCACAAACTACATTTGGCTATATAATTATTTTCTAATGATCATATTACACATATCATAAAGAAAGATGTAACCATTTTACCCACAACAATAACCTTAAGGACACTGAAACCTCTGTGAATGATTGCTCTGTCTCCACTTCAAAAGTCTTTGTTCATTTGACATGGTTATAAATAACTTAATTTTGACAAATTTCTGCATTCACTCTATGGAATTTCTCTCAGTTAATTTCCCTTCCTGAGACTCTTAAACAAACTACTATCCCAGCTCACTTATTATTTAACATTTTCTGCCTCTAGATTCTTCTTCTAAACACTGCAACACTTTTCTTTTCTGACTATCCCTGCACAGACAGATGTTAACCATATTTCGCCTTTGGGTGGACCTCTCTGAACAAAAGCTGCGCACTACCTGACTACTGTAGGATGATTTTGTCCTTCTATGATACTGGACACTTGTCACTATGTAAAAGCAGCTTTTTGAAATACATGTTTCCCCGTTGCACTGAATTGCTCACCTCAAGGGTTTAGCTACTCCATCTTCCGAACAAACACGTTCCCAGGAAGCCCATTACCACTGACAGATCTCACAAATTAAACCAAAACTATATCTCCGCTTTCTGAACATGCGTTATTAAAGTACAAATCAAATTTGAAGCTAAACATTATATCTCCACTTTAGAACTTTGTTACAGACCACAAAAAGCTCCCTCAAAACACATTACAAAGATAGCCTGGACCCTAGAAGATAGCCTAACATTTTCTTATCTTAAAGATAAATGTAGGGCTTTGTGTTCCAAGTACAATTTTAATGATTAAACTAACCAATTTCAAGGAAAATATAAGACCATAAGACATAGGAGTGGCAGTAAGGCCATTCGGCCCATCAAGTATATTCTGCCATTTAATCATGGTTGATGGGCATTTAAACTTCACTTATCTGTACTCTCCCCATTGTCCTTAATTCCTTGCGAGATCAAGAATTTATCAATCTCTGTCTTGAAAACATTTAACGTCCCGGCCTCCACCGCGCTCCGTGGCAATGAATTCCACAGGCCTGCCATTTTACACTACTGTTAAATTATAGACGATAAAAAATAAAAGAAAAGTGTTAGCTTATTTGTAACTCTATTGAATTGCTTAACAAAATAATATACATACTAACTACTACTAATTAACTGTTCCAATATGGTAGCATCGCATAAATGCACCCTTGGCAAAGGCAAATTCAGTAAGATAAACTGTTTCCATGCAATTCTAACAGCAGGAAGACAGCCCCAGCTTTTAGCTGTAACAGAGAGAGGAAAAAAACCTTCCATGCCCAGCTGCAAGGCCGCAGCAACTGCCAGAAGTTAAAATTAAAAATGTGGGAGCTTCAGCCCACTCATTAAGGCTGTTTCTGTTGTTCCAACTTTGAAAAGAAAACAAGTCTTCACAAGCTGTTTACTTTATTGGCTTTGAGCAGATTGCTCGACACCTCTGCCTCAAACTTTCTTCATTAAAAAAGCCAGGGCAAAATATATCTCTTAAAGCCATAGTATCATCATTACCTCCAATTCTCTGATTATAGTAATGTATTGTGAGTTTGTAGCACATAGGATAGATAGCGTGCCACCAGTCATTGGCAAGATACAGGCATTTTTATTAGGAAAGGATTGATGGAAACAATCACATTTTGTCAAAGCTTTTCATTTTGTGCCTATCAGGACAATTCACAAGAATACCAATTTGGGGCAAAACCTACATTACAACGCAGAGTGGAAAGTTACACTCTGTCATCCCAAAATTTATCATTTTTCTTCCGACTCTGTTTTCTATACATTAACCAATTCTCGATATATGCTGATATATCACACTGATTCCATAATCCCCAATTTTGCATATCATTCTCTCTTGTGGTACATGATTGAATGCCTACTGAAAATCCAAATATACCACATCTACTGTTTTCTCTTTATCTAGCATTTTTACAGAAGTTCATATTTTTCCTTTGGCACTACAGCAATTAAGAGTGAACCACATTGCTATGGGTCTGGAATCACATGTAGGCCAGACCAGGTAAGGAGGGAATTTTCCTTCCCTAAAGGACTTTAGTGAAGCAGATGGATTTTTCTAATAATCAACAATGGATTCATGGTCATCATTAGATTCTGAATTCCAGATTTTTTTTTAATTGAATTTAAATTCCACTGTCTGCTGTGGCACATTTTTCTTCAACTTGAAGATCAAGTGAGACTGTATGGTTTACATTTCAGCTGCACAAATCTATCAATGTAACCTTCCCAATGCCCAAACAACATTAGCAACAGCAAGTCAGTTGGGAAAATATGGCAAGAGCAAAAAAAAATTGAGATTGTCAATGTTGAGGAAAAATTAGGCAATTTTCCACCCAAGGTGTGAGATAGAATCTCACTAGTCTAAGGTTAAAGGCCTATTTCCATGTATTAGCAACTTTTTATCGTCTAATCTCAACTCATTTGCATAGTTTGCTACTTTTCTAGAAATCTGGTGGTGACAATGGCCAACATGAATATCTGAGCAGGTATTTGGAACTTACAGCTTGATGCTTGCTTTTCTGGGCCTCAATTTCAGCCGACCTTCTCCAACACCTCAGGGTATGCTTCAGGGGCAGTGACCACCTGCATCCTACCTCCAAGGAGGTTGGCATCAGGCAAGGACCAGCCTCATCTCATTACCAGGTCACATCAATGACTCACTTGTATAGGTTCGTCACTTCAATGCTTTGGAGCTCACCTGATGCAACGTTTGCAATGCTGCTGTGAGGTCACATTGCATGGTGGGATAGGCAGCATCACAGGCATCAGAATGCAGTGCCCCTCAGGGCTGTCAACCTGCTTACTTAGAGCTCATCTACTTCGCGCTTACGTGGGTAATCGCTGCATCTCGACTTCACCTTTTTGTGCACTGTCACATCTTTCTGAACTTTGCGCATCACAGCATTTCTGTCTTGACCTGTCATGATTACCAGTAATGACTTGTCGAGAGAACAGACATAGAATCCCTAAAGTGCTGAAAGAGGCCATTCAGCCCATCGAGTCCACACCAACCCTACAAAGAGCATCCCAATCAGACCCACCCCTCCTATCCCTGTAAATCTACATTTCCCCTGGCTAACCCACCTCGCCTACACATTCCTGTGGGCAATTTAGCGTTGCCAATCCACCTAACCTGCACGTTTAGATTGTGGGAAGAAACTGGAGCACCCAGAGAAAATCCATGCAGACATAGGGAGTATGTGCAAACTCCACACAGTTAGTTGCCCAAGATGGAATCAAACCTGATCCTCTGGCACTGTGAGGCAGCAGCGCTAACTGTAGAGGCACTGAGCCATTCCATATGTATGGCGTAGAGCAGTGTGTTACATCAGTGTCAGACTTATGGTAAGTACCAGCAGCTTGTGTGCCAAACGCACTGCATGTGTTTCAACCAAATGACCATGTTTCGAGGTCGAAGAGGAACAATCCTGAGTCAAGTCATCGGTGACAGTCAGTCAAGCACATTGTCTAATGTCAGTCTCAGTATGGACATGGTCAGTCAGGTGTTTAGGGCATTGAGGGTCGGCGGTCTGTACCATTACAATCCTGGGAGTGAGCCATTGTCAGTCCTGCAGCTCTAATGCAATCAGTCTGGGCATTACTGGTATGGTAGTTGGCAAAGAAAAACAGAGATCACTCAGGAGTATGGTCAATCATCAGTTGGGCTATCCTTCCAGCTCAGTCAGAAGGTGGGCCATAGACAAGACTTGGGGGCCAGTTCACTGAAAATCACAGAGGCACCCTGCTTTGATGGGCATTTCGGGGAAGTCAGGAGTAGGGATTGCAGCCAGAATACTGGGAGACAGATGGACCAATAATTATGACGGCATTGTGATTGAGACAACAATGCATTGCAAGACATTGTTCATTGTGTTGGGGAGATTGGTAATTTATGGTCATCATCATCTGTTCCACTCACTTGTATTTGGCGGAATGGTGGCTCAGTGGTTAGCACTGCAGCCTCACAGCGCCAGGGACCCAGGTTCAATTCCAGCCTTCCAGTCTGTGCGGAGTTTGCACATTCTCCCCGTGTCTGCATGGGTTTCCTCCGGGTGCTCTGGTTTCCTCCCACAGTCCAAAGATGTGCAGGCTAGGTGGATTGGCCATGCTAAATTGGTCGTAGTGTTCAGGGGTGTGTGGGTTATAGGTGAAGGGGTCTGGATTGTATGCTTCAAGGGGCGGTGTGGACTTGTTGGGCCGGAAGGCCTGCTTCCATACTGTAGGTAATCTAATCCCCCTTCTATCAATAGCCGAAGAAAACCACAGCAATTTCCTGTCCTCTTCGGTTCTGAAGAGGACTCATATCAGACTTAAAACATTTCACTCTGTTTCTTTCCCCCTCAGATGCTGCCAGATCTGTGATTTTCTCCAGCTTTTTCTGTTTTCTTTTAAATCTAAGGTCTCATACGCTGCACAAGGGCTTTGAGCTCATTTCCCTTGATCTGAAATGTAAAGTGGTCACCAATGCTCTCTTACATACAATGCTGCCTTTCCTGGATGATAATGGTGAGGTGGGGAGGGGGTGTTGGATGCTGGAATGACAAGGTCTCAGTAATTCTACCTCAAACTCAGACTCTTATTATATTGCTGTAACAGGGCTTGGCTGCACATTGGAAGGTCCACATCTGAAGGTTCACAAAGCAGAATTCCATGTTATAGACCTCCATATCTCCCTGTATGGAGGACTATGCTAAACTACCATTTGTATGTGATGTGAATACTGACTGCTCACATTGCTAAGAATCTGTTCTGTTTCTGATAATCGCCACACATTTGTTTGGGACTATGATCCTTCCAACTACAGCCAGGGCTATCTTTATTGTATCCACAGGGCAATGATGTTGCAGAGAAATTGGGAAGCAGTAGACATGCCATCAATCCCAGCACCAACCTCCATCTGAACAGCTTCCACATGAAGATGTTGCTGCAGAAAGACCCTCACGATGTAACGAGGAGAGAAGACCCAGACTGTGCTGCCATTTCCCCCTGATGAATGATGCCCAATGCTATTGGTGGCACCATGGCATACACTCGGAATGGAGCTGCAGTAGGAACCCTCAACATTGACTCTGGACCCCATGAAGTCTCATGGCTTCAGGTTAAACATGGGCCAGGAAACCTCCTGCTAATTACCAAGTACTGCCCTCCCTTAGCTAATGAATCAATACTCTTCCATGGTGAATAACACATGGAGGAAGCACTGAGGATGGCAAGGGCACAAGATATACGCTGGGTGGGGGATTTCAACGTCCAGCGTGAGGAATGGTTCCGCAGCAATGTTACTGATCGACCTGGTCGGGTCCTGAATGAAATAACTGCTACACTGGGTCTGTGGCAGATGGTGAGGGAACCAACAAGAGGGAAAAATGTATTTGACCCCATCTTTATCGATCTGCCAGCTGCAGATACATCTGTCCGTGACAGTAATGGTAGGAACAACCTTTGCACAGTCCTTGTGGAGATGAAGTCCCCCCTTCACGTTGAGAATAACCTTCACCATGTTGTGTGGCACGATCACTGTGCTGAATGGCTCAGACTTTGAGCCAATCTAGCAGATCAAGAATGGATCCATCCATGAGGTGCTGTGAACCATCAATGGCAGCCGAATTGTATTCCAGCACAATCTGTTACCTCGTGATCTGGTATATCCTCCCACTCAACCATTACCATCAAGCTAGGAGGGCATGCCAGGGCCAACACTGGGAATCTCTGAAAATGAGGTGTCAGCCTGGTGAAGCTACCAAACAGCATAGTCACTTCCTGACTCCCAAATGCCTGTCCATCATCTAAAAGGTACTAGTCAGGAGAGTGATAGAATACTCCCCACTTGCCTGGGTGCAGCCCCAACAACACTCAAGACAACAGGACAAGGCAGGCTGCTTGATTGGCACTACATCTGCAAATATTCACTCCCTCCACCACCGACACTCAGTAGCAGCAGAAATATGTACTATCTATAAGATGCACCGCAGAAATTCATCAAAGATCCTCAGACACCACCTTCCAAACCCATGACCATTTATCTAGAAGGGCAAGGTCAGCAGATCCATGGGAACACCACCACCTCCAAGCCACTCACTATCCTGACTAGGAAATATATCACTGTACCTTCACTATTGCTGGGTCAAAATCCTGGAATTTCCTCCCTAATATCATTAATGGCTCAACCTGCAGCAGGTGGACTGCAGCGCTTCAGGAAGGCAGCTCACTGCCACCTTCTCAGGAGCATATAGGGATGGGCAATAAATGCTGGCCTAGACAGCAATGCCCACATCCCACAAGTGAATAATAAAAAAATCACGACTGATGATGTTCCAGGAGACTGTAACAGAGCTGTGTCACCTGCTGGGCCAGGAACTTGTGAACTGAGGAGCTGGGTGGCCATCCAATCCCAGTGACTGCCAACATGACAGGTGTATGGGCTTTTCATGCAACTGGCTGCTTGCAAGGATCCACTGAGGACCTGCATGGGGTCTCTCAATCCTCCACAGATATATCAATACTGTAACCGATAGCAATTTGCGCTGGATTATGTCGCTTTACCTAACTGCCCGGTGATGAAGTCAGCGCTGTGGCCTGGGCGGTAATCTTCGCAACGTTGCTGGCTTTTCCCGAGTGTAGGGTACCTCAGGCTGTACACACATTGTAGTGAAAGGGCCAGATCATAAGCCGGCTAACTTCATCAATAGGAAAGGGTTTATTTCCATAAATGTAGAAGTTATTTGTGATCATTAGTACCACTTCTCAGAGGTGTATGCTGGTGCCTGGACAGCTGCCATGATGTCTGTATACTTGATGTTCCTGCTCCATTTCGAGGGCAGACCAGTCCAACTCCTCCCTGCCTCGTTGATCTGTCCATCCTCCTTCCCACTATCTGCCCCTCCTCAACTGGCCAACCCCCAACCCACCTACACTCACCTTTACTGGCTCCATCCCCTCCTCTTTGACCTGTCTGTCTCCTCTCCACCTATCTGCTCCTTTATCCACCTTCCATCCGCCTCCCACTCTCTCTCTCTGTCTCTATTTCAGAGCCCCATTCCTTACAGGAATGGTTCCTGGGAAACAAGGGCTACCCTCTGCAACTGTGGCTGATGCCTGTGTTACAAAACCCCTGACTGAGCTGGAGCTAACTCTCAACTCGGGCAATAGTGGACCAGCTGACAGGTTTCCTGAAGAACAATTCTGAGGCTTGGATTGGTCTGGCCAGGCCTTGCAATCCAATCCAGACAGAGTGTGAGGCATGATCCTCGCAGGCTGTGCTCCGCACAACTGGAACTGGCAGAGGGGACATGATGGAATCTCAAGATCTGGGAGGACTGGTTTCTGAGGAAGAAATTGAGGCCATTGAGTAGGAAGAACATCGCCCTCACTGTGATAGAATGGTGCAACTTTGTGTGCGACAAATCAGACAGGGCATAATGAAGAGAAAGTAGGAACTGCTGATGCTGGAGTCTGGGATAATAAGGTGTGGAGCTGGATGAACACAGCAGGCCAAGCAGCATCAGAGGAGCAGGAAAGCTGACATTTTGGATCTGGACCCTTCTTCAGAAGTGGGGGAGGGGAATGGGACTCTGAAATAGAGACAGAGGGAGAGAGTGGGAGGCAGATGGAAGGTGGATAAAGGAGCAGATAGGTGGAGAGGAGACAGACAGGTCAAAGAGGAGGGGATGGAGCCAGTAAAGGTGAGTGTAGGTGGGATGGGGGTTGGCCAGTTGGGAAGGAGGGGCAGGTAGGTGGGAAGGAGGATGGACAGATCAAGGAGGCAGGAAGGAGTTGGACTGGTCTTGGGATGCGGTCGGGGGTGGGGAGATTTTGAAGCTTGTGAAAACCGCGCCGAGACCATTGGGCTGCAGGGTTGCCAAGCAAAATATGAGGTGCTGTTCCTGCAGCCTTCGGGTGGCATCATTGTGGCAGTGGAGGAGGCCCAGGATGGACATGCCGCCCAAGGAGTAGGAGGGGGAGTTGAAGTGGTTCGCGACTGGGAGGTGTTGTCATTAGTTGCGAACCGAGCATAGGTGTTTAACAAAGCGGTCTCCAAGCCTCCGTGTAGTTTCCCGGATGTAGAGGAGGCCACATCAGGAACAGTGGATACAATATACCACATTAACAGATGTGCAGGTGAACATCTGCTTTTTGTGGAAGGTTTTCTTAGGGCCTGGGATGGGGGTGAGGGAGGAGGTGTGGGGGCAGGTGTAGCACATCCTGCGGTTGCAGGGAAAAGTGCGGGGGGTGGTGGGGCTAGTGGGGAGTGTGTGGAGCGGCCAATGGAGTCATGGAGAGAGCGGTCCCTCTGGAAAGCAGATAAGGGTGGGGAGGGAAAAATGTCCTTGGTAGTGGGGTCGGATTGCAGATAGCGGAAGTGGTGGAGGATGATGCGTTGAATGTAATTAACTCTGGTTTTAATAGACGTAAGCCTGAACAGTGATGATTCATTGACAGTGGCATATCAAGGAAACAAACTAACATTGAAGGCTGATTTTATCCAGACAAACTAAGGACGTCTCTTACAGAAACAATACTATATTTACACGCATTTGAGGCACTAGGAGGACTCAATAACTGAACGGACTCCCAATTAACTTCAGCAGCAAGGCCTGAGCCAGTGATCTTTCCCCACTGCGCATTGGCAGCAGCTGCCCCAAGCTTTAGTGCCTCCTTCAGCATTTAGTCTTGGAACTTGGAATGTTCCAGTCTGCAACACTTGGTCAAGGTCAACTCCTTACTCTGGAAGACCAACAAGTTTCAGGCAGACCAAAGAATGCTCTTCACTGAGTTGATTGTCCTCCAGGTGCAGTTCATGTTAGTCTTGGGGTGTATCCTGGGGAACCACCCGGACAGCACAGAGTCCCGCATCATGGAGCCGTTCGGGACAAACCACTACAAAAATCATTGCATCTCTCTCCAGAGCATCTTTGCAAAGGCACATTCCAGAAAGAAATATGTGACAAACGCTACTGCACAGAACCAAACTGCATTTATGACTAGGTTTATATACAAGGATGTTTTTTATTATGAATAAAGTATATTTTTGAAATTAAAAAAAGTGATTATTCATTGAGAGTAAATGGCGTTATCTGAATGGCGAAGCAGGTCCTATTTATTCTCAGAAACAAATGCAATAATTTTGTTTATCTTTTCTTCCCTTTTTCTGTTGCTGAATAAAAGCTAATGTTAATGGTTTAAAGGCTGTACAACACGCAATGGCCCATATTAAAACAAATAAGATGCTACACAATTCTGGATGTTGGAGAAAGAATGGTACTGCTCAGGGAGAGATCTAACAAGGTGTGGTGCTCAGGCTGAGCCACCTCTGTATCATCATTCTTGTAGCTGCAGTTACCATGACCAGTTGATCAGGTGATGTAAAGAGGAAATTTATTTATGAATGAGATTTTCTGCTTCCAATGAAAAGTCACTGTGCAATCTTGTGCCTTCAGCAGCTGTTCTTTTATATTTCCCTCCAATAACATTGGCTGTGAAGGGTTATTTGTGGCTGGCAGGGACTGAGCTGAGACACAGCTGAGCTTTAAACATTGTGCTGGTGATGTCAAGCCTCAAATGTTCTAGCAGCGGTGAGTATTTCTGCTGTTGGTTGGCGCTCACAAGTGCATTGTCATAGAGGCATGGTAGACACACAATGAAGAGTTCAGCAGAGAATTTTGTGGCATAAATCTCTAGAACTCGTGGAAAGAACCTCTTTTGCTCAACATTGAAACTTGCAATTTGCCATTTTGATCAAGGAGAGCTTCTCTATCAAGTTGTGTATCCAAGTGTAGATTACCAGTCTATCAGTAATGTTAACCAATGGGTAAATGTTGGCATGTTTATCTCACCACCTTTGATCGGCTATGAGGGTCTGATTGACATGAGACTCCCCAAGCAGGTGCTTTACTCCCAGCTTCGAAACAGCAGGCAAGCCCCAGGTGGACAGGGGAAGTGGTTCAGTGATACCCTCAAGGCCTCAATAGGGAAGTGCAGTATTCCCACAGACACCTAGGAATCACAGACCCAAAACCATCCAAAGTGGAGGAAGCATCCAGGAAGCACCTTGAGACCTGTCATTGGGGAAAAGCAGAATCCAGGCAAAAACAGTGAAAGGTGCATGCTGTTACACCAACGTGACACCCACTCCTTCCTGCGATCACCTTCTGGCCCAAGTGTAACACAGCCTGTGGGTAACCATTTTGGTCTATACAGCCGCCTACGGACTCACCCTGAAAAGAGTCATCTCCATCTGTGAGGGACTGGCGGTGATGATGATGTTGATGATGATGTTGGCTGGTACATCATGTTGGGGGTGATCTGCCTGCTCATCTTTGAACTAGTGCGATGCTTTATTGTACATCTCCCTGATGGACTTCCCAAAAACAGAGCAGCACTTGACTGTCACCCAAAATATAGTGCCCTGGTGAGATTGAACCCACAACTTTCTATCAGCAATGCAAGAGCCCTAACAATTGAAACATTCCAGTCTCCAACATTCTTGGCTAATTCACGCTTGCTTTTCCTAGACATACTGGGGTGGGGGGAATGAGAGAGGAAAACGATACCCCTGTTTCCATTTTTCTGGTGAAGGGTTGACATTCTGCACATACCTGACTGGAAGTGACATGGTGTCTTATTCGAAATTCTGACGCTGGACAAAGCTGCATCTTTCAGTCACGAGCTAAGCTGACACAGGGGAAGCTAGCAGGTACAAATTAAGATTGAAACATTTTCCGCTCCTTTGAGAGAAGGACTTCAGCTTAAGATGAATGGATTGATGCATCTGTCAAAAATGAACAACGGGCGAAATTTATTGAATACTCTATTCCATGTGGCTTCAGTCTGTTTTCCCAGTCTGTTTTCAGAGCTGGATATTGATGCCTGGTGAGGCATAGGGACCTACACTCCAGAATGAAGCTGTAGCTTCAGCACAGAATGATTTCCACAGGAAAAAAAAGAAAGCCTGTGGACAGATGAAGGGTCCTACAGTGGAGCGTTAAGTACAAATTACCATGCACCATTACCTTTCGTCAATTGTTAGTTATTTGTCTCTCTTTTTTTGTTCTCATTTCCACAATGGAGTCAGGGACTTGCATTGGATCAGTCCATGCTTAAGGAGAAACAACTGCAAAAGTTTGCCATTGGCTTCCATAGCTCCCACTCTTACTGCCTGCCATCAGGCTTATTGGAAGGATTTACAGACTGATAATCAACCTGTTTGGTAACAACACTAACAAATCTTCCATGACCAACAAGTCTTAGTGTGGGTCCCAAACCTGGTGATTCCAACTGAGAGGGAAGGACACTGCCACTAGACCATAAGATCCCCCTGTGGGTAATTTTTGGAGCAATCGTTAGATTGGATGCCCAAAATGTGACGTCACAAAGCATAAGAATAGATGCAGGCTACTCAGCCCATTGAGCCTGTTTTGCCGTTCAATGAGATTATGACTGACCTAATAGTCCACAACTCCATTTATCTGCCTTATCTTTACGTATCTTGACTTTTGATTTCCTTACTGATTAAAAATCTGTCTTAGCCTTGACTATACTTAATGACCCAGTCTCAACAGTCCCCTCTAATGAAGAATTCCACAGATTCACCAACCTCTGAGAGAAGAAATTCCTCCTTATCGCTTTCTTTAATTGGCAACCCCTTATCGCGGTGCCTGAAGTGGGGATGGCCGAAACCACAAAGTGTGATGATCACCAGCAATCTGTCCCAGTCCACTCACATTGATGTGACAGCCAAGAAAGCACAACAACACCTCTACTTCCTCAGGAGGCTCAGGAAATTCAGCTTGTCTGCGAAGACTCTCACCAATTTTTACAGATGCATCATAGAAGGCATTCCATTCAGATGCATCAAAGCTTGGTATGACAACAGGTCTGCCCAGGACTGTAGGAAACTTGAAAGAGTTGTGAACACAGCCTATCCATCCTGCAAGCCAACCTTCTGTCCACTGACCTCATCTGTAATTCTTGCTGCCTCAGGATGACTGCCAACACTGCCAATAAAAGATTTCTTCCACCCTGAAATATTAAATCTATTGGTTCCCCCTTATCTATCCTGCTTCTTATCCCCTCAAATAATTCTAAAAGATTTGTCAGGCAAAATTTCTCTTCTGTGAAATAATGTTGACTTGATTATATAGAAATCCATTTCAAAACGTTTTATTAGTTATCTGCTATATTAGCTCAAACATTTTCCCAATGACGGAATTTAGCTAACTGGCCAATAGTTACCTGTTTTGTCTCCTTCCCTTTCTAAACAAAGGAATTACGTTGGCAGTATTCCCATTCCCTGGGATTTTTCCAGAATCTAAGGATTGTTGAAGGATTACTATCAGTGTATCCACAAACTCTGTAGCCACATCCTTTAGTATCCTCTGTAGCTACTTTGCTTAAAGCAGTAAGTGAGTGGTTAAGGGAGGAGAAGGGCTGATCAGACACCAAAAAAGTGTTTTACATGGAGATAGGCTTAGGTGTTCAATGAATGTTTGCATCTGTCCCCTCCCCTAGAATAGGAACTCCATCACTAGAAGGGTTCAAAATGAATAAGGAAGCAGTCTTGGATAGACTATCAGTAGTTAAAGTAGAAAAGGCGCTGGGACTAGATAAGATGCATCCAAGGATTTTAAAGGAATTGAAGGGAGAAGTTGTTGAGGCACTGGTCTTAATATTTCAGTCTTCCCCAGGACTCAGGGTAGGTGCCAGAAGCATGGATAATTGCCAACATTCATATCCTTGTTCAAGAAATGTTGTGATGCTTATCCCAGCAATTATAGACCAGTTTGTTTAATTTTGTTAGTCGGGCAAGGTTTGGAAACAATTATTCGGGATAGAATCAGTAGTCCCATGGAAAAAGGTGGGTTGATTCGAAAGAGTCAGCATGGATTTCTAAATGGGAAATCATAATTTAAATAACTTTTAGAATTTTTTTGACAATGTGATGGACAGGTTTAATAAAGGTAATAAAAATAGACATCGCTGGAAAAGCTCAGCAAGTCTGGTAGCACCTGTAAAGAAAAACCAGAGTTAACATTTGGGTCCAATGATCGTCTCTCAGAACTGATGATAGCTAGGAAAATGTCAGTTTATATGAAGAAGGTAGGGTGGGGGGAGGGGCTAAAGACTAAATAATATGTGGGGATAGAGCCCAAAGAGAGAGCGCAGTTGGACAAACAGAAGAGTTGGTAACGATCTGGCTGGGAGGATGAATAGTTGTTAATGGGTTCTGTTAGTAGCTAGCAATAGGTAGTCTGTAATGGCAGGCTGTGTGATAATAAGGCCTGGTGTGTGGGGTAGGGGATTAGGACATGAGAGAGTTCAGGCCCTAAGATTATTTAATATTGAGTCCGGAGGGCTACAGGGTCCCCAAGCGGAAAATGAGATGTTGCTCTCCCAGCCTGTGCTGGGCTTCACTGGAACAATGCAGCAAGCCTGAGACAGAGATGTTGGCCAGGGAGCAGGGTGATGTACTAAAGTGGCAGCCATCTGGAAGCTCAGGGCCTTTTCTTGCAAGCAGGACATAGATATTCTGCAAAGCAGTCACCCGGTCTACACTTCTTTTCTTCAATGTAGAAGAGACCACATTGTGAGCAGCAAATGCAGTAGGCTAAGGGAAGTGCAGGTAGAGTTTGGTCCTTGGATACAGAGAAGGGAGGAGGTAAACGGGCAGGTTTTACACCTTCAGCAGTTGCAGGGGAAGGTGTATGGGGCTGTGAGAATGAAGGAAGAGTGGACCAGGGTGCCACAGAGGGAAGCGTCCCTGTGGAAGGTGGACAAGGGAGGGAAGGAGAAAGTGTCTAGTGGTGGCACCTCACTGTAGGCAGCAGAAACAGCAGCTGATTATCTTCTGGATGTGGATGCTGGTAGGATGGTAGGTAAGGACAAGGGGGCCGTATTGTTGTTATGGAAGGAAGACAGGGGATGAGGGTGGAAGTGCGGGAAATGGGTCAGACCTCGTTGAGGGGCCTGTCACCAATGCTGGGAAATCCTTGGTTTAGGAAGAAAGTGGACATTTCGGAGGCTCCATCTCAAAGTTGGCATCATCGGAACATATGTGACAGAGACGGAGGAACTGAGTGAATAGGATGGAGTCTTTTCAGGAAGCAGGTAGCAAGGATGTATGGCCCAGGTAGCTGTTGGAGTCAGTGGGTTTATAGTGGATATTAGTGGCCAGTCTATCTCCAAGAATGGAAACAGAGATGTTGAGGAAGGGAAGGGAGGAGTCAGAGATAGACCAGGTGAAAGTGAGGGCAGGGTGGAAATTGGAAGTGAAATCAATGAACTTTTCCAATTCCCGATGAGAGAGGGAAGCAGCGTCGATGATGTCATCAATATGCCAGGGAAAAAATTGTTGGTGGGCGCCGGAATAGGACTGGAACAAGGAATGTTCCAAGTACCCCACGAAGAGACAGGCATAACTGGGGCTCGTGGGTAGCCATGGCAACCCCTGAGACCTCAAGAAAATGAGAGGAGCTAAAAGAGATGTTGTTGAGGGTGAGGTGGGTGGTAGTGGGTGGGGATGGTTCAGGCCTTTGCTCCAGGAAGAAATGGAAAGCCCTAAAACTCTCTTGGTGGGGGATGGGCGTGTAAAGGAATCGCATGTCCATGGTAAAGAGGAGGCAGCTGGAGACTGCAAACCGGAAATTCTGAAGCTAGCGCAAAGTGTCAGTGGAATCACGGATGTATGTTGGCAGGGACTGGACCTGGGGAGAGAAGACTGCGCCAAGTTAGGAAGAGATGTGTTCTTTGGGGCAGGAGAAGACATTGGACCTGCCAGGCAGTGCTGTTTGAGGATTTTTGAACGGATGAAGAAGTGAGCTGTGCAGAGCTGGGGGACTATCAGGTTGGAAGCTCTGATGGGGGTTGGTGGGGTGGTGGGGGAAATCACCAGAAGAAATGAGATCCATAACTGTCCTGGATACAATGGCCTAATATGTCATGGTGGGATCATGGTCCAGGGGAAGATAGGAGGAGATATCTGAGAGTTGGCGCTCAGCCTCTGCAATATGGACTATAACAGACTATAACAGCACCACCCTTAATGGCATGTTTAATAACAAAATCAGGTTAACAACGGTAATGTTCATTAAGCGATAGACATGGATTTCCAGAAAGCATTTGATACAGTGACTCCCTACAGACTTGGGAGGAAAGTTTTAGATCGGTGTGTAAAATGGACAGTGGCAACATGGATAAAAAATTGGCGTAGTGATAGGAAACAGAGAATATTGGTCAACGGATATTTTTGGGTTGGAGGAATATTTGTAGTGGAGCTGCCCAAGGGCTCAGTATTGGGAACCTTGCTTTTCCTAATGATCTAGATCTTGGCATGCAAGGGACAATTTTCAAGTTTGCAGATGACACTAAACTTGAAAGAATTGTGAGGAAGACAGTGGGGAACTCCAGAAGGAAATTGATGAATTGCTGGAGTGGGTAGATAGGTTCAGTGCAGAGAAATGGGAGATATTGCACTTTGGTAGGAAGTATATTGAAAGACAATATTAAATAGCATGACAACCCTAAGGGGGTGCAGAAGCAGAAGGATCTGGAGGTATATGTGCAGAAATCATTGAATGTGCAGGGCAGGTAGAGAGAGCAGTAAATAAAACATACACTATTCTTAGCTTTATTAATAGGGCATGGAGTACAAGAACAAAGAGATGGTGTTGGACTTGTACAAGACACTTGTTAGACCTTGTGGGCACCACATTATAGGAAAGTTGCAAATGCATTGGAGAGAGTGTGGAAGTGATTTACTGGAATGGTTCCAGGTATGAGAAATCTTAGCTGTGAGGACAGTTGAAGAAGTTGGGACTAGCCTCCCTGGAGAAACAAGAACGTGCCGAGAGGAGATCTGATGGAGGTTTTCAAAATCGTAAGTGGGCTGCACAGTTGGAGCTGTTTTGGCTTGTAAAAAAAACAAGAATGAGAAACATTGGCTTAATGTGATGCACAAAGCCAGGGGGACGTGAGAAAAAGCTATTTCACACAGTGAGCAGTGAGGGTTTGGAATGTACTGCCTGGTAGGGTGGCAGAGGCAGGTTCAATTGAGGAATTCAAGAGGGTTTTGGATGATTATTTTGATGGAAATGGTTTGCAGGGATATGGGAAAAAGGCAAGTGATTGGCTCAAGGGGATGATAGAATTGGACTAGATCATAGTGTTGTAATGGGTAGAAAGACCTCCATAACAATTGTGTAATTTTGTGATTCCTTGGAAGTATCCTATCACCAGCATTTGCCCCCATTAGTTTCCTGAGTACAACAACAAAGTTGCTGGAAAAGCTCAGCAGGTCTGGCAGCATCTGTGAAGGAGAAAACCGAGTTAACGTTTCAGGTGCGGTGACCCTTCCTCAGGACTCCTGAGTGCTTTTTCTCTGATGGTAGTTATTGATCTATTTTCTTCCCCTTACCTTCATCTCTTTGATTACTTCACAGTTTTGGAATACCATTAATGACATGTGCTGCAAAGACAAAGTATTTATTCAACTCCTCTGCCATTCCTGGTCCCCATTATTATTTCCCCAGCCTCATTCTCTGAGGGCCTAATGTATCAATAACTTTTATAATGTTATAAATATTTAAAGGAGCTTCTCCTGTCCATTTTTATATTACTTGTTCATTTGCCCACATGGGTTCCTTTCTTCCTCTTTCGTTTGGTCCTCTTTTGTTGGCTATTAAAAACTTTCCAGTTCTCTGGATTTATCACCAATATTTGCCACATTGTATGCTTTTTCTTTCAATTCCCTTGGTTAACCATATTTGGTTTCTCTTCTTCTTAGAATCCTTCTTCCACACAGGGATATATCTTTATTGTGAGCCAGGAATCACTCTCTTAAACATCTGCCATTGCTCCTCAACTATCTTTTCAACTAAACTCCTTCCCTAGTCCACTCCATCCAACTTTGCCATCATCCCTATATACTCACTGTTATTTAAGTTTAGCACAGCTATTTCTGCCCTGAGTTTCTCACTGTCAAGATGAATGTGAAAATGTAGATTTAGCTCACATTGAAGTGGGAAAAAAAACACTCAGATTTCCAGTAAAAACTCCGGGCTACACTGACCAATCGATGTTGAATGGGACTTTACATTTCTCTAAAGCAATATGGAACATCGGGGACAATTTTGCAGGTCTACTCTCGGGTGACAGCTCTGGTTGAGATGGTGTCTCTCACTTAGATGATTGAGTGTTCAAGTCCCACTCCAGAGGTTTTTAGATTTAGATTTGACTGCCAATTGTACAGAAGTACAGTACAGTGAAAAGTGTCTAATGTCATCACGTAAGGCACCATCTTAGGTACAAAGGTGCCTCGGTACAAAAAACAATTAGATACAAAATAGTAAATGAGAGAAACAAAGTTAAAAAGTTAAGCATTGTGGACCATCATGGTATAAGCAGAAAAATAAAGAAATCACATAACAACTAAGATTAAAGTTCTTCTTAATATAAACGAGAAAAATAAAGACATAAGTTAAAAGTTTGACAGAGATAATGGGAACTGCAGATGCTGGAGAATCCAAGATAACAAAGTGTGGAGCTGGATGAACACAGCAGGCCAAGCAGCATCTCAGGAGCACAAAAGCTGACGTTTCGGGCCTAGACCCTTCATCAGCAGGTTCTAGGCCCGAAACATCAGCTTTTGTGCTCCTAAGGTGCTGCTTGGCCTGCTGTGTTCATCCAGGTCCACACTTTGTTATCTCTAAAAGTTTGACAGTCTTTCTTTAATGCTTAGCCATCATGGGGTCCCAATCCCCTCTGCGCGGCTTGCTCTCCAGGGACCTCAGCTGCCTGTTCTCGATGCTGCTCAATGTTAGATACCGGGGCATCTCGCTCACTGCTCACTCTTCTCACATTGGGCTGAACAACCAAGTCCACGCTCTGGACCCAACGAAGCCGCGATGCCATTGCTGCTGCAGTCGAAGATGCTGCCTCTGATCTCCTCCTGCTGCCTCCAGAACATGCATGGGGCAGGACCTGCATGCAGCCTCCGAACACAAAATCTATGTTGCTGCTTCAGGGAGGGTACTAAGTAAGAGCTGCAACATTCAGCTTTGTCCTCTGCTTCATGAAAGCTGCTATATAAATGCGAGTTAGTTTGTTCTGTCTTTTGCTTAAGACTAGGTTTGGAATGTTAACCGTATCTTTAGAAATTGAAGACCGATGATTTCTTTCAGTATCTATTGAGTGTTTACCATACCAGTCAAACCCAGCAAAGGGAATCAAGCTTTGAGTGTTGGACATTTAGTCTTCATTCTATGAAGTCCTCCTGCATGAAAGCAGACGGGCCAAGGGCTATGGACTAAATACTAGAAAATGGGATTAGAATAGTTAGGTGTTTGTTTATGACCAGCACATACACAGTGGGCCAAAGGCCTTTCTCAGTGCTATAGCTCCCTATGGCTCTATGAAAGCACCTTAACATGTACCATACATTTCAGCTGTGAACAAATTGAATAAGACTGTGGGATAGGGTAAATAAAGCAGAACCTTTTGTACGATGTCCGTTTCTTCCTAGTGCAACTGTGTACCATTTAATCAACTAGTGATTTTGGAAACATCCATCAACATTTTCTTAAAATAAATTCTCCATTCATATACATCGCCAGCAAATTAATTGTTCCAGGAGAAAAAGTTAACAGTGGAGTGGCTCATGGTTCTTTCAGCTTTCTTAAAAATTGGTAATATCTATTCGTTGATGTTTATATCAGGAAATTAGATGTTTGACTTTTCAACATGACTTGGATCTTCCCAGTGCAGATTTTGCATTGCCCATTAAATCTTGTTGCTTTCCTTTCCCAGTGGACCCTAATTACTTAATAATGGAGTTGAGTGTAGCTATAAGCAAACTCTATTTCCTTCTAAAGTGATTAGACAAATAAAATTGACAAAAAACAGACTTTATTAAAAATGAAGTGTTTTCACAGACAATATAAAACCACAAACATTAAATACTATGCCTTATGATTTTTTTCATTCTTCTAAATATTTAGCAGTACAAATTGCAGGAAAGGGCTTGCCTTTATATAGCAGCCTTCAGGATCTCAAACCATTTTAAAACAGCTGGATTCAAGTGTTTTCAAAGCAGAAAGGGAAATAATTTGCACACTGTTAGATTCTACAAAAGGAACCAGATAAAAAAAAGTTCAAAATGTCACTGATTTCAACTCTACTAGAGATCTTTCCCTTACTCTCTCCAACTTTGTAAAACCTCAATCCAGTTTAACCCTCTTCTAGTTACTTTCCAATCGCAAACAAGTTCGACTTGGTGGACCCATTGTTTCCTTCTTCCTTCACAATTTATTTCTCGGAAGATTCTGTATTCAAGTCCTACATTGGTAGCCAAGCCCGGCTCTTTTTCCAACACACTGATGACTATGTCAATGTCATTTACTGGTCTCACACTGAACTGGAAGAGTTGCTCAGCGTTCCATCCGAATTCTACCCCATCCTCACCTTTACATGATCCATCTCAGGCTCTTCCCTTCCTCGATTTCTCTCCCACTAATCCTGAGGAAAGGCAGTCAACTGATATCTACTATAAACTCTTTAAAGGTCAAAGCAGCTTCAATTACCCTTCCTCTCATCCTGGTTTCTACAAGGATTTTATTCTTTCTCCCCATTTTTCTGTCTGTTTCTTCAGATGAAGAGTAATCTAGACTCGAAACATGAGCTTGCTCTCTCTCTCTGTCTGTGGATGCAGTCTGACCTGCTGTGATCTCAAGCATGTGTTGATTTCATCTGGTTCTTTGGTATTGTGACAGTATTGGGTCCTGACCCAAACAAGAGAGGATTGGGGGCTTAAAAAAAGGAGGGGGACTGGTTGAATGTATACTGTAGGCTATCGGTTGGAAAGAGTTAGAGAAGAAAATTTGCACTTAAATTAAAGAAAGATGAAGGACTTTGCAGCAGAAGAGGGCACTCTTCCTTTTGAGCTATGAGTAAAATAATCATCACTGAAATGAGGAAAAAAAAGAGAGACAGAGTCTCTCAAACAAAAACAATTTTGTAAATCACTGAATTTCCAGGAAACATTATAAACTTCTCCATGAAAACCAACACTATATATAAACGAGTAAATGAAGTGAAATAAACCTTCATTGCTGTTTATCTTTTATGTAACCCTTCAATCAGACTTTAAGAAATGAAGAGGAGCTGGTCTTCTTCCTTCAGCATGGATCCATAGCATCTGATCAAGACAAAGGCAAATACCGTGAGAAACCTTGTTCACTTGATGGGAAAGTGCCGTAGGAAAATCAAGCTGTTTGATGTGTCTGGAAATGGATTGCCCACCAATTAACAAGAATAATGTCCAATGTGTGAGATCCATGGGGGAAGCAGTTCCTTCATTCTCAGCTCCTCACCCTCAATTTGGTCCAAATGGCTGTGCTTCTAAAGAATAAACATATTTTTCAGAATAAGTCTAAGATAAAATGTTGAATAAATCTCGCAAACAAACCATTATTGGAGCCTGTGAAACACATCTCATGGATGCATGTTGGCTCATAGTGAATGTCTCTGTTAGATAATTGGGGTAACACTAATTGATTTCTATACTGAATGAAAGGCCTACAGTCCAGAGTTTGCAGGGAATTTCTACAACAGACTCCAATTTTCTACTCCCAAATTTATTGAAAAAGAAGTGGTTGCGATGAGTCAATCAGCAAAGAGTTCATTCACTGAGATAAACATTCACTATTATGTCCATCCACTACTTAGTTG
The DNA here is from genome assembly GCF_030684315.1 of Stegostoma tigrinum. Classification (NCBI taxonomy): domain Eukaryota; kingdom Metazoa; phylum Chordata; class Chondrichthyes; order Orectolobiformes; family Stegostomatidae; genus Stegostoma; species Stegostoma tigrinum. The sequence continues at coordinate 9,998,866 of NC_081380.1, forward strand.
TTGAGTTGAATTTCTTGCTATTGATTCCTGAGAATTCCATCTACACGTGTTTGCATTTTGTTCATCATACAACTCCCCAAAATGGACTTCCCCTTTCCAAATAACATCTCAACACTTCAGAAACTCAACTGCATAATCTGCACACGTAGTGATTGCAGCTTTGATCTCCAACCTGGATGGCCACACAGCTTTTACTGAAACATTCTCAGTGGTCCTTGCCTTCAGTTTCATTATAACTTCTATAATTACAGTGAGCGCTCCCTGTGAACGATATATCCTCAACCCATTCCTCTACCCAACTGGAAAAAGGCAGCAACCCAGTGTCAACTTGACAGGTGGCATTCCAGAAGTTGCTGTACTGGAAGAGCTCTTTCAGCACAGAAATCAAGGCTGGAGCATAGGGCTGTAGGACAAGTATCAGTGGGAAAGTGGGTTGGGAGTGGGGTCATGTTGTTGCATAGCATGGTGCTCTATCAATGTCTGAAGTGGTGCACATACCAGCACAGGGTTTGCAGAAAGAGCATGGTGGCGTGTAAAAGGAAAAGGGGAGACATGTTTAGTGGGAGAAGGGTGGACTCCATTCAGTTGGAAGGTCCAGGGTTTGGGCAATTTCTAAATGTTAGAGTTGGCCACAGTCAGTCAGGTAGTTGGTCTGATGCATGATCAGGTAGGAGGCTCCACTTCAATCTGAGCTTTGAGTCATGGTTACTCGTGGAAGTCAAGCTAAATCAGTCTAGGTCTTGCAAGTCACTCAGTCAAGGGCATCTTACCAATTCAGTCCAGGAGAGGGGCTGCGGTCAATAACGGCAATCCTGCAAATGATACTCAGTGGATGGGCCCCCAGTTAGTAGGGGATGGGGGGACATAAATGATACATAATCCTGGGCGGATTTAGAATCTGCTCATCGCATCAATTCAATTCAAATCTGGAGATTGGCCTGTATTCATTAGATGAGAAAATGATTACAAATGGGTGGGGTGGGGAGCGGAATTTGATGATAATGGGGAAGGATTTTACAGGATTGGTGAAGGGACTGGATGGTCTCGAAATAAGAGGAAGACAAGGCAAGCGATGTTTACTCTGGCTTTGATACAAGAGGATGCAAGTCCTGTAATCCATGTCCTCCAATGCATTCGAGATAATGGGAACTGCAGATGCTGGAGAATTCCAAGATAATAAAATGTGAGGCTGGATGAACACAGCAGGCCAAGCAGCATCTCAGGAGCACAAAAGCTGACGTTTCGGGCCTAGACCCTTCATCAGAGAGGGGGATGGGGAGAGGGAACTGGAATAAATAGGGAGAGAGGGGGAGGCGGACCGAAGATGGAGAGTAAAGAAGATAGGTGGAGAGAGTATAGGTGGGGAGGTAGGGAGGGGATAGGTCAGTCCAGGGAAGATGGACAGGTCAAGGAGGTGGGATGAGGTTAGTAGGTAGACGGGGGTGCGGCTTGGGGTGGGAGGAAGGGATGGGTGAGAGGAAGAACCGGTTAGGGAGGCAGAGACAGGTTGGACTGGTTTTGGGATGCAGTGGGTGGGGGGGAAGAGCTGGGCTGGTTGTGTGGTGCAGTGGGGGGAGGGGACGAACTGGGCTGGTTTAGGGATGCAGTAGGGGAAGGGGAGATTTTGAAACTGGTGAAGTCCACATTGATACCATATGGCTGCAGGGTTCCCAGGCGGAATATGAGTTGCTGTTCCTGCAACCTTCGGGTGGCATCATTGTGGCACTGCAGGAGGCCCATGATGGACATGTCATCTAAAGAATGGGAGGTGGAGTGGAAATGGTTTGCGACTGGGATGTGCAGTTGTTTGTTGCGAACTGAGCGGAGGTGTTCTGCAAAGCGGTCTCCAAGCCTCCGCTTGGTTTCCCCAATGTAGAGGAAGCCGCACCGGGTACAGTGGATGCAGTATACCACATTGGCAGATGTGCAGGTGAACCTCTGCTTAATGTGGAATGTCATCTTGGGGCCTGGGATAGGGGTGAGGGAGGAGGCGTGGGGACAAGTGTAGCATTTCCTGCGGTTGCAGGGGAAGGTGCCGGGTGTGGTGGGGTTGGAGGGCAGTGTGGAGCGAACAAGGGAGTCACGGAGAGAGTGATCTCTCCGGAAAGCAGACAGGGGTGGGGATGGAAAAATGTCTTGGGTGGTGGGGTCGGATTGTAAATGGCGGAAGTGTCGGAGGATGATGCGTTGTATCCGGAGGTTGGTAGGGTGGTGTGTGAGAATGAGGGGGATCCTCTTAGGGTGGTTGTGGCGGGGGCGGGGTGTGAGGGATGTGTTGCGGGAAATACGGGAGACGCGGTCAAGGGCGTTCTCGATCACTGTGGGGGGAAAGTTGCGGTCCTTAAAGAACTTGGACATCTGGGATGTGCGGGAGTGGAATGTCTTATCGTGGGAGCAGATGCGGCGGAGGCGGAGGAATTGGGAATAGGGGATGGAATTTTTGCAGGAGGGTGGGTGGGAGGAGGTGTATTCTAGGTAGCTGTGGGAGTCGGTGGGCTTGAAATGGACATCAGTTACAAGCTAGTTGCCTGAGATGGAGACTGAGAGGTCCAGGAAGGTGAGGGATGTGCTGGAGATGGCCCAGGTGAACTGAAGGTTGGGGTGGAAGGTGTTGGTGAAGTGGATGAACTGTTCGAGCTCCTCTGGGGAGCAAGAGGCGGCGCCGATACAGTCATCAATGTACCGGAGGAAGAGGTGGGGTTTGGGGCCTGTGTAGGTGCGGAAGAGGGACTGTTCCACGTAACCTACAAAGAGGCAGGCATAGCTGGGGCCCATGCGGGTGCCCATGGCCACCCCCTTAGTCTGTAGGAAGTGGGAGGAGTCAAAAGAGAAGTTGTTGAGTGTGAGGACGAGTTCAGCTAGGCGGATGAGAGTGTCGGTGGAGGGGGACTGGTCGGGCCTGCGGGACAGGAAGAAGCGGAGGGCCTTGAGGCCATCTCCATGCGGAATGCAGGTGTGCGGGACAGGAAGAAGCGGAGGGTCTTGAGGCCATCTCCATGCGGATTGAGGGACAGGAAGAAGCGGAGGGCCTTGAGGCCATCTCCATCCTCCAATGCATTATTGACTCGTTCCGTCCTTATAAATTGTGTTGCTCCTCCTTAACAATTATTGTCCACTCTGGATCCCAGTGTGCTGTCTCCAATCTACAGAACTGAGTTCCCTGGCTTCCCTGTGACAGCAATGGCCCTTTAATTTTCATTGAGCTGACCTCTCCCCCATGACCGACCATGTTCCAACCCACAACTGACTTAGGCGAACAGCCCAACTGATGAGTAAACCCCAGACTGACTTACCACAAATTCCCAGGCTGCTTGAACTGGAGCTATCGTGCTGACTGTGGATCACTCCCCAGGCTGTAGCGATACAGTCCCCATGGCCCTGACCCCTCTAGACAGCAACTGACTGTGTACAAGCCCCTGGTCTGATAGGAGACACAGCCCGTGACCTACAACCCTCCGATAGAAGGATGTGTCACCAATAGCTAGATGTTAATGCACATAAATGAGCCTCTGATCGTTCACGATTCCCATTTCGCTGTTCAACACTTGGTTGGAAAATTGAATGGTTTTGCTCTCAATGGCAAGTATCTCCTGACTGCCTATCTCACATGACTTTCTTACCCATGTGCATGAGCAGGACACAGGAGCTGTTTTTGCTCAATCAATGGAGCAGGTGTTAGATCACTTAGGCCTCAAACCTGTTTATCCTCTCAGTAAGATCACCAATGGCTAATCTGATTGTAACCATAAATCTGCACTTCCTGAATAACTTTCATCCTCCTCACTTATCAACAATCTATCTATTTCTTCCTTAAAAGCATTCAAGGGTCTTTACTTCCACCAGCTTACATAACTTTCTGAGAGAGAATATCTCTGTTTAAATGAGCAATTCTGATTTTTAGACAGTGACTTCTAGTTCTGGATTCTACCACAACAGGAAACATCCTTTCTACATCTACCCTTCCAAGAACAGACTGAATTTGATATGTTTCAATCAAGATGTTCTTTACTCTTCTACATTCCAGCAGATGTGAGCCGAGTCTGTGCAAGCTGCCAGTCTGAAGATGTACAGGTTAGGGTGGGTTAGCCATGGGAAATTGCCCAGAGTGTCCAGGGATGTGCAGGTTAGGGTGAGTTAGCCATGGGAAATTGCCCATGGTGTCCAGGGATGTGCAGGTTAGGATGGGTTAGCCATGGGAAATTGCCCATGGTGTCCAGGTTAGGGTGGGTTAGCCATGGGAAATTGCCCAGAGTGTCCAGGCATGTGCAGGTTAGGGTGGGTTAGCCATGGGAAATGCAGGGTTATAGAGATAGGGTAGGGGGGTGCTCTAGGTGGGATGCTCTTCAGAGGGTCAGTGTGAACTTGATGGGCTGAATGGCCTGTTTCCACACTATGGGGATTCTGTGAACCTTTCCTCATAAGATAGTCCTCATTCCAGGTATCAGTCTGGTAAATCCTCTCGGATCTGCCTTTCAACACATTAACATCCTTCCTACAATGAAATGATTAGTACAGACAGAGTGCTCAAGATATGATCTCCCCAGTGCCCTGTATAACTGTTGTAAAACCTCCCCGTGTATTCAAGTCTCTTGGTGTCAAATGATAACATTGTGTTAGCTTTCTTCATTACTTGCTCGATACTTATGAGATTCATCCATGACCATACACACAGATTCCTCTACACCGCACTGCTCTACGATTTCTCACCATTGAGATGACTTCGATGATTTGCTTCTTTTACATTGTTCCTGCTAAAATAGACAATTTCACATTTTCCCACATTATATATAATTTTGCCACATCGTTGCCCACTCACTTAACGTATCTATATCTTTTTGCAGCCTTCTTGTGACTTCTTCAGAACTTATCTTCATACTTATCTTTGTGTGGTCAGAAGTTTTGGCAAGTATATCTTCTGTCCCTTCATCTCAGTCATTCATATCATTTATAAACTGTTGACGTCCTTGCACTGACCACTGAGGCACACCATCATCATATCTTGTTAACCTGAAAAATGCATAATTCTGCCAATTCTCTGTTCCTTGTCAGCTGTAAATGCTGTTTCTCTGGTAACATTCTAAAGGATTTCCCGTCAGGAATATTGCCACAGCTAATAAACTAAAGGATTGTGAGTGGTCTGCTCCCAAAGTTAGGAGTGGGCTCTAGCCTGCTAATGTCCCTGGAAGTGGGATACAGCTCCGCCTGCTGTCAGAGTCATTAAACTAGACCCACTCACCCCACAGGCTTTCCCTGCATTATTCTCCTCTTCATGTGTTTATCTCCAGTTCCCGTTTGAAAGTCAGGATTGGGTCTGTCTCTTTTCAAGTAGCACATCCTAATCGCTCACTGCGGACAACAGATTTTCCTCCAGTTCTTGCTTCTTTTGCTTTCATCACAGTAAATCAGCGTCCTGTGGATTTCTGTCTCTGCAACAAGGCGAACTTTCTCCCTCAACACTGTCGAAACCTTGGATAACAAGGTGTGGAGCTGGATGAACACAACAGGCCAAGCAGCATCAGAGCAGCAGAAAAGCTGATGTTTTGGGCCTAGACCCTTCTTCAGAAAAACCTTCATAGTTTCGATCATTCGTAGCAAATCACCTCAAAATCTTTGCTGCACCAACGAGCACAGCCCTTGTTTGTCCAATCTGTTCACATCAGTTGAAGTTTCTGATTCCTGAAACTTTACTTGCAAATCATTTCTTATTAAAAGCCTCCTGACATATGGTGCTTTGCTGAGACACAATACTTCTGCTGAGGAAAGTCAGTGTTTTGCAAAAGTGCATCAGAACATCCTTGTTATAACTCTCTGTCCTATTTATAAAGTCTCAGATCCTGTATGCCTTATTAAATAACTTCTCAAACTCCTCTGCCACCTTCATACGCCCACTGTCCTTCAGTTCCTATAACTCCTTTATAAGACCTCCTTCAGTTTTCCTACCAAAATGTATTACTTCACACTTCCTGGTATTCCATTTCATCTGCCACCTCCTATCTGCAGATCCCACCAGCATGTCCTCTCGGGGCCTCTCACGGTTCAAAATCATCTCTTGTATCATCTGTGAATTGTACAGTTGTTTTACTGGTGAGCGCTGTCACTAATAACATCTATCCGCCTGCATTCATTTTACTGTAACACCCTGCACAAAGAAACAAAGAAGTTTTTACATTATGGATTTTGGTTCTTTTACACATTGCACAGCTGCCGTTACTGTGTAAGTGATGCTAAACAGTTTCTCAAATCCTTCTATACCCTGTTGGCTGAGGGGAATTCAGAATGTGAGAACTCTTACAAAATGTTCCAACAAAAATTGCACCCTGTCCCCTTCCCCAGTTTGGTTGAATTTATTCCTCAAACGACGCAGTGCTATATAAATGCAAGCGATTGTTGTAGGCAGACAAATGAAATTGTGGACATTTACAAATAGTTTTCATTAACTGATAAGTGGATCTCCACTAACATGGAAGTATACAGTGCAGTACAGGCTATTTGGCCCATCATTATCCAATGGCTGCTCTTTACTGCAAGTCCCACAAAACTTTTCCAAGTATATATCCAGTTACCTGTTGTAAGCTATGCTTGATTCAGTCAGCACCCTTTGAAGTTTTGCATTTTACACAGAGGGTGGTTCGCATGTGGAATTAACTCCCTGAGGAAGTGGTGGATATTGGTACAGACATAATGCTTACAAGACATTTGGATAAGTACATGAATAAGAAAGGTTGGAAGGATATGGGCCAAGTGCTGAGGGTGGAACTAGTTTAGTTTGGGATTATTGTCAATATGGACTTAAGGGTCTCTTTCTGTGCTGTGTGACTCTATACATAACTCTAATTGGCTTTTGGGTTTAGACGCCATAGTGACGGTTGTCAATGAATGCAGACTTGTATCAAAACTCAGTTAAGTTTAAGGAAGACTTAACGTGAAACATAACAGGGATCTACGCGAATTTTTTTTTAATCAGCCTATTCCAATACGTTATGACACACCTCAGGTGCAAGTAAGGCTTGAACTCCTGGCCTCTTGGCTCAAAGATAGGGACACTATCACCACATCAAAGGAACTCCTCCAGCGCCTTGGTAATTTTGGGTGTCAGCTATAGCTCAGTCTTGGCATTTTCACCTCTGACTCTGGTGTTTGTGGGTTCAGTCCCATGAGAATCACTTGAACATGAGCTGGGCTAACACTTCTGTGCAGTGCAGATGGAATGCAGCACTGTATTGGGTGCTATCACTCCATTAGCTACTTGTAAAGGGCTCAGATAGCAGAGAGAGGGAGTAAATGGTCATTTTTGAAAGTAGGAAGTGCTGGTTACAACTTACTTTGGTAATTTGGACTTTGGACGTCAAAATGCAATACCAAAACTTCTTGGATGACATCAAATGAATGGGATGTGGAAGACTGACAAAAGAAAGGTTATAATAAAGTTGGAGCATGGGTAAAAAATTGCAATATGAAGCCTCCTTTGATAGGAAGAATGGGCACTCATTACTGATATGTGCAAGTCTAGGCAATACAGGAACCAAAGGATCTCACTGCACAGATACATCAATAATTAGGAGTTGCACCACAGGTTAGAAGGTCCACAGGAAAAAAAAACAAACCAGACATTCCTGAGGGATAGAATTGAAATGTAGGGAAATTTTGCTCAAAGTGTACTGAATCCTTGTTGGTTGGCACGGTATCTCAGTGGATTGGTATAGCTGCCTCACAGTGCCAGTGACCCAGGTTCAATTCCACACTCTGTCTGTGTGGAGTGTGTCTTTGCAGGTTTCCTCTGGGTGGTCCACCTCATCCCACAGTCCAAATATGAGCAGGTTAGAGGGATTGGCCGTGCAAAATTGCCCATAGTGTGCAGGCTAGGTGCATTATCCATGGGAGATGCAAGGTTACAGGTATAGGTTAGGTTGCTCTTCAGAGGGTCAGCGAGCACTTGATGGGCTGAATGGCCTGCTTCCACACTATAGGGATTCTAGCCCATTTAAGGCTGGATTTTTTCTGATCTCTGGGACTTTTAACAATCATGGGTAGAAACAGGATGCCTCAAGTTCTTCCCCCATTTCTGATAGATGCCATTTTTCTTGAGAGGGAAAGGTTGGACAGGAATCACACCCAAACTCAGCAGGAGTATTTGAAACCTTTTTCACTGTGACAGGGTCTTAAACCTCAGTGCGAGAAGAGTCACAGATTTATGAAGTATGCTTAAACATTTGTGCAGGGGAAATAAGGTTTAAATAGCAAGATTAAAAAAAAAACTTTATGTGTTAAAAAAGACTAAGACTTTCAGTTAGAATTACAAAAAATGTCCTTCACTGGCCAGTTTTGATTGACAGACCATCTGGTGTAGTTTAGAAAATTTTGCAAAGACTGTTTTCCTAATGGAGATTGTTATGAATGCTTAGCTGAGCTTTAAAGGCACAAGAACATTGGGCAGAGGGGTTGAGTTGACATTTTTATTGATATTTTAAAGAGGCTATTACAAGCACAGATATTTATAATGTAGTTTCGTGAATAGAAATTAGATTTTTTTTTCAGAAATGAAGACCTGACGGGACTGAAACACTCTGAAAGGATATGAGAAGTTGAAATTTTCTTAGTGCTGACTGCGTACGTGTATGAATTTTATTAGTTTGTCGGAAATTTCATATTTTGTCACCATGAGGCTCTTGATTTCTGCCAAAAGTGGATCTCGGTGGCCTGGCTTGGCGGACTTTCAGCCCAGTGCTGTGGTCTCTTGGCTCGGTGTCGGGGTTCAGTCTTGGCCTAGTGTGGGGATTTTTCGGCCCGCTGTGGTGGTTTCTCAGTCCGGTGTTGGGGGATGTCTCTCTCGGCCCAGTGTGGGTGTCTCTCTCGGGCCAGTGTGGGGTGTGTCTCTCAGCCCAGTGTGGGTGTCTGTCAGCCTGGTGTGGTGGTCTCTCAGTTGCTGGTGTGGCCTTAGCGTGCACCTCTAGCCTTGAAATGTTTCCAGATTGTTCTCCCAGTCTCCACAGCCTTACGGTGAAGCTTGGCATAGTCTGGAGTCATGGCTAAGGGTGGACTAGAAGTGAGGTGCTGGTGTGGACTGGCCCGGAAGAACTGTTATTCTTAACATTTTATTTCTTCATTTTTCTACTTTATTCCTATGATCTGTAATGCTGGGCGTTTTATTTCATTATTTTTCTTTTTTTTTCCCCTAGGAATTTGTACTTAAGAGTCTATACCCAGATACCTCTGTACTTAAGGTGGCTGTGTCAGTGGCAATTTGTAAACCTTTCACTGCCAATGTTTGAGTACATGTAAGGTTAATGCTAAGCAGCTATCAAGGTGGCATGGTTGTGTGAGGTGGCATGGAGAGCATGAATTAGCATCAAGATGGCATGGAGTTTGAAGGGGCATGGGATTGGGTGCAGGTGCGTGGGTGTGAAGGCTAAGATGGCCTGACAGCCTTTAATACAACTGGGCAAAGACCCAGAGAACCGAAGCAAGCCTCCGAACCAGCCCAGCTTGGCACTGAGCCCCTTACCATCTGCCTTCAGGCTGGCTGGATCCAAATCTGTCCCATCTCCACTCGGCCCAGCCCTTTAAACTGAGATAAGTCTGTTGAGTTAATAAAATGTGAGGCTGGATGAACACAGCAGGCCAAGCAGCATCTCAGGAGCAGAAAAGCTGATGTTTCGGGCCTAGACCCTTCATCAGATGAAGGGTCTAGGCCCGAAACGTCAGCTTTTGTGCTCCTGAGATGCTGCTTGGCCTGCTGTGTTCATCCAGCCTCACATTTTATTATCTTGGAATTCTCCAGCATCTGCAGTTCCCATTATCTCTAAGTCTGTCGGTTGACCAGTTTCATGGCTCAAGTTGATGCTATGTGGCATTCTGGTCAACGTTATAAAAGAAGTAGGGAGACAGCAGAGAAGGTTTACAAGGAGGAGACCAGAATGGTGTGGGTACCCACCTCTGGAAAGGAGCAACAGGCTGAGAAAAGGTCACGAGGTGACGTTAAAGTGATGCTTAAGATTATGAAAGGTTTTGATGGAGTGGATAAAGAGAGCATGTTTTTCCTTACGAGGAAGAGCATAACAGGAGATTTTCAACAGCACGGTCACCAAGAAATCTAATAGGGAACTCAGAAGAAACATCTTTATATTATCGGTGTGGCACTGTGACACTCACTACAACAAGCAGCCAATGCAGTGAATGCATTTAAAGGAAATCTTGACAGTCATCTGAAGGAAAAAGGAATAGAGGGTAAATTTTGATGAGGAAAGAAGATCCGAGAGGCAGCATCAACAAATGGCCTGTTGCTGTGCTGTATATCCTCTGTTATCTTGTGTGTGATATCTTACAGTCGAGACATGAAACCAAAGTCCCCACCCAATCTCTCAAGTGTTTGTAAAAGATCCTGAGATGTTACTTTATAGGGGAACAATGGAATTCTTTGAAGCACCTTGTCCAATATTTATCCTTAACGTATGTCACTGAAACAGATATGTTTTGTGGGAACTTGTGGTATGCCAATTGACAGCTGCGCTTTCAATATCACTCTGCAGGAGTATTTCATCATTTGCAAAATGTCTTGGGTCAACCAAAGGTTGTGAAAGGTGTCAAATATCTTTCTTCACAATCCAACACTCTCCAAGGTAAACATCAGCAGTTGAAATGCAGCACATCCGACCTCACAAATCTTGCCATGCGAGGCAGACAGGAGTTACAAAAGAGAGCCAATTAATTGGAGTCAGGGAAGCTGGTGACTGAAAACAACAAAACTGACCTGTCCTGGTTTCCTAAGGATTGCTGATCTGGTCAAAGCCACTCCCCCTCTTGTGTTGTGTTGTGTTTCATGCTCAGTGTGACAGTTTACCTTTGAGGGACGTGCTTACAATATCACCAACTGCATCACAGCATTTGACCTGAGGAGATGAAGATCTCATACTCCATCTTATCCCAGATCACTTAAAGCATGGCACTCCAGTAGAAGCAAATAGTACTGTAACCAAATAGTTTAATGTTAGCCCAGACACTTATGTACTTGCAGAATGTAACAATACCTGCATTGTAATAAACTTGTGTTATATTCTTCACTACTGTGATACCCACATCTAGTTTCCCTATGTTACACGGAATAACATCATCTTTACCTCTTCTGGTAAAACTCCCAGATGGAGGCATATGCACAACACTATCCATTCAGTTAGTGGCAGATTTCTGATGTATTCCTATTCATGGGGCCACTAAACAGAGTTTCACAGTACAATAATCAGGCCGCTCAAAGCCTGCATTTGAGGTACAATATGATGGTGCAAATTGTCTGATTTTCCATGGAATTTTACATATGCAGACTTCGGAATGTTGAAATGATAAATTGGGAGTGACAGTTCCCCTGAGATTAAATGAAAATTTGCAAATGGCTTCAGTATTTGCCTGAAACATCATTTAACATTTCACAATTAGTCCAAATGACTGGGTGAAAACCAATACCTGATACAGGGTGTTCCCCAGACAGAGGGAAAGGTAGGTCATTGGTCATATAGGCACCCCTGAGACAGACGCCACAGTTCTGTGGTTACAATTGTTCCATAGCACTCAGGCGATGTGCTGAATGAGGAGAGGTTTCAAATAAATATTGGGAAGGCCATACTCGTTGCCTTTGGTCCTTGAGACCAAATTTGCTGTTTGTCCACTGACCCTATCGCTTTCCTCAGCAATGCCTGAAACTGAAGCAGACTGTTAGTGACAATTGGCATCCTATTTGGTTCTGAGATAAGCTTCTGAGATCAGCGTCCATACCATTGGCCGGATTTCTTACATTCACCTTTGTAACATTAACCACTTCTCCCTGCCCAGTTCATGTCCTTCATGCATTTCCTCCATTACAATATTCCAAAAGTCTTCAGTGACTGTAGAGTATGTTGATCCTAAAAGGCACTATAAAAAAATGCATGACTTTCTTATTTCTTTGTTACTTTTAGGCTCAACTATTCTGATGCTTCCCTGACTGACCTCCTATCTTCTGACACCCTAACTTGTACTACGTTTGCACTTGCACCTGTACCTCGTGTGCTCACTGCGTTACATCGGCTCCAATCCGCCACACCTTGTTTTCAAATCCCACTATGTCCTCAACCCTCCTCTGCATAACGAGTCACAGTCGATAAAGTTTAAACAGTTTCAGCATTCCTCCAAATCCAGCTTCTTCAGCTTCCGTAACTTTCAACTCTCTATCTTTGGCAACTGTGTCTTCAGATGATAAAGCCTTCAGCTCTGGAATTCTCTCCAAAACTTGCTGCCTTTCTTCCTTCCTGTCAGACAATCCCTTTACGTCCTCTATCACCAAAGTTACCCATCCCGGTAGCGTCTTATGTACCTCAGCTTGAAATGTTGCTTGATTTCGAGAAACAGGTGAGAACTTGCTATTTTAAGGGTGCTACATAAATGCAAGCCTATTGTTGTAGGCAGAAAAACAAAATTGTAGACATTGACAAATAGTTTTAATTAGTTGATCAGTGGATCTCTATTAACGTGGAATTATACAGCGCAGCATAGGCTATTTGGCCCATCGTTTTCCAACTGCTGCTGTTTACTGCAAGTCCCACAAAACCTTTCCAAGTATATAGACAACACAGTGTGGAGCTGGAGGAACACAGGAGGCCAGGCAGCATCAGAGGAGCAGGAAAGCTGACGTTTCGAGTCGGAAGCCTTCTGAAGTGGGATTTGAAAACAAGGGCAGGGATTTAAAAATCAAGGTAGAAGTCAAGTCTGAAGAAGGGCCCTGACCCAAAACATCAGCTTTCCTGCTTCTCTGATGCTGCCTGGTCCGCTGTGTTCTCCTCTAGCTCCACACTGTGTTACCTGTGACTCCAACATTGGCAGTTCTTACTATCTCTTTCCAAGTATATGCCCAGTTTCTCCTTGTAAGTTACTCTTGACTCAGTCAACACCCTCTCAGGGATCTAGGCCCGAAACATTAGCCTTCCTGCTCCTGAGATGCTGCTTGGCCTCCTGTGTTCATCCAGCTCCACACCTTGTTATCTCAGATTCTCCAGCATCTGCAGTTCCTACTAGCTCTGAAACCCTTTGAAGTTACGTATTTTACACAGAGGGTGGTTCGCGTGTGGAATGAACTTCCTGAGGAAGTGGTGGAGTGGGCATAATACAACGTTTAAAAGACAGTTGGATAAGTACATGAATAGGAAAGGTTTGGAGGGATATGGGCCAGGAGCAGGCAGGTTGGACAGTTTAGTTTGGAACTATGTTTAGCATGGACTGGTTGGACTGCAGGGTCTGTTTCTGTTCTGTATGACTCTACGACTCTATGACTATAACAGCCCACCACGTTTAAACATGATTTCTGAAACTTGAACTGAAAGTTGTTGCCCTTGTGAGGTAGGGAGAATGGATTGTTACAGTTGCAAGTCACCTAGACAGCAACAAGGGCATCACAATGCTGTGCATTAATTATACAAAGAGCCCAGAAAATATTAAAGGTAAAAACCCCGATTTGGGGAAGAACAAATTTCAGTGGTTTCAGTGAGGATCGAGCCCAGGTGGATTAGAAAAAGCGAATGCAGAGTAAAACTGAAGGATGGCAGTCAGGAAAGAGAGAGATAGATCAGGCGTAAATTATGCATGTTCCTTTGAAGGGGGAAGGTAAAGAATTTATAGTTAATCTGTCCCAGATGACAAAAGAAGTTAAAGTTTAAATGAAAAGGGAGACATATGACAAATGTCTGCCGCAGAATTCAAAGCAATAACCAGGCGGATTACAGAAAGTAAGGACAGAACTGAAAGCAAATATGTGCAGCAAAGATGAGTTGAACAAATAGGATTAAAGGGCAACTTTAAAATCAATCCCAAAGTATTTTATAAATGTATGTAAACGTTTATATTCGTTAGGTCAGAAGTGGGGCTGTTCACTGATACTTACATTTGATTCAGTGCCATTTGTGACACCTGAAACAGTCCATCTCCACATGCTGGACAGCTTTCAGGATGGGCTGATGAGTGGCAAGTAATATTCCCAACAGCCAATTGTCCAGACACTAGCCATAGCCAAGTAGAGAGAATCTACCCATCACTCTGCGACATCACAGAACCCCACACCACCAACATCCTGTGGGCTTACCATTAAGCAAAAACTGAACTGGAGCAGCCATATCAACATTGTGGTGGCAAGAGCAGGTCAGGAGTAGGGAATCCTGCAATGGGAAATCAGTTGATTTCCCTGTTCGTTAGGAAGAAAGGTAACCTTCATCAGGATCCAAAACCCAATGTTCACATCGAGACAGAGGACATAAGAGTATACAGCATGGAGACAGACCCTTCAGTCTAACTTGTCTGAAACTAAACCAGTCCTACCCATCTGCGTTTGGTCCATATCCCTCCAAACCATTCCTATTCATGTACTTATCCCGATGTCTTCTAAATACTGTGTGTGCAAAAACCATTTCTTCTGGCAGTTCATTCCACGCACAAACCACACTATGCGTAAAAAGAGTTGTCCCTCATGACCTTTTAAAAGCTTTCTCCTCTCACCTAGTTTTGAACTAGGGAAGAGACCCCTATCTTTCATCCTTTCAATGCCCCTCATGATTTTATAAACCTGTCCAAGGTCACTCCTCAACCTCCTACGCTCCAGTGAAAAAAGTCCCAGCCTATCCAGTCTATTTTTACCACTCAAACCCTCCGTTCCCAGAAGCATCTTGGTAAATCTTTTCTGAATCCTCTCCAGTTTAATAATATCCTTCCTATAGCAGGGTGACCAGAACTGCGCACAGTACTCCAGAACTTGCCTCACCAAAGTCCTGTACAACTCAACGTACCGTCCCAACTCCTGTATGCTAAGGTCTGAGTGATGAAGATAAGTGTGCTGAACGCCTTTTTAACCGGCCTGTCTATCTGTGACACAAAGTTTAAAGAATCACGTACCTAAAACCCTGGAGTTTTCCATTCTACAACACTACCCAGGACATGACCATTAATTGTATAAACCTTGCCCTCATTTGTTTTACCAAACTGCAATAACTTGTATATATCCAAATTAAACTCCATTTGCTACTCCTCAGTCCATTGGTCCAATTCATCAAGATCTCTTTGTACCCTTCTCCGCTGCCCGTAATACCAACAATTTTGGTGTCATCCATAAACTTACTAACCATGCCTCTGATATTCTCAACCAAAGCGTTTATATGAATAACGAAGAAATGTGGACCCAGCACCAAGCCCTGAGGGACTCCACTGCTCACAGGCCCCCAGTCCAAGAAACCAACCCTCCAACACCACCCTCTGTCTCCTATGGTACAATTTTGCCATTCAGACAATTTTAGATTTATTTATTTGTCACATGTACTGAGGAATACATAAGTACAGCTGGAAGTGCTCAAAGTCGCTATTACGTGGAACTCACTTGGTTACAAAAACTGGAATTAGAAGCTTTGACAGAGCTAAAAGGGAAGTAAGAAAAAAATAAGTTCAGCTCTCACAGTCCCAAATCCCATCTCCACGATGCTGGAGGCGCCGTTGCAATCACTAGGCCCCGCTCTCATCGTCACAGTCTCACTATCACTGTCTCAGCGGCCCCGCTCTCGCCGTCCCTGCTCTCACTGTCCCACCAACCTACTCTCGATCTGTCACCGTGGCTGTAGGACACGGCCCGCACATTGTCCTCCTGGCACACGCTTCCCTGTCACAACCCAACTCCTTCAGTAGGTCGTTAAAAGTGCAGGGGATGGGAGTGGGGGCAATAATTACTGCGGAGAGAAGAGAGTAGAGGAAGAAAAAAAAGATGGAACTGGTGAGCAGAGTGGAACTCCGAATAGAGCAGCTAACTCTGTCATCATCACTGAATCCCATGCAATCTAACTTCACTAATTAGTCTACCATTTGGAACTGTGTCAAAGGCTTCACTAAAGTCCAAATAAACAATGTTTATTGCTCTGCCCTCATCAATTGTTTTAGTTACTGCCTCAAAAATCTCAATCAAGTTTGTGAGACAGGGTTTTCCTTGCACAAAGCCTTGCTGACTATCCCTAATCATTCCTCGCTTCTGCAAATGCATATAAATCCTACCTTTCAAAAACACCTCTGTCAATGTACCCACCACTGTATCAGATTCACAGCCCCAGGCTTCTCCTTGCAGCCTTTTGGGTAAAAGCAAGCAGTTTGCATCAGTGTTCAAGGAGGAAGATGAAGTGAAGGTTAAGTTATAAGTCGCGAGTGACGTTATGGGCACGATAGTAACAGAAGTTGCATTTAAAACGTTAATGTTCATGAACATTGAGAAGTCATCTCTTATTCCACTGATAATGGCCCTAATATTTTCCAAATTCTTGTTTGCAACAAGTAGCCTTGCCCACTGTAGACTGAAACCCAGGCGAATGTTACCCTCCTAATCACCTTCCTACATGCACACTTTAGCCTGTCCTTACTGACCATCTTGTTACCACCCTGTAAAGCCCCTGAGACTTTAGGTTTTTGGCACATCTTGCATCTTATTTGTTATTAATTGCCACAGCAGATGAAAAAGATGTTGATATTGGCATTAGCTACAATCCAGAGTCAAAAACAGAAACTGAACCACACCCAAAATATCAGTCTGCCTCCTCTCTTTGTACACAAACCACTGGCCTCTGCAGTGGCATTTTAGTTTCAGATTTCTGCCCGCATCAGTATTTCCGTTTTTCTTCTCCAGAGTCAGGCTGTATTAATTTTGCTGGTAACTGGACTTACTCCAGCATCAATCTGTATTAGTTCTGGTCCATCATTTGCCGATGTTGCAGATTATTACACACAGTCTTCAAGATTTTGAGGGTTTTGTATTTAATTTCGTTGGCCTTTACCCATTTTCTTAACATTTCACATATTTGTGCAAATTCTTAGCTCTATCCACAATTTTGACGGCTTCTCCTCATTAAAGATATCTGTGTTTGAATCCTCCAGTGGTTGTGAATGGGAAACTGTAAAGCAAAGTGACGTTTAATGATGCTCCACCTGGCAAGTGGATTTGTGTGTGGAAAAAAATGGCATCACAATAGACCCCTGTTAAGCACATAATATCTGTGCCACACAAACGCCAATAGGAGACAATCTAATCAGTGCCCCTTGATATCCTATAGTGTTACCACCACTGAAGCCCCCACTATCAACATCCTGGAGTTATCATCGACTAGAAGCTCAACTGGACTCACTGGATAAACAGAGTGGCTACAAGAGCAGGTCAGAGGCTAGGAATACTGTGGCACATAAATCACCCCCGACTCCTCAAAGCCTGTCTACAAGGCACAAGTCAGGAGTGTGATGGAATACCCACCACTTGCCTGGATGAGTGCAGCCC
The DNA here is from genome assembly GCF_030684315.1 of Stegostoma tigrinum. Classification (NCBI taxonomy): domain Eukaryota; kingdom Metazoa; phylum Chordata; class Chondrichthyes; order Orectolobiformes; family Stegostomatidae; genus Stegostoma; species Stegostoma tigrinum. Next base: position 10,016,171 of record NC_081380.1, read on the forward strand.
CGACAACACTCAAGAAGCTTGACATCATCCCGGACAAAGCAGCCCGCGTGATTGTCACCACATCCACAAACATTCACTCCCTCTGTCACCGACACTCAGTCACAACTGCATGTGCAAGATGCACTGCAGAACTTCACTGAAGACCCTCCGTCAGATTCTTCCAAACCCACGGCCACTTCCATCCAGGCTGGTAAGGCCAGCAGGTACATATACCCTGAAAGCTCCCCTCCACGTCACTCACCATCCTGACTTGGAAATACATCGCTGTTCCTTTGCTGTGGCTGAGTCAAAATCCTCAAAGTCCCTCCCTGACTCCCATACATCAGGCACAAAATATCTTCGGTCTGTCTCTGTATTTTCTCTGTCAAAGTTCATGCCCTACATGCTTAGCGATATTCAGTTATGTTTTTCTCATTTGCATTTTAACACTATAACTATCCAATTCTGGGATTGCTTATTTAGTTTTCTTTTGTATTGGCTTAGTCTATGTTCAACATTGCATTTTAAGCATGTTTCACTTAGCTTCAATTGAGATATCCCTTGTAACTTATACCTAATCAATTTATTTTAATGTTTCAAATCTTTTGTTGCTTATCCTTTCAAAATTGGATAATTCTGTCTTAATCCTTCTTCATGCTAATTTTAAAACTTTATCAGATTAAAACATGGTTTATGTATGTAAAGACAGAGGTTACTGTTGCCCTAAGTTCCACGTATTTATAAATTCTAATTATCTGTCAGTGAATACATTGAAAATTTGGATATTCAGGGTATAATTTCTTCATTAACTGGTTAGAAAACTCTTCTGCTGATCATCTCCTGCTTCACGACCACAACTGTATTTGTACAACACCTTTCATAATCTCAGGAGGTCCCAAATGTTTCCTGACCACTATTTTCCACTGACTGGGAGACACTCGACACGATTCAGACAAGCAGACCATAAGATATAGGAGCTGCATTAGGCCATTTGGCCCATTGAGAATGCTCTGCCATTCGATCACGGTTGATACGTTTCTCAACTCCTCATAACCTTTGATCCCCATACCAATCAATTCAACTACCTCTGTCTTAAATATACTCAATGACTCGGTCTCCGTAGCCGGCTGCAGCCAAGTGTTGCACAGATGCACCATCCGCTGACTGCACAAGTTCCTCTACATTTCAGTTCTAAAGTGTTGTCCCTTCATTCTGAGGCTGTGCCCTCCAGTCCTAGTCTCTCTACTAGGAAAATCATGTTCTCCATGTCCACTCTATCCAGGCCTCTCAGAATTCTGTTAGTTTCAAACAGACCCCCTCTCATCCTTCTAAACTCCATCACGTGCAGACCCAGAGTCTTCAACCTTACCTCATATAACAAGTCCTTCATCCCTGGGATCATTCTTGCAAATCTGCCCTGGACCACCTCCAATACCGACACATCATTCCTTAGATACTGCTCATGATAGTCCAAATGTGGTCTGACCAGAGCCTTATACAGCCTCAGATGAAAATCCCTGCTCTTATATTCTAGCCCTTTTGAAATAAATGCTAGCATTCCACTTCCCTTCCTAACTGCCAACTAAACCTGTATGTTAATCTCAAGAGAATCCTGAACTGGGACCCTTTGGAGCTTCAGATTTCCAAAGCCTTTCCCCATTTAGAAAATAGTCTACATCTCTACTCTTCCTGCCAATGTGCATAACCTCACGCTTTCACACATTGTATTCCATCTGCCACCTATTTGTTCATTCCTCTAGCCTGCCCAAGTCCTGCTGTAGTTTCAGTTTCCTCACACGATTGTCTCCCCACCTATCTAGGTGTCATCAGCAAAGGATCAACTGAAACAGGGGATTTAGAATCTTCCCAGTTGAGGGGACAGATTCTGAACTGGCTGGACATAACCAGTGTACCGTGCATGTGTAAATAAAGGGTAACGTGCTGATGGGATACCAGCCTCTGTGCACTGGTTTCCTCGCTCCTCATTGCTACTTCTCCAGTCTTATTTTCCAGTGGTCCAATGTCTACTCTTACCTCTCCCTCACCTTCTATACATCTAACAAAAAGCTCCTACAATCTTTTATGTTACTAGCAAGCTTCTCCTCATTTTCATCCACTCCCTTGCTAAATGCTTTTTGAGACTTTTTAAAAGACTTCCCGATCCTCTGGCTTCGCACTAATCTTCACCAATCCAGCTCATCGGCCACGGCTGTCTCAATGGGCAGCCCGTTCCTTCTCCCCACACCCAGGCGCGCACGCGCACACACACACACACACACACACACAATTGGAGTGTGATTGGGCTGAAGGTTCTCCAGAAACCGAGCCACCAAAGGACTTAAAGAAAGATGGGAGATTTAAAACGCAAGTGTTGCCAAACTGGAAGTCAGTCAGTGAGAACGGGATTGGTGGGGAAGGGTGGGTGATTAGGACTTGGTCTCGGTTAGACCAATACCCAGTGAAGGACAAGTGACTGGAAGCTTCTCGGTGCATTTTTCTGACGCACAGCGGGACTTTAACCAGTTAAGTATTATCTATGGATCAATTCTTGCCTAACCTGAGAAAAGATTCGCTGGGTTTAAGAGAATAGGGAACATCTCCGTAAGGAGGTAGACAGGGTCTCCATGTAGGCCGCTCAGTCGTTTGATCTGGTCAGTCTAGCCTGTTGGATGCTGACCTCTAAATGCATCAGACACACATCAAGAAAAAGATCTTCAGTACCAATGACTAGTTGTTAGTCAAACTGTTACACAAAGATTGGATTCACCACATTCCAGTGTCATCAGAAATGCCAGAGTTAAAGATGCCATGGCAGGATTTGAACACACATCCCCAGAACATTATCTGGGTCTCTGGATTAACTGCCCAGCAATAAACCACCAAGGCATTGCCTCCCCTGCGTAATGATGTTCTTTGCCTCTAACCAATGTAATAAAGCAGTCAAAGAAAACAGCATTGATTTTATTTTGAAAACAAGGTTAACACATGTACATCTTCATGCAGTTTACTGTAACGGGTACAGCTTTAGCCATAATGGAGGGTTACACATTAAATATTCACAACCAGATCCACACATTAAGACGATAAATGGGAATTTGGGTTGGGTCTGACAATAATCTGCATCACAGGTACTGGAGTACAGGGAGACCATTTTATATTTCCTATGTACAGTGTGGAAATCTGATGGGTTAACAAAGCTATATTGCTTTCACTATACCACATACAGATGAGGGATATGCCCACAATTCACTGCACCTTTCAGCACCATTTATCCATTCAACAGCCCCATTACAATGACTCAGGAAAAATGCTTCTGGTGGACTGGTTATGTACACTTTACTTAGGAATCAAAGATTAGTCACAGACAGTTTTATTCTTTACTGTGTAGCTATAATACCTTTTGGGGGTTTAATTATGTTGGTTCTATCAAGCAGCCTCAATGTAAAGCTTGTTTAAGATGGTAACATCAGAATGGGTGTGTGGACGTTCTGGGAACTGCTGGAGATGGGTGAGCTACGTGGATTGGGTCCACAGCACAACTCATTATCATGTAGATGTCACAAAAATCCACGATGGCACAGATTTGCTCTTCTGAAGAGTTAGAAGACTACAATTGAGATGGGAGTGGAGGGGGCGATGTTTCAAATTCGCCCTTCCCTGATCTTCTGAATTTCTAATCTCAGCCACACTGCAGCTTACAGCAGTGCCTCCTCAACCTTAAGCAGTGGGCAGACGATGAGGTGTAGGAGGCCTCGTTGCCAGCTGTATTTCTGTGCCCACAAGAGCTAGATGGGAAATGCTGTACTCCCAAGCCACATTACGTTCCTCCTTATGGCTACCAGGGAGATGAAACTTGCCAACATCCAATGGGGGTTGTAAATGGAACCGAGGCAGAGGGAGGGAAGGGCAAGGAAAACGTTTCATAACCTCATTACAAAAAGAGTGCAGATTTGCAAAGCTCCTTTTCATACAAAATGACACTCCTCAGGGAGAGAAATGTCTTAGAAGCCACCTTCATATTTACAGTAATGAATGGCCAAATCAGAAACCCAAGGTTCCTCACTGCCTACTCCTATCTGCTGTCTTTTATTGTTGTTACAGATAGTCGACTCAGAACAGAACGAGACATTTCATGTGAGGCTACTATATTGGTTATGAATGATCTTGGAGTCAATAGGGCGCAATCCACATGGTTTTAGCCACAGAGCCTGATGACCAATCAGCCTGTACCAGCTCACTCTGCCAACCAATAATCTCTCTCAGCGAGCTATCACTTGCAGCCTGCCTACTGGAAGTATTTGATGTTTGTTACGTTACGGAGAACTGAAGTCACATAACAGATTGATTTCATACAGTTTTATATTTTACATATATATGTATATCTGTATATATGTGTGTGTGCGCGTGTGGGAATGCAACATTTAGAAATGAGAAGGGGCAATGCTTTGTGACAATCTTAGTGCTTTGTACCATGAGGGGGGAATAGCAGGCGAAGAAGCGGCTAGACAGGTAGAGGTCTGTTACCCTGAACAGGTCATATCCAAAGCAAGAGAGAAACATGGTATCCATGTTTCTACAGTTACTTTGCTAATGGAACATTTACGAGGTCTACTCTGATTAGTGCACTTTAGTTTACTAGAGTTAACTAATTCACATTTTGACTGAAAAGGCAATCAAAATCAATCTTGCAATTTAAATATCAACCTACATCCACATCATTGAATTAAACCTACATAACATCCCATTCATCCCGGATTACTATTCCTAAGGAAACATGTGGAAGCCAAAATGTGGCCAGGATAAAAAATTATGAATAAGATTTCATTATGTCTGAATTTCATTGGTTTGGAATCAATTCACTGTCAGTGCCCTGGATAGACTCATGTGCAAGGCTGGTGGGTGAATCTGACCCTTAGTTGTATTAAAATAGTGAAAACATTCCTGGACCCCTCAGGAGAAGATGTTTATAGTGAAACATTAACTTTGATTTCACTTCACTGGTGTTGCCTGCTGAGGTTTCCCAGCACTTTCTGTTTTAGTTTATGATTAAAACAAGTCGCTCGGATGGTTGGAAAGAAGTCATTACCTGCGGGAGGGGACCAGAACAAGGATTAGGTACAATGTTGCATTTAGAGCAAGAACGATGATCTGCAATTGCTCCTCGTAAGTGGTAGTGAAAACCGGAACTCCCTCCCACAAAAGGCCATTGAGATGAAGTTAATTGAAATTTTGACATGAAAATTATTTTAAATTTAACTTCTGGTTTAAATAAAAAAGTCATTACTTTAAAATTCTATTTTGAACTGAATCAAGTTCAGAATCCTTGCTGGAAAAAGACACAAAGGATTTAATTCCACATCCCTACCCTGTACAAAATGCTGTAGTTTGACACAGGGAATTGTCTCCATACTTCCTCATTAAGTCCTGCTTTTTCTTGGAAAGGAAAAACTAGAGGAGACAGACTCGCTGCCGTGACTTCAAAACAGGCTTCCACCGTAGTGGCACAGTGGTTAACACTGCTACCTCACAGCACTGGGGACCTGGGTTTGACTCCGCTCTCAGGGAACTATCTGTGTGGAGTTTGTACGCTCTGCCTGTGTCCCCATGGGTTTCCTCGGGGAGCTCTGGTTTCCTACCACAGTCTAAAGATGTGCAGGTTGGGTAGACTGGCCCCGGGAAATGCAGGGGTGGAGGGTTGGGTCTCAGTGGGATGCTCTTTGGAGGGTTGGTGTGGACTCGATGGGCCAAAGTGCCTGATTCCACTCTGTATGGATTCTATGAATCTCTGCCACGTTAGTGGGAAGGACAAAACCAGTTTTCAGCCACTCCAGGCAAGGGACACTTTCATTTTTTTAAAAACTCTTCATGCAACCAGACAAGATTTGGGGGAGGGTACAGTACTTTGCTGAGAGTCAGGGCTGGTAAGAGAATGGAGTTGCCTCCCATCTTTGAAGCTTAAAGAAAGATACATAGCAAAGAAGCTCAAAATGGAAAACATACATTCATCAGACCACAATACCAAATTGGCAATCCAGCTCAGTTACTGAAGAATGGCCGATTGTAGGGGCATTGTTTTGAGGCACAGTTCTTGGGGGCAGAGTACAGGTAGCTTTACTCTGGATCTAAGTGAGCTACATTTGACATTGGAGTGCTTGTCAATAACAATGGTTGCATGTAAAGGGTTAATTTCCCCCCCAACAATAACACTCCCCACTGTGCCCAGCACAAAACACGGATAAAAATGGGAATATTTCCTAAAAAAGCTGAAATGATTGTCTCTATTCTTAAACAATACAATACAATACTTAAACTATTCCTTTTAAACAAAATTAAATAACTATCGTGTACTGCATTAGCTGGGTCTATGTTCTTGCAACTTTGGACAACAGTTTGGGTCAAGGATCATATTTGAACTTTGACTTATTCAAAGTCAACAAATCTAAGGAATTCTGCATTGTTTGGTATTTTTATTTAGTGTCTAATTTTGATATCAAACTAATAATGTGATTCTTTCCCCCTGCATATCGGAGACAATGGAGCCTGTCTCAGTGCTGCAAGGAATGGAAATACTTAAAAGAAAACATTTCTGAAAATATACCACTGGCCCAGAGAATCAATAAATTTCCCAGGATCTTGGTTTGTCCCACTAGGAGCCTGATGAAGGGTCTGAGCTTGATCTGAGAGGGAAGGTGATGGCCTAATGGTATTATTGCTGGAATATTAATCCAGAGACGGAGATAATGTTCTGGGGACCTGGGTTCGAATCCCGTCACAGCAGATGGTGGAATTTGATTTCAATAAATATCTGGAATTAAGAGTCTAATGATGACCAAGAATTCATTGTCAATTGTTGGAAAAACCCACCTGGTTCACTAATATCCTTTAGGGAAGGAAACTGCCATCCTTACCTGGTCTGGCCTACATGTGGCTCCAGACCCACAGCAACAAGGCTGACTCTTAACCCCCCTCTGGGCAATTAGAGATGGGCAATAAATGCTGGCCTGGCCAGTGACACCATCATTCTGTGAATGAATAAAGAAAAAAAAGATAGACCCTGAAGCTGCAGTGGGAGAACAGGGTGGGGTAGCGCTGTGTTTTAAGTATCAAACAAGATGTCAAATAAGAAAAGAAGAAAGTAACTCTTCTTCGCCTATTTACTGTAACTTCTAAATAATTTGATGTAAGCGTTTACCACTTTTTTTACTGTCACACATCAAATCTGAACACGAAGGGCAAGTCTGCATTCGGTTTCAAGCAAGTGATGGAGTTTTTTCCGAGCTCTCAGGAAGCTGAAAACTACCTTTAGCAATGATGACAGACATCAGGGCTGGATTGCATCCAAGCTCCTCACAAACAGGCCCTGAACACATTGGGTTTTAGCTAAAACACAGACCAGGAGAATATTTTATTTTCCTCACAGAGGTCAAGAATCCTTGGGAATCTCTTCCCCAAAAGACGACAGTAAAGGAAATGCTCAAATATTTTTTAAGACCAACACAGAAATATTCTTGACAAGTAAAGGGGTGGAAGATTATCAGAGCTGGACAGGAAAGTGGAGTTATTAGACCAGCCATGCTCTTATTGAATGGAGGAGGCGGCTTGCTCCGAACCAACAAAGTGCCTCAAATCCGTGGTCCAAAGCTAAGAAGGGATTTTATTTGCAGACAGCCAAACAAAATTCATGTTTGCTGCCTGAAACAGGAAGCAGGAGAATATAGACTGGCTTGGGCTAGATCTCATCAGTGTTTCAGTAGGGTGCTGTTTCTCCCATTTTTTTGAAAAGCGTGTCTCAACCTCGACTTTGTGGCTGTCCTACTGATATTTCAACACTTGGGAACATGGGTGGATGGGAACCTGCGGACAGGCTGGTGATCAACAAGAGAATTCCAACCTGAATGGGGACAGATGTCATGCAGATTTGTTTTGTGATATTAAATACTACATAATGCAAACCCATTGATCCGAAACTCCTCTTCTTAAAGCGCAGCGTCGTCTCCTGCTCTGCTTGCATGAAAAACAAAAGTGCGTCCATGTTATCCCGCAGGTTCAGGTGATGTTCGCTCCCTTAAAAGTCTGGCTTGCAGCAAGTGGATAAGCTGACAGTACAAAACTGCGTGAGTCCTGAAGCACCGCTCTCCTAACGAGGCTGCAGGGGTGACACAAGGGCTTTAGAACTCCAAGCTCTATCAGTGATAGGATGCAGTCAGATAAACACGAGTCTTCAAGCTGGGGCAGCTGTCTGCTAGTGCACATGAGGGAAACCAGTAAACGACTAATGTCCCATTCGCAAACACCTCTGGCGTCAGTGCTGGGTCTGGGAATGGAGAGAGAGAGGGAGGGAGAGACAGAAGTAACGAGAAAAAAAATACACTGGGAGAGATATGCACCACCCCTGGAGTTGCAGGCTCAGGGGAAAATCCATTTCATTTCACTCATAATCAACAGAGAACCCAGCCCCTTCCTGCTCAATCACAGGCAAAAAACAACTCACAGCATCAGATCCTGGGCCCCCGTGTGTGCCAGGTAATATAGATATTTGTCTATGGGGCTGTTACCCTGTTTGAGTGGGAGGGGAGAGGATGAGGAAAGGGAAGAGGAAGGGGAAGGGGAAAGAGAAGGTGGGACGGGTGGAAGAGAGTAAAACGATCTGGGGGTGGGTATGTGGTGAGGAAGGTCAAGTGCGGGTTGGGGGTGGGGGTGAGTCGTGAGTTATTTGGTGATGGGTCATTGGAGTCAATACCTCAGCGGAGGTGTGAACAGCATGGCCCAGAAGAGGGATGTCCCTGTTATAAAGAAGGGCTTACACTGTGGAAGCATTTAGGGGAAATCTTCATTTTGGGTGAGCTTGTTTTTGCTGGGGCAAACAGAGCGATATCCTACTTTAATTCCTAAAGGATCTTTGCTGGTACTGGCTGGGGCATGAGTTATGGCCTGTTGTGAGTGGGGAAAGCTGATAACTGTCTTTTCGTCAGCACATTACTCTTTACAAGCTGCGGAAGCAGGTAATTGTCAAAATTATTATTGATTTGTTAATAATAACTTGCATTCGAAGTTGGGAGTGGAGGTTTCCTTCATTCCACACAACCCAGTGTCAGCCCCAACACCCTTCTCGACACCCAGACCACAAAATTGGAAACAACGTTTAATATTCTTTCCAGGCAAGTGTTATCACAAGGGGGCCCCTCCTGCCATCTACTGTCCGTGACTCAGCACTGCAGGCACTCTACCCATTGTCACAGAAGCCTTCTCGCTGATAATCGTCGCCGGACCCGGAACGTTAACTCTAACGTTCTCTGCACAGATGCTGCCAGATTTTCCTGCAATTTCTACTTTTCTTCGCTGATCCTCGAGATGTGAGCAGAAAGGATTCGAAGTGGAAGTGTGCAGAGAGTGAGTTTGTTGCAAGCAAGTGAGCTGTAAGCTAGCTTACAACCAGAGAAACATGCTCTCTGGCTACCAGCAACACATATGTGGCAATGCCCGGGACTTGTTCAAAATGATTGGCTGCCAATTCAAATCTTCCTCATAGCTAGCCCCTGTTGAGAGTTTCATGACCACTCTCAGAGCCTCCAGCTCTCCGGAATATGGTCTGCTTCTGTGGTTGTCCTCCAACCCCCTAGATATATTTGCCATCACCTTCACTCAGTCTGATTCTCTCCTGTCTGCTCCATTCTGGAATACTGCTCCCTGTGGTCTCTCCCATGCACAAGTCCAAATGCGAGTTTGCCAACATCCTGGGAATTAATGATTCAGACACTCACCTGGTACATTAACAAAACTGTGCATTTTATTTTCCCATTTTCTTCATTATTTATTTTCCCTTTGTGGCTTTAATTAACTATATTATATTGTAACAGTGAGAAGTGGCAAATGGAATTTAATTTAGATAAATGCAAGGTGTGGCATTTTGGTAAAACAAACAAGGACAGCACTGAAACAATGAATGATAGGGCTCTGCGTAATGTTGTAGACCAGAGAGACCTAGAGGTTCAGGTACATAATCCTTTGGAATTTGCGTCACAGATAAACAGAGTGGTTAAGAAGGTGTTCATCACACTTGTCTTCATTGCTCAGTCCTTTGAGTATTGGAGTTGGGACATTATGTTGAGATGTACAGGGCATTGGAAAGGCCACTTCTACAGTACTGTGTGAAGTTATAGTCACCCTGCTTTAGGAAAGATATTATTAAACTGGAAAGGGTTTAGAAAAGATTTACTGGGAATGGAAGGTTTGAGTTATAAAACTAGACTGTAAAGGCTGGGACTTTTCCACTGGAGCATAGGAGTCTGGGGGGTGATCTCATAGTGGTTTATAAAATCATGAGGGGCATTGGCAGGGTGAATGACAGGGGTCTTTCCTCTAGGATTCAAATCTAAGGGGTATATTTTTAAGGTGAGAGGAGAAGGATTTCAAAAGGAAATGGGGGCGGCAACTAATTTACACAGTGTGGTTCATGTGTGGAATGAACTGCCGAAGAAAGTGGTGGATACAGGTCCAGTAAAAACATTTTAAAAATATTTGGAAAGAGACATGAACAGGAAAGGTTTGGAGTGGTATGGGCAAAACGCAAGCAGGTGGGACTGGTTTAGTTTGGGAAGAGGGTCAGTGTCGATTAGTTGGCCCCAAGGGTCTGTTTCCATGCTGTATAACTCTGTAGTAACAATCACACTGCACATAAACGCAATGAGTTGCAGAGAATAGCCATGGTTTGATGAGAACAGGAAAGATAAGAGGTAAAACACAAGCTGCTGTGCGTAGGAATATGACAGCGAATGGTTTCAGAGCTTGATGCATCTGGATTTGAACAGCACCTGAAGATGTACAAGTTCATTTCTCTCTATTTCCTTCCTTATGCACAACTCTCCTCTCAGGCTGCTTGCGAGCTCTTTAAATTGTCCAAACCGAAGTCTGAAGTTAGGCTGAGATTCTGACTGAGGAAAGGGAAGTGTTAATCTTTTTACGTCACCCAGCACTCGCCAAGTGCCACATGGCACCAAAATCAGAAACTACAACTCAACAAGTTTGATTTGAACGGTGGGTATCTGATAATACCAGTGAAATGTAAATGATGGCAAATAGACCTGGCATTGAAGGGATCTGTCTGAAGGCTAGGAATCAAGAAGAATAGACCAGCTGCTCACTGACTGGCTCAAAATCTCAAAGATCGTAGAATCCCTACAGTGTGGAAACAGGCCCTTCAGCCCAACAAGTCCACACCAACCCTTGGGGCATCCCACCCAGACCCCTCCCCCAATAACCCACCTAATCTACACATGCCTGAACACTACGGGCAATTTAGTACAGCCAATCCACCTAACCTGCACGTCCCTGGACTGTGGGAGGAAACCGGAGCACCCGGAGGAAACCAAGCAGACACGGGGGAGAATGTGCAAACTCCACACAGACAGTCGCCCGATGGTGGAATCGAACCCTGGCACTGTGAGGCAGCAGTGCTAGCCACTGTGCCACCGTGCCGCCCCTAAACAAGAAGAGGGGGAACACATTTCCTTCTTCATTGCCTTAAGGTCTCAACCACTCCGGACTTTTAACAGTTCTAACACAAAATAAAAGAGGAATGAAAATTATCCTGTTTCTCTCTCTCTCGCTCTCTCCCTCCGTTCATCTTCTTATCCACCTGCTTTACGCACCCAATGGTCTTTGAGCTTCCGAACCTATAAGATTCCTTCTTTCTGATATCTGAACACTGTTCCTACTCCAGCCACATCACTGCAGCATTTATCTACCAAGACTCCCTCTTTCCTAATTCTTCAAACTGTGGAATTCTTCACCCTTGCCTTCTCATTCTCCAGCAGCAAAGAGTTTCCAACACCAAAACTTGATATTCTGTGACCATTACTTGGCAATACCCCTATCATTTTTCCAACATCTTCCCCATTCTCTTCAAATCTTGACAGATCCCAGGGGGCTGGCCTGATGATGTCAGTCGAAAAAAAAGTGTTTTCACGAACAGTTACTGACCTTTTCTGTAGACTCGCCTCGATCTGCAGATGTGGACTGTTTATTGCACACATCTCCTGACCCTTTTAGCTGTAATGACTCTGGAGAAGCACAAACACTCATCTCTTCTCTGTAAAGAGAAACAAAATTGACTTTTTACGTTACTTGTTTTGCTGAGAATTTACCCCTGTTTGAAAGCCTCAACATACAGGCTGGGAATAAACTGCTCTCACAACTGCTTTGATAACAGAACGTTGAGGGTACGTTTTAAAAGCGAGATCGTACCTCATTAAAAAAAGGGAGCAAACAACGTTGGTGCAATGGAATCTCAAAACACACATTCCAAATTATTAAATCTAAGAAAGTGAGATCATGATAAAAGCAGTAGTTTAGTGCCTTGCAAATCAAAATTCCACAAATCATCAAATAAACAGTACTTAGAACGAGGCAATTCACAACAAACCCTCATTTTTTTTTGTATTTTTGAGAGAGAATTAACTCCTTCTGATGTCCTAGTCCAATTGCTTACAACTATGGGGTTTATCAAATTTGTGTTTTGGACTGTGACTTTAATTTAAGACAAAATTAAGACAGTCATATAACCTGTTCTATGTCTGCTTGACAGTGAGTCCTGACAGTTTGACTGTTAGGGATTAAATGGGGGGGGGGGGTCAGATTGTTTTATAGGGAAGTGGGTACAAGGTTTTGCCCATGAAGACTGTAGCAGCAGGCTATGTGCTAACAATGCACAGACTGTGAGTTTCCAAAATCACAGAGAAATATCAACAGTGTTGGTTTACTTCCAAGGTAAAAGGGAATTAGAGTCTTTAAGAAAGCTCATCAGCACCTCTACCTGGACACAGGGCCCACATCACTTAAGTTGCCACAGAAGTGGATTTTGGAGAGGAAAGTGCGCAAAATACCCCTGGAAACTCAAACATGGTTAGTCTCCAAGGATCTGGGAGAGTGAGAGTGGTTGCGGATGATAAGATGCTGAGGTTTATTATCCAGGAAGGTGGATGCAAACACATGCTCAGCTTTGAAAGACTGAATTTGTGAAGTATTAAAACAAAGCTGGAAGGTTGAGCGAGCTGCGCTAGAGACAGAATCTTCAGGGAAAGAAATTATTGTGAAAGACAGTTCTGAAATTGTAAGTTTCAAGACTGACAAACAGCAAGATGAGAAATAAACAGTCGGGAGCTAAAAATCATCTTGGACTGTTTCTGGAAGAATTCAACATCTACTGAAAGTATGCTGCGGTGTGAGATGCTGTGTTCTAATAGAAAATAGGGAACGGTTTGTTTTGTGGTTTACAGTCTGGTCACCCTGCTGTGGGAAAGATGTTAGTAAACTGGAAAGAGTGCAAAAAATATTCAGATTAGATTCCCTAGTGTGGAAACAGGCCCTTTGACCCAACAAGTCCACACCGCCCCTTGCAGCATCCCACCCAGACCCACCCCTCTATAACTCACACATCCCTGAACATTACAGGCGATTGAGCATGTCCAATCCACCTAACCTGCACATCTTTGGACTGTGGGAGGAAAACGGAGCACCTGGAGAAAAGCCACGCAGACACGGGGAGAACGTGCAAACTCTACACAGACAGTCACCTGAGGCTGGAATTGAACCTGGGTCCCTGGTGCTGTGAGGCTGCAGTGCTAACCACTGAGCCACCGTGCCGCCCATACAAGGATGCTACCAAGAGGGGAAGATTTGAGCTTTAGGGAGAGGCTGCATAGGCCAGGACTTTATTCCCTGGAGTGTAGGAGGCTGAGGGATGACCTTGTGGAGGTTTATACAATCATGACGGGCATGGATAGGGTGAACAGCTAAGGCCTTTTTCCTGCGGTGGGGGAGTCCAAAACCAGAAGGCATAGGTTTAAGGTTAGAGGGGAAAGATTTAAAAGGGACCAGAGGAGCAAATGTTTCACACAGAGGGTGGTGCGTGTATGGAACAAGCTGCCAGAGGGAGTGGTAGATGCAGGTACAGTTGCAACATTTAAAAGGCATGTGGACATGCAATGACTGGGAAAGGTTTAGAGAGAAATGGGCCAAACACAGGAAAATGGGACTAGTTCAGTTTGGGAAACCTGGCCAGCATGATGAGTCAGGCTGAAGGGCCTGTTTCCGTGCTGTGACTCAATGGGTCAAAATCAAAGACACAAAAGAACTGCTGGAAAAGCTCAGGAGGTCTCACAGCATCTGTGGAGAGAGAATGCTTCAGGTTCAGTGACACTTCTTCAGAACTGAGAGACATTTATTTAGTCAATGGCGCTATGCATCATTTATTACAGTGAAAGTCTAAGGGCATGAGCTTTTCTTGCATTATCATTTCATTATTAACTAGAAATGTGAATTTAAAAAAAAATTATTGGTGTCTTAAGAGATTGTAAAAATTTGCATCCCCTACAGGTGGCTTGTCAAGGTGAAGAGACACAGAGTAACTAAAGCCCAAAGCTCCATTAATCTTGCAGTGCTAGCCATTAGCTGCACTTTGGGACAGCTTAGGGTTACAATGACTCCGAATTTCCTCCTTTTCCCTAGCCCATGTATTTTGCCTTTCCACAGCTCACAATCTGGCTTGGGTTGGTAACTCAGTGACATGAACAGGCACAGCAAGAGATATCTACTCAGGTCACAATGCAATCTTTGGTAGCTCAACATTTTCTGTGCTGCTACCGGGACAGAGATGAAATGTAGAGAGACCCGCACATTTCCTTGAAGAGTTTTTCTATTCTTCTGTTTTCTGTCACCAATAACTGTTTCGCACGACCGGAGTCAGAATGGCGCTGCGGAGAACGAGACCTCGAGAAATCCTGTGGGGCACAGAAATTGGGAAATAGAGTCACTTCTGCCGTTTCACCTCCGTTTACAGTCTGATAGAAACAAGTTTGCAAGCATTTGGTTGCCTTTAATTGTCTCTGATCCTGTGGAAAATATGCGTGGCCTTGGCTTTTCTGTCCTAGATTATCGTTCATTCGTGGCTGGATTGAGACAAGTAACTTTAATTTTTTAAAAACCATTTCTAAATGGGATGGGGTGGCACAGTCGGTTAGACGCCAGACTTTCATCTCTGGACTCAGAGTTAAAACCAATCTGCATTGAGGTTACCAACTCAGTTCAGAGTTAATCCTGAAGGATATGTTACATGACCTCCACATTCCAATCACCCACCCTGCCAAACGTCAAAACATTTACCGCCAGGAAATTAAAAGAGAAATTTTAAAAGTGTTTAAAATGCCCCTAATGTTACTCTCTTGTTACTTAATCCTCACAGTGTCCAGGAATCAAACGCCTACACACTCTGGTCTCAAGCACATTGCTAGAAAGGTAGTAACCCTACCTGTGCTGATTGGATAAAAAAGCATGTTCTTCCTGTCAAAGGTCTCAACTAAAACAGCAAAATCTATTTAGTGTAAGTTTCTAAAGTGAAAATCCTACAAACACAATACAGGAGCTGACTGTTCTTGTCTACTGAACATGGGGAGGTGCTCCTTGAATTAGCAAACAGAGATGGACAGCCTTGTAAGAGTGCTATCTACTGGTAGGGTGCATTTACAGCACCAAGCCATTGTGCAGATAGCAGTGTGTCCCTCTGCAGTGTGGCGTTAGAATTCAAAATAAAAACCGACAGAATTATGGATGCTGGAATTCAGAAACAAAAACATAAATTGCTTGAAGATCTCAGCGGGTCTGGCAGCATCTGTGCAGAGAAAGCAGAGTTAAGGTTTCAGGTCCAGTGATCATTCCTCAGAACTGTTGGTAGCTGGGAAAAGAGAACGTAGGAACTGCCGATGGTGCAGAATCTGAGATAACGAGGTGTAGAGCTGGATGGACACAGCAGGCCAAGCAGCATCAGAGGAACAGGTAAGTGACGTTTCAGGTCTGGACCCTTCTTCAGAAGAAAGATTTCTGAAAAAGGGTCTAGGCCCGAAACGTCAGCTTTCCTGCTCCTCTGATGCTGCTTGGCCTGCTGTGTCCATCCAGCTCTACACCTGGTTATCTGAGCTGGGAAAAGGTTGTTTTTAATGGTCAAGATAGGATGGGAGAGGGGGTAAGGAGTAAACGATAGGTGGGGATACAGCCCAAAGAAGCAGAAGAGCAGCTGGACGGACAAAGGAATGGGTAACAATCAGGCCATGAAGGTGAATAACTATTAATGGGCACCGTTCGTGGCTAACACTGGGTTGAGTGTAATAGCAGGCTTGGTTTGTAGGGGGTGGAGTAAGGACATGGGGGAAGGTTCCTCAAGCCCTATAGTTGTTGAACTCGATATTGAGTCTGGAAGCTGTGGGGCTCCCAAGTGGAAAATGAGGCATTGTTCTTCCAGCTTGTGCTGCGGTTTGCTGGAGCACTGCAGCAAGCCAGAGGCAGAGGTGTTGGCCGGGGAACTGGGTGGTGTGTTGAAGTGGCAGACAACTGGAAGCTCAGGATCTTTTTTGCGAGCGGAACATAGCTGTTCTGGGAAGCAGTCACCCAGGCTACACACTGTTAGCCACTAACTGGCCCCATTAGTAGCTACTCATTCTGCTGGGCTGATCATTACCTACTCCTTTGTCTGTCCAACCTCTCTCCTCTCTCTTTGGAGTCTATGCCCACCTATCATTTACTCCTTAGCCCCTCTCCCCATCCTATCTTCTGCAGAAAGAATAACTTTTCCCTGAATACTGAGAGTTCTGAGGTAGGGTCATTGTACCTGAAACATTAAGTCTGATTTGTCCACAGATGCTGCCAGACACGTTATAATTCAATTTGCCTTAGAGACAATAAACAATAGACAATAGGTGCAGGAGTAGGCCATTCAGCCCTTCGAGCCAGCACCACCATTCATTATGATCATGGCTGATCATCCACAATCAGTATCCTGTTCCTGCCTTATCCCCATAACCCTTGATTCCACTATCTTTAACAGCTCTATCCATCTCTTTCTTGAAAGTGTCCAGAGAGTTGGCCTCCACTGCCTTCTGGGACAGAGCATTCCATATATCCACCACTCTCTGGGTGAAGAGGTTTTTCCACAACTCTGTTCTAAATGGCCTACCCCTTATTTTTAAACTGTGTCCTCTGGTTCTGGACTCACCCATCTGCGGAAACATGCGTCCTGCCTCCCTTAATAATCTGATACGCCTCAATCAGATCCCCTCTCATGCTTCTAAACTCAAGTGTATACAAGCCTAGTCGCTCCAATCTTTCAACATATGATAGTCCCGCCATTCCGGGAATTGACCTCGTGAACCTACGCTGCACTCCCTCAATAGCAAGAATGTGCTTCCTCAAATTTGGAGACCAAACCTGCACACAATACTCCAGGTGCGGTCTCACCAGGGCCCTGTACAGCTGCAGAAGGACCTCTTTGCTCCTATACTTAATTCCTCTTGTTATGAAGGCCAGCATGCTATTAGCTTTCTTCACTGCCTGCTGTACCTGCATGCTTGCTTTCATTGACTGGAACACCTCGATCTCGTTGTGCTTCCCCTTTACCTAACTTGCCTCCATTGAGATAGTAATCTGCCTTCCTGTTCTTGCCACCAAAGTGTATAACCACACATTTATCCACATTAAATTGCATCTGCCATGCATCCGTCCACTCACCTAACCTGTCCAAGTCACCCTGTATTCTCATAACATCCTCCTCACATTTCACACTGCCACCCAGCTTTTTGTCATCAGCAAATTTGCTCATATTATTTTTCGTGCCTTCATCTATATCATTAATGTATATTGTAAACAGCTGCGGTCCCAGCACCGAACCTTGTGGTACCCCACTGGTCACTGCCTGCCATTCTGAAAGGGACCCGTTTATCACTACTCTTTGCTTCCTGTCAGCCAGCCAATTTTCAATCCAACTCAGTATTTTGCCCCCAATACCATGTGCCCTAATTTTGCTCACTATTCTCCTATGTGGGACTTTATCAAAGGCTTTCTGAAAGTCCAGGTACACTACATCCACTGGCTCTCCCTTGTCCATCTTCATAGTTACATCCTCAAAAAATTCCAGAAGATTAGTCAAGCACGATTTCCCCGTCGTAAATCCATGCTGACTCTGACCTATCCTGTTACTGCTATCCAAACGAGTCGTAATTTCATCCTTTATAATTGACTCCAGCATCTTTCCCACCACTGACGTCAGGCTAATCTGTCTATAATTCCCTGTTTTCTCTCTCCCTCCTTTCTTGAAAAGTGGGAGGACATTAGCCACCCTCCAATCCGCAGGAACTGATCCTGAATCCATAGAACATTGGAAAATGATTACCAATGAGTCCACGATTTCTAGAGCCACCTCCTTAAGTACCCTGGGATGCAGACCATCAGGTCCCGGGGACTTATCAGCTTTCAGGCCTAAGTCTATCCAACACCATTTCCGGCCTAATATAAATACCCTTCAGTTTGTCCATTACCCTCGGTCCTTCAGCCACTATTACATCTGGGAGATTGCTTGTGTCTTCCCTATTGAAGACAGATCCAAAGTACCTATTCAACTCTTCTGCCATTTCCTTGTTTTCCATAATAAATTCACCCGTTTCTGACTTCAAGGGCCCAATTTTAGTCTTAACCAATTTTCTTTTCTTTTCACATACCTAAAAAAGCTTTTACTATCCTCCTTTATATTTTTGCCAGTTTGCCTTTGTACCTCATTTTTTCTCTGTGTATTGCCTTTTTAGTTATCCTCTGTTGCTCTTTAAAAGTTTCCCAGTCCTCTGGCTTCCTGCTCATCTTTGCTATGTTATACTTCTTCTCTTTTATCTTTATACAGTGCATAACTTCCCTCGTCAGCCACGGCTGCCCCCGCCTCCCCTTAGGATCTTTCTTCCTCTTTGGAATGAACTGATCCTGCACCTTCTGAATTATATCCAGAAATTCCTGCCATTGTGGTTCCACTGCCATCCCTGCTAGGGTGGTGACCATTGCACTTTGGCCAGCTCCTCCCTCATAGCTCCATAGTTCCCTTTATTCAACTGCAATACTGACACTTCCAATTCTCCCTTCGCCCTCTCAAATTGATTCTCCCTCTCCCTCTTATCTGGGTGTGAAACTTCTGCCTTCTGCTTGTTGCCACAATTCTACATGTGGTGAGAGTTTTCTATCACTGTTTCGAGTTGTATAACTCTGTAGTGATGGGTGTGGAAGACACTGAAACTCTGCCCTGGCCTCTGGGTTTCTGATCAACCCCCAGTTGTTTGCAATCATGGGGGTACAACTGGACTGCTCCTCGAATTAAAGTACAACTTGGGAGGGCAAACAGGGGCGACACAGAACAGAAGCTGCTCAAAGGAGGAGGGAGGGAGGGAGAAGGGGAAACAGGTTCAAAGGAGGAGGCCACAGTCACTCAGGGGTGTTGTTCAAGGAGCAAATCCACCACAAACTCAAGGCACTGTCAGTAGCTATAACTGTGGAGATCACCTTGCCTCATTATTTTGTCCACCACACAGTTCACCATCCGCTGCTGCTGTGTGGGGTGTCAATGCCAGATTTTATGAACTGAGAGATTACTACATTTCATTCTCTGTCTCCAGAGAGACTGAATATGTCACTTCACTAGGATTGTAGCCTTCCCCATCGTGTCGCCTGCCAGCGACCATATACCTGCTGTGTTTGTGGATGGTGCCTGCCAATGGTGCCACATGCTGCAGCTGAAAGAGGTGGCACGCCCTTTAGCCTCCAGCTGGTGCACAACCAGACACTGCGAACCATGTCTGGTATCTTGGCAGTAGTTGTGGCGCTGTTATGCTCGAATAGTCCAGTGGAAAAGGGTGATGAGCTTGTGACAGGAGCCGCGCGCTGACCACATGGCTGAATGAGGCCGCTGTGCAAAACCAGCTGCAGAGAATCACCAAATTGCCAAAGTGTGACAGCGCAGGAGGCGGCCACCCGGCTCAAAAATGTCTGCACCAGCTCTCGAAACAAGCATCACAACTTAATAAAAGCCCGAAAGAACTGCGGGTGCTATAAATCAGGAGCAAATGCAAAGTTGCTGGAAAAGCTCAGCAGGTCTGGCAACACCTATGAAGGGAATAAACACAGTGAACGTTTCAGGTCCGGTGTTCCGAGGAAGGGTCACTGGGTCCCAAACATTAACTCTGTTTTCACCCCTTCATCACAACTTAGTGTAACTCTCCTGCCTTTCCCTCATAGCCCCTGCTCATTGTTTCCAGTTAAATGGTCATGCTGTGCCCTCTCAAATGCCCCAACTAAACCTGCATCCACATTCCCAGGAACTACATTCCTGACCCTAACTATCCGCTTTGTCTCTCACATCACATTTACTGCTTTTGACAATCACTTGAACCCTGTGCTGTCCCATTCTTGAACCTTCGATGAGCAGGACCAGTTTACATATTGTTATGGTCCAGATCCCCTCAAAATATTTTAAGAAGATAGCCTACATCCTAAATTTTTCTTATTTTAAAAGTAAATGTAACATGCTATGTCCCAGATGCAATTCGATTAGACAAATTACTCGACGTTAAGCAAAACACAATTTATTTCAACATTGTATTTAAAATACAACAAATGAAAGGAGAACTTAACTCTATTGGAAAAATTAACAGTGTAACAAATACAGTAATTATTATTAATAAACTGTTCCAATACAATAACATCCCATAAACACTGCCCTTGGCAAAAAGGCAGATTCAGAAAAGTAGATTTGTCTCACAGGTATCCTAGCAGTAGACAGCAACCCCAGATACTAGCTGTAACTGAGAAAATGAAAAGATAACTTCCACTTCTCAAAGCTTCAGCAGCTTCTGCTGAACCTAAAAACTGAAAAAGAAAACCTAGAAATCCTGGTTCTGAGAGAGTTGGCCACACCCGTCCAGGCTGCGTCTGTTGATCTAACTTATAAAAAACACCCACGGCCTCACAAGCTGTTGATGTTACCATAGACTGCTCAGCTCCTCTTGTTCAACGTCTCGCTTAAAAAGAAACCAGGACAAAACACACCTCTTTACGGCCGCAGCATCGTCACAATGTCAGTAACCTTGCTACCTCACAAAAGGGAAGAGCAGACATGATGAAATGATGGTTCCACCAAGACCAGTCTGAAGGAGCCCTGCGGCAGAGTGAAGCTGTGAGGATTAGTGGTGGTCTGCTGTACGGTCCACCTCAGCGTCATCCGGAGGTGGGATGGACCAACGGCCAGCATTAGCTACAAAGTCTGAGGAACCAGAAGGCAGCAGATAGGACAGCCCTTCACTTTCTGCAGAGAATTTATCTGACTGTGCTGCCCATTAAAACAATCCCAATACCTCACTCAGCCACATTCGCACAGCTAACTAACACTGTCACTGACCATTAACAGCATCACCATGGCTATAAGGCAAACATATAAACAACCACAAAATCAACATCACAGGCCATGCCTGCATTCAAAAACCAACCTGTCACCCTTATGCATTCCTCTGTTGTGGGTCCTCCATGTTCAAGTCAGAATTCAGTCATGGCAGAGACTCCCAGGTAAGCAGTGGGAACACTTTGCCAATGTTGTGGCCTCAGTTCATCACCAGTATGGGCTTGATGGGCCGAATGGCCTGCTTCTACACAGTAGGGATTCTTTGATTCTTTGACCCCCCCTCCCTTCCTGACTCACAGGGATTCCCTCTGGCATATGACCAACCAAAACAAAGAAAGTTTATTCATGTGAAGAACTGTGAACACTTGGAGACCAAGTAAAGAATCAGAGTGCATGCTCCTACAAGCAGCTCATCGACCTGATCCTCCAACCCCAGCAGCAGCTTCGGCAATATGGCCATTGCAGAGGGCAGCTGAGAGTCAACCACACCGCTTTGGTTCTGAAGTCACACACAGGCCAAACCTTAACCCTAACCCTATTGTGGGTTTCTTTCCTTAACAGACATTAGAGTACCATACGGTTATCTTCACAACCATTGACAAGGTCGCAGTCAAGACTGGTTTTTTCAGCTGATATTGGTTGAATTAAAAAATTCCACCATCTGCCATGGAGGGATTTGAACACGTATCCCCACTGCATTAACTTGGGCCTCTGGAGTACTTGTCCAATTACAATACCACTGCACCACAATCTGCCCCAATCGCCTGCCTGGTGTCTGGGAGTATGGCTTCTCTCTGATTCAGCTGGAGGCTGCTCTGGCGCCAAGTGATACTCTCAGTAGCCCATGGGGTGGATGGGGATGGTGAGCATGGCTGTGGGTGTGGGGTTGTGTGGTGGGGGGCTAATTTCTAATGGAAACTTATATTCACCCTGACCCTATCCACCATCCCCACTCCCACTAATTGTGAGAAGCTTTCAGGAGTTAGAGATTGGGCTTGTTTCAGGGCAGTGGCGATGGCCTAGGGTTATTATCGCTGCACTGTTAATCCAGAGACCCAGGTAACCTTCTGGGGACCCGGATTCAAATCCCACCACAGCAGCTGGTGGAGACTGAGTTCAATAAGTATCTGGAATTAAGAAGCTAGTGAGGACTGTGAATCCATTGTTCCTTTTGAAGCAGAATGTTGATTTAATGACGCTGTGTTCACTTTTCGAAAAAAAGAAGCTTGTGAAGATGCTTTTATGTGAAAGTGTTAAAACGCTGACCGTGTTGCTCACCTCTTGTTTGAAGCATCTGCTGTCTGTCATTGCCTCAAGCTGGCCTCGCTGATGGACTCCATTTGCAGAGCCTGCGCTGTCGAGAGTCTGATAAACAGAGAACAACCACAGGGGAGCTTAATCAGAACTGCCATCAGGAACATCTATTCCACTCCTGAAAAATGCACACATCAAATGTAGTGTCATTTTTAAAAAATACTGCTACGTCAGCAGCTTTCTTTTTTGAAAAAATAAGGTACTTGACTGGTTTAAAGAATGACCGATGATCACTGGAATGGGAGCAATGTTACATTCAATTCTGACCTACGGTCTTCATATTCCTACATGTCCAGGAAAACCGGATCCGTAAGCTCAAAACTCCTGATCCAGCTCATAATCTCCACTTCCAATCCAGATCGAACAAAGTTCCAGAGTGGCTTACTCACAGCTTTTGGGCCCGTCCTTCTCCTCCAGGCTCAAAAAGCACAGCTCTCTTCAGGCAACTGCAGAGGAACTCCTTGGCAGGCTTTTTAGAAACACCTCCCACTGCTTTATATTCCACTAAGTAATAACTTACATGTCCCAAAGCCTCCGTGAAGCGCTACCAAGGAAACATAAGTTTGTGAGGTAAATGGGTGAGGTGGCAACGTGGTAGGGGGACCGGATGGGACCGGGGACGGCGGGGCGGGGGGGGGGGGGGTGGGGGGGTGAGAGGGGATGGGGGGGATGGGTGAGAGGAGATGGGGGTGTGGGTGAGAGGACAGGAGGGTGGGTGATGGGCAAGGGGGTGGGTGAGAGGAGATGGGGGGTGGGAGAGAGGAGAGGAGGGTGGGTGAGAGGACAGGAGGGTGGGTGATGGGCAAGGGGGTGGGTGAGAGGAGAGGAGGATGGGGGAGAGATGGGGGTGGGTGAGAGGACAGGGGTGGGTGAGAGGAGAGGAGGATGGGTGAGATGGTAGGGGTTGAGTTAGGGGGTAAGAGGGCAGATGAAGGAGTACGGGGGCACATTGGGTTGGTGTAGGATAGTGAGGGGCTAGTGGAGGGAGGGTGGCTTAAGTCCAATCAGAGCGCTGTAATTGGAATGATCTGATGGGAATTCAAAGGGTGGAGCTGGAGGTTCGGAACTCAGGGGATGCAGTCAGGGTTTGGGAAGGGGAGTTAGAGGGTCTAGTTGTCATTGGGCAGTCAAGGCTGTGGAGCGATTGTCAGGGAGAGGGTGAGGGGGGCCGTGTAGGTCAGTTACATAGTTGCCTGGGAGATCAAACTTTTTTTTTCAATCCATTTCAATAGACAATAGGTGCTGGAGTAGGCCATTCGGCCCTTCGAGCCACCACCACCATTCATTATGATCATGTCTGATCATCCACAATCAGTATCCTGTTCCTGCCTTATCCCCATAACTCTTGATTCCACTACCTTTAAGAGCTCTATCCATCTCTTTCTTGAAAGTATCCAGAGAGTTGGCCTCCACTTCTGGGGCAGAGCATTCTATATATCCACCACTCTCTGGGTGAAGAATTTTCTCCTCAACTCTGTTCTAAATGGCCTACCCCTTATTTTTAAACTGTGTCCTCTGGTTCTGGACTCACCCATCTGCGGAAACATGCTTCCTGCCTCCAGAGTCTCCAATCCCTTAATAATCTTATAAGCCTCAATCAGATCCCCTCTCATCCTTCTAAACTCAGGCGTATACAAGCCCAGTCGCTCCAATCTTTCAACATATGATAGTCCCACCATTCTGGGAATTGACCTCATGAATCTACGCTGCAATCCCTCAATAGCAAGAATGTCCTTCCTCAAATTTGGAGACCAAAAATGCACACAATACTCCAGGTGCAGTCTCACCAGGGCCCTGTACAGCTGCAGAAGGACCTCTTTGCTCCTATACTCAATTCCTCTTGTTATGAAGGCCAGCATGCTGTTAGCTTTCTTCACTGCCTGCTGTACCTGCATGCTTGCTTTCATTGACTGATGTACAAGAACACCTAGATCTCGTTGTGCTTCCCCTTTACCTAACTTGACTCCATTGAGATAGTAATCTGCCTTCCTGCTCTTGCCACCAAAGTGTATAACCGCACATTTATCCACATTAAACTGCATCTGCCATGCATCCGTCCACTCACCTAGCCTGTCCAAGTCACCCTGTATTCTCATAACATCCTCCTCAAATTTCACACTGCCACCCAGCTTTGTGTCATTGGCAAATTTACTGATATTATTTTTAATGCCTTCGTCTATATCATTAATATATATCGTAAACACATCTTGTTGAAGAAGTTAATCAGTATCCCCTAATGTCACCAACACAGAATCAGAATCAGGGAGCTTTGCAGAAGATTTCAGATGCTGAGTATTTCCACTTTAAATTCCCAGAGAATCCCTGCTGGGTCCCTGCATCGGGATGACCCAGAAACCCCAATATAAATCCCATTCGGTCTCCAAATACCTAGAAACTGGGAGATATCAGCTAATCTCCCTTATACCGAAGACATTTTACAACATTCAACAGAGAGAGCATCAGCAGCTAGCAGCAGGAATCTGGGCAGACAATCATTACCATGAGAAAAGTGTTTAATCAAGCAGGTAGGTTTGAAGGAGCGAGGTGGGGGTAATGCAGATAGAGATGGAGAGGTTTAATCGAGGACTGGAATCTTGCCTGCATGGCTTCCATCAGCCTTTCCATTTGCTGGTTCTGCTCCAGTGCACTCCGCAGGGCCTCTTCAGTGTTAACCAGCCTTTGCTGCAGTTTGCAAATCTCCGTGTCTGTTTCTGTGTCCTGTAGAGAGGATGGGCGCCGCTTTTGGTCGGGCTTGTACTTTTCAGTCCCCTAGACAGAGAAAGAAAATGAGGAAGAGAGATTCAGAGAGAAAGTGTGAGACAGAGAAAGAATGAACTATCAGACAAATACTTAAAAC
The DNA here is from genome assembly GCF_030684315.1 of Stegostoma tigrinum. Lineage (NCBI taxonomy): Eukaryota > Metazoa > Chordata > Chondrichthyes > Orectolobiformes > Stegostomatidae > Stegostoma > Stegostoma tigrinum. The sequence continues at coordinate 10,041,574 of NC_081380.1, forward strand.
AGAAGCAACCTATTTCATTTCAGCTACTTTAGTACACAGTGTCGAACGCTGAACTGAAAAGGAGCGTATCATAATGATTTCAGTGAACTGTAATGGCAGCTTCACTGAGCACTGGATGCCATCGTCCAGCTGTGAGGTTTTCACTTTGCTTCCCCTTTCACCACTTCTTCAACTCTGATTTCTCACTTGATCTGCCTTTCTCCCATTACCTCAGATGGAACAGGAGAAAGGAAGTCATTCCTGTACCGATGGAGGCAGAGCCTACCCATAATGCTCAGCGAGGACGCAGCCACTCGACAATGATTACATACCCTTGCAGCAAAGGTGAAGTCTGCTTCCGTTGGGAATGAATTGGACATTACTCCACCACTATTCAATTTAGACTGGATTGTGACTAACACGGATAACAGAATTCTGAGTCTGGTTGGCTTAAATGTGTCTCTGATATACAACTTGGAATGCCTGATCCTGTCAATACAGGGTGGAGCAAAACCCAATGGAGGACAGCAGTCACTTTTTATCAGAAGCATTTGCACTGTGAAAATATATTGAAAGAAAAGGTAAACACATAAAAAAGCAGAACAAAGTGCAGATTTTGAAACAAACGCAAAAGTTCTGGATGTGAGATTGCTCGCTGAGCTGGAAGGTTAGTTTTCAGACGTTTCGTCACCATTCTAGGTAACATCATCAGTGAGCCTCCGACGAGGCGCTGGTGTTATGTCCCGCTTTCTATTTAGCTGTTTAGGTGTCCTTGGGTTGGTGATGTCATTTCCTGCGTTGGTGATGTCATTTCCTGTTCTTTTTCTCAGGGGGTGGTAGATTGGCTCCAAGTCAGTGTGTTTGTTGATGGAGTTCCGGTTGGAATGCCATGCTTCTAGGAATTCTCGTGCATGTCTCTGTTTGGCTTGTCCTAGGATGGATGCATTGTCCCAATCAAAGTGGTGTCCTTCCTCATCTGTATGTAAGGATATGAGTGATAGTGGGTCATGTCGTTTTGTGGCTCGTTGATGTTCATGTATCCTGGTGGCTAGCTTTCTGCCAGTTTGTCCAATGTAGTGTTTGTCACAGTTCTTGCAAGGTATTTTGTAGATGACGTTCGTTTTATTTGTTGTCTGTATAGGGTCTTTTAAGTTTATTAGCTGCTGTTTTAGTGTGACTGCCAGACTACTCGGACTTCTTGGCATCAGGGTAGCCCACAAACCCACCAACACACTAAAACAGCAGCTAATGAACTTAAAAGACCCTATACAGACAACAAATAAAACGAACGTCATCTACAAAATACCTTGCAAGAACTGTGACAAACAATACATTGGACAAACTGGCAGAAAGCTAGCCACCAGGATACATGAACATCAACTAGCCACAAAACGACATGACCCACTATCATTAGTATCCTTACATACAGATGAGGAAGGACACCACTTTGATTGGGACAACACATCCATCCTAGGACAAGCCAAACAGAGACACGCACGAGAATTCCTAGAAGCACGGCATTCCAACCGGAACTGCATCAACAAACACATTGATTTGGAGCCAATCTACCACCCCCTGAGAAAAAGAACAGGAAATGACATCACCAACCCAAGGACACCTAACCAGCTAAATAAAAAGCGGGACATAACACCAGCGCTTCATCGGAGGCTCACTGATGTTACCTAGAATGGTGATGAAACGTCTGAAAACTAACCTTCCAGCTCAGCGAGCAATCTCACATCCAGAACCTCAACCTGAGCTACAAATCTTCTCAAAACACGCTAACAAACTCAAAGTTTCCGTCCCTGGAGAATGGACACACTTGCACTGGAGTAGCGCCTTTCACAATCTCGGGATGCCCCAAAGCACTTTGCAGCCAAAGAGGAAACATGAAAAAGCAGAACAAAAATAAAGTGCTTCAGCTCAAAATCTTCAGCCTCTTTAAGGAATATTCCGGATGCACAAAGTGAATATCAGGCAGGATTTATGATTATGGAATGCTGAGTTAATTAAAGCATTCTACAGTGATCCTTTAATTAGCTCTAGATTCCAGAATTAACCTGATTGCATCATTTAAATATACCTTGGAACCATGGGCTGTCCTCTGTTTCTCTTTGTCTCTCTCTGATATGAAGCTGATCTGGACAGTAACATAACACAATAATATTTTTTCCCAATTCATTGTCAAGAATAACATATAGCACCAATAACCTTTAATGTCCTACATTATGTAGCCCATCTTATTCAGTTTAATAAATTGGAAAGAATCCAAGCCTCAGTATGTGTATATACCTGGAAATGCTCAATGCTGATATAAGGGACAGAATCTTGAGTCTTCCCCTGCGGTGAGTTTGGTGTTTTGGTGGGGTGGGGGTATTTAATGAGGGTGGATAGTGGTTCCCATCCCGATTAAGTCCAAGACATGGAGGGCAGTGGAGTCGAAATGCCCCTATTGATCGAGTGGCAGGTGAAAAGCAGACAAACGGACTGGCGCACTGATGGATTTGGTCAGGGATGGAGCAGACGGAGGAGATTCGGATCCCTCATTCAAAAGTACTCTGTGTCCCCTTAAGGGACCTGGCATTAGAAGGAAAGTGCCTTCTGAGAACCACTCTCCTGTCTCTTTCTATCAATCGCTCACCCCACAACAACCTCTATTCACTGCCGCTCTCCTTTGACCTGGGATCCAGCAATCATCCTCAGCATCAGGTGGGTGTTATATTGGGAGTAGCCACTATCTCCCAGTGGGGCTGCTGATTCAATTCAGCTGCTGGCCTCTGATTGGGTGGGACTTCTGACCCTGGACTCTTTGATACCGGGCCTGTGAAGTGCTAAAGTGGAACCTGACAGGGGAAGGCTTTCCCCGAAGTAGGCACTAATGGTTCCCGGTGGGATCTCCTGCCAAGATCCCTAGATCCATCACCTGCACAAGACTCCAGTCACGAGCACAAACTGAAAAAGTTTTTCCTCCACAGTGCTGTCCATCAACATGCACAAAAGTTGTTTGAAATAATCAGTAATTATACATTCAACAAACTGTAGGTGGCATTCCCATTTTTAACTATTCAATAACATACAGTCTGTATAAACCACAAACAGGTCATATTAACCTTCAGTCTATAGGTGTGTACTTGCATGACAGCAGCCATCTGATTTGATACAACATGAACTTCACATTTCAGGAAACTCTGCAGCCGTACCATCGACAATTCCCAAAAAGTCAAAATGGAAGTCAAAAATCAATGATTAACTGGGTCCTTGCTGAGGAGCAGCAGATGGGACCGACGTGTGGAAGGAGCTGTGAGACTGAGTCGTGAATAAACCACCCACGAAGAAAATGGTTTCAGCTTCTCTCTCGCGGATTGGCTTCGATCTAAACCTGAATAACTGTGCCCTACTTTCCAGAAACTGAGGAAAAGTTAATCTGAATATTTGTGTCAAAAAGAGTAACCAACTTCGCATAATGTCTTTGACATTTACGTAAACTGAACCAATCGCTCCGTTCACTGACGCTGCTGTCAAATTGCACAATATATTCACTGGCTAAAAGGAGCTGCTGTTTACTCACCAGACCATAGAGTTTCTCTCGGAGAACTTTGATGTCTTCCTGTAGTTTCTGTTCCTTCATTCTCCACTCGGCTTTGTGGACTTCACGGCTGAGGTCCTTTTCCCCTCCGCTGGGGTGACGATTGGTCTCCAAGAGCAAAGAGCGTAGTTCATTGAGGTTCCTGGTTTAGTGAATAATTGAGAGATGCAGTGAAGAGGAAGGTACAAATCAGTGGGAGAGGGGTACAAATTATTGTCAGTGCGCAACTCTCTTGATCCAGTGCAGATAGACAGCTGAGGGATCATAACATTGCTAGTCCAACTGAAGATTGAAATGGAAGAGAAGCAGCTTGATTTTGAGCCCCAGGCTGGGTTGTGCTCGGTCTAACAGCATCCTTGTCAGCTAGTTTCCTGACTTTAGCAAGACCCCAGGCCAATTGCACACAGGCAGGATGAAGGCATTGCGTAGCTGAGATGGCTCACCAAGGACCATTTAAAGTTAATTAAAGGGGTGGACTGCAATTTTCCAGATAACCGTTAGGAGCGCTGAAGGCCAGACTGGGAGACCTGGTGCTCCAGCAGTAGCTCTCCGAGCCTGGTAAGATGCAGGAACTGCTGCAGGCCATCCTGTGGGGAGAATCCACCAACTGAAACCCCCCCTACACACCCCCAATCACCACCATTGCGTTCTTCCAAACATTTATCATTGGGGAAAATTCTTCATCGTCTCATTTAATGTCTTGCATTTGCTTAACACTACAAACACTTAAAGCAACTCGCTTAAAGTGTCGCATCTCAAAAAGAGTCTCAATTGAAAAGAACATTGCTAGAAAAGTCATCCAGACTTTTAATAATGAGCAGAGGACTGAAAGTAACCCTGTTCAATCTCTTTCTCTGGGCCTTCAGTTAAAATGATGGATTCAGGTGGGAGTATTACTGAGAAAATTCCCTGAAAATTTGTCAAATAGAATGACAGATTCCCCACAGTGTAGAAGCAGGCTGTTTGGCCTATTGTGTCCACACCGATCCTCTGAAAAGTATCTCACCAGACCAACAACCCTATCCTATAACCCTGCATTCCCCACGGCTAACCCACACATCCCTGCACACGAGGGGCAATTTAGCATGGCCAATCCATCTAACCTGCACATCTTTGGACTGTGGGAGGAAACCCACGCAGACATGGGGAGAAGGTGCAAACTCTGCACAGATAGTTGCTCAAGTGTGGAATCAAACCCAGGTCCTAGGTACTGTGAAGCAGCAGTGCTAACCGCTGAGCCACCGTGCCACACATTGCAACTTTAATTGATTCAAATAATCCATGCTGATAAATCCAATTGATTCATTGCGAAATAAAGAGTTGTTGGAAAAATATTTCCGTTTAGTAGGTTAACTCAGAACTTTCAAAAATCAAGTAGTAAGCATTTCTTGCTGATATTGTTCAATGGTCTTTATCGATTACTGGATTTGTCAATGCATCTACAGTTAAAGATATAAAAAAAATTACATATTGACTGCTATGTCGATGGGACAAGCCAAGTGTTTCATTTCAAATCAACTACTCCTGTTCTGAAAGCAAACTGGGCAGTTAATTTGTTGAATCAAATTGGAGAGAGAATTCTCCCCAGTACATCCTCCCAGGGTGACCCAACTCCATGGCCTACCACGCTGTATAACTCTGACTCTATATGAAGATATGAAACAGGAGCAGAGTAGACAGCTCTGCCTTTGAACCCCGCTCCTCCAATTAGTACCATTGTGGCTAATCCGTTCTTGTTTCAAATTCCACATTTCTACCTACCCTGCGATAACCTTCGATTCACCTACCTACCAAGAATCTATCTATCCATCTGTATCTGAAAAAATATTCAATGACTCTACCCTCATGTGTTCTGAGGAAGTGAGTTCCAAAGTCACCCAACGCTCTGAGAGAGAAAAAAATTCTCACCTCTGTTCTGAAAGGGTGGCCCACAGCTTTTAAACACCATGTTTTTGGCCCAGAAGAGGGAACATCCTTTCCGCATTCTCCAAGACCACATTGTATCTTATAAATGTCAAATCAAGGCAACCCTCACTCTCCTAAACTATACAGGAAACAAGTGCAGTCTGCCCAATCTACCCTCACAAAACAACCTGCTCATGTCAAGTATCAATCTGGTAAACCTCCTGTGAACCACTTCCAGTGCATTTATCTCCTTCCTTAAATGAGACCAAATTACCACAGAACATTCAAATTGTACTCCCATCAATGCCCTGAATAACTGAAGCATAACATCCTTACCTTGACGTTCGATTCCTCTTCTAAAAAGGAGGATATCCTATTACCTTCTTAGTTGCTTGCTGCACCCATATACCAACTTCTGTGACTCATGAACACAAGCACCTAGATCCACTGACACCTTGGAATTCTGCAGTCGTTCTCCACTGACAGTATATTGTGTTTTTGTTATTCTTCCTGTCAAGGAAACTTGATATTTTCCAAATTTTTGCCCACTCACTCAACCTATTTATGTCTGCCTCGAACCTCCTTATGTTGGCTTCAGAACATTATGTTCCTGTTTTTAAAAAAAATGAACTGCCAATGCTGGAATCCCGAAACGAAAACAGAAATTGATGCAGTAAGCAGGTCTGTGGAGAGGAAGCAGAGTTAACATTTTGGATCCAGTGTTCCTTCCTCAGAACTCAAGTAACGGTCACTGGACCTGAAATATTTACTCTGCTTTCCTTCTGTTTTAATTTGTCTACCTATCTTTGTGTCATCTGCAAATATAATTACAATGTCTTCATTCCCCTCATTTAAGTCATAGATTGTCCTTCCTGGTCTCCATGCTACTTGGTATTGTAAACGATTTCCCACTCCTTTTTAACCTCACATCCCCCTCCTTAAAACCTGACCAAAGCCCCTCTGTATTTGTGAAGCACACGCCTCCTGCTTTCTCTGTTTCCTCTCCTTAATCCTCTAGTACTGAGAATGAATGCAGCATACAATAGATGCTGGAAATTTGATATTAAAACAGGAACATTCAGCACTATATATAATCGATCCGGAAGGTTAATTCTGTTTATCCCTCTGCTAATGTTTCCAATCTGTTTTGATTCCTTGAACATTATCATCTTTCAAATTTGAACCAATCTTTCCTAATACTCCAAGGTTCACTCTACCCAGTCAGGCTCTCATGAAATGGCCCTGTCTCTTTAGACTTTCTATAACCTTTGTCATGGCTGATCATGTACTTTCCTTTCAATCCTCTGCACCGTTATCCAGTTTAGTGGAACTGCCTTCAGTTGGTTCCTTTCCTACCTCTCCCTTATACCTGAAACATCTGAACAGCTCTTTGCTCCCTGCACAAGGGTCATTTGGAGTTCTTCAATGATCTATTCTTCAGTCTCTCCCATTTCTGATCTAGATGTTATAATCTCATCGAAAAACACGTGCCTCAGAGTTCCTCAGGCATTCTGTTGTTCCTGCAGCTACAACTATATTGGGGTACAACAGAAATCCTGGTTCCACACAGATTCAATTTAGCCTCATCGGAACCGCGCAGACTCTGCACTGCCTCCATGCTCAGAATGCTTGTTCAACAGCTGGACTTGGATAAGAAATACATTCTTCCAGTTAAATCTTAGGAATTTGCAAGTCACTGCCTTTCGCCTCTGCTACATCTTCCTTTTCCTCGTCTCCAATTGCTTTTCCCTTCCTGGCTGCTGTGATAGGTCAATCCAGGCTATATGCATCTCCATCACCATTAACTTTATGACCAATCCCATGCCCTTTTGCTTCATCAAGACCTCTTTCTACCTCCGCAATGTTGCCATTTTGTTCACACCTAGGCCTATTTCAGCTAAGGACTTCATTCCAAGGCACTGTTGACTGGCTTTGAATTTCCTATTTGCTCTGGGTTCAGCAAAAATCCTTCGACTTGTCTTCATAACCTGCACCATGTTTCGCTTGCCCTTCTCCCTAATAGTTTGCTTGAGCTCCTGCTTACCAAAACATCAAATTCAAAGTTCTCATTCCATTGCTAGAATTTCTGCTTCATTCTTTATTTCTCTATTTTTGTACCTAACCTATTTTACTATCTATGATTTGTAACTGGCTACTTTGTACCTAAGATGGTGCCGTCTGTGGCAATGTTGCACACTTTTCACTGTAGTCTGTACTTTCATACTTGAGTACATGTGACAATAAACCTAACACTAATTCTAAATTCCTTTAGGACCTCCTTGCTTCCTGTTTCTGTAACTGCCACAAGCTCTAGAACCTTTCCCCAATTTTGCAGTTTCTTGAATCTAGCCTCTTGGATATCACCTACACACTTTGCAAGCTCTGGAATTCTATTTGGGGTGGCAGGGTGGCTCAGTGGTTAGCACTGCAGCCTCACAGCACCAGGGACCCAGGTTCGATGCCAACCTCGGGTGACTGTCTGTGTGGAGCTTGCACATTCTCCCCGTCTCTGCGTGGGTTTCCTCCGGGTGCTCCGGTTTCCTCCCGCAGTCCAAAGATGTGCAGGCTAGGTGGATTGGCCATGCTCAATTGCCCGTAGTGTTCAGGGGTGTGTGGGTTATAGGGGGGATGGGTCTGGTTGGGATGCTTCAAAAGGGCGGTGTGGACTTGTTGGGCCGAAGGGCCTGTTTCCACACTGTAGGGAATCTAATCTAATCTAATCTATTCTGAATACTTGCCACTTCCTGTTCCTTATAAAGCCCCAATCACCTTTATTAATATCTCTTTATGTGAGTCCATGTTCATTTGTGTGTGAGAGGCCACATTTCATCAATAAAATTCAACAATTTGTTGTCGACAACATTGTCTCATAAATGACAAACGGAATGAGATAAATGGATTTTTCTTCCACAAGGAAACCATCAGAATTTAGCCAACATCTCAGGAAAAAAAACAAATTATTCTGGGACCTTGCTGCTAACATTTGGTAATTTTGCAGAATAGTGTTCATTAGAGCATTTATTAAATTTTTAATTAACTTCTAAAACTTCTCCTGGGGAGAAATGGTATAATTTTTTTGTCTGGTGTTAATATGAATAGTTTAGAGAGTCTGGTATGAGCTTGTTTCATAGCAATTGACTAGATCCCTGCTCAATTGAGCTTGACTGATTTCAAAGTCTATATAGTAAATCCTCTGTGTCTGAATCGCATATTTGCTCATCTGCGCCAAAACATAAGCAATATCAAAAATCAACATCCAGCGTCAAAAATCATGATATTTTTAAACATACTTTTAATGAGCTCCACACTCATGAATTTCAGCATTCACAGGAAGTTCTCAGGAACACAACCCTCTTGGGTATTTGATTTGATTTGTTACAGTCAAGTGTACCAAACTACAGTGAAAAGTGTTGTTTTACATGCTTTCCAAGCAAATGCTACTTTACAAGAGTTTTGGGGTAACAGAACAGAGTGAAGGATACAGGGTTGCAGCTGCCAAGAAGGTGCAGAGAGAGATCAACATTAACATTAGAAAGGTCTATTCAAAATACTGATAACAGCGGGGAAGGAACTATTTTATATCGTATTATAATATTTGTTAATCATCACATAGTAGGGGGAGTCTTTTGGCTGGGGAAGGAACAAGGAGGCCAATAAAGTAACTGTGGCAGACAGGGCAGAAGAGAAGATGGGATAAAGGTATGGAATACCAAAGTGATTACGGAAAGGGGAAGGCTGCCCCAATGGGGATGCGTTTAGGGCATTTGTAATCAATCAGATCAGTATCATTATGCATGAAGGCACTGCCTGGGTTGTGACAGTTCTTGAGTCCATTTGTGAGTCGATTTTTACATGAGTTGGAACACATAGAACATAGGACATTACAGCACAGTACAGGCCCTTCGGCCCTCGATGTTGTGCCAACCTGTCATACCGATCTCAAGCCTGTCTAACCTACACTATTCCATGTATGTCCATATGCTTATCCAATGACGACTTAAATGTTCCTAAAGTTGGCGAATCTACTACCGTTGCAGGCAAAGCATTCCATTCCCTTACTACTCTCTGAGTAAAGAAACTACCTCTGACATCTGTCCTATATCTTTCACCCCTCAATTTAAAGCTATACCCCCTCATGCTCACCGTCACCATCCTAGGAAAAAGGCTCTCCCTATCCACCCTATCTAACCGTCTGATTATTTTATATGCTTCAATTAAGTCATCTCTCAACCTTCTCTCTAATGAAAACAGCCTCAAGTCCCTCAGCCTTTCCTCGTAAGACCTTCCCTCCATACCAGGCAACATCCTAGTAAATCTCCTTTGCACCCGTTCCAAAGCTTCCACATCCTTCTGATAATGCGGTGACCAGAACTGTACGCAATACTCCAAGTGCGGCCGCACCAGAGTTTTGCACAGCTTCACCATAACCTCTTGGTTCCGGAACTCGATCCCTCTATTAATAAAAGCTAAAACACTGTATGCCTTCTTAACAACTCTGTCAACCTGGGTGGCAACTTTCAAGGATCTGTGTACATGGACACCGAGATCTCTCTGCTCATATACACTACTAAGAATGTTACCATTAGCCCTGTACTTTGCCTTCCGGTTACTCCCACCAAAGTGCATCACCTCACACTTGTCTGCATTAAACTCCATTTGCCACCTCTCAGCCTAGCTCTGCAGCTTATCTATGTCTCTCTGCAGCCTACAGCATCCTTTGTCACTATCCACAACTCCACCGACCTTAGTGTCGTCTGCAAATTTACTAACCCATCCTTCTACGCCCTCATCCAGGTCATTTATAAAAATGACCAACTGCAGTGGACCCAACACCGATCCTTGTGGTACACCACTAGTTACTGGTCTCCAGGATGAACATTTCCCATCAACTACCACCCTCTGTCTTCTTTCAGCAAGCCAATTTCCGATCCAAACTGCCATTATCTCCCACAATTCCATTCCTCCGCATTTTGTACAATAGCCTACTGTGGGGAACCTCATCGAACGCCTTGCTGAAATCCATATACACCGCATCAACCGGTTTACTCATCTACCTGTTTGGTCACCTTCTCAAAGAACTCAATAAGGTTTGTGAGGCACGACCTTCCCTTCACAAAACCGTGCTGACTATCCCTAATCAATTTATTCTTTTCTAGATGATTATAAATCCTATCCCTTATAACTTTTTCCAACACTTTACCAACAACTGAGGTAAGGCTCACTAGTCTATAATTACCAGGGTTGTCTCTACTCCCCTTCTTGAACTGGGGAACCACATTTGCTATCCTCCAGTCATCTGGCACTATTCCTGTAGACAATGATGAGTTAAAGATCAATGCCAAAGGCTCGGCAATCTCCTCCCTGGCTTCCCAGAGGATCCGAGGTTAAATCCCATCCGGCCCAGGGGACTTATCTATCTCCACAATGCAGGACAACATAAAGCAGCTGTTGGTAAGTACAGGAAATGCTCGTGTGTCAGATCTTTAAAATTATTCCCCTGTATGGAATCATGTTTGTAAGTCGAATGTTCAGAAATCGGAGACCCCTGCACTGTTATGATCTAAAGTGGAGATGGCAAAGCAGAGGACTAATAGTGAACAGTTCTGTTAAAATGTGAACTTTACACTGTGAGTGACTGAATTCTGCATTGCATGTCCAATTCCCTGGGAGGCACCATGGCCAATGGTCTGCAGATTGAGAACCAGCCACTACATGTTCAGTCAGAAGCCCATTCCCCTGAACAGACATCAGCCTCGAACTGAGGGGTAGCCAATGTTTGTGAATGATTGTGTTCACAAGAATTACTGCATCACTCAACAGGGTGCCATGTTGGTGGCTTGGTGGCTCAGTGGGTTAGAGATCTGGGTGTTCAGGTCTATTGTTCCCTGAAGGTGACAAAGCAGGTCAATAGGGTGGTCAAGGCAGCATATGGCATGCTTTCCTTCATTGGGCGGGGTATTGAGTACAAGAGTTGGCAGGTCATGTCGCAGTTGTATAGGACTTTGGTTCGGGCACATTTGGAGTACTGTGTGCAGTTCTGGTCACCACATTACCAAAAGGATGTGGATGCTTTGGAGAGGGTGCAGAGGACGTTCACCAGGATGTTGCCTGGTATGGAGGGTGCTAGCTATGAAGAGAGGTTGAATAGATTAGGATTATTTTCATTAGAAAGATGGAGATTGAGGGGGGAACCTGATTGAGGTCTACAAAATCATGAGGGGTATAGACAGGGTGGATAGCAAAAAGCTTTTTCCCAGGGTGGGGGACTCAATTACTAGGGGTCATGATTTCAAAGTGAGAGGAGGAAAGTTTAAGGGAGATATGTGTGGAAAGTTCTTTACACAGAGGGTGGTGGGTGCCTGGAACGCCTTGCCAGCGGAGGTGGTAGACGCAGACACGTTAGCGTCTTTTAAGATATATTTGGACAGGTACATGGATGGGCAGGGAGCAAATGGACACAAACCCTTAGAAAATAGATGACAGGTTAGACAGAGGATCTTGATCGGTGCAGGCTTGGAGGGCTGAAGGGCCTGTTCCTGTGCCGTAATTTTCTTTGTTCTTTGTTCTGCCTCACAGTGCTAGGTACCCGGGTTTAATTCTACCCTCGGGCGACTGTGTGGAGTTTGCACATTCTCCCTCTGTCTGCGTGGGTTTCCTTTCACAGTCCAAAGATGTGCAGGTTTAATGGTTTAGCTGTGCTAAATTATCCACAGTGACCAGGGATGTGTAGGTTAGATGTGGTGGCCATGGGAAATGCAGAGTTACAAGGATAGGGTAGGGGTGTGGATCTGGGTGGGATGCTGTTCAGAGTTTGGTGTGTACTCATTGGCCTGAATGGCCTGTTTTAACACTGTTGGGATTCTCAGGGCCAGTCAGTCTGCGGTTATCCCAGGATGATTCAAATCTAACTCTTCTCTTTCATCGAGGCAATCACACAGGATAGCCAAGGACCAAATGCATTTTTCTGGCCTTGAAAAACATTGCTTCCAGAGAGGAGTCTGCAGGTGTGAATACTGCTGCTGCTCTTAGTAAGTAATGCTTCGCTATTATTTACAATGAAAAACACTGACTGGTTTGCAAACAGCACAAATACTGTTGGCCATCACTCATCGTATAGTTAGGTCTAACACACAGTTGTAATGTTTAACCACGACCCTAACCCAAGCCTTTAGGCCTCTGCTTTGAGCAACTGGAGCTGTTTAAAGAATTCAGAACAGAGGTAAGGTGAAACAGGTTTTAAATTCAGCTTCATCTGTAACAACAGCATAAGCCTAACTTAAAGTAACATTATTCAACCTAAGGCAGTATTTAACTTCATTACAGACGTAAACTGCTCAACGGAATCCAAAAATAGCATTTGTTTATAAAGCAAAGCAAGTTGTCTCAAATAAAATGCAAGACAATTTTCCACCATCTGGCGAGAATTCTTTGCTGAGTCATCAGCAGGAACAGTGTTTATACAGTGATAATGGGAACTGCAGATGCTGGAGAATCCAAGATAATAAAATGTGAGGCTGGATGAACACAGATGAAGGGTCTAGGCCCGAAACGTCAGCTTTTGTGCTCCTGAGATGCTGCTGGGCCTGCTGTGTTCATCCTGCCTCACATTTTATTATCTTATTACAGTGTTTATACAGATGGATTTTTCCTTCCCTGGTTACTGAAGAACACTTGTAAAAACTTCCCACGGTTGTCTGCCCCTCCAGCCCCATTTTCAGTCTCTCTGGTTTTGAATGGTTACTTGCTGCCCCTCCATACCATGCACAGACTTTTAACAATGGCATCTACAGCCGTTAAAAGATGGGGAACTCTCACCGTTCCTTCTTCAGCAGCTCTTGACTAATGATGACCAGCTGACCCGAAGCATCATGGGATTTACGGGTCAGGGCCTCCAGCTCCATTTCCAGCTTGGCTTTCTCCTTTGTTGTTGCGTCGGCCTTCTTCTCGGAAGATTTTGACTTGTGTTCCAGAGCTGTGGAGGCGAAAGGGGTGGTTACTGGCAGCATGACCCTGTAGAAAGTTCTGTACCTGGGGAACTATACACACAGTCAAATCTACTGCATGAAAGTCAGATGAGTTATTAGCTGATTATAATCAAGCCTCTCCAAGTTAGTACAGTATTGGTTGTCCTCATCTTTCATTATTTCCCACCAACTCAACTAGGTCATTCCCAAAGACATGAAGTTTTATTTCAACCACAGCATTCAGTGATACGAGGAAAGGATCTTACAAAGGAGGCAAGAGGAAGGTGGAGAGTTAAGGGGATTTGGAAAGTGGGTTCAGGGTGAATCAAACAGCATGGTGGTGTTTAGGCACAGCCAATGGTGAGCAAAAGAAATGTAATGAGCACAAGGTGGAAGAATGCAGCAATCTCAGACGGCTGTACGGCTGAAGACAATTACCAGAGACATGGAACAATGAGACCATAAATGGATTTTAATAGGAGATCAAATTTATTGTGTCTTCAGGAACAAACTAGCTGCTTCTACTTAAATGAGTTCAGCAAGCCTATGCTACACACTAAGGAGTGGATAACAAGAACTATATCAATTTTTCTTTCTCTTCATTTTCATGAATTACATTGTTGTGCTTTCTATGCAGGAGAAGATGACATAAAAAGGAGAGAGGAACGCATTTCTGTTTATCAAAATTATGAAGTATTCCCCCCGACCAAAGGTTTGCTCTTTATCTTCCATAAAAATTTACATAATGTCCAAAGTACGTCTCAGTATTTTTTCATTAGAGTGACACGAACTAGCTACTTACCAACAATCTGCGTCTTTAGTAACTCGATCTGTGATGACATTGAAGAAACATCCTTTTCTCTTTTACCAAGTTTGTCTAATAAGTCTAAAAGATGGCAAAACAACCAATTGAGAAAGTGAGCATTGAGATCAAGGTTGTGCAGAAGTACCGACAAGCAAAACTTCAAATTACTTCGGAAATTACCTTCTATTGACTGTTTCATTTTCATTTTCTCTTTCAAGATGTTATTGCTGTCAATGGCCTGTAAGCATATCAATAAAGTTATTGAACTGTGATGGCCGAGGTTCAAACTCACAGTATTCCCTCGATGTTCAGTAGGCCCTGATTACATAATGGAAATTATACTGTGTGTTCTCCGTGCAAACACTTACCACATGCGTGAAAATCCTCTGCATTAATTTAGCACGAGTACGAACCACAGAAATTCCATAAGCATTCATAGGTGAACAACATCAATAGATAGCTCTACCCTCAACACTTTTCATTGCAGAACCAGTTATGGTTCATCTGCTTCCCTCAAACATTTCTAACGTCCCCGTATATTTTAGCTCGCAGTAGTCGGCAACACAGTAACCCTTACCTTAACTCAAAATATTGCTAATTATTACCCCAAAGCAGCTCATGGGTGCTCTCAAAACGGTGGAGGAAGAGCCACTTGGGTTTGAATTTCCTCTAAAGACTACCACCCCAGGAAAAAGTCTAATTTCCATAAATAGGTTTACATCTTGCAATGTAGCTTTACAGGCATGCTGAGTGGGAATCACATACCTGACATTTTAACAACCTAAATTATCACTGTTTCATTAAATTGAAATGAGTATAGATCCGATTGTAAATGCCCAGAGTAGATCTAATGCCTGCAACAACAGAGTCCCACTCCAATGAGAAGAGGCCAGACACGGCACTGTAAGAAAAGGCAGTGCTAACTCTCCACCAGCCCTTCAAGGTAGTCCCAGCGTGTGATGCAGTGCTGAATTTCTGTTTATACATTGGTCAGAAAACATCATGCAGGCAGACGAGGTATTGAAGACTAAATTATGAGTTGTTTATTGGAGAATGTCATCTACATGAGATGTTAGAGAAGCAATACTCTAACTCGATACTGTAACCTTCTTCTGAAACCATAATAACACAGCCAACTTAAGAGTCCTTATAAAGCATCTATATTTTATGCAGTTGCACATCTCGATGCTCAGGGAACACCTGACAAAAGAATGAAACAAGACGAACCAAAGAAATGGAATCTGTCACTAAGATGTACCTGGTCTAGCAGCTTCTCACCAAGTAAGTTTCTGAAGGAATCCCAAACCCTTTTCAGCAGTTCTTTCAACAAATGTTACCTTCCATCGAGAAATACAATGTCCTGATGTCTCTGGTCTTCTCTTTGTTGAATAAATTATTCTGTTCTGATTTTTGTAAAACTATGTTTTATCATATTCTTGTTGCAAAATACGCCTTATTATAAGAATCAATGAAGCAAGATATCCTGGTGTTTCAGATCGTCACCTGGTTGGCAGAATCTGTAGGTCTGAATCAGACTTCATGTATACAGATACCCCCTCAACAGATAAAAGCCATTCACGATTGGCACAGGAAGCCAGCAGCAATTGCCAAGTGTTTCATTCTCTCGGACCACCACGTACTCCTCAAAGCAGGAGTGCCCCACTTTCACAGGAACATTGCAGACACCTAGCAAAGTGCACAAGAAGTCATCCAGCACAGTCATTAGGGAGGGCGGGAGGTTCTTTACCCTGTCGCCAATCCTGTATTTCTGACTACTGAAGACCATTTGGCAGGTCCTTTGTCGGCAGTAGCTTGTGAGTGTCTGTGTGCACCACTGCAGGACTGCATCACTCACCAATAGAAGCCAAATGGCCATCGCAATGGAGGACCACGAATCCTGAAGGGTATAGGGTGTAACATTCAGAGCCTGAGCTCCAGCCCAATTATACTGGATGTTTTGGATATTAGATTGCAGGAAGCCACTCAATCTAGTGTGAGGGAGCAGATTCAATGACGGAAGGTCTCTGTTGACGCACAGCCAACATGAAGCTTCTAATTTACAACTTGTGTCCATGTGCAAGCGGCCCTCCTGAAGACTAGCTTCCTAAGCAGCCATTGAGATGATAAGTGGTTTAATGATAGAGCTCTGGATCATTGCCAGTGGGGGCATCCTCCATGGTCAAGAATGTCTGAAGTCTTCAGGCTCCGTAGTACATTAAGGTCCATTAACCTCCTTCATGAAGCAGCTCTCAGCTTGTAGATAATACAGCAATTACACACTTGGGCTAGGGAGCCCCATCGAGATGGAAGGCAAGGCAGTGACCTCGAAGAGGATTGCAAGCCGGACAAGAAAAGCACAAGGTAAATTACATACATTTCTCATTAAGTACCCCTCACCTTGGCACACATTCCTACCTGCATGTCTGCTATACAACTCCCTGGCACATGTAAATGCTTACAGTGAGGACGACAGTTAGCTTTCTAAAAGCAAGCAAGAGATAACACCATCAGTGCTGCCGTGGAGTTAAACAAGGTTGCAGCATGTTGTAAAGCATGAGCGAAACCATCTGCTTCAGCTGCGTCCCACCAACTGAGGCAGCCTCACTGCTACACTGACCAAGAGGAGCACGCTGTCAGCATTGTACCCAGAACTGTCCAAAGACAAGAGCGCTGCAGCAAAGCCATGCACACAATGACATGCAATGTTACTTGGCAAGCGTGTGGTGTCGTGCTCCTTGTCCCAGAGTGAGGGGCTTAAACTAAAAAAAACTCAGTGGCCGCGTCAGTGATGCATTGAAAGAATCTGAAACAGACATCAAGAAGGGAAAGTACCAGAAGCTTAATAAAGTTAGTATGCAAGCTGTAACTTCTTGAAAATGTTTCTTCATGTGAATACATGCTTTTCTCTGCACTGAATTGCATTGGTTTGGGCCCATCTGCGTGCTCTTTTGCCATCCACATGAAGAAATCTGCTTAATTTCCAAATCCAGCTCAGTCCAAAACAAATGAAATAATCGTGTTAAAATTGAGTGCATTAATTTTCTTATTGATAAAGAAGAAACTTTGCAGCGCTGAACTGCACAGAACAAATACCTGGTTCCAAACTGGTGATTGTAAGTAAGAGGTCAGTGTCTTGGTTTCCCGAGGATTAATAGGTGAAGGGAGGAGAGGATGGCATAGCTCGCAAGTTGATGCTTCCTTCTGTATAATGAAGCCTGGTGCACTGTCTCCTACA
The DNA here is from genome assembly GCF_030684315.1 of Stegostoma tigrinum. Lineage (NCBI taxonomy): Eukaryota > Metazoa > Chordata > Chondrichthyes > Orectolobiformes > Stegostomatidae > Stegostoma > Stegostoma tigrinum. The sequence continues at coordinate 10,059,048 of NC_081380.1, forward strand.
CTATGACCGACTTACCAGGTAGCCCAGGAAATGGGATAACTTTGCAGCCCTTTGGTTTCACAGAGTACTCCTCTGCCCCCAGGGTAAACAAGATAATCATGGTGTTCAGGCAATGTTAGGGAGAAATGCGAGAAAAGCTGAACAGATAACCATTCATCATGACTGCTGCACTGTTGTAAGCCTTGGGCGTAATGCCAGGTGGATTTCTGGCATAAATAGGGAGGATGTTGCAGTTGGCATCACATCAAAGTGATACCCAATATATGCATCACTACCAGGCATAGGAAGCGTAGCTAGACAGCACACCTTGGGAAATGGTCAACTTAAATGAAGCCTAACTTCGCTTAACCTCAGCTCAGTGCCACTGTGCACTAACTTAGATCTGCAACTTATGTCAAGACCTTTCAAACTTTATTAACCAGAAGATTTGCTCCAGTGTTATTACTTCTGAGAGAAAGCTCAGCTCCATTCTCATAGGTCAGTGCTGGCCTGGGAAAGGACCACTGAGATCTGGGTTCAAAGCTCACCGCAGATTAAGCAGCTTAATCCAAAGTGACATTTCACCATAGAATCACAGGCTAGCAACTTTGATAAAAGGCTCATGGTTTTTGTTTGGCTCTCAAGCTGTTGGCTTGCAGCTAAGAGGTGGTTATGATTTTCTGGCATTGGCCTCATTTAGAGCAGGCAGCAACAAATGGGCACCGCGATGCATCCAACAGCAGGACTGGTTGGCAAGTCAGACAACCAAGACCTGGCCGCAGTGGGTTTCAGCTGATGGTCAGACCCTTTCTTAGGTGTCGCGGTGAGTTCATAACAATCGATAGAAGTGAGGCATTAATGTAATGCATCTGCCTGGGCAACTGCACCAAATAAATTCCTTATTTGCTGCTCGAAGCATCTTACCATTTCCAAATTGACTGCGTGATCATGAACTACAAAGTAATTGATAGTTTATGAAAGAGTTTGGCCATATCAGAGGGGTAGGTGCCAGGCCTCCTACACACGGGAGGATTCCTGCTGCCACTGATACTTTATCTGCAGAGGTTGGTCACCTGTCATGGCTGCCAGATACATCCTGGCAACTGGCTGATGGTTCTGGGGAAGGGCACAGGCAAGTTCCCTCCTGAGGGCAGACAGCTGATCTCTCACAGTGGTGTCCTCTAGTGGCTGAAAACCTCGCCAGCATGGAAACGTCACCCACCTCCTGAGCCCGGCCTTGTCAGGCTTACCTAACCATGTCCATTGAGGCCTCTGCAGTCACCTCTTCTAGCCTGACCTCCTCCACAGCTACTTACTCAGGGGGTTACTGCTAGCCCAGCATGGTCACCTCACTGAGCACTCTGAATAGGCAACATTTCTTAAGGGTGGTCATCCTCCCACAAGGGGGCAGGTGCCTGAACTTTGGTCAACCAGGGTGTTGGGAAGGCGGGAGGTGAGGCTGGGGGAAGATGAGTGTGTGGCATGAGGTGAGGATGTGAGAGGGGATGCGGGGAGATAGGGATGAGGGTCGGTGAGGGTGGGAATGGGAGGAGGTGAGGTTTGGGTGGGGAATGGGGGGAGGAGGTGAGTGTGGGGTTGTGAGGGGTGGAGATGAAAGTGAGGGAAGGTAAAAGTGTGGGGGGAGGTGAGGTTGTGAGAGGGGTTGGGGGGGAAAGTGAAGATGGGGTGGTAATGTCTCTCCAGCTGATAGCCAGGCCCTATGTCGCTGTTCAAAATTAAACCCCCTTCTTTGTCTTTCTCACTTTGAGGATAAAAATGGCTGCTATCTTATTCATCCTTACTTCTTTTGATGCCATCCATTAGTTGTTGGAGTATAGTCCTAGGACACTGGCTCCCATCAGTATCTGGTATAGGAACCTACATGTTTATCAGCTTTGAGGGGGGCAGCGGTCTGTGATTAGAAATGGGAACTATGGCCAATGTTGTCCTCTTTAAAACAGGGTCACCCAGGGCAATAAAATCATGTCTTCCCACTGCCTGCTGGACCATTAACTCTTCCTCAGAGTGAGGGCTGGGTCTCGGCTTCATTACTCACTGCAGACGTTTAACTGAGACACGGACAACTCCTGGAAAATGCCTCTTTAAACTTCCTGCAGCTTTGTTGGCCCTTTTCTCCATTTGGCTGTGATATGCAATGTTAAGAACTCTAGTATGCATCAGCTGTGCTCAAAATTATTGAACCATTAAATTACATTTCATATAAGCAAATATATTATATTCCCCTGCCCTTTAACAGAACAGTAACATTGGTCTACAACTCAATGTACAGATGGCACATAAGGTTAAACCCATTTCATTGTCTATTTAACATGTAATTATGGTCAAATTATTTTCAACTTGTTTAAGCTCAGTTATTAGAATTGTTAAGTTTTCTTTTATATATTCAAGTTGATTTTAACCAGGGCACAGTAAGACTAATATGATTTCTCCTACCACAGACCGACCAGAGATATATTTCATGTTTTTATTTTGTGTATTCTCATACTTCAGAAGAATGGTGAGCTTCTAGTGCTTGCAGCTTCTCCTGAAGGTTCTTAAATTCCTGCTTGTGTTGGATCTCAGACTTCTGGAGCGCCTCGTAGTCTGTCATTTTTCTCTCGGCTGCAGCTATCTGCTCCTTTAAAAAGCTGATGGCCTGTGCCTGGTCTTTGTACCCAGCATGAAGTTTCTCCTGCTCACTAAATCTCAGCTCAGCATTTCGGAGCTGATCGATGGTCACCTGGAGCTCTTGCCTGTGCTGACATGTCGTAACCTCCAACTTGTTCTGCCAGTTTGCATTGCACTCTTCCAGTTCGTATTTGGCTTCTTGCAACTTAACTTTGAAGTCCTCTTTCTCCTTGATGTGCAGTGCCATCTCAATCTCATGCTTGGCTTTCAGATTCTCCCACTCGAGTTGGTGTTCCATCTTCAGGCTTTCTATGGTGGCTCTTAGCTCGACCAGCTCACTATTCTGAACATCACTACCTGCAATCAATGAGACTTTAAGTTCCTCCAGAGACTTCTGGTGGTCAGATACTAAAGTGTCCAGTTTGTTCTTCCAGTTGTCCATCATCTCCATGTTTTCCTTAGTTGCTTGGTGGAGCTTCTGTCGGAGGTCAATGATATCCTGCAAGTATTTCTCGTTAGTGGCCTTCAACTTTTCCATTTCCTCCTGATACTCCTGCAACCTGGCCTCATATTTTTCCTTCAGTAAGTCGGTCTCATTTTGGTGCTCTTTGTTGACTGCCGACAGCTGGTCTCGTAACTTGAAGACCTCTGACTGCAGACTGAGGCTCTGCTCTGGTGTGTCTGACTTGTCCGAGTTTCTCAGCCTCTGCTGCAGTTCCTCAATTTCGCTGTTCTTCAAATTCAGTTCATCCTCCAGCTGGACAATCCTGGACTTTTCAGCTACCGTTGTGAGCTGCAGTGAGGAAATCAAAGAAAACGCTGTTAGTACTCAGTGATTTGCAGCTCAGATAGTCCCTACTGACAGAATGCCAGTTGGGTATAATAGCTTCTATACATTATTTGTTGTAACACTGCTGTCCTGGATCTTTTATTTTAAGGTGCAGCGGAAACACGGTTTTCATTCAGATTTAGTTTGGCTGACAGCAGGTCTGATAAAAGTACACCTGTAACATCATTGTGTGTCACAACAGCGAGTCAATGTGCTTCGTATGTGAAGCCCAGTCTTTGCCATGCTGCATGGAATCTTCAATAATGGGAAAGTGCTGGAAATGATTCCAACCAAGGCACAGCACTGCTTTCAACATTTACAGGATGCTGCCATTTCTCAAACACTTACACACTAAAAGTTAGGAAACCCCGGGAAATCTAAGGTTATGAATTCCTGTCCATTTGTATTAGAATTATGATACAGAGGAGTCATTTTGTTGGTTCTCACTCAGTCAGCGAACGGGTGCATCTGTGAGGCACAGCAAAGTAGTATTTGTTCCAAGGATGTAGTGCCACTTCATTTTCATTATCCTGAGCCTATCTATCAGCTAACTCTATTCACCAATCCCTTGTATAGAAACTGTTATGGTCCACTGAGAGTGGGGAAGTGATGGTGTTGGAGTGCCTATGTTACTGGACTAATAAACCAGAGTCCCAGGCTAATGTGACGTAGGTACTATTCCCACCATGGGCGTGTGAAATTTAAAAATCAATAAAATGTCTGGAATTAAAAGCCCACTGAATGGAGGCCATGTAACCATCGTTGATTAAAATTTCCCCAAAGGGAAATACAGCACAAAAACAGACCATTGGATGCTCCAACCATGTGCTAACACATTTTGCCCTTCCATATTGAAACGGTCTTCACTTACAGGATCCATATCCCTCTATTTCCTTCCTATTCATGTATTTGTCTAGGTGCTTCTCAAATGCTGTTATGGTCTGTTTCCACCACCTCCTCCTCTGGCAACACTCTGTACCAGGCACTCACTATCCTTTGTGTGAAAAACTTGCCTCATGCATTTCTTTTAAACTGCTCACCACCCCCCACCACCTCTCCACTTTGAACCCGTGTCCCCTAGTGATTGACCCCTCCACCCCGGGGGAAAAAAGCCTCATACTTTCCATTCTACCAATGCCATTCACTAATTTGCCATCTCTACCTGGTCTGGCCTATGCGACTCTAGATCCATACCAATTAGGGATGGATAGTAAATGCCAGCCTAGTCAACAAATCCTGCATCTCATGAATGAAGAAAACTATTGACTATATTCTGTATTATGCATGTAGCAACTGCAATTTTCCTGCACAATTTCAATGTGTGGCATTTAGTTTTATTCAGACAAACTTCCTTTATTCTTTCTTCATTCACAGGATGAGGGCATCACTGGGTAGCCCATCATTTATTGCCCATCCCTATTTGTCCAGAGGGCAGTTAAGAGTCAAACACATTGCTGTTTGTCTGGAGTCACATATAGGCCAGACCAGGTACGGATGGCAGTTTACTTCCCTAAAAGATATTAGTGAATCAGATGGGTTTTTCCTGACAATTGACAATGGATTCATGGCCATCATTAGATTTTTAATTCCAGATATTTGAATTCAAATTCCACCATCTGCTGTGGCCGGATTCGAACCCAGGTCCCCAGAACATTACCTGTGTTTCTGGATTAACAGTCCAGCAGTAATATCACGAGGCCATCGCAGGCATCCTTCCCCATAATTTTTAATGCCCGTTTATCCTGGTTTCTGGAAATTTTTTGTTGCATTGCTTCACCTTCCCTTTGGAGAGCAGTGGGGATGTGTCGGAAGAATGAGTAGACTGATCACCTGCAACTTTTGGCATCATTAATGCTTCAATATTTTCACAAAAAGTTGGTTTTGCAAGTCCAGCAAGTAATTAAGACGACAAATAGAATATTGTATGTCACTGCTGGACGGATGAAATTCAAGAATAAGGAGGTTATGTTGCAGCTGTACCAGGTGCTGGTGAGGCCACACCTGGAGTACTGTGTATAGTTTTGGTCTCCTTACTTGGAGAAAGGATGTACTGGCACTGGAGGGGGTGCAGAGGAGATTCAGCAGGTTGATTTCAGAAATGAGAAGGTTGCCTTAGGAGAAGAGATTGGATGAAGCAGAATGGGTCTTTACTCATTGGAATTCAGAAGGAGGAGGCAGGATCTTATAAAAACATGCAAAATTATGATGGTAATAGATAAGGTGGAAGCAGGGAGTTTGTTTCCACTGGAGTGTGGAACTAGAACAAGACAGCATAGCCTCAAAACGAGGGGCAGCGGATTTAGGACTGAATTGAGGAGGAACCTCTTCACCCAAAGGGTTGTGAATCTGTGGCACTCCCTGCCCAGTGAAGCAGTCAAGTCTTCCTCATTGAATGTTTTCAAGGCAAAGGTAGATAGATTTTTGAACTGTAAAGAAATTAAAGGTTATGGTGAGAGGGTGGGTAAGTGGAGCTGAGTCCATGAAAAGATCAGCCATGATCTTATTGAATGGTGGGGCAGGCTCCAGGGGCTAGGTGGCCTACTCCTGCTCCAGGCTCTTATGTTCTAATGTTTCACAAACGAGAGCAGATTCATAGTTTAATGTCTCGGGGGCACTTACATCCCAACATCTGCCAACTTTTATCTCATGGGGCTCATCATAATGCCCCTTTTCCAAATTCCCTTTATATAACATCTAAAATAACACCTCCCAGGACTGCAACCTCGGCCTAGCAAGATAAGGGGACTGTATTTCTTCCAAGCTAAACACCATCCTGATTTGGACATATATCATCTTTGGTTCATTGTCGCTGGGTTAAAATCCCTGGCACTTTTGACCAAGTGGTACTGTGGAATTACCTTCACCACACAGACAACAGCAGCTCACCATTATCTTCCCAAGGGCAACCACCGACTAGCAATAAATGCCAGTGATCCCCACGTCATGGCACACAGTTGGCAAACTATCTCTGCTATCATGTTTAATCATAGCTGGACTTAATATTGAGAACAGAGTTGAGGCGGCAGTGGCCAATGAGCCCGAAATACCATGTTGTTAACAGAAATTCATTATTTGGTCGACGAGGTATTGTACTACTTTAATCGGATAATAAGATTGGAGTCTGTGGTTGCTGTCCAGCACTTTCAGCAATTCAACACCAACAATGCGTCCAGTTGCTTTCACATGCAGCCGATATCATAGACAGATTGGGGTGAGTGAAGGGGCGGGGTGGGGTGGGGATGGTGAGGAGTGAGGGCGTATCAGGGAGCTGCTCCTCCACACGTTTACCAGAAAGCTCAGCTTCTCGATACACACTCAATGAATTAGATGATGTGCCAAGCAATGTTTAGCAGACCAACACCAAGCCGAAAAATGAAACAAAAAAGGGCTCTGAAAACGCAGATGCCAAAAGAAAACCAGGCCCACCATTTTTCCTTTCCGATGTGAGGAGCAAGATTGTGAACAAAGCCAATGCACTTGAAATCAAAACAAAGCTTTGGTGATGCCAAGCCATTCTCGGGCAAGCTATGAGACTGACTGAGGGAAAGGCACTGAGGGGTGAGGGATTGGCACATGAACTGGCTTTACCCGAGTGTCTTCAAACTCCTTCTGGAGTTTTCCAGCTTTAGTCCTTTCAAACAGCAGGCTGTGCTCGAGCTCCCGAATGCGGGCATGCTCTAACTTTGTTTGAGTCTGTTAGTCCCGAGGGAAGAAGAAGAAAAAGAGAGAGACAGAGAGAGAGAAAAAGAGACACAAAGACACTGTAACAGCTCAACACAATAAAATTACAAAGAGGGAGGCAAATGCAATAAAGGTTACAAAGTCAAACATTCAGAATGAAGGACAAGATTTCTCCTGGATGAGCCCGCTGATCTTACACATTGTGCATTCAGAGCAAATCCAAAGGGGGTATTACATTTCATTAGAGCAGATCTACACTAAAGTTTGAGCTTCCAGGTTAGTCATGCATACAAAGGTAACACAAAGCTTGCTCAACATCCCATCCTTGGCAGGGGACTGGTTAATCACTGGACTTGCATTCACAGCAGCAAGACCACAATTAGGACTTCCAATAGACTGATAAACAGTCTATAACACAGTACCACCATATCACCTTGAGAAAGAACACTCAGAGGATAGCTCTCTTGCTTTCCTTTGTTGCAGAAATAACAAAAGCAATGGATGCATTTTTTAAAAACACCACAAATCATGAATTGTGTTGTTTCCATTCCCTACATACTTCAGGCTAATGGTTTGCTCGGAGTAAAACAAGGTGGGTTTTTGCATACCGTTCTTGTAATTTTCAAAAAAATGATGGAAGTGCGAAGAAATAGCGGCCAGAGCTGCAAACTGCTTATCTCTTCATGGAAGAATCAAAATGAGTTTACCTGGAGAATTCTACTGCTGAATTTCCATGGTTAATGCTCATCCTTCGCACTGTCCACAGCCTCTCTCATTTGGCCCAAATGACAGTTTTAACACTATTTACACACAGTCTGATAGTTACTGTTAGCATAACACCAACGAATAAGCAACTGATCATCTATCCTTCTGTATCAGTTTTTCATCTTGAATTACTTCTGAATCAAATTGGCTGCCTCTCAGTTTCTTGGAAAACCCTCGCCCTCCAATAAGTTTTTAATCTTCTGAATATTTGTAAACTTCTTTCCTTGCAATCATGGGGCACAGCCTCAACACTGCCAGATCCAGGGCAGTCTGTTGTCATGGGTCATTAAAAGAAAACCCAGTTATACCACACATGGGCTCTCTAGAGGGATCAGGGTCATCAAATTTGAGATGGGGGGTGGGGGGGGAGGTTGCAGAGGTGGAGTGCCATTTTCAACAAAGCAACCATCAGCCTTAGGCCCCTGAAGTTTGGGCGCAGTTTGTAGGATCGTACAGTACAGAAGATGCCTTTTGGCCTGTTGAGTCTGCATGGACAAAACTAAACCTATTAGTTTGGATGTTATGATATTTTTAGCAAAAAGGGATGTGTGATGAATGCTAAGAGTAAGGAATCTCACCTTGGTTAAGGCAAGAGCTTTCCCCATACTATCGCAAGTCCTGGGCTTATTTACACTGCAGAACATTGTCATCCAAAACGGCCAAAATCAAAAACTGGAGCTTGGATACTGAAGTGCCCCAGAAACTGCATGAGCCAATGACTTAAATAAGGAACTGGCAGCAAGCCAGAGGAAGTGCACAACGTGAATGTTTAAAAATAAAATCAAGCCCCCAGTGAGAAACATTTCCTTCACCACCTGACTCATTTAGATAGTCATTCATCTAATCTGTGCTGGTTAATGAACAAAACTCCAATAGGAAATACCTTGGGCTGCGTTTTATTGGACTTCACCACTCAGTTTTATTTTCATAAATGATTGCCTGTTCCAGGCAGCTTCATTCATGAGAGGTCCTCAAATAAGAGCCAATTTGCAACTTCCATAGAAACTGAACTCTCCTGCAGGAACTCATTGTACTCAACAGGTTACTAATATATAGGTTACTCCATAGAACACAGAACATAGAACATTACAGCACAGTACAGGCCCTTCGGCCCTCGATGTTGTGCCGACCTGTCATATCGATCTCAAGCCCATCTGACCTACACTATTCCACGTACGTCCATATGCTTATCCAGTGACAACTTAAATGTACCTAAAGTTGGCGAATCTACTACCGTTGCAGGCAAAGCGTTCCATTCCCTTACTACTCTCTGAGTAAAGAATAAGGGGGTTACTAAACACAGGGGCCTTCTACAGTACAGTTTGACAATGGAAAAAGAAATAGTTCAAAGAGACAATCAAGAGGACCTTCGTGCATCTATACACAAAAGCAGCATGGGACAAAAAAGTGTAAGGATAACAAGTTTATAATTGTAAACAATAGTGGAAGCACAATGATCAAGATCAAATTTGCAAAAAGAGTGAAATATTTCAACAAGAGACGTAGCTGCAGGAATGGCACAGACTGCGATCTCTATATATTAAACAGTACGTGGCAGGTAGGACGGACAAGAGTGAGGGAAATGTGAAGGTTTGATCTTATAAATGGTGATAGCACTAGCTCAATGGAGCTGAATGGTCAAAGTTTGGGAAAATAGGACTTACAGGCAATTTAGGTAGGGATAGAGGAATATTAAATGCAAGAAGTTACTTATAGGAGTGAGTTTTAAGCACAGCACGACAGAGTAGAAAGTAAGAAATAGTGGGAGTTTGTCAGAAAGGTACGCAATAATCGTGAAGGACACTGATCTATGTATACACTGGAAACGTCAGACAGGAAAAGTCAGCCTAGATGAGGAGTTCATAGAATGCTTTTAGACGGTTTCTTTGAACAGCATGTTCTGGAGCCAGAAAGCAATTTATACTAAAACTGGTACAGCACAATGAGATAGAATTAATTAATGATATCGTACCAAAAGACATTTCTGGGCAGCAGTAATCATAATATTGTTGTACTTTACATTCAGTTTGAGGGACAGAAGGGTGAATCCGAGACTAGTATTTTAAATTTAAGTAAAGACAATTCTGAGAACATGAAAGCTGAGTTAACTTAAGTGAACTTGCAATGTAGCTTAAAGTTTAAGTCAATAGAGATGCAGTGGAAGATTTTGAAGGGATGTTATGTTAGAATACAGAAAATAAATACATTCTAATGAGCAAGAAAAGTTCTAAGGAGAGTACCCACATACCATAATATACTAGAGAAGTTATAGATGCTGTCAAATTTAAAGGAAAAACATATTAATGCACACTAATGAGTGGCATATCAGAAGACTAGATATATTATTTTTTAAAAAGTAAAGAATGACTGAAAAAGGTAATAAAAATGGGAAAATGGAGCACCAGGGAAAACGTATAAAAACTTATAAGAACAGACAGTAAGGGGTTCTAAAGAATTAAAAAAAAATAACAAAATGAGTTTTGGTCCAATGGAAAGTGAGCTTGGGAAATTAGTAATGGAAAATAAAGTGGATAACTGGAACAGGTATTTTGCATCAAGTTTCACTTCAGAGGATACAAGCAACATCCCAGAAATAGCCATAAATCAGGAATCAGAAGGGAGGGAGGAACTCAATCAAATTACAATCACCAGGGAAATGGGACTGAGCAAATTCTTGGAGCTTTGGGGTGACATGTCACCAGGTCCTGCTAGACTTCATCCTCAGAAATGGCTAGCGGGAGAGTTGATGCATTGGTCTTAGATTTCCAAAATTCCCAGATTTGAGGAAAATTCCCTTTGATTGGAAAATATTGAATACAGCTTCATTATTAAAAAAAGAGGAGATTTAAAAAGAACGGAACTAAAAGGCCATACCTTAACATCTGTCTTGTGAAAATATTAGAAGCTATTATTAAAGACATTACAGCTGTCAGGGCACTCAAAGATGTCTATGATCGACAGGAAGAGTCAACACGGTTTTGTGAAACTGGGGAAAGTCACAATTTACTGGAATTCCTTGAGTGGATAAAGAGGAAACGGAATCCTGTCCGTAGATTTCCAGTGAATAGTTGCTAAGGTACTACATCAACAATTATTGCAGAAGTTTTAAACACTGATGCAGGCAGTAACTTGCTGGTATGGGTTGAAGATTGGCTAATTAACAGCATAGCTCTCCTTTTGTATAGAAAAATGTAAACGCATTGGAAGTAGTCCAGTGATGATTTACAGAATGACAGAGTTGCCTTCTAAGGGAAGCTGAACAGTCTGTGTAGGAGGTGACTTGAGTGAAACAGACAAAATCCTGAAGGGTCATGACAGGGTGGGACGTGGAAAGTATATTTCAAGTGGGAGAATCCAGAACTACAGATGACTGTTTAGAAATAAAGGGTTATCCATTTAAGACAAGGATGAGGAAAAGTTTTTTTTCCTCACAGAGGATAACTCTTTGAAACTTCCCTCCTCAAAAGGCAGTGGAAGTGGAGTCTTTGAAGCGTTTTAAGGCAAGGGGCTGGAAGGTTATTGAAATGACGTATTCAGAATAGCCACAATCTTTTTCAACAATGGACCAGAGAGGTGCCAACTCCTGCTCCGAATTTAAACTTTCAAATGTGTGTTCATAGTTATCCCTATTCTTTTCAACCCACTCTGACAAAGCAAAGCCGTGACTTCTAATTCTACCCTCAGGTGGAAGAAATAACTATCTGTCCTCTGTTCCAGAGCGAAAACTGTTTCTTTCCAAAATCAGTAACAAAAACTACAACTTACCAATTTATAAAACCAATTGCAGGTCCATCATATTACAGTGAGTTAAATTTCTTTATTAAAAGCGTGAGGAAAGGACTGAGTTGATTAGGATAACTCCAGCAGTTTTCATGCCATTTTATTTCTGAATGACTGGCTTTGGTACTGAAAGGTTCCATAGTGATGGCTTGTTTTTGAAAGGGCATGTCCAGGAACCCAGAAACCTTCCGTAATAAAAATAAGCATCTTCCTATATGCCACGGTGGCCAGGCAAGCAGCAATTTCAGTGGAGGGGATAGCAGAATACATTCACCTGAAGACATTTTGATAAACACTAGCAATTAAAGACAGGCAGCTGTACAGCATAGAACACCCTTCAATCCAACTCATCCATGCTGACCAGAAATCCTAAATTAATTCAGTCCCATTTGCCAGCTTTTGGCCCTTATCCCTCTAAACTGCTGCTATTCATGTACCCACCCAGACGCCTTTTAAATGCTGTATTTGTTATCTTGACTGATGGGCACCTGCCAAGCAACACTGACATGGCACCAAGAAAACTGTGGGAATGCAACGCTGGAAAATGCAGCTTGGGTTTATTGATCAACAGCCCAATGTCATTCATCAATAAAGATACTGATCGCATTATCTGCATTCAATGCTTTTACCTCTAAATCTCCTTTGGTAATTGATTCCTCTTCCACTCGGAACTGGAGATCCTCAATTTTCCTGTTGAGCAGCAACGGCAAAGGTGTAAAACGAACATTAAATCTTCAGAAACATTACACGGGCCAATATTTTGTTGTAACTTGTTAGAAACGAGTGACATTTTCTTATGTAAAAACTGAAGAGTAAGATCTTGGCTTTGATGTGTTAGAAAGCTGCAGTTGTCAAGAACCCATTGAAATTTTTAATCTGCGATCCGAAGGGTTTTGCTGGGCAAGGAGGTCAATGGATCAGTGATATTGGAGTTGAGGCAGATAGACGGAGCTGATTTTGTCGAATGGCAGAGACAGGACTGAAACAGCTACTTCAGAAACTTGTTCAGCCTCACCCTCTGCAAACCCCAGCTCCTACAGATTCACAGAGTCATGCAGCACATGAAACAGACCCTTCAGTCCAACCCGACTATGATCCCAAACTAACTAGACCCACCTGCCTGCACTTAGCACCTATCCCTCCAAATGATGGCACTGTGGCTCAGAGGTTAACACCACAGCCTCACAGCACCAGCGACCCAGGTTCAATTCCAGCCTTGGGTAACTGATTGTGCAAACCCTGCATATTCTCCACATGTCTGTGTGGGTTTCCTCTGGATGCTCCAGTTTCCTCCCACAGTCCAAAGATGTGCAGGCTAGTTGGATTGGCCATGCTAAATTGCCCGTAGTGTTCAGGGGTGTGTGGGTTATAGGGGGATGGGTCTGGGTGGGATGCTCCAAGGGGTGGTGGGGACTTGTTGGGCCGAAGGGCCTGTTTCCACACAGTAGGGAATTTAATCAAACCTTTCCTATTCACAAACTTATCCAAATGTCATCTTTAACTTTAAAAATAACCACGGTGGCTCAGTGGTCAGCACTACTACCTCACAGCACCAGGGATCCAGGTTCGATTCCACCCTTGGGTGGCTGTCTGTGTGGAGTTTGCGCGTCGTCCCCGCGGTCTGTGTGGGTTTCCTCCCACAGTCCCAAAGGTGTGCCAGTTAGGTGGAATGGCCATGATAAATTGTCCAAAGATGCTAGGTGGGAAGTGCAGGGTAACAGGGATAGGGTCTGGGTGGAATAGTCTTCACAGGGTTGGTGTGGATTCGATGGGCTAAATGGCCTGCTTTCACACTGATTCTATGAACCAAAAATTAATCAAAGTAAACATCTTATTCTACTGAAATGTAATAACTGTAAGCGATCTAGGAGTAAGCTTGCTATCTCAGGTGTAGTTGTGAGATCCACACTATTGTCAGTCCGTCATTTTGATTCTTGTGCTTTGATGTGCTAGTCCTGGTATCTTGTCCCTCTAATGTACTGAATACACTGAGCCTTCAGCTATCTGAGCCCTACACCCTCACCAAAACTTTCTTCACACCTTTTAAAGTCATCTCGGTGGACTTTCACCTTCTTCACAAACCGTTCTTTAAAAATCTTTCCCAGTTCTTTTACACCTTTTTCGAAGTGGATCTATGACTTGAAAGACACTCTATAAAGCCACTGTATAAACACAAGTCATCCTGATTGGAATTAATGTGGTGAACCAGAAACTATGTGAAATGGTATCAAAACAGCACCAAACCAGACAGGTTGATCATCAATTCTTCAATCTTACTGTGCTCAAAGGATAAAGACACCAAAGGTTAAGGCTGGGAAGGTATTCCCACTTTGTCATTCGTCTGTAACAAATGCACTCTTCGTTTGGGTTCAGTGCTGGTCTAATACAGCACAGTTTAAAAATGGAGCAAATCTCCTCTCTATTGATTCTCTCCTCTTCTATCTGGTTCTTTGAACCTACAATCACACAAGTCCTTACCTTTGAATACAGGTCAATCAGAGACCAACCTACCTGGACGAGAAGTTTCTGGACTGACAACAGACCAATTAAATCTAAAAAACTTTACATCTTCCTCATTCCTGCTGCTTCCTGGGCTTACCAGGTTACCTTCATCTTCCCCTCTCCCCTTCCCAAGACCCGTAACCTTTTCTCTTTTTCTCCACGCCCTGACTTGGAATTTCCAATTACCTTTTCTCCTCTTCCAGTGTGTTTAACAGCTCCAGTTTTTGTCTCTCAGCGTTGTTTAGCCTGGTTCGTACAATCTGTAGGTTCATCTCAGCCTCCGTGGCGTACTGCAGGGGAACAAGGCAGGCAGTCACTGCTTATCTGAACGGTTTCGAACCAACCGCATTTTCACTGGGACTGAGGAGTCCTGCATGCTCATAGGGTTCATCGCAGCAAACCCTGTGCAATGTTACTCTCTGATATAAATAGGAGAAGCGGTGGAGCTCAGTTTATTGGGGTGGTAATGAGATTAACGGAAGGCTGGGGTCAAAGGCAATTCAGCAGCCTGTCGGAATCGCCAGTGGGATCATTGAGTTGCCTTCAAGGCTTCAGGCCCTTTAAGGGGGAGATACATCGTGGGCTGAAGGGCCTGTTCTGTGCTGTACTGTTCTATGTTCTATGTTCTATCTGAGCTCAGACCCTGATCGGGGAGCCAGCAGTTCTTCCAATTCAACAGCACCACCCAGGGTGGTGGCCACTGCTGGAACTGCACCCAAGCTAGAGGAAAGCAGCAAAGACACTATTCTCTGAAGAAGACAAGTGGGGGTTGGTGCCACTGAGGCCAGTCAGGAAGGCCCCAAGCAGGTGGGGAGGGAAGGCGGGTTTCTGCAGAGGATGACATTGTTGCTGACTGACTCTGCACATGCTACAAGAGTGAAATTGCAAGGTGATCACCAGGGTTCAGAGGGGACAAATCAGAGGGTTCACCTCTTGCTAGCAGAATGCTTGTCGTGGTAGGAAGAGGCCGTCAAATGGCTGCTCAATTGACTTCTCAGTGGAAAGACCATCCTCCACAGTCCATTCCTGAAAGAATTCCACAGGAGGGCTCTTGTAGCATCACGGTAGTGTCACTCCCCCTGGGCCATGAGGCCCGGGGTTCACCTGCCCCCGAGGTTTAAAATAACATCTCCAAACATGTTGATTAGGAAATCTCAAAAATTCAAGACTGTTGTGAACGTGCAGGACGTCCCTCCCAATTCTCCGGCACACAGCAATCCATCTCAGCTGCTCTCAAAGATTCTCTTAAGCCATCCTCAGGGTTTAGTTTTGGGAGCATCCTCTGTCAACAGAATGTGCACCGTTCAACTAAACTCCAACTGGCAATGTCTGGTACTCTGTTCAGTCAAACAGCCAACGTATGGAACTGGTGTTAAATGACAAAATAACTGAT
This sequence comes from Stegostoma tigrinum, assembly GCF_030684315.1. Classification (NCBI taxonomy): domain Eukaryota; kingdom Metazoa; phylum Chordata; class Chondrichthyes; order Orectolobiformes; family Stegostomatidae; genus Stegostoma; species Stegostoma tigrinum. Next base: position 10,074,605 of record NC_081380.1, read on the forward strand.
AATGCAAATCTAATCCATGACACACGCTTAAGTCATGTCTAAGGAAGTCTATTAGTACTAGTTGATCAGGGTGGCACAGTGGTTAGCATTATGGACCTCACAGCGCCAGGGACCCAGGTTCATTCCTATCCTTGGGCGACTATCCGTGTGAAGTTTGTACATTCTCCCTGTGTCTGTGTGGGTTTCGTCTGGGTGCCCTGGTTTCCTCCCACCATCCAAAGATGTGCAGGTTAGGTGGATTGGTCGTGCTAAATTTCCCGTAGTGTCTAGGGATATGCAAGTAATGTGGATTGGCCATGGGAAATACAGTGTTATGGGTCTCGGTGGGGTAATCTTTGGAGGGTTGGTGCACACTTGATGGGCTAAATGGCTTGCTTCCACACTGTAGGGATTCTAAGATATTTGTGTAGTCATACTGTGCTGGCTGTGAAAAAGAAAGTGAGCCATTGAATGTACATCTCTGAGGCCCTACAAGGAGCAGACTGTGGCGTTATGGCAATGTCACGGCACTAGGAAGCCACAGCCCTAGGAAACTGTCCTGGGGACTGTGAATCAAATGTGAATTCAATAAAAATCTGGGGTCAAAAAGCTGGTGTAACAGTGATCACTGTGGCTCTCAGAGGTGTACCTTTTCCTGGGGCTTTTTTCTGAATTTAGGTTTTGAGAGAGCAGTGCAGAGTAGCCTGCTCCAAAACCAGAACAAAGTAACAGCCTGTGTGGATTTGCATGGCCTCACAAAGCTGCACGGTTGTTCTGCTTTCGCTTTAGCTAAAAAAAAAAAGTGGTGTGTCGTTGGAATTCCCAGAGATCTATAGATTGTCACGAGGTAATGACGTTTACATAATGAGCTGTTGCAGGCATGATGGGCTGAATGGCCTCTTTCTGCAGCGTAACAGTTCCGTTATATTTTGATTTTCAAGACAGATAAATATTAGGGTGCTTTCAGAACAAAGGGATATTGAGGTAATGCAGGAATGTGGTTAGTCAGGATCTTGTTGAATGGCAGGGTAGGACTAACGGGACAGGATGACCATTCAAGCTCCTACAGCCTGTGTTCCTATTGCCCTGGTCCTGGGAATCTACATCACTTTGCGAATTTCAAAAGCTAGTGTTATGATTGATGTTGGTTTCAGAGGGTCCTGTCCTCTCGCTATGCCCTGGCCTGATTCTGTACCTGTGCATGTGTGGCCTTCAGGAGAGCCAGCTCTTTCTCCACCTCACAGATATGGCTGGTTGCCTTGGCCACCTCAGCGCGCTCCAGGTCTCGCTCGGCCAACAGCTGTTCAATGTGCTGCTGCTTCTCCTTCAGGGCTTCCTGCAGGGCGGTGGTGCCAGAGATCTTCCGGGCGTAGCGAGAGGATGTCTCAGTCAGCTGGCAGTGAGAGAGAGGGAGAGACACGCTAATGGCGGCCTGTAATACTCAATCAATCATCGACTGCGTATCAACACCTCAAGATCAAAAATCAGACAGACAGCAACAGGGTGACATGTAACGGGGAGGGTCACATGTGGGGGTGGGGTGAGGTGTCCTGGGGGTGCAGCGTGATTGTGTCTGCTTAGTTGGGAGGGGTGTGTGCGCATGTGTGTGTCCGTGTGGCTGTCTGCGTCTGTGTGCGTGTGTGTCTGTGCATGTACATGTGTGTCCTTATGTATGTATGTGTGTTAATATCTGGTTGTAGAGAGACATGTCTGGGTTGGGGGGGTTATGTGTGCCTGGGTGTAGGAGGTGTGGGTGTCTGCTTGGGGATGGAGCAGAAGCTGAAGTTGGGAGTGGGTGTGAGCCTGGGGGTGGGTGTGGTGTGTATCTGGTGGTTGGGGGTGTGTGTATATATATATCTGTGGGTGGAAGGGGTGGGGTTGTGTGCGCGCCTAGGGTAGGAAGGGGTCTGTGTGTCCAGGGATGGGAGGGGTCTGCACAGCATTTCATCCCCGTCCAAAGGAGGGCAGCAGTGATGGGGTAGGAGACGCATGAAGATACAGGTCAAGTTGTGATGGAGGCTGGGGAAGGGTGAGACAAGACGAGAAACATCTGGTGAAAGACCAATACTAGTTTAACATGCGCTAGTATATTCCAACAGAGTGCTCGGACATGGACAGACTAACGGCACAGGCAGCAGTGCAAGACCAGGCTTCACCAAAAGTAAGACTTATCTGCTCCAATCTGTATTTGGATACCAAATGTCAGCAGGATTTTAATAGCCCCAAATAAGCTGCAGAAACTCAGCAGGTCTAGCAGCAGCTGTACAGACAAAGCAGAGTCAACGTTTCTGTAGTGACTATCAGCCAGGTGGAACTTATAGAATACGAGTTCCCTGACTGTTAACCTGGTCCAGTCAGGGAGCCCTGGCTGACAGATAAGAACAGGAGTGTCAGAGGCTCTGATACTCTGGTACCTGACTCCGAATGATGCAATACTAAAGTCACCAACTGTACATGTGTAACGAAAGATTGACTCCGGTGGCAGGATACTGGCCTCGGCGGAGTTATCCCAGTCTCGAGTCCGGTAAGCCTTCTTCAGAATAGAAAAGGGTCACTGGATCTGAAAAATTGACTCTGTTTTCTCTCTACAGAGACTCCTCACCTGCGGAGTTTCTCTAGCAGTTCAGATCGGCAGCATCCCCAGTCCTTGGTCTTTTGTTTCCTTACCAATCCAGTGCGGCTCGGTCTGCCCCCGACAGAAGAGGCCACGGAACTGACTGAACTTATCGAAGAGCTGCTTGGGCTCTGCGTCAAGGCCGAGACCCCCATGGCCATCCTCTTACTCTTCTTGGTTTTGGCTGGTGTGGTGGACGGGAAGCCGATCCTCATCACCTTGTGAATGGGAGCAAAGAGACCAAACTTGGGTGGACACTGGAAGTATCTGCGACGGACAGAAACAAGGAGGTCAGAGGAAACGTGTCAGGAGCCCGGGCTAAGACAGCGCTCGCCACCTGCAGGAGTGGCAAGATGAGGGAGGAGCTGCTGGGGTGGATTTCAACAATTGTGCACCCTGGAAACTGACCCAATCTGAATTGTAGGGTCATACATGGGGGATACTGGCAAGTCCTCAGACCAAAACTCAGAAAATTGCAGCCACAGAATCATAGAAACCCCGCAGATTGGAAACAAGCCATTGGGCCCAACAAGTCCACACTGCCCCTCTGAACAGCATTCCAGCCAGACCCATTCCCCCACCCCTGCATTCCCCTTGCCTAACCCACCTAGACAACTCCTTCTTAAGGATCTCTTCACCATTACGCACCTTCAATCCCTTAGAAAGACCTGACCTCCCTGAGCAGTAAGGCACACACAAAGTTGCTCCCCACCCTTGAATCAGGAAGGCAATCCATTAGGAATCAGATAGGTCACTCAGCAATCATTTTACAGATCACAAGCTCCCACAAAGTGTAAATGACCCAACGAACATTTCCTTGGAGATGAGCAGGTTCCGAGCAGAAGACTCAGCGATCAGCCTTGACTTGGGTGTCATTTTTTTTTGGTATCAACGTGAACTGGATGCTGGAGTTCAACTCGAAGTTGGAGCTGAGGTTCAGGGGAGCAGTGAAGCCTTGACTAACTTCTGAAATTAAAATGTTTCCTAGATTAACGAAACAATTTGACCTTTACAAAACTAAACCTTCAGCAAAATGAATGTGCTGGCGGATCGCAATGATGGGAGACAGATTGGAATATCATAGGTCAAATTATTAAAAAGAATTCAAGAATTCAAACATACTAAATGAGTATTTTGCATCTTTGTTTACTGTGGTGAAGGATATGGAATATGTAGAAGGTGGGGAAATAAACAGCTGCATCTTGAAAAATGTTCATATCACAGATGGACAGCTTAAATCGCATAAAGGTGGATAAATCCCCAGGGCCTGATCAGGTGTACCCTAGAACTCTGTGGGAAGTGATTGCCGGGCCCCTTGCTGAGATATTTGTACATCGATAGCCACGGGTGAGGTGTCAGAAGACTGGAGATCAGCTAACATGGTGCCACTATTTCGGAACGGTGGTAAGGAAAAGCCAGGGAACTATAGACCGATGAGCCTGACATCGGTGGTGGGCAAGTTGTTAGAGGGAATCCTGAGGGACAGGATTTACATGTATTTGGAAAGGCAAGGACTGATTAGAGCATAGTGCATGGGAGGTTGTGTCTCATTAACTTAACAGAGTTTTTTGAAGAAGTAATGAAGAAGATTAGTGAGAGCAGAGCTGTGGATGGGATCTATACAGACTTCAGTAAGGCATTCGACAATGTTCCTCATGGTAGCAAGGTTAGATCATATGGAATACAGGAAGAACAAGCTATTTGGATACAGAACTGGCTAGGAGGTAGGTGACAGAGGTGGTGGAGGGTTGCTTTTCACTGGTCACAGGCGTCCATTCTGGTGTGTCACAAGGATCAGTGCTGGGTCCACTGCTTTTTATCATTTATATGAACAATCTGGACATGAACATAGGAGGTATGGTTAGTAAATTTGCAGATGACACTAAAACTGGAGGTGTAGTGGGTAGCAAAGATACAACAGGATCTTGATCTGATGGGCCAATGGACTGAGGAGTGGCAGATGGAGTTTAATTTAGATAAATGTGAGGTCCTGCATTTTGGAAAGGCAATTCAGGGCAGGATTTATACACTTAATGGTAAGGTCCTGAGGAGTGTTGCTGAACAAAGAGACCTTGGAGTGCAGGTTCATAGTTCCTTGAAAGTGGAATTGCAGGTCGATAGGGTGGTGAAGGCAGCGTTTGGTATGCTTGCCTTTATTGGTCAGTGTATTGAGTATAGGAGTTGGGAGGGTCATGTTGCAGCTGTACAGGACATTGGTAAGGCCACAATTGGAATACTGTGTGCAATCCCTGCTATAGGAAGGATGTTAGACAATAGACAATAGATAATAGGTGTGGGAGTAAGCCATTCGGCCCTTTGAGTCAGCACCACCATTCATTATGATCATGGCTGATCATCCACAATCAGTATCCTGTTCCTGCCTTATCCCCATAATCCTATAACCCTTGTTGTTAAACTTGAAAGGGTTCAGGAAAGATTTACAAGGATGTTGCTAGAGTTGGGAGGGTTTAAGCTACAGGTACAGGCTGTAAAGGCTGGGAACTTAAAGAGATTTATAAAATCACAAAGGGCATGGATAGGGTAAATAAGCCAGGGCTTTTTTCTGGGTGGTGGAGTCCAAAACTAGAGGGTATAGGTTTACGGTGAGAATGGAAAGATATAAAATGGACCTAAGGGGCAACTTTTTCAAGCAGAAAGTGGCGCGTATATGAAATGAGTTGCCAGAGGAAGAGGTGGAGACTGGTACAATTACAACATTTAAAAGACATCTGGATGGGGATGTGAATAGGAAGGGTTCAGAGGGATATGGGCCAAATGCTGGCAAATGGGACTAGATTAATTGCGGATATCTGGAAGGCACAGACGAGTTGGAAAGAAGGGTCTGTTCCCGTGCTGTGCAGATCTATAACTTTATGGCTCTTCAATCAAACTGGCTTCTGCTCTTGTTTATGCTTGTGATGAATTGTCTTCCACATTATCCTGTTCTTTTCTCCGTTATCTATGTATTCATCCAGTGTCCTCCTCAAGCATGTCCAATGGCATGAAAAAGAAAATGTGATCCTATTTATAAGAGGTGTGTTATAGGATCTGTCACTCACTTTTTGGTCAAGCAGACCTTAATTACTAGGTCATATACCACATAATACGACAGTGTGGAAGGAGGCCACTTGGTCCATCGGGGCCACACTGGCCCGCTGAAGAGCATTCCACCCAGATCTATCCCCCTACCCTGCATTTCCCATGGCTCACCCACCCAGCCTGCACACCCCTGAACACTATGGACCTGCACATCTTTGGACTGTGGGAGGAAACCAGAGCACCCGGAGGAAACCCACGCAGACACAGGGAGAATGTGCAAACGCCACACAGACGGTCGCCCGAGGATGGGATCGAACCCGGGTCCCTGGTGCTGTAAGTCAGCAGCACTAACCACTGAGCCACCCCGCCCTCAGAAATAGGACACTTCTTTTCTAACTTAATAATTGCACACTCCAGTTTTAGTTGCACGTAAAGAGCAACAAAATTCAAATATAAATGAAGCCTTTGGTTAGAATTTAATGGAGGGTCTCATTCAGGAGTTGGTGACCGCTCAGCAATCAGACACTTCCCAGGGGAGCAAGGAGGATGGTGGGGATTGTTTTTTTTTGTGGGGGGGGGGCAGGGCACCCGGGTAATGTCAAAGACACAACCCAGCCACTCAGGTGAGCTGTGAGGTTAATAAGGGGGACTATAACCTTGTGCCAGCGACAGCGCCATCATTTTTCCCCAGTGGTTCATCCAGTTCAACTCCACACCACTCGCCCTTTGCAAAATCCGTCTCTCCGACATACTTTACAACTCCGGTTTTGGTGCCACCCACCTGTAAAAGAAAAGATAAAAGGAATCTAAGTATAAATAAAAACCATCGCTGTGTCAATATGATTTCAGTCATCACAGCATGAATGTGTCTGCCAAATGGGTGAGCTTGGTCCCCCCTCCATCATAGTTCTACTAAATTTATAGCCAGTCGTGGCAGAGAAGGTTGGCACCGAGTGTTCAGCCCAGTAGGGCACACTTGGCAAAGACCTTCAAGGGTGGGGCTGGATCCTCATTTTCACAACTTCCCTTGCCCATCAGAAACCCCAGCCTTCCACCTCTTGCATAAAAACCAGCACCTAGAGGACATTCAGTGCATGAAACCTCGTAGTTGCCTACCACACTTGGTAATGTAAACTTGCATTTACCTTGTTACAGTGGTTTGATTTCTGCTCATCACTGAAGCCGCAGACCTCCAGCGTCTGGTCCTGGTCTGACTCCAGAGCTCAGTAATGAGAGGGAGCTGTTGAGGCAGGGAGAAAGGGCACCCTGAGGCATTACTGGACTTTGTCTGCACCATCAGTGTGTTTTAAAGCTCGGTTTGTGCATGGGAAGGAAGGGCAGAGGGAAATGGGTACATTTAACTTTAGTTAAACCAATTTGGAGTCACTTTAAGCAGTTGTGAGTGTCACATTACAAGTTTGCACTCCAGAAGCAGAACATTTAAAAGGTGGGGTGTGATCTCAGGGCAAGTTATTGTATTCTGGAGGTAGCGTAGTTTTCCAGTTACAAGATCATCTTTTACCCACAAAGTCAAATGCATTCCCACTGACACCTGCAGTCCAGTCATAGACTTCCAGCAGTAAACAGCCATTTCTGCAGATACCCACATTGGATACACTTAGAATCACATTCAGCCCACACCAACCCACCAAAGGGCATCCCATCCAGACCCATGCCCCCCACAACTCTGCATTTCTTGTGGCTGACCCATCTAGCTTGCATATCCTTGGACTCGACAGGGCAATTTCCTACAGCCAAACCGGAGCACCCAGAGGGCAACCCACACAGGCACAGGGAGAAGGTGTAAATTCCATACAGACAGCTGCCTGGATTCGAACCTGGGTCCCTGATGCTATAAGGCAGCAGTGTTAACCACAGGAGCCACCATCTCATTAAGTAAACAAGGGCAGTGAATTAGAGATAATGGGAACTGCAGATGCTGGAGAATCCAAGACAACAAAATGAGAGGCTGGATGAACACAGCAGGCCAAGCAGCATCTCAGGAGCACAAAAGCTGACGTTTCGGGCCTAGACCCTTCATCAGAGAAGGGCAGTGAATTGTCAGTGGGGTGCGGCTGAACAGACAAACGGCCGAGCTCTCAAGTTTCATCCTCTGATTTAAAAGTCAAATGAAAAGACGTCCTTTTTAAGCCATGAAACTGTGCAGTCACTATGGCAATCAAAGGCTAAGTTCTCAACATGTTAGAATCTTAGACATCAGTGCCTTGAGAACCTGGTTTAAATCCTAACCTGATAGCTGGTGGAATATAAATGCAATGAGTACTAAATCTGGAATGCAAAACTAGTCTCAGTCAAGGTGCCATGTAATTACCACGCCTGCTATAAAAATCAAGCTGGTTCACTAATGCCCTTCAGGGAGGATAATCTGCCTCCTTGCCTGGTCTGGTCTATGTGAGATTCCAGATCCACAGCAATGCAGTTAGTGTCTTAAACTGTCTTCTCCTAGCTCAAGGGCAATTAGTGATGTTGTAATTAAACCAACATCCTTCATAAGAAAAAATAACAAGATTAAGATTCTACTGCAGTCACTCAATGTCAGTTGGAGGCAGTCATATTGTGGTTTGCAGAACCCTCTGTCCCAACTAGTTCTCACCACCTCCCAGACTGGGAAGCATACGAGCGCAAGGAAACTTCAATGCATTAATATTAAGAAAGAAGACCACTGAATGGACTAGTGTTGTAAACTTAAATAAGGGTGAGACAGCAGAGCTAGATGAACTGAAATTGCAAATTAGGTTAAAGAAGAGGTCAGAAGAGATGCATTGACAAATATTTCAGGGAAAAGCATTTCAATATTTAAGGACATATCTTAGAATGTTGGAATAGATATATTTCAATGAGAAAGAATAGATCCAAGAGATGGGCCCACCCTCCATGGTTAATTAGAAATGTTAAAGAAAGGAAGAGCTTATAAATGCCCAAGGTCAGGAGGCTGGCTACAATAAACACACCAACCCAGGATGATTGAAGGTAAACGGAGGGAAGATTAGAGTATGAGGTCTGGAAATATAAAAAAAGATAGTAACAGTTACTGTAGATTTTTTTAAGAAAGTCAACGAAGTGAGAGCTGGCCCTATACAATGTGAGCATGGAGAATGAAACAAACACTTTGCACCGTCTTCACTATGGAAGGTAAGACAAATCAGATTAGATGGTGTAGAAGCAGAAGGAGGCCATTCAGTCCATCAAGCCTGCTTGACCATTCAATGAGATCATGATAATCCTCAGCTCCACTCTCCTGCCTTTCCCCTCTAATCTGGAATTCTCTTACTGACTAAAAACTGGTCTATCTCAGCCCTGAATGTACTTAACAACCCAGCTTTGACAGCCAACTGTGAAAAAGAACTGCATAGATTCACAACTTTCTGACAGAAATTCATCCTCAATCTTATCTTAAAAGAGAGACCCCTTTATTCTGAGGTGATACTCTCTGGTCCTACTCTACCACAACAGGAAACGACTTTTCCATATTTACTGCACAAGTCCCCAAAGAATCTTTTTAGACTCTTAATTCCAGATATTTATTGAGCTCAAATTCCACCATCTACCATAGCAGAGATAATGGGAACTGCAGATGCTGGAGATTCCAAGATAATGAAATGTGAGGCTGGATGAACACAGCAGGCCAAGCAGCATCTCAGGAGCACAAAAGCTGACGTTTCGGGCCCATCAGATGAAGGGTCTAGGCCCGAAACGTCAGCTTTTGTGCTCCTGAGATGCTGCTTGGCCTGCTGTGTTCATCCAGCCTCACATTTCATTATCTACCATAGCAGGACTGGAACCCAGGTCTCCAGAATATTCTGTTTCTCAGGATTAATTTTATTGTCACGTGTGCTGAAATACACGTGGACGTAGCCCAATGAAGGTTCACTAGACTGTTACCAGGTATGGAGAGACTGTCTTATGAGGATAAAAGATTTACAAGGATTTTGCGGGACTAGAGGGTTTGAGCTCTACAGAGAGGCTGAATAGGCTGGGGCTATTGTTTTTGATCGGGTACAGGCAGATCACAGCAAGCAAAGGATGTACAAATCAAACGGTGTTAGAGGCATACAGGTCACATTGCAGGTTATATTATTTGAGGCTAGAGTTCATTCAACAGTCTGACAATGGCCAGAAAGAAGCTGTTCCTGAACCTGCTTGAGTGTGTGTTCGGGCTTCTGTATCTTCTGCCTGATGGGAGAGATTGTAGGAGCTCTTTACCGGGGTGCGATGGGTCTTTGAGGGTGTTGGCCGCCTTTCTGCAGCAGCGAGCCATGCAAATGGAGACCATGGGTGGAAGGTTGGCTTCTGCGATGGTCTGGGCTGTGCACATCACCTTCTGTAGTTTGGACAGAGCAGTTGTCACACCAGGCCGTTATGTCCCCGGACAGTATGCTTCCAATAAAAACAAAAGAGCTGCCGATGTTATAAATCAGGAATGAAAACAGAAGTTTCTGGAAAAGCTCAGGAGGTTTGGCAGCATCTGTGAAGAAAATATCAGTGTTAATGTTTTGGGTCCAGTGACCCTTCCTCAGAACTGATTTCAATGGTGCATCTGGAGAGGTTGGTGAGGGACCTTATGGACATGTCAAATTTTCTGAGCCACCTGAGGAAGAAGAGGTGTTGTTCTACCTTCCTGACTGTCGCATTTACGTGGGAAGTCCAGGGCAGGTTGTCGGTTATCATCACTTTGAAGAAATTAATGCTCCTCACCCTCTCAACCTCAGTTCTGGGTTTGTTTCAGTAAGGTTACCTCCTATTCTTTTGTATTGCAACAAGTACAGACCCAATCTACTCAACCTCTCAGACCCATACAGTGACCCAACTGACCCATCAGACATCCAATCTAACCTAGTCCCATTTACCAGCGTATGGCCCATATCCCTCTAAACCTATCCATCTGCCTCTTGAATCTTGTAATTGTGGCAGCCTCCACCACTTCCTCCGACAGCTCGTTTCAAACACACACCATCCTCTGTGTGTAAAAGATTAATCCTCAGGTCCCTTTTAAATCTTTTCCCTCTCACCTTAAACCTATCCCCGCTACGTTTGGACTCCCTAATCCTAGAAAAAGACCTTGGCTATTCACCATATCCATGCCCCTCATGATTTTATAAACCCCTATAAGCTCACCCCCGAGCCTCCGACACTCCAGGGAAAATAGCCCCAGCCTATTCAGCCTCTCTCTAGAGCTCAAACCCTCTAGTCCTGCAACATCCTTGTGAATCTTTTATCCTCATAAGACAGTCTCTCCATACCTGGTAACAGTCTAGTGAACCTTCGTTGGGCTACGTCCACTGCCTGTATATATTTCTTTAGATAACGAGCCCAAACTGTTCACAGTATTCATGCCATAGCCTGACTAGAGCCTTGTATAGTTTTATACATTTCACCACTTCTATATTCCATTTGCATTAAAACAAAGGCCAACAACCAGTGCCCTTCCTTACTACCTGTTGAACTTGGATGTTAGCTCATTGTGATTAATGGACCAGGACTCTCAAATCCCTGTTCTGCAGTCTTTCTCCATTCAAGTAATTTTCAACGCCTCTCCTCTTCCAGCCAAAATCCAAAGCTTAGCATTTCCCCACGTTATATTCCATCTGTCAAGATTCTGTCCATTCACTGAATCCATTCTATCCCTCTGCAGACTCTGTGCCGTCCTCACCACTTGTCTTCCCACCTATTTTTGTGTCACCTGCAGACTTGGCTGAAGTACATTCAATTTCCTCATCGAAGTCATTAATGTAAAAATATTGTACATATGTAACAGCCCAAAAATACTGTAAATCATGAAATGGGAGGGAGGAAATGAAACAAAATCATTATGACTGGGGAAGAGGAACGGAGAAAATAGTTGGAACTGCAGGCTATCAGGTCTCCAGATCCTAATGGACTTCATCCTAAGGTCTTAAAATAAGTGGCTATTGAGACATTGAATAGTTGGTTCTAATTTTCTGAAATTCTCTAGTCACAGAGAATGTTCCATTAGTGAATGTAACTCTTTACAAAATAAACAGAGAACAAGAAACTAAAAGCCAGTTAATTTAATTTTTATCATGAGAAAAACATTTGAAACTATTTGAAAGAACTTGAACAGCAATAGCAGAGGGTTTGTTGGTGAAATCTTTTGGGATGTACTTATGTTGCCATTAATGTTTAACTGGAGAGGCATCAGCGCAGAATTGACGTAAACCAATGGGTCCCACCCTCACCCAAACACTATCATTTACCCTGAACCAACACAAACTGTGGCTGGTAAAGGATGTTGAACTGTCACCATGTCGGTAAAGTAGCATTTCACTTGTCAATGTTATCGCTAGCCGGTCCCACTCCTCCATCAATGAAAACTCTTGTCCTCACTTTGGCAAAATCACCCCTTTCATTCCTTTATAAAACCATTCTATACTTTTGGTCAATGGCCTGGCTGCAGATGGATAAGGGCTGAGGGAGAACTGAGTCATAATTCAGTTTTGCAATACTTCTCTACTTTTGTTATAGGGGATACATTAGCCTAGCGGCAAATTCAAATCCCATCACAGGCAAAGTGAATGAATTAATTTGTGGATTGACAGGAAGTGACAAAATGTGGCCAACAGAACCCCACTGGTTCACTAATTTCTGCCGAGGAACCCCAACCTAGTTTGGCCCTTGGGTGACCCCAGTGCCTGACTGTAAGTCAGGTGTTGCAGGAGCAGGGCACACAATAGTTTGTGCCAACAGGTAGTCTGGGCTCTCAAGCCTTTAGCTTGCTCAGTAAGCTGCTGAATACTTGAGCAAAGGAAACAGGAAACCCAGCAAGATATCTCCTGAACAATTAAATTTGAGAAATAAAGAAGGCAGGACTGAAAAAGGATAAACTAAAGGGAGCGGATTCAATGTTGAGTCAGTTATAGAAAGGGAAATAAAAAGAGTCAGAAAGAGAAATGTGATTAATTGGCGGAAAGGAAAAACAGATAGGAAACCAACCCTAGTTTGAACAATCTCCATTAGAAGTTTAAAACCTGAAGGAATAAAACTCCACAGCTACTGAATTTTTTTTGGCACAAAAGGTTAATTGCCAGTCATTGACATTAATTATTGAAAGGGAACTTGTGTAAATCTTAACTGTAAGATGGGATTAATAAGCAATAAACTGGCAAATACGTTTCCTAACACAGATTGGAAGGCTCGGGGCCAGATGTGGTTTTTATGAGGCTAACAATGAAGTGGCACAACATAGACAGAAACTTTTGAACAATCATAACTGTCAGTGCATCAGCTCTGCTCTGACACCGATGCACCCATTTACTGATTAACAACCAGCACTATTAACTCCGAAATTCTTCCCCTCTAACTCTCTGAATTCCTTCCAAGTAAGAGGCAATAAGCACTGCCTTGTCAGAGCTGCCCATGTCACAAGCATAACGTATAAAAGGATCCTATACTTGCATTTATAATGAAAACTGCCTATGGATAATTTACACTGTAGTTACACCCTCCCAACAGTGATGGCGCCGCAGTATGCCTTCTGGATTAAAACAGAGACTGTTTCAACATGTCAAATTTATTTTAGATAGTTAATAGGCACCCATTTGTAAATTTAGTTATTGGTTACATTACAATAAAAATAAAAATGCATTATTTGTTATGTACATCCAGTGGTGACACTTAAAAAGCAGCATATACTCTATTACAGTCTAATCCACCCAGCCTGCACATCCCAACACTTTGAACAATTTAGCACGGCCAATCCACCAAACCTGGACTGAAATAGCTCACATGAGAGTGATATCCCTAAACCATGGCTCTCAGTGGCCCAGACTGTTTAGTGAGTGCTCAGAAAAATGGCATAGTGTCTGAAAATGGTAAAATACTCAGTGTGTTGGTGCTTGCCCGTGGAAATTGGGAATCTAGAGGACAGGGAGGTGCTCCAAATGTTCACAGACAAGCAACATAGCCACATCTCTGTTTGTGAAAGTGCTTTGTGATCCCGCCGTCACAGGATCAGAGAGGAAACAGGGCAATGAACTGGTGAACAGCACCCACCTCACACTCGAGCTGCTCAGTACAGGCTCACTGGGAAGGAAACCAAAGCTCACTGAAGGGCGGTAAAACTGCTGAGCCAGCAGACATCACATTCATGCGGGAGTTCGCCTAGCGCTTCACAGGACTGCATAACTTTACTCGATGCACTCTCTGGAAGGTTCTGAAGTGTCAGGGTGAAGCAAAAAGAAGCTGGGCAATCAAATCATTCTCACAGAGTCAAGAATGCAGCTTAACTCATGAAATAGCTGACACAGTAGCATATTAGCATTCTGTGTCCAGTCCTGCCTTGCAGAATGCAAATTCCGGGAGAAATGAAGAAGCAGCAGGCTCAGTGTAAAGTGTGTCAGACTAGTAGGCCATAAATCAGGGCTGTGAGAACAAGGAGTTCTGCTCTGTTTGGTATAAAGGAGCAACTCACTAAAAACCAGAGGGTTGTTAACCGGAGCATGGGAAAGCCACTGTTCCCAGCTGTAACAAGTCACATGCCAAACATACGCTCAAAGTTTATCCAAGAAAAGATACTGAAACTGGAAACACAATGCTAAGGTGAAAGTAGCCATGAAAATATATTCATATTGCATACACACGTACACACCCTGACACACCCAAAATGAAATATGTTTTAAATGTGGACAGATTTTTGGAATTCATCAAGGCTAATTGATCCAGTGACTTGATGCAAATCAAGGACAACAATGACCATGTTTCACAGCTACGAGAAAAGGCCAGAAAAGAAAAAAGCAACTTGAACTGATGCCAATGCGTGTGTTGTGCTCTCAAACATACCACAGCTGAGACAAAATAAAGATTTGCATTGATATAGTGCCCTTCATGACCCGAGGGTGTCCTAAGGCATATTACAGCCGATTCAGCGTACAGTACTGTCAATGTCGCAATGACAAAAGCATCTCTGCTAACTTGTGCACTGCAAATTCCCAGAAAAACACAGAAGAGTACAGCACAAGATACCTGCCCACCATGTCCACGCCAACCATGGCATCATTCTAAACGAATCCCACCCATCTGTGCATATTCCCTATTGCTCCACTCCCTGCCTGTTCATGTGTCTATCTAAGAGATTATGATTTCATCAAAAGGGATGCAAAGGGCTTGAAAACTGGAGCACACATTATAACATGAGGCTTGCACGGACCATAACATGCAGTTTGCACAGAATATAACATGCAGTTTACACAGACCGTAACATGCACCTTGCACAGAACGTAACTTGCAGGATCAAATAAATTTGTCTATTCAACGCTGATTTTTCTTCTTTTTTAGAAATAAATAGGTTGATTTAACGCTGCAACACTCGGCTGTAACAGCTTCATGGAAGTCAGCCAACAGGAAGTAGTAATGACGGTGTGGTGATGTCATGATCAACATAGCAGACTCACAACTGACAGAGCACAAGTTCAAGGCCCATCAACATAAATAATGTTCAAAAACTCCCATAAAAACACAATTAACACCGATTTCTTTCAAGACTCATTCTTTCCATCCTGTGAAAAAAGTTGAAACACCACCTGGCTTGCTGTTTTAGGACGACAGAATCCCCATCATCTCTCGCAGGAACTAGAAGATTGCCATAAGTCCAGTCAACATTGCCAACATACTCAGACTTCTTCTAAATAGGTGACACAGAAGAGAACGAAGAACACACTCCTGATTTGTACAGTGAAGTGAGGCAAGGCATTTCATTCAGAAGAACATGGAAAGACAGTATGAAATAGGGTGTACTAATTGAATGGGGAGGCAGGGGCAGAGGTAACTGAAGGTGACAGGACAGCTGAAGAGAACAGCAAGGAAAGCATGTACAGTCCTGAGCTTTTTTAAGTAAGGGACAGAGTATGGGAGCAAGAGGTGATGTTGAACTTGTATAAAACATTTGTTAGATCTCAGCTGGAGTACTGTGTACAGTTCTGAGAGCTACACTATAAGAAGGTTGTAAACATATTGCAGAGACAGTTTATGAGAATGGTCTAAGGGACAAGGAACTTCACTCATGAGGATAGGTTGCAGGGCCTGTTCTCGCTGGAGAGAAGGAAGCTAAGAGGTGATCTGATAGACAGTGAGTATTTATGGCCTGTAATGCACTGCCTGGAAATGAGGTGAAGCACATTGTAGCATGCATTGAATGGAATTTTACTCACACACACACACACACACACACACACACACAATGTCATGACTTGCTAAGTGCTCATTCAGGTACTTCTTAAAGAATCTGAGGCAAATCAACTCTACCACCCTCCCAGGCAGCACATTGCAGACCGTCACCACTCTCTGAATAAAAGAGATTTTTCTTACATACCTCTCACCCTCTTGCCCCTAACCTTGAACCTGTGTCTCCTCATGACTGACCCTTCAACTCAGCTCTGTCTATGCCCCTCATAATATTGTACACTTTAATCAGATTGCCCTTCAGGCTTCTCTGCTCCAATGAAAACAACCTGAGCCTATCCAACCTTTCCTCATCTCTTCAATTTTCCATCCCATGCTGGTGAATCTGCACCCTCTCCAGCACAATCACATCTCTCCTGTGAGGTGATGACTAGAACTGTACACAGTACTCCAAACGTGGACTCACCAAAGTTCTATACAGCCCAAACGTGACTATCCTGCTTTTGTAATCTACAATGTGATTCACAAAGGGAATTACCCCATATGCCTTTTTTACCACCTTACTAACATGCCCCTCCACCTTCATAAATTGGGTTAGCACGCCTTCTGCAATCTCCTCCCTTGCCCCCTACAGCATGCTGGGGCACAATTCATCAGGACCTGAAGATTTGTCCACTTTAAACCAGCCAACACCTTCAATGGCTTGTCCTTCCCTATGTCAATTTGCTCAAGCACCTCACAGTCTCTCCCCCTGGGTCCTACATCTTCATCCTCATTCTCGAGTAAAGGAGGGGGTAAAATATTGGTTCAGCCCACTACTAAAGTCCTGGATGAGAGTTTGCTCGCTGAGCTGGAAGGTTAGTTTTCAGACATTTCGTCACCATTCTAGGTAACATCATCAGTGAGCCTCCGACGAAGCGCTGGTCTTATGTCCCGCTTTCTATTTATCTGGTTAGGTTTCCTTGGGTTGGTGATGTCATTTCCTGTTCTTTTTCTCAGTGGATGGTAGATTGGCTCCAAATCAATGTGTTTGTTGATGGAGTTCCGGTTGGAATGCCATGCTTCTAGGAATTCTCGTGCATGTCTCTGTTTGGCTTGTCCTAGGATGGATGTGTTGTCCCAATCAAAGTGGTGTCCTTCCTTATCTGTATGTAAGGATATGAGTGATAGTGGGTCATGTCGTTTTGTGGCTAGTTGATGTTCATGTATCCTGGTGGCTAGCTTTCTGCCAGTTTGTCCAAACTGACATGAACATCAACTAGCCACAAAACGACATGACCCACTATCACTCGTATCCTTACAACAGATAAGGAAGGACACCACTTTGATTGGGACAACACATCCATCCTAGGACAAGCCAAACAGAGACATGCACGAGAATTCCTAGAAGCATGGCATTCCAACCGGAACTCCATCAACAAACACATTGATTTGGAGCCAATCTACCATCCCCTGAGAAAAAGAACAGGAAATGACATCACCAACACAGGAAATGACATCACCAACCCAAGGAAACCTAACCAGATAAATAGAAAGCGGGACATAACACCAGCGCCTCGTCGGAGGCTCACTGATGATGTTACCTAGAATGGTGATGAAACGTCTGAAAACTAACCTTCCAGCTCAGCGAGCAAACTCACATCCAGAGCCTCAACCTGAGCTACAAATCTTCTCAAAACTCACTAAAGTCCTCTGGCTGCAGCCACACACGGCCTTCTTGATCCCCAATGGGCTGTACTCTTTCCACGGTTATCCTGTTCCCACCAATATACTTACAGAATAGCTGAGGATTTTACCTACTTTTACCAGCCAGAGATTTCTCAAATCCCCTCTTTGCTTTCCATCTTTTTTTAATCATAGAAAATCATAGAATCGCTACAGTGTGGAAACAGGCCCTTCAGCCCAACAAGTCCACACTGACCCACACAGCATCCCACCCAGACCCAATCCCTGAAGACTAGGGGCAATTTAGCACAGCCAATCCGCCCTAACCTGCACATCTTTGGACCGTGGGAGGAAACTGAAGCACATGGAGGAAACCCACGCAGATTTGCTTTCTGAAGCTCCACCCTGCACGCCTTTAATGACTGCTGATGTGTCCCCCTCCCTTGTTTTGTAAAGAGCTTTTCTGTATCAACCTGAACAGGATGCTATAAAAATTCCAGCAGCATAGTAGCTTAGTGGTTAGCACAGCTGCCACACGGTGCCAGGGACCCGGGTTCGATCCCAATCTCGGGTGACTGTCTGTGTGGAGTGTGCACCTTCTCCCTGTGTCTGTGTGGGTTTCCTCTAGGTGCTCTGGTTTCCTCACACAGTCCAAAGATGTCAAGGTTGGGTGGATTGGCCATGCTAAATTTCCCATAGTGTCCAGGGATGCGTAAGTTAGGTGGATTAGCCATGGGAATTGCAGAGTGATAGGGTAGAGGTGTGGGGCTGGGTGGGATGCTCTTCGGAGGGCCAGTGTGGACTTGATGGACCAAGCGACCTGCTTCCACACCACTGGGATTCTACAATTCTACGATAACTCCAAGTTGCTGTCGTAGTTTGAACAAGACTTGGAAAGAATAAAATATGTTTGACATCGGAAGTGACCTCTTTCAAAAAGAAACAGCTGATGCATGCCCTCTCAACAGGGTCACTAATTTAATTAAACCCATTAGCAGATGATTTGTGAGGGAACGAGGTCTGTTTAATAAATCATAACTGATAGACCAGACCAGGCAGGAGCTCCGCAGCAGACAAGGGCTGTGAGAATTAGGTTGAAGATTTAGTGCCTGGTTATCTGTGCATACTTGCTCATGAGACGACATGATATTCAGTGAACAGAAGGGCATTTGGTCAATCTCAGCGATCCATCCATCCAGGATAGTCCTCCAGAGCGGTTAAATCATTTCTTCAAATTATCTAAAGGATTTCTTCAGTCCACTTCCCACTCTCAAACAGTGCTCCATGCATTGAGTCATCACCCTTGTCTTCGATTTCCTTTATACTGAATTGTGCGAGAGTTCTTTTGCTTTCCCCCCTCAGTTCAATTCAAAAACAATATTCTGGATTTACTGTTCCTGTTTCCTTAACTGCTGTGTAGGACCTCCATTCCAAGCCATAACACTTGCCTTTCTCCTCACCTTTCCTCTTTACTTGGGTTCCCACATGTGTGATCAACCTGCAGGTCATCACTGCACTTCATCTTGTGTTGGTAGCCAGAAAAGGATATCAGGATGAGCCCAGACTGCTAAACCAGCTATCCAGCCGCCGAGCTGCTAATCTCAGGACTGCCCTTGAAAAGACAGCCCATTCACCATCTTGAGCTCAGATTCCAGCTTCCTGGCTCATACGCCCATGAATCCTAAAAGCAGTCCCAAATGTCGACACTGCCTTGTTCCCCTACAGACTCCAAGCAGTATGGTGAAATCTATGAGCTTCCTTTCGGAAATGGCTCTGAGGCCAGCTATCAGAATATTCAGGTGAATAGTGACCTCCCTAGGGATGCCTCCCCCTGATTTGAATGAGCCTGCAGCAGTGCGACTTTGATCCACATCCCTCTAAAC
This sequence comes from Stegostoma tigrinum, assembly GCF_030684315.1. NCBI lineage: Eukaryota > Metazoa > Chordata > Chondrichthyes > Orectolobiformes > Stegostomatidae > Stegostoma > Stegostoma tigrinum. The sequence goes on from NC_081380.1 coordinate 10,093,940, forward strand.
CCTTCCCATCCATGTACCGATCCAAATGGTTTTTTAAATGTTGCTCTTGTACCTGCCTCAACCACTTTCTCTGGTAGCCCATTCCATATACGCACCACTCTCTGTGTGAAGAAGTTGCCTCTCAGGTCCTTCTTAAATCTTTCCCCTCTCACCCTAAACTCATGCCCTCTAGTTTTCAGTTCCCCAATCCTGGGGAAAAGACTATATCCATTCATCCTATCTCTGCTCCTCATGATTTTATACACCTCAATAAAGTCATCACACACGCACACTTACTTTTGCTCTGTCTCGCTCACACAGACATATACACACACATATAAACATATGGGGTGAATCATTTCATCCAAGATGTTTGTTTATTTGCAGATACATGCTATTTTCTTCAAGAAACACGCAAATTATAGTCACAGTCAGTCAGTGTGGCATTTTATAAATTCTTGCTTTTGGAATAAAACCAGCCTGAATCCAGGTTAAAATACTGAGACAGATTCTGGACAAGGACTCACACCTACAATTCAGTGTTGGACCAGACATGTTACCTATTGTTCAAAGTTTGGAAAGTTAGGCAGACACTGATGAAACCTTCTATTATCTCGGCACAGTGATTTGAAACAGATTCTGGAAGCTGCATCTTAATCAATTGAAACTTGCGATGCCTTTCTAAGATAATAAAATGTGAGGCTGGATGAACACAGCAGGCCAAGCAGCATCTCAGGAGCACAAAAGCTGACGTTTCGGGCCTAGACCCTTCATCAGATGAAGGGTCTAGGCCCGAAACGTCAGCTTTTGTGCTCCTGAGATGCTGCTTGGCCTGCTGTGTTCATCCAGCCTCACATTTTATTATCTTGGAATTCTCCAGCATCTGCAGTTCCCATTATCTCTGATGCCTTTCTAACACAGTTCTTCACATCCTGCTTCTGCAATTTCTGGAATGCAGCAATGTATGAACAATTAAAGTTTGACTGCCTGCTGTTCAGTCAGATATTTTAGGGTTTTTTTTCACTTCACTCACACCAGTTGTATGATCCTTTGATTTCTGTGCCCTTCATCTCTCTGCCAATAAACTCCTGTGTCTGTGTGCTCTCCTCTCACTTCACCTGAAGGAGCTGCACCACAAAAGCTTGTGATTTTAAATAAACCTGTTGGATTATAACCTGGTGTCGTGTGATTTTTGACAGTGAGAGTTTGGGCAGACGTTAGTGTGGGGTGGGGCAGGAGCTGGGGGAGCTTGTGGCACATGATACATGGTGCCAGTATCTATCTGTCAGAATGGGTAAATAGGGCAATAAACAGAAACAAAAAGGATACTCATGTCCAGGGTGGTAAAAAGATAACACTTACATGAATCAGAGTGATCAATCCACGTAATGAATGTCCACAATTAGTTAGGGGAAATTAAGGGCGGCACGGTGGCTCAGTGGTTAGTACTGCAGACTCACAGCACCAGGGACCCGGGTTCAATTCCCGCCTCAGGGGTGTAGAGTTTGCACATTCTCCCCGTGTCTGTGTGGGTTTCTTCCGGGTGCTCCAGTTTCCTCCCACAGTCCAAAGATGTGCAGGTTAGGTGGATTGGCCATGCTAAATTGCCCATAGTGTTCAGGGGTGCGTGGGTTATAGGGGGGATGGGTCTGGGTGGGATGCTTCAAAAGGGCGGTGTGGACTTGTTGGGCCGAAGGGCCTGTTTCCACACTGTAGGGAATCTAATCTAATCTAAAAGAATTAGGAATCATTTGAGACAGAACAACTTACCACAAAATGAGGGGAGGGAAAATCGAGGAACTTATTGGAAAGTTGAACCACTGGACCAAATGATCTTCAGTCATTGTTATTTCTGGCCCTCACCTTCAAGAGAAAACCAGAAAGTATCCGCAGTTTCAAAGAATAATGATGAATATGCAAAAATCTTCATAACAAGAGGATTTGCATATAGGATCAAGGATGTCTTGCTGAAAACATACAGGGCATTGGTGAGACCACATCTGGTACATTGTGTGTAGTTTTTGTCTCTTATCTGATGGAGGATGCTCTTGCTGTAGAGGGAGTGCAGCGAAGGTTTACCAAATAAATTCCTGGGATGCCAGGACTGACGCATGAGGAGAGATTGAGTTGATTAGGATTATACTCATAGGAGTTTAGAAGAATGATACGAGGATCTCATCGAAACCTATGAAATTCGCACAGGATTAGCCAGGTTAGATGTGTGAAAGATGTTCCCAGTAGTGGGGTGCTCAGAACCAGGGGTCATAGGTTAAAAGGGCAATTATTTTAGGACGTGAAATGAGGAGAAATGTCTTCCCCCACAGAGTGGCGAGCCTGTGGGATTCACTGCCACAAGTATAGTTGTGGGTCAAGACATCATGTGTTTTCTAGAAGGAGGTAGATATAGCTTTTCTGGCTGAAAGGATCAAGGGATACTGGGGAGGGTGGGATTAGGGTATTGAGCTCGGCGATCAGCCATGACTTACTGAATGGTAAAGCAAGCTCAAGGAGTCAAAAAGCTTACTCCTGCTCCTATGCTTCTATGTGTAACTACACCGAACACGTTGAGTCCTGTGGGAACTCTGTCAGTTTCAATTAGGTCGCGTCTCATTCTTCAAAACTCTGGAAAGTGCAGAGTTTCCTCAATCTTTCTTGTGTAGATTCTCCAACATGGGGAAACAATTTCTCTGTGCTTACTGAGGCAAGAACTTCAGAAACCTGTATGGTTCAACACAACTGTCATTCTAAATGTGTTTTGTAAATTACAGGAGGAACTATGTGCAATTTCTTCTCAGACAGTCATAGAGTCATACAGTATGGAAACAGACCCTTTGTCCCCAGTCCTGAAATCCATCTTAACACAACTCTCTCATCCCAGGGGGCCAATCTAGTAAGCCTTTCGACATTGTCTCCAGAGTGAGGGTCAACTTCCTAAAATATGGAAACTCAAACTGCACCAGCAGCCTGTTCTATTACAGCAACATTTATTTATTGTTGTACTCCAATCCTATTGCAATAATGACCAACAAGTCACCTGTCCTCCTAAATACTTGCTGCATCTGCCTGCTAGCTCTTCAGTTACACCAGCCTTTAAATATTTTTCAAAATGAGGTATGAATTTTACATTTTTTCTCTTTTTACAACTCAAAGTGAATAATCTCATGCCTCTCCATATTATCCATGTGTCACCTTCTGATCCAGTCAGGTAAACTGTCTACCACAAAAACAGAAATTGCTGGTGAAACTCAGCAGGTCTGGGAGCAGCTGTGAGGAGAACGCAGAGTTAATGTTTCGAGTCTGAACTTCAGAAGGACTTGGAACATTAACTCTGGGTCTAGCGGCATCTATGGAGAGAAAGCAGACTCAATGTTCCACGTCCTTCTGAAGTTCAGACTCAGAGCGTTAACTCTGCTTTCTCTCCATAGATGCTGCCAGATTCATCAGGTTTCTCCAGCAATTTCTGTTTTTGTTTCAGATCTCCTGCTCTTCGTTTTATTTTATGCAATCTGTCTACATCTCTTTGTAGCCTCTCTGCGTCCTCCTGAGAGACTAGTCCTTTGTATTGTCAGCAAACCTGGTCAGATTACTTTCTGTCTCAGTAACTGATATAGTTTATCAATAACCAAGGCCCTTGCAGCACTTCACTAGTTACGGCCTACTGACTAGAAAATACCCATTTATCCCTCCTGTCTGTTTTCTGTCCATTAACCTCTACAGATATTTTCTCATCAACCTCTTCTGAGATGTTACACATCTCTGCAGCACGTGCAGCTTAAACCTGGACCTCATGGTCCAAAGGCAGGGTCACTACTGTTATGCCACAATAGCCCTCTTTAACTTCTAGATACTAGCCACAAAACCCCAAGGGCCTTGCGTTGTGTATTCATGCTCTGTGTGGCATCTGCAGTCTCAGGAATCAGGTCTCTTTCCCCGATAAAAGTCTGTGCTACAAGCAAGGGGGAAAGGAGATTTTCAAGAAGCTGTAAAAATGAGGATTAAGTTTTGCTTTGTAATAATGAGCCTGTTTAAAGGCTTGTAGGTTAATTCTGTTCTTCTCAGTCTTCAGCCCATTATTAGGATAACAGGCTAGTTTCCTCTCTACACTAGACCAACCTGGATTTGGAGTCAATCAACACCCAAAGGCCTCTTTCTTGTTTGGGGAAAGGCAACACTATACCAGTTACTCCACAAACTTGCGCCAACATCAATAGACCTCATATTCCACAGAACGGTCAGCATGGTTAGGTCAAGTACATATCTTCCTGTTGTTTCTGTCAGCATAGACATGGTGGGCCAAAGGGTTTTCCTCCTTTGTGTCTCCATGACATTCTGTGCCAACTGGCTGCCCATCCTCTGGAATCAGTGAACCATCCTCAATTGTCACAGGTCAAATATTCCTTCTCACTGTCGAAATAAAGAATGTTTTGTATTTAATCTAAACTCTACCATTGACCAGAAACTGAACTGCACCAGCTATATAAATACTGAGGCTACGCAAACAGATCAGTGGCAAGGAATCCTACAGTGACTAACTTGTCTCCTATCTCCCCAAATCTTGTCCACTAAAGCACAAGTCAGGATTGTGATAGGATATTCCACACTTGCCTGCATGAGTACAATTTGAACTGTACTCAAGGAGCTTGACACTATCCAGTACAATTAAAACATCAAAAGCTAGTTGATACCAATAGTGACAAAGCAGCTCATTTGGCAGGCACTCCATCCTCTACGTTCAATATTCACTCCCTTCATCACCAATGCCTAGCGGTAAAAGTATGAACCATCAACAAGATGCACTGCAGCTTCTCCAAGGCTCCTCTGACAGCAGCTTTCAAACGCATGACCGTTACCACTGAGGAGAAGGGCAGCAGTTACATGGGAACGTCACCTCCTGATGATGATGAGGAACTCTTGAGTCTGGTTTGGATCCAAAGAATCAATGTACTGTCTCCAGGCCTCAGGTAAACCTTGTTATTTAATGTTAAAAAAGCAAGACTTATTCTTTTTGGAACTACTTACTTAAAATACTCCATCTTTAGTGATATATCATGTGATGTTGACCTTAAAGAATCTCAGTCAAGGCAAAGTTTAATTTTTAAAAGTGTGGTTGAATGGATTTTAGTGCACGGATGTTGAGTGAATTTCTTATCCTTAGTGATCATTTTCTGAAATCCTTGCAGTGCTGGAAATGTTTCAGGAGTTAATTGTTATTTTCTTCTTGGAACCTAGAACACAAACAATTCTCTCTCCTCATTTTAAGCATTCTTCTAGTCTTTTAAACTTTGATTTGGTATGAGAATGACTCTCGCGTGATGAATACAGACAAGAACATCTACAAACTTGTTACCTTTTGTTACAACACAGGCAACCAAACCAATCAGTTAGCGAGTTTTGAGAAGATTTGTGGCTCCGGTTGAGGTTCTGGATGTGAGTTTGCTCGCTGAGCTGGAAGGTTAGTTTTCAGACGTTTCGTCACCATTCTAGGTAACCAATCAGTCTTTCCACATCTGTCTCCGCAAAGCAGTAAAATTAAAACCAAAGACAACTCAAAATTGATTTCAATGGTTCCTGACCAGACTTCTGAATACCCCATCCTAGACTTTGCGAATAATCAATTCATTGGATAAACATATAGATAACAATGGAATAGTGCAGCTTAGATGGACTTCAGATTAGTTTCACACGTTGGCGCAACAGAGGGCCGAAGGACCTGTATTGAACTGTAGTGTTCCATATTCTATGTACATTTCCCCTTCCAAACCACTCAACATCCTGACTTGGAAATGTATTTCTCCTTTTGCTTTTGCCAGCCCAAAATCCTGGAACGCCCTCCCTCACAGCACCGAGGACTGCAGCAATCCAAGTTCAAGAAGATAGCTCTACACCATCACCTCCAGGATAAATACAGATGGCCAATAAATGCTTATCCAGCCACTGAGGCCCAAATCCCATGAACAAACATTGTTAAAACCTTTATAACAATGCTGAGAAAATTACAAACGCACAATCCTGTCAACAGGTGCCAGTACTGGGCACCTTAAACTTGCGTCCTGCTGTCAACTGTGATAGGATCACAATTTGCAAATTATATCTAGGATCCTGCCTGAAACAAACAATGTTCACTTTGATCAATGTCACTGAAACATTTGTTTCTTCAGGTGGACGGTACCAGTAAAATTACATGCCCATTAAGCCAAGTATGAACAGAAATGTAATATATTAACTTTATTGTCATGGCTTACGAGTCTACCAATGTCCTGCAGTTTACGCCAATCATTTGATTTGATCTTTTGATTGATTACTTTCTAAATGATAAAATATATGAGAAACAATGGATGTCCAAAGATGTTTTGGCGTTCTTGCACATAGATGACTAGGGAAGGCGGTCTGTCATATTTTGAGGAGTGGATTATAATGGGATTGGAGTCATCTTTCAGCAACACAAAGTCTTGGCTCATGTACACCTGGATTATTGTGTTCATTTCTGGACTTTAGAAAAATATAGTGGGGATACTTCAGCACTTACTTACCAAAATTAAATCTATTCTCCAAGGATCAAGTTAAGGGGAGGGGTTTCATAAGCAAGGGTTGTATTGTTTGGAATTTACAAGCTTATGGAGTGATTTGATGAAAATTTCCAAGATATTACAGGGAACAGAGACACTTTGCTGTTTGAAGAGTCTAGAACTGAATAATATCGTCCAAAAATGAGAGGCTGGCCTGCTGTATTCTAATCCTCGTGAAGCAACAAACAGCCTTCCCTAATAATCTGTGGAGCTGGATGAACACAGCTGGCCAAACAGCATCTCAGGAGCACAAAAGCTGACATTTCGGGCCTAGGATCTCATGAGATGCTGCTTGGCCTACTGTGTTCATCCAGCTCCACACTTTGTTATCTTGGATTCTCCAGCATCTGCAGTTCCCATTATCACTTCCCTAATAATCTGTTGCATGAGCCCCTAAATAACTTTGGACATCCACTGGCTCCTGCTTTTTATCATTTAGTAAGTAATCAACCAAAAGAAAGCTCCTATCAGTTCCCTTCAATGACTGATGTAAACCACATGGCCTCGTTAGGCTCATCAACAAATAAAATTAGGAGTGAAATTAGGAACCATTTCTACACACACACAAAGGTGGAGAGATTTGATACGTTGTTCTGCAAGTAGCAGCTGAGACTAAGTCAACTGGCCATTTTAAACAGAGTTAGATAGATTGATGCGTCTTATCCCAAGATATTAAATGTGAAATGAGACAATGAAAAGCTTCATGAACTAATCTCAATCTCATTCAATAAGGGCTAAATAAGCTTCCTTCAGTTTTGACAATCACAAGCTAAATGACTACACAGCAGTGGGCTTGGAAATAAAATTCAAAGGAAATGAATGCAGATCTTGCTTTGAGAAAGAAAACAGCACAACTTTAGAGCTGGACATTTTCCTGCCTAGTTTCGGTATTGGAGGACTTGCTTTAAATCTCAACAGGGCACAGTTAACCTCAGGGCAGATGGCAAAAGCTGTGATCAACAATTTACACACTGGTGAGTCTATCAACTATCAATGTCCCCTCAGGAATGAAAGAACTTACCAGAACACGATCCCCACATCTCAGGTCCTTGTCCCCTTTCTTTACAGATCCACTGTCAGACAGGTTTGATCCTGACTCATTCCCCGTCTTCATGGAACTGTTCAAAATGCTTTCCCTCAGGGGGATTGCGCAGTTGACGCGTTGGGTTGAGAGTGGTGGGGTGGCAGTACCATGTTGCGAGGCTGCGGCTGGAAATGTAACAGAGTCTCCGGAATGGGCATCACTTCCGGCACCATCACTCGAGGGGCGAAGCGCCAGCTTTGAGGGCCGGGTGAAAATGCCTTGTAAAGCTCCGCATTCGAAGTACCGCACGCCGCCGACCGAACCATCGTTTTTGCCCACGGGCTCATCGAGGACAACTCCTGCCCACTTTCCGGGAGCAAACTGTGTTTCCCCAAGGAACTGTATGATGCCAGGCTTCACACCATTCACCCAGATACGATCCCCGATGGCAAAATCGCCAATGCAATCGTCACCCACCTCGGCACTCTTTGAGGGCAATTTGTCGCTAGGTACAGGGACTGAAGCTTGCTTGTGCAATGGGGAACCTGAAAACCAACACAGTAAAAGAAAGGATCAGTTTGAGGGATATGCTAGTTCCATTTCAGAATTAATACATGTATAGATCAACAACAAATTTGGAAAAGGTTAAGTATAGGGGATATCTTTACCAGTACAGTCATTGAACAGCATGCACTGAGCAAAAAACAGTAAATAGTAGCCTATCAATATGCTAGGTCCTAACAATGGACTTCATTCCCACAGTATTATATAACAAAAGCCCTAATCTCACCAATACTGGGTGACCACTATAGATGTCAATGATATGAAGAAATGAACTACCGAGAAGCATAAAAGAGAAGGACCAAGAGGAAGCAGGAGTACAAAGGAAGAGGAAAGTTGCAGATGACATTCAGGGATGGAAAGTCACTCTGAGGTGAGGAACTAAGTTTTGAAGAGCCGTGCTAAGCCTACTGATAGGGAGGCAGGATAGTGGATCAATCCAGACCAGCCTTACCCTAGCCGGTCAATGGTTAGAAAATTAATTATTGGCAAGATTATACCATGTTGAAAACACTCCAATTAAAATGTCTGGACTTCGGGGACCTTGGGTTTACAAGAGGACAAAACTGCTAAAACTAGGTTGCAGCAAATAGAAAGATAATAATGCAAGACTGTGAGATAGAGAAAAAAAACCAACAACTAGGAAACCTATGACTGAGCAAGAATTAAATCAAATTAAAAAGGAAATAGGAACAGCAAATAATGGATAGAATGAATGAAAATGAAGGGATCTGAAATATCTTTGTTTAGTATTTTGTATCAATGTTTACGGATGCTGACTGGGGTACTGAAGAATGTAGAACAGCCAAATATGGAGGTACCAATCCAAAGAAAGCACTGTCACAAATTATCAAGTATTCTAAAGCCAATAAAGTGCCCTTTAAAGTATAGTTATTGTTGTGATGTCGGAAACATGGCATGAAATTGTGCACACCAAGATTCCACAAACAACAATGAGATAAATACTTCATTGCTTATCGTTCACCGTGGCATCTTTCATGACGTGCCGGGAAGCATTTTGGAAAATATGTTTCATTTCTGCATTAAAAATATTCCATTTATAATTTACAACATACTAGAATACTAGAAGTTTATTTACTTGGAAGCTGACTGGTGCACACCTTTCATGATATACATTGATATTTACCACATTTTCATTACACATTGTTGAAAATAGGTTTATCAATGAAGTAAAATAGCTTTATTCAGGGGTGGAAATTATCCACAGTCATTTCAAATAATAAACAGATTCTGAAACTAAGAAACGGTTCTGTTTATAAAGGTGTTTATTAGTCAGCTTCCTAGTAAATTAACTTCTAGTAATTAACTGCTTTATAAAAAAGGTGTCAATTAATTCCCCCGAGGCTAAAAAAACAGCTTTAGAGAGCTTCCTCAAATATTCACAAACAACAGAAACTCACCATAGTGGTAATTATGACCAACACAGAACACAATATTTTCTGGACTAGCAACGACCTTGGAAACTAAACTCAGCTTAATTTGTGTTTGGAATTTCTTGATGAAATAGCAGTGCAACCACTAATCTCTAGAGTCCCCAACACTTCATCCCTTCATGCATCTTCCATCATTGTGAATTTGGAAAACAGCAAGTCATCAACTCTTTATGGAAACCAGAAAGTTGGCAAATAAAGAGATTGCAGTGAATGTTGCACACAGGAATTTTCATAATATGTTTACATTCCATAAAACTTTATATTAAGCTTGATGCACATTATATCAGCAGAATTGTGCTGGATTTAAAGCGAATGGTTGGGTTAAGTCAGCATCTTTCCACATTGGCAATGTGTGCACAACAATCGGCAATCTGTGCTTTCATGAATTTCTTTCATTGTCCATTTATGGAGAAATTACTTGGATGGAAGCACAAGTAAAGAAGGCAAGTAAGACCCATCTGGGGAAGGGTCTGGGCCCGAAGTGTCAGCCTTCCTGCTCCTCTGACGCTGCTTGGCCTGCTGTGTTCATCCAGCTCTGCACCTTGTTGTCTCAGATTCTCCAGCATCTGCAGTTCCTACTATCTATAAAGAAGGCAAGTGATGCTCAAATGTACAAAGATTAGGCTTCAGTTGGAGACTTGCAAACAGATTATAGGAAGAAGATATGCAAAGCCGGGTTAATGACTCTCACCAGGACTAATGAGGCAGTCAGAGTAGCTTCCTTCTGTTCTAGAAGTCTAATATACTGAAATAGGAAAGACACATCATCTCAATTGACAAAGGATTTCCTACACAAAACACCTTATGTAGATCTGATCAACTCAGTGGCATTAAATGGATTCTGTAACATTTGCTTTATGAAATATTTTCAGTGATATGCACATTGTATCCTGATTAATGGACCATGTTTTCCCAAACTAGCCCAATTACCATTCTATGTTCCAGTTGTTGTGGTAATAATACTCTGAATGTCTAGAGCTTTACAAATGAACTCACAAAGCCAGGTTAAACCTTTGATGCTCCAATATGCAATGCATCTCAAGTCTCTGAAACAGAACTGGTGGTCATGCATCTGCCGAAATTCTCTTGGTGGAGAGCCGACGGGCACTTCCTGATCTCGCAATAGTGAAGGCTAAAGACTGACTCTGCTGGTGTTTTGACTTGTCTGCACAGAAGGTCCAGGGAGAGAACACTGTCCTCATCGATTACAGATGAAACAGGAATGGAGGTGTTATGCTCTTCTACAGAGGTAAGAGATATGACATCACTGTTGCATTGTTCCTGGTCAGAGTTTGACCTCACGTCTCCAGAGCTGATGGTTAATGATGGAGATAAATGTCTTCGAGTGTGAATAACTATATCTCACTAGATCTCAACTTAACTTTTCAGGAGTGAAATTTTGGACTAGATTTTCTTGTAGCTTGTGTCGACAGAAGTTCACCTCATCTGAAGTGACTGGGATAAATGTGAAGTGCAAATGCTTATCCAATCAGCCTTAAAATGTTTGGATGGCAACTCCTCAATTGTACCTTCAGGAGCTGAGTGGGAATATCCTGCTCATTTTAAACTGGAAGGTCAAATTTTCTTTGTTTCACTTAATACAAAAACACAAGTGACAGGAGAACTAGAATCTGGAGGACGTGATTTCAACATCCACAACATATTTTGGTTGTGTAATAGGAATGTAAAACTTTGGAGAATGATCAGGCCATTCAGCCGGTCAAGGTTGCTGTACTATTCAATAAGATCACGGCTAAGCTGGTGATGTTCTCCACCCCATTTTCCTGTCTGCCCTCCATGGTCCTTAACTTCCTTGGCTATCAAGAACCCATCAAATTCAGCCTTAAATAAATTCAGTGATGCAGCCTCCACTATTTTCTGGGGAACTGAATTCCATTGATGAACAAAATCATTTTCATTTTAAAGGGAAATCTGTTACTCTTAACTGTGCTCTCTAGTTCAAGTCTCCCCAATGCTACAGTAATCAACTTCCCAGTATCCCACCAATCAGTACCTCCAGCATTTCAAATTCTGGTCCCAGTTGATGTTGTTACTCGATAAATCAGATCCCAGGCTGAAACCTGGCTTGATAGATTTTTAAAACATATATAAACAAGGTGATCTTTCACTGGAGCACAAGCACGCAATGCTGCAGATTTGCTTTTGACATTAAAACAGAAGTTTGTTAAGCAAATGAAAATGAAGATAAAATAGAATAAAGCAAACTATTACATAATTTGAAAGATTTCAAAAGAGACAGTAAGGATACACCTATCTCAACAGCATCCCTTTACAATACTCAAACAGCAGAGTGAATTCCCTAGTCTATTATACCTATAAGCTTAAAATAACTGTTTCAGTTCCCTGTCTTGACAGTTAGACAGACAGTCTGTTCCACGATTATTCACCATACTGAGTTTCGACTTTGTCAGCTTCAAAAACCCCCTTCAGGTTTCTAACCAAACACATCCGATCTGGAATTTCAAATTAAATCGTCATAACTGCGGTAACCCATTTCTAACTCTTTTGGAATAAGTCATTGTTCTGGGAGAACTGTTTCATACATCTAACATTAACCAGAACATCTAAGAATTGAAATCAGAAGCTTTCTAAGTTATAGGCTTTTCCTTCAGCAAAAAACAAAGAACCAATTCCCGATCTTACTAACTAAAAGCTAGCGAATGTTTTTTGATGGTATTCTGCCAATTCTTAAAGGCTGCCCAATGCAAACTGCAAACCAACTGTCATTACATCTCCAGAAGAGTTCTCTCATATACGGCGTAAAAAAACTGCAACAAAAATACTGACAATTCAATCATTGAAGGTCCTTATACACATAGACCAAAAGCCACATCCAACAAGTTCAAGATCTAAAAACAGAACTAAATTACAGTAAAACATATGTAAATCACACACTTTACATCACTCCATGTTCTAATAAGATCAATTCTGATAATTCCAAACTCCAATAGCTACAGGTCTAGTCCAATCCTTGCTTATGGGATAACACCATCATCCAGGGAATGAGTCAAATGTACCTTCTCTGAACTGTTTCTCACACAATTCCAACCTTTTTCATATACAGAGACTAAACCTGTACACAATATTCAAGATGTGGTCTCATCAAGGATTTTTACAGTCATAATATAACTTCTCTATTTTTATATATCATCCCCCTTGCACTAAAAGCCATTTGCATTTAACTTGCTGTAACTGTAAAGTAATGTTTAGTGATTTGTGTACCAAGAAGGCTAGATTCCTCTGCACCTTAGAGTTGTGCAATCTCTCTCCAATGTACTGCATTTCATTTTTCCTGCCAAAATGGACAATTCACATTTTTCTACATTATACTTCCTGCCAAGTTTTTTGCTGACTTCCTTAGCTTATTTATACCCTTTTGGAGATGATCTACCTCCTCTTGACAATTTACTTTCCTACCTGTCTTGGTGTTATCAGCAAATATAGCTAACATCCAATCAGGCCCTGCATTCACGTAATCAACAGAGATTGCAAATAATGGAGTATCCAACATTAGTCTTTTTGACACACCACTAGTTACAGCTTGTCAATCTGACCCATTTATCCCTATCCTCTGCTTCCTGTTTGCCAATTCTTTGTCCATACTAATATGTTAGTGCCTAAAGCAGGTGCTATAGCAATCTTAGATCACCTTATCTTTTGGAAATCCAAACACGGCACATTTCCCTTTTATCACTTAGCCTGTTATTTTCTCAGAACAAAATTAGTTTAACATAATTTCTCTGTCACAAAGTCATGTTGACTCTGCCTGATTACATTATGATTCGCTAAGCATCCTGTTACAACCCGTTTAATAACGGAATCTAGCAATTTCACAACAACACTCATTAGGCTGAACTGGCCTGTAGTTTTCTGCTTTCCATCTTCCTCCTTTCTTGAATGAAGGTGTTGCTTTGGCAATTTCCCAATCCACTGGGACTATTCAAGAAACAAAGGAGTTCTGGATAGTTCTCTGTTCCATGGCCCCCAGGATGCAGGATGTGCACTCTGCAGAATATGCCTGGGTCTAATAGACATTTCCAGCACCTTATCCCCTGGTAAAGGTGGTATTTTTAAGTTCCTTACTATTGTTCGTTGAGGACCTTGGAAAATTTTCCAAGTCTTCTGCAGTTCATTATTTATTCACCAAAGATGCGTTCCTCTCAAAGTATCTTTCTTTCTCACTGGAGTAAATCTTTGCCAACAGATATTATTAAGTGTCTCCTTAAAGGTGTGCCATTGTAACACTACTGTTCTACTTTGGTTTCCAGTTTACTTTCACTAATTCTACCTTCATGCTGTCATAATGATTTTATTCAGGTTTAAAACACTAGTCTGACAGCCGCATATCCCCCCTACAAACTGAATGTAAAATTCTACAATGTTATGATCACTATCACCAATGTCTCCTTTGCCAGGAGGTTATTGCTTAATCCCATTTTATTACACATTACCAAGTCTAAAATAGTCTTCTCCCCAGTTAGCTCTAGCACATTGCGAGTCATTGACATAAATAGACCCTTCAGTCCAACTCGTCCATGCCATCCAGATCGCCTAAACTAAACTAGTCCTATTTGCCTGAGTTTGGCCCATATCAGGCCGAACCTTTCCTATTTGAAAAAACACTATCTTGAACAAACTCTGTGAACTTATTTTCTAGGTTGACTTTGCAAATCTGATTCAACCATCCACATATAGATTGAAGTCATTCATGACTGTTGTGGTGCATTTCTTACCTGTCCCATCTATCCCTTCCTGTAGGTTTTGTCCTTTAGCGTAACTACTGTGAGAATGCTGCTAAACAACTTGCACTAGTGGCCTTTTAACCTATACTGTTAAGTACCTCCACCCAAGATGATTCTCCATTGCATCCTTTTGACAATACACAATGAATCTGTTCACACCATGATCTGCCTGAGGATTTCAACCTTGTCTCCAAAGTCATTATACACCAAGATCCAAAGAGAATTGGAGGAAGGGATTTCCTGCGAGTAGTCTGGAGGATACATTCCACTGACAAGGCTGTCAGAGAACAGCAGCACATGAAGGGCAAAACTGCCAAAGAGTCAGAATAAGAGTATCCTGGAGGGGGGTAAGAGATTGCGGTGCTTGGGAAAGAGATGTGGAGAGAGAGAATTGGGTCACAGGAAGTCAATACTGATACAAACCTGGGGAGAAAGTTTTCTTTATTTTTTTACGTGATGTGTATGTCCTGGCAAGGCTGGCCTATGTTGTCAACTCCTAGTGTCCCTTCAATGCAGTGACTTGCTAAGGCCATTTCAGAGGGCAGTTAATCACATTGCTGTGGGTCTGGAGTCACACGTAGGCTAGGGAAGAGTGAAATATTTCCTTTCTTAAGGTACATTAGAGAACCAGATGGTACTTTACAATACTCAATGATAGCTTCAGGGTCACCACTGGTGAGATTAGACTTGGATTCCAAATGGGCAAGTGAGACTTAGTTTAGATGGCTGAGTTGAAATGGACTGAGACATATATATGGGCTTCAAGAAAACAATTCAGTGTAGCTACAAATAAACAAATAATCTCAGAAATGGGCAAGATTTAAAAGCAAGTTCATGGCCAAATAAAATGCCAAAAATCTAAATTGGTTCCAACCTGAGGGAACGATTAGGATATCCTAGTGGGAACACAAGCAATGGTTATTCACAATGAGATGCTGCATCTCATGTATGACTTAATGCTGGCTCAGCATTCAAGGCAATCAAGAGAGCAGGAGACACGACAGAGTGTGGTGGGGGTGAATGTCTTCAACAGCTGATGGGAAAAGCAAGTGTTTGCTTCTTCAAGAAGAGAAGCAGCCAGGAACAGAGCCCCAGGTCGTTCCTGAGATGGATTGCAAAGAGACTGTGAGAAACTCATGGCTGCGAAGGAGGAAGTAGGAATGGAACAATTCAGCAGAGCCCCCACATTTGGGGGGGGGGGGGTGGTGTTGGAGGAGGGTAGCATGGCATGGCATGCAAGAAAAATAATCATACAGGGATAGTCACAATACAGAGAAATCCATTCAATTTAATTTGGGCAACACTGCCAGTCACATGAGTGGCATTCAAACAATGAATAATGGAAGAAATGGGTGTTCAACTGGAATTGAAGCAGATTAGATGGAAGCGATAGAAACAACGGAGTGATACTTGTAAAGGGAAGATGGACATTGGCCTGCTGAGAGGGTGATGGTGCTGGATATCTTGCACTTTAGCAAAGGGGGACTATGTGCCATATGCTACACCAACATCACCACTCTGTGAATTACTTACCACAATAAAATGCATTTCCTCTTTCCCCATTCTATTTGCATGTGAGGGAAAATCCTTTCCTCATCTACACACGTACACATTGAAGTCTGTTTCCAACAATCACCACTCAGATTTTCCTTAAGATAATAAATCCATTGAGTTTTACACATGAGGCTTACATCACCACATCTGGAGCCTCTGATGCATTACAGGCTTGCAAACCACTCAGAGTTACTCAGTTCCTCTCCTGCGTGCACAGCCTGCAGAAGTGGATACCCTGGCGGAATGCATCTGTTTAACACCAACCTCCCACTCCACCTGCCTGGTGCCAGCTCTTCAACTGCAGCAGCAACAGCACAGCACACTGTTGGGAGAACAAGGGAACCAGTGTACTTGATCTCGAGCAACTCTGCTGAGGCAGAAACTACTGTAGAAGCCAGGCTGGCTGAAGCAGACAGACACAGTCATGGAGGATGTCAAACTACCTTCCAAAAATAGCTTCATGCTGCATGAAGCCACAGCAACTTCAGGGGCTGTGTGTGTGTGTGTGTGTGCGCGTGTTGGGGGGGGGGGGGGGGGGTAGGGTAGGGAATGACAAAACATGTGAATCAGAAAACGGCTCCTTGTTCTCTCAGGACTGAGTCACTAAGGCAAAGCTGCAGTTCCAATAAACATTCCCCGATAGTCTATCCCTCCAGCACAAATGGAAGAATTCCAATCCAGTCTCCATTGTTCAGACAGCACCAAATCCTAATTTTTTTTTTACTTCCTTCCTGATCGAACTCCATTCCTCGGGGTCTGCACTAAGGATTTTTTTTTCTCCTCCCTGGGCAGTAGTATTGAATCAAGCTGCAGAGACTGGTTTAATTTAAGCGGAAAACAGAGACGTGGGCACTGATTCCACAGCACTGGGTTTCAATACTTTTTTATTTAAAAAAAAATCAGCTCCTGTTTTATTTCTTCCGGTTGCCCCTGCCCCAGCTCCCCCTTCGCTGCCAACCCTTGCCATGGCATATCTGTGGGCACCGGGAGCTTCAATCCAGACAGGACGAGCCAAAACCAGACAAAATTCCAGCTGCCAGCCCACATCTTTGGGAAGTAGAAGGGGCGCCTCCTTATTCCAAGCCAGTTAGCTCAGCTGCCTGGACGGTTTTGGTTTGCGATGGAGAGTGGGTTCAGTTCTGACTCTCCTACCTCAGCCTCTCCCTTCGCCTCAGGTCAAACCACCCCAAGTTGCATCCTCCCACCCCCCCAAAATAGGGAAGCAGCTCTGGGGCTATGGTGACTTCTGCTTTCTTCACCAGGCTAAAAGGAAATCAGCAAAGTTCAGAGTTTCCAAGTGTGTAGAAATCCACTGATACTTACCCACCTCCTTCCTTCCATTCAAATTCACTTTGATATTACTTCTCCATGAACTGTGTGTACAAGTTCAATGTAGACCCAAGAGCACTGAGCTGGGAGGGAGGCACCTTACCTGCAGGAAGTGGTAAGCTAGTCCTGTTGTACATTGCTCTGGCAGGTTGAGTCTGTCACTCGTTCCTCAGGATATACGGACAACGGTTAATTTCAACATCCTGCACTCAATTTGCCCATTACTAAGCTGTAATTTTATATCAAATCAAATTATTCCAAGACACCACGCCAGTTCCTTTTCAGATTCCTCAGCCTTGTGTCATACTGGAAAACGTTCAGTGTTAGAAACAAAAACATGTGGGAGGAAGAACAGTTTTAAAAAAAAGGCAGGCAACTTGCTTCTTAAGGAACAATTTAAAAGGATTATAAATTGTAAATTAAACAAGAAGATCAAAGAATGAAGTGCTCACATCTCCCAACTTGAAAGACTTGCATTTACATAGCGCTTTTTTGCAACACGGTTTGCGGCAATGAAGTGTTCTGTTGGAAATATGGGGAACACAGCAACCAATTGGCACTTCCAAAACTTCAATGCGATAATGAGCAAATTAGTCATGTTTTTTGTGTGTGATTTGCTGATTGAGGGATAAGTATTGGCCACAAATTGGGAGAACTCAACACTCTACTTCAAAAGAATGTCATGGGATCTTCCACGTCCACCCAAGCAGGCAGCTGGAGGGTTTGGTTTGACTGGCACTGCCCTGAATTTAGCAGGTCCTTCTTCACACTGACCTTAGGCTGTGAACCACACAACACTGACTTGTATCACAGCTCCACAGCCTTCCCCATTTCATAAGTTGACTTTCCTTTGGCAAAATTGCCCATTTCTCACTTGTCGAGCATTAGACCTGGGAAAGAAACCTTTTTCATTGGAGGTATCACCCATTAGCGTCAAGCTCCCTCTGCTCACTCTATTATGTAGGGTATTCCACAGCTATCCCTCCGTCCCTGAAACTACTCATTTCAGAGATGCATCTGCCTGTTTATCACAGCAGCCAGACATCACATGAACTTGGTCATTACAGCTTGGTGATCTCTCCAGATTGACAATTTGTGACAAAGTTGCGACATGGGGGCCATGTGAAACAGAACTAAGGTTTCGGGTGCCCATTTCATATAGGTCTTAGAATGAATAGACACTGGTGACTTGTGACTTTGTAGTCTGGGCTCGATTCAAATGGGATCACAGGGCTGAAATACTTCGCTGTAATCACCCTGACTTATTGTCTTATATTAAAAGAGACAGATTTGTCTAAGCCACTGTAAATTGTTGTGAGGCGGCTTTGGAACTTAACAATGTTTAATTGTCTTTAAAACGTAATTGAAGTCTCTTTATTAAAGCTCTCAGCTGGTCACTGTAAGCCTGAATTTATAGGTAGCTATTTGAAACGCTTCACTGATTTCAGTAATAGGCAGCGTTGTTGACGTGCAGTCTAAAAGCAGGGATTATCATAAAGTGAACGTTGCTCTTAACCAATGACAATCTTTAACCTTGCAGCCCGAGAGCTTTGTTACTCATTTCAGTCTGTCATATGACTTCCTTCAAAACAATCGAGAAAGGGAGCCCAGTAAGTGGAAAACACCATGATCCACTGGCAGTAATTATTAGCAGGAACTGAATAGTAAAATCAAACTGCAGCTAATTAACAGGACAGGCCTGGTCCAGGGAAAGATGGGAAATTTGGCAGCTCTATGCGGACTGGCTTCACTGTTTGTGGGCATCCGCTTTCTCCATCAACTTTCCTCTTCTGTAACATGAGGTGTAATGGCCCATTGAATGACATGATCATTTGAGGAGACGAACTGCAAGCATTTCCCTACACCACCAGGAGAATGATGATACCAGGAAGAAAGAACAGCCAACACATACAAACTAAAAGGATATGCCAGTAAGTTCAACATACAGCTTACCAGTGAAAGCGCACTGGAGGAGACAAAGGCTTCATGCAAGCTGGAAGGCCCTGCCTACCCAGGTACGTATCAGTGACTGGAACAGGGACCAGCAGTTAGGCAGGCTCTCCCCAGTGGTCCTACGTATGCAGGGATCTATGGACAGCAGTTGGTCAGCTCTTGGAGCAGAAAGGAAATGCATTGTTCTAATTGTCCAGGGCGTAGAAGTGTAGGTGAACAAAAAGCACAGACATCCCAAGCATCAATCTATTACTACTACAGTATATCACATTTCCATTATTCTACAAGGGGAATAGGAGCAAAAGAAACTGTCCTGATGGCCTCGTGGTAACAATGAAATAGAGGAGAAGAGTCAAGGGAATTTTAAAATGAATTTTAAAAGTGAAGGTCTCACATCCCACTCACCTTTCAGAGGCCCTTGCAGTGCCTTATATCACACTGTGAGGGTGTGTGACTTTGACAGGCAAAGCATTATTGTCACAGTCAAATCAGACAGCCACGGTGTAATTGGGATCTTGATTTAAAATTTTACCATCTGCAGTATGGGAGTCTCCAGCATCGTGGAACACAAAGGGAGGAAATCTCAAGAATGTAAGATTCTGATCAGTTCTGGAAATAAGGTCAATGATCTTAAACACTGACACAGTTTCTGCCTACATACATGCTGCAGGACCTGCTCAGTATTTACCAGCAATCTCTGGTGTTTGTGTTTTTAGAAACACAAAATCCTTGTGGCCAGTTGGAACAAGGGTGCTCCCTCAACCTGTCCGAGAAGACTTCAGCTTGTGGGCTGCCAAATGTGGACTTTCTCCCCCTTCCACAGCAATAATTGTCCCCAGCCCTGATTTCTCAGCACCCACTCCAGGCCAGCCCCTCCCAGTTGCCTGGGACTGTTTACTATGACAATGACAAACGCCACAAGTGGGGAACAGTAGCAAGGGTTTATGTAGGGTCCCACCATTAAAGTCAGTAGCGTGTTTTTGGCTGTCCTCTGGACACGCACGCGCACACAGACACGTGTATGCACGCGCACACACAGACACGCGCACACACAGACACGCGCACACACAGACACGCGCACACACAGACACGCGCACACAGAGACATGCACACATGCATACGCGCACACACAGACATGCACACATGCATACGCGCACACACAGACATGCACACAGGCAGACAAACAGTGAATTTATTTGCATGTGGACTGCGTTGTTGTTTTGCAGAGATCTTGAACAATAGCCCACTTGCAAGCAAAGTCTGGCCGTTCAAGTCCTCACTATCTCGGTGCCAACAAATTGTTTCAACCTCTGTTGGCCAGGAAGACAAACGACTGAAAGAGAATCAGTACAGAGACAAAGTGCAGTGAGGGACAGTTCATGCTTCAATATCAACTGAAAAGAAAGGAGAAGTTATACTGACTACACTGATGGTCTCAAATGTTTTGCTGTCTGTGAAATAAAGCGTCTTACAAATTTGGGGTTGGGGGGGATGCGGGGATTGGAACCACTGGCGACAGAATGAGGCCACCAGTACAGGGTGAATTCCTGTAGTATCTTACCTTGCATGTGTGCCTGTCTGTGCATAATTAAGATACCTTTGTGTGCTCGGTTAATTACTTCACTTTGCCTTACAAACCAAATCAAACAACTTCAACCCACGTTACAGAGATAGTAGGAACTGCAGATGCTGGGAAATCTGAGATAACAAGGTGTCAAGCTGGATGAACACAGCAGGCCAAGCAGCAGAGGAGCAGGAAAGCTGATGTTTTGGGTCAAGACCCTTCTTCCGAACTCACGTTACTTTTCTCTACGTTTGGAAAGATCACATCAGTCCCTGTGTTACTAGAGACAGGCAATGGGAGGCAAGCTCTTGGGGAAAAAGGAGGCAACTAGTACATGTTAAAGGACTAGGTGAAACTCCTGAGTCCAACTGCAAACCCAAATGAAAACACTCTCCGTTCCAAAGGTATCCAAGGAAATGAAACTGGCGACAGTCACAACAAACTCACCCCTAGTGAGTGGGGAAACTATGGATCAAATTTCTGAAAGACCACACAAATAGTCAAGTACTCGCATGGAGTTTGCGGTGCACGAGGCCAATCAGCAGCTCCATCCAAACAGAACTAAGATTCCCAGAACTCCCTGTTGTTTACCTCACAGCGACAGTGAGAGGGTTAGCGCAGCTTTTCTGGATGGTGCGCGCCGCCTATAGATGTGCACCAGGACTTTTCTGCGGTGCCAGCCTCTGGCCGCGCTGTCCAGCCCTGCCAGCATCTAGTCTGTCCATCACCTCACAGTGATGCGTGGTTAAATGCTGATCCATACAGGGAGCTAGCTGAGGGGGCCGGATGGACCAGCGCAGGGAGTATTTCCAAGATAACAAAGTGTGGAGCTGGATGAACACAGCAGGCCAAGCAGCATCTTAGGAGCACAAAAGCTGACGTTTCGGGCCTAGACCCTTCATCAGAGAGGGGGATGGGGTGAGGGTTCTGGAATAAATAGGGAGAGAGGGGGAGGCGGACCGAAGATGGAGAGTAAAGAAGAGAGGTGGAGAGAGTGTAGGTGGGGAGGTAGGGAGGGGATAGGTCAGTCCAGGGAGGACGAACAGGTCAAGGAGGTGGGATGAGGTTAGCACGTAGGAAATGGAGGTGCGGCTTGAGGTGGGAGGAAGGAGGAAGGGATGGTTGAGAGGAAGAACAGGTTAGAGAGGCAGAGACAGGCTGGGCTGGTTTTGGGATGCAGGTGGGGGGAGGGGATGAGCTGGGCTGGTTGTGTGATGCTACTGCAGGAAGTGCTACACTTGCCCCCACACCTCCTCCCTCACCCTCATCCCAGGCCCCAAGATGACTTTCCACATTAAGCAGAGGTTCACCTGCACATCTGCCAATGTGGTATACTGTATCCATTGTACCCGGTGTGGCTTCCTCTACATTGGGGAAACCAAGCGGAGGCTTGGGGACCGCTTTGCAGAACACCACCGCTCGGTTCGCAATAAACAACTGCACCTCCCAGTCGCGAACCATTTCCACTCCCCCTCCCATTCTTTAGATGACATGTCCATCATGGGCCTCCTGCAGTGCCACAATGATGCCACCCGAAGGTTGCAGGAACAGCAACTCATATTCCGCTTGGGAACCCTGCAGCCGAACGGTATCAATGTGGACTTCACCAGCTTCAAAATCTCCCCTTCCCCCACTGCATCACACAACCAGCCCAGCTCATCCCCTCCCCCCCACTGCATCCCAAAACCAGCCCAGCCTTCCTTTCCCCAAGGAGAACTGTCCCCAACTTCTCCAAGTCTGGCCTCATCACAGAAGTTATGACTGAAGCTAATAACTGAAGGAGCTGCCCGAAAATATCCCTCAGGAAAATCAACCTGGAAAACACTCAATATAGTAGGAGAAATGCAGAGTCTGAAGTTCAAACGTCACCAACTGGATGCTTAAACACACCGACTTTCCCCGAATGCTCTCCCCATTCTGTTGTTAAAGCATAGTTCCTTGACCAATAAGAAGTATAGGCAGTTAAAGAACTGAATGCAACTTTATTAAGATTGACAAGTCTCCAGGCCAGGACCAGATTTGTCCTCGGCTGCTTTGGGAAACGAGAAATGCAATGGCTTCGCCACTTGCGAAGATCTTTGCATCCTCGCTCTCCACTGGAGTCGTACCTGAGGACTGGAGAGAGGCAAATGTAATTCCTCTCTTCAAGAAAGGAAATAGGGAAATCCCCGGCAATTATAGACTAGTAAGTCTCACGTCAGTCATCTGCAAGGTGTTAGAAAGGATTGTGAGCGGTCGGATTTATGACCATCTGGAAGAGCGTGGCTTGATTAAATGCAGTCAACACGGCTTTGTGAGGGGCAGGTCATGCCTCACAAACCTTATTGAGTTCTTTGAGGATGTGACTAGAAAAATTGATGAGGGTCGAGCTGTGGATGTGGTGTATATGGACTTCAGTAAGGCATTTGATAAGGTTCCCCATGGTAGGCTCATTCAGAAGGTCAGGAGGAATGGGATACAGGGGAACTTAGCTGTCTGGATACAGAATTGGCTGGCCAACAGAAGGCAGCGAGTGGTAGTAGAAGGAAAATATTCTGCCTGGAAGTCAGTGGTGAGTGGTGTTCCACAGGGCTCTGTCCTTGAGCCTCTACTGTTTGTAATTTTTATTAATGACTTGGATGAGGGGATTGAAGGATGGGTCAGCAGGTTTGCAGACGACACGAAGGTTGGAGGTGTCGTTGACAGTATAGAGGGCTGTTGTAGGCTGCAGTGGGACATTGACAGGATGCAGAGATGGGCTGAGAGGTGGTAGATGGAGTTCAACCTGGATAAATGCGAGGTGATGCATTTTGGAAGGTCGAATTTGAAAGCTGAGTACAGGATTAAGGATAGGATTCTTGGCAGTGTGGAGGAACAGAGGGATCTTGGTGTGCAGATACATAGATCCCTTAAAATGGCCACCCAAGTGGACAGGGTTGTTAAGAAAGCATATGGTGTTTTGGCTTTCATTAGCAGGGGTATTGAGTTTAAGAGTCGTGAGATCTTGTTGCAGCTCTATAAAACTTTGGTTAGACCGCACTTGGAATACTGCGTCCAGTTCTGGGCGCCCTATTATAGGAAAGATGTGGATGCTTTGGAGAGGGTTCAGAGGAGGTTTACCAGGATGCTGCCTGGACTGGAGGGCTTATCTTATGAAGAGAGATTGACTGAGCTTGGACTTTTTTCATTGGAGAAAAGGAGGAGGAGAGGGGACCTAATTGAGGTATACAAGATAATGAGAGGCATAGATAGAGTTGATAGCCAGAGATTATTTCCCAGGGCAGAAAAGGCTAACACGAGGGGTCATAGTTTTAAGCTGGTTGGAGGAAAGTATAGAGGGGATGTCAGAGACGGGTTCTTTACACAGAGAGTTGTGAGAACATGGAATGCGTTGCCAGCAGCAGTTGTGGAAGCAAGGTCATTGGGGACATTTAAGAGTCTGCTGGACATGCATATGGTCACAGAAATTTGAGGGTGCATACATGAGGATCAATGTTCGGCACAACATTGTGGGCTGAAGGGCCTGTTCTGTGCTGTACTGTTCTATGTTCTATGTTCTATCAGACTCCATGCGCCAAGGAGACCCTAATAGAAATCTTAAAAGGTGGTAGGAGCAGGGAGTGAAGTTTCATTGGGATTCCATTAATTTCTCAGCCAAGATGAAATGGGAGACCAGTAAACATTCCTTGGAATTTCAGACCTTTACATCTTGGATTTCTAGTCCCATCTTGGTGTCCATGTACATAGATCCCTGAAAGTTGCCACCCAGGTTGATAGTGCTGTTAAGAAGGCTTACAGTGTGTTAAGGTTTTATTGGTAGAGGGATTGAGTTCTGGCGCTGTGATGTCATGCTGCAACTGTACAAAACACTAGTGCGGCCTCATTTGGAATATTGCATGCAGTTCTGGTCGCCCCATTACAGGAAGGATGTGGAAGCATTGGAAAAGGTGCAGAGGAGATTTACCAGGATGTTGCCTGGTCTGGAGCGCAGGCCCTATGAAGAAAGGCTGAGGGACTTGGGTCTGTTCTCATTGGAGAGAAGGAGGCTAGGAGGGGATTTAATAGAGACATGCAAAATGATCAGAGGATTAGATAGTGTGGACAGTGAGAGCCTTTTTCCGAAGATGATGACTTCAGCTTGTACAAGGGGGCATAGCTACAAATTGAGGGGTAATAGATTTAAGGCAGATGTTAGAGGCAGGTTCTTTACTCAGAGAGTGGTAAGGGCGTGGAACGCCCTGCCTGCCAAAGTAGTTAACTCAGCCACATTAGGGGCATTTAAGCAGTCCTTGGATAAGCATATGGATAATGATGGGATGGTGTAGGGGGAGGGGCTTAGATTAGTTCACAGGTCGGCGCAACATTGAGGGCCGAACGGCGTGTTCTGCGCTGTATTGTTCTATGTTCTATGACATGACACGGTCACACACACACACCCCTGACACCAGTGAGGCACGATTCATCCATCAAATTTAACATGGTCAGAGGCAGGTTCGTGCCGGGTGAAATCAAACTGTGGTCTCTCTTGTGCTGTATAATTTACTGGGACTCAAGGCTATCATCAGCAGGAGTCATGTGTTTAAGACTACTGTTTTCTGGTGTTACGCACTGTCTACTGGTGACTCTCACCCAGAGTTACTGACATCATTTAACAATAATAACCTGCTCATGTGACTGACTGACAGATATTGTCTGTAGATACTGAAGGTGGCGGGGGTGGATGGTCACTTGTGCCGAAGAGGCTGGGATTTTTTTTCGCCTGGAGCATAGGAAACTGAGGGGCGACTTTAAAGAGGTCTAAAAATCATGAGAGGTACAGATCCTGCACATAGCCAACAACTTTTCCCCATGATTGAGAAGTCTAAAACTAGGAGGGCGTTGGTTTAATGTGAGATGAGAGAGATACAGAAAGGTCCAGAGGTGCAATTTTTTCCACACAGAGGGTGGTGAGAATCTGGAATGGGCTGCCAGAGGTTGTGGTGCAGGGGAGTACAATTTTGTCCTTTAAGAAACATTTGGACAGGTACATGGATGGGATAGATATGTGGGGATATGGATCAAACACAGGCAAATGGGACTAGTTTAATTGTGAAAGCTGGGCAGCATGGGAAAGATAGGCTGAAGGGCCTGTTTCGATAGTGTAGACTTCTAATGACTATGTATAGAAAGTTGTGTATAGGACAGAAACCAAACGTAGGTATTCATGCCTGAGTCTGGCACTTCAGGGATAATCAATGTAGGCATCACTCAGAGAGCAGTGCTGAACTGTTACCTGCACAACAACATAACGAAAATTCAGAAGGAATCCACTAGTTTTAAGACTTCCTGAGAATGTGATAGGTACTATATAAATTCGAGTTCATTTTGCTTTCTTTTTAACTCTTCTTAATGATTTTGGTATTTGGGTCCAGAGCCAAGGTATACATCATCCCTTGATATTCAATGGCATCATCATCACTGAATCTCCCACTGTCAACTTCATGGGGATTACCACTGTAACACCAGAACCTGAACTGAACCAGCCATACAAATACACTGGCTATAGAGTGGGCAAGAAGCTGGGAGCTCTGGACTGAGTAACTCACCTGAAGTCCCAAAACCTGTCTACCATTGACAAGAAACAAGTCAGGAGAGTGAAGGAATATTCCACTCTTGCCTGGATGAGTGAAGCTCTGACAAATGCTTAACAAGCTCAGCACCAAAGCTGCCTGTTTGACCCAGCAACTGTGCTATATTTCCAAGTCTTTGAGAGAGTTGGAGAAGAACTTGCAGGTGGTGGTGTTCCCACATATCTGCTGCCCTTGTCCGTTGGGTGGTATGGGGCGTGAGTTTGGAGGATGCTGTCGAATGAGCCTTGGTAATTTGTTGCAGTACAAGTTGTAGATGGTTGTCCAGGTCCTACTGCTGCTGAGGGATGTGCTGCAGTCACAAGCTCAGCAGGATCGGAGTCTGGTATTCTCAGTCAGGTTACCAGTGCTCCACACACTCTCATTCTGTCTGGCACAAGGCAGTTTTTGTGATGTGTGTTAATATCAATAGCAAGTGATAGATTGCTGGTGATTGTGGGGCCTGGATATGTGAATCTGTGAGAACAATCACATTGCCCATTCACAACGACAAGGGTCTTCCCCATACTGACAATCAAACCAACTCTTTACAGATTGGAGACAGTCTATCCATTGACCACTGCAAACACGGGCCTCAGTGCAATATCCTCAGTGTAAAGGAACTTTCTGATAAGGAGTTGGTGTGTTTTTATCTTGGATATCCTGTGAGCAAGGATGAACAGCTTTCTGTCAGTTCTGGAATGTAAGTAAGCTATCTTCTGTAATAACCTGAGGATTTATAACAGCAGCGAAGAGAATAATACGCCAACATGCGTTGGTACCAGAACACAATCCTTGTTCGATCCATTGTGGATGTCACCAGGTTATTAAATTCATCAGATAAATACCAGTTGAAATTTAACGTAGAGAGTTACACAATGGTGCATTTTAGGAGAATGAACAAAAATTGAAGATAGGGTTAGCAGTTAAGACACTTCAGGATTCAGATATACAAATCCTGAAATGGGAAAACAAAAAGCATACAATAAAAGGTCCTGTCAGAAATGGTGGAATAAGTACAAGTGTGAGTGAAGAATGCAGACCCTATCCAAAGCAGCGGGTGTAGAGGGGATCTGAGAAAACATTTTTTCACCCAGAGGGTGATGGGTATCTTACCTAAAATAGGGTGGTAGAAGCAGGTACCCTCTAGACATTTAAGTAGCATTTGGATGAGCACATGGAACACCACAGAATACAAGACTACAGGCCAAATGCTGGAACTGGGGTTGGAGTAGATGGATGTTTGATGACTGACACAGACATGATGGGCCAAAGGGCCTCCTTCCATGCTGTAAAAACTCTATGTTTCTAAATTACTAGCAGCTAGAGTACCGTATCCAGGGTACCATCCATGGAGAAGCTGCATCGAGATCATGCCCAGAGATCAGAGCCTGGGGTTCTGAGATCCTGGCACATTTCACTTTGTGAGGGATATCTTCTAATTGTATTCACATTTGATGCGGTAAACCAGGACAAACTATTTCTGCTGGTTAATTAATCGATAACAATTCATCAGGATTTCAAACCATCACCAAATGCATAAAAGAAGAGTTTAGCAGCATCTTTTTTTGCAATGAGGTAAAATGTTAAGACATGGAAAATCCTACCAGCAAGTTTGAAAGAAGTGAGTACGTATTTGAAACAGAAAAATTAATAATTAGATCATAAGACCGTATGATATAAGATGACCATTAGGCCCTTCAAGATTGCTCTACCATTCGATGAAGGTTCAAAAGTTTCTCAACCTCATTCTCCTGCCTTCTCCCTGTAACCCTTGATCCCCTCACCTATTAAGGAAGGTCCAGAGGTGCAATTTTTTCCACACAGAGGGTGGTGAGAATCTGGAATGGGCTGCCAGAGGTTGTGGTGCAGGGGAGCACTCAATGCCTGGGCCTCCACAGCGTTCTGTGGCAATGAGCTCCACAGATTAACCACCCTTGAGCTGAAGAAATTCCTCCTCATTTCAGTTCTGAAGTGATGTCCCTTTACTCTGAGGCTGTGCCCTTGTGTCCTAATCTTTCCTATCAGTGCAAACATCTTCTCCATGTCCACTCTATTCAGACCTCTCGGTATTTTGTAAGTTTCAATCAGGTCCCCCGTCAACCTTCAAGTACAGACCCAGAGTCCTCAACTGCTCCTCATATGACAAGCCCTTCATCCCTGGAATCATTCCTGTAAACCTCGGCTGGACCCCCTCCAAGGCCAGCACGTCCTTCCTTGGATAATGGGTCCCTAAAACTGTTCTCAATATTCCAAATGCGGTCTGACCAGAGCCTTGTACAGCCTCAGCAGTACATTCCTGCTGTAGCTTTCTAGCCCTCCTGATATCACAATATCATACCTGCCAATTTCAATCTGTGCTACAAGCTCATTTACTTGTCTTGTATACTGCATGCATTTAAGTACAACACCCTCAGTCCTGTATTGACCATGCCCCTTGTCGCAGAGCTGTCTCCTTATCTGGTGTACCTGAAGTTAGGTTTCTGACGCTTTCCACACTCTCAGTCCTATTACCAATTCTGGAAACTTTAATAACCTCTGTTGAGGCCTCTTCTCCCTTCAACCAGTTCAATGTTGAGGAAAATAGCAGAGGAAAGAGGACTGATTATTACCAACTATGATCATTCAGTTAAGGCTAGGTGCATTTCTGGTGACAGATATTGCCTCCTGAGGGAGAACATGGAGAAGGGACGAGTACCCCTAGGGCTCTGATCAACAGAGGAAACAAGGGCTGAGGTTCTGCTGTGGGAGTCTGAAGATCCACCAAAACCTCAGAATAATCTCTGGAGTCCTCCTGAGAACCAAAAGCAAATTGGCAAAAGCCAGACCGGTTTAGAAACATGGCTAACACAGTGGTCTGGGATCACTTCAAGGGACACTGCAGAAAGAGGGAACTGTTCCTTTGCAAACAGAATCCACTTAGGCTCAGCAGGAACCTGCACTCTGGCAAAATGCAAACTCGCGTGGTAGTTTGAGCTGTAAAACAATATGGGGTGGGGGAGGGGGCGCTTGTACGGTTAAGGTAAGCTTAAAAGTGAACTCTAGTAAGAAATGTTCCATTCACCTGAATACACCTGTGATTGAAGCTGACCACTGAAGATGGTTTGGAAATAGAAGC
Organism: Stegostoma tigrinum; assembly: GCF_030684315.1. Lineage (NCBI taxonomy): Eukaryota > Metazoa > Chordata > Chondrichthyes > Orectolobiformes > Stegostomatidae > Stegostoma > Stegostoma tigrinum. Next base: position 10,123,390 of record NC_081380.1, read on the forward strand.
CAATTCATGCAGCTCCACTCCTCAGAATTTCCACCATCCTGTGGAGCTGCAGATTGTAGGTTAGGGTACAAAACATAGGCAGAGCAGAACAATTTAGCACTGAGATGGCTATGTCAGGAGCAAGGAAAGAAAACCAGACAGGTTTTCCGTCCACAGATAAATGTGTCACAGCTATTAGTCCAGTCAACGAGGTAAACTACATACTAGGCTCCTTGTAATCATTAACTAGTGGCACTATACCTGAAGAAACGCTGCACAAATTCAGTTATTCATGGGCCTGTATGTTCCACTGCCAAGCAACAGTCTGTTTTTTTTTAAGAAAGAAAAACCCCTTTTGAAGAAGAAGAGCAGGTGTATACCCCAGCCCATGTCCCAGTCAGCAGAAAGCCACAGTCAGTGAGCCAGGACAACATTCCTCTTCTCATTCAGTGAGTTTCTCCCGGAGGAGCACCCTGTTCACTCCGAATGTGCAGGTGAAGCTACAGGGCATCACCCAGCACCGCTGCCTGCGACAAAGCATTGCTTTGTATCCTCATGACCATTGATCAGAACGCCATATCATGATTGGACAAACTGTCCATTTTGAAATACATATGTTGCAATTAAAAGAAATACAACCAAAAGATGACTCTGGATGTTTGTTCAGTAGCTCTCTGGAGAGGAGGCTTAGATTCTTGCACCTGCAAGTGTTGACGAGGTATCAATGGGTTACAAATTAAACGGTGAACATCTCAGACCATGAATGTGACGAGATAAAAGACAGCAATCTGGGAAAGAAATACAGTGGAGATTCCTCTTTTAAGATTACACAGGGACCCAAATTGAAAACCTGGCATATATGTGCTAGTGGGCTGCAGTATTTGTATGTGCTCACCTTGGTTTCAGAACTAGAGTGCTGTGAAAGTCACAGTTAAAGGAATTCCTGCACTTCAGGTAAAGGACACGCTCACTCACTGCTGGAAACCAGCCAGCAATAAGAAATAGGACAAATGAATGACAGTTAACCTACAAAGGCCAATAGTCTCAACATCAACTGTTCCTAATTTCCAGATTTACAGCGATACATCAATAGTGATACCTCCCCTTCAACGATCAACCTTGTTGAATTACCACAATAATAAACCAAACTGAATCCCACCAATGAAAGTGCCAGTGTTAAAGCAAACTGCATTATTACATTTTCTCTGGGGTAGTCTGCGCCCTGCCTACGCTTGGCATTACCACACAATTACTTCAACCTTGTTCTGTAGCCTCGTGGCTCTATCCCACACTGGAAGTCGACCTCCTCAAAAAACAGTTTTTATTCTCATTTGCCAAAACAGTGGCATTACTGTACGAGTGGCATTTCCAACTGTGTTAAACATTTCCGTGTGGAGACTCCTTCCCACTCCCTTTCTAAGTAACAGGCAGAGTGGGCCATGGTGAGGGAAGCCATGTGACATGATAGGAACGTGCAGCAGTGTGGGCACAGAATTGTATCGGAGATAATGGGAACTGCAGATGCTGGAGAATCCAAGATAGTAAAGTGTGAAGCTGGATGAACACAGCAGGCCAAGCAGCATCTCAGGAGCACAAAAGCTGACGTTTTGGGCTTACACCCATCTAGGCCCGAAACGTCAGCTTTTGTGCTCCTGAGATGCTGCTTGGCCAGCTGTGTTCATCTAGCTTCACAATTTATTATCCTGGGCTCAGAATTGTGTTTTCTTTACGAGAACTAAATCACGCGACAGTCCAACTGAATGAGCGAACATCATCAGGTGAGTCCTTTAAGAGAGTGGAGTTTTGTGCAAAGCAATTAATCTGTACCTAATCTGTATCTGTTCCCAGTCCCGTGGAATTAAACAGGAAAGCCCCAAGCGGCTGCATTTGCAAACCCAGCGCCAAAGATTCAGTTGTCATTGCCCTCCCCCACTCAGTGTACCCTCCAATGATAAAACAATGCACAAGACAAGCCAAGTGATGTGCAGTGTTGATAGAACAGAATGCTACCATTACAGGCACCGAACCTCCCTTACATTCATTCACGAATAAAGAACAAATGGGCATCAAAAAGTCCTTCTTATTAAAAACAAACCAACTCAAGACAAAAGATGTAGGCAATTATTTTACACAGCAAGGTTAGTTCTAGGTGTAGTTCATGCAGCAATCTTGTTCATTTGAATTCTTGCTGCTTCTATTATTGAGCTGAATTATCAGGCAAATGGTAGGATGACTCGGGTCATTCTCGGTCACTCTTTAATCCTGGATAGGGACTTCTTTTTACCCCCTGCAAAGACTCATATGGAAAGTTAAAACAAATTCATGGGCAATGCATGCTCAGATTTACACTGTGGAAGGAGTATGTGTCTCTGTGCCAGGCTGTATACTGGCAAGGGCACACGCGGCAGGCTATCCTCACATTAATCCTATCTGGTGCCCAAAGCAAAAGCCTTTGGGAGTGCAGCTGGAAGTTGTCCTCAGGGTCAAATGAAGCAAATAAATCGGGCATGTTCAAGAGATCAAAGTTAGGGGAAAGCAGAGATCTTGGAGGGTCGGGATCTGGGATCTGGGATCAACACCCTTCGGCCCATTGTGTCCACGTGAGTCATTCAACATCCATTTATTCCAACTCCATTTTCCAGCACACGGTCCTTAGCCCCGTACATTATGGTATGTCAAGTGCCCATCTAACCACTTCTTAGTTGTCTTGATGGATACTGCCTGTACCACTCTTTCAGGCAGCAGTTTCTAGAAACACACAACCCTCTGGGTAAAGAAACCATTTTACTCAAAGCCCCTCTTAAACCTCCTGCTCCTTCCCTTGAAACTGTGCCGTTTGGAAATAACCCTTCTACCAAGGGGCAAACTTCCACATTGCCCACCGTGTCTACGCTCCTCAGAACTTATACACCTCAATCTGATTCCCCCTGCTGCCCACACCACCCCCACACCTCGGCCTTCTCAGCTTGAAGGAAAACAAGCCCCACCTATCGCATCTCTCCTCATAGTTCACTTGCTCCAGCCCAGGCAACAATCTCTCACACTACAGAAACCCGGAGATCATTAAAAACTCCACTGACCATTTCCTAACTCACACCAACTCTCGTTCTCCTATCACCTCCACACTCAAAGGCCTACACTGGTTCCCAGTCAAGCAGCATTTTAAAATGTTTTTCTTTATTTCGAGATTGCTCCACGGTCTCGGCCCTTGCTTCTCTGTGACCTCCTCCAGATCCCAACCCTCCAAGATCTCTGCTTTCCTCTAACTTTGATCTCTTGAACATCCCCGATTTATTTGCTTCCCATTAGTGACCGTGCCTTAAGTTGTCAAAGCCATAAGCTCAAGAAACTCCTCCTAACGCCTATCCATCTATTACTTTGTTACCTCGAACACAGTCTGAGAACTGGGGTCAGCCTGTTCAGGAGTGATTCTCGTAAGCACTGCCACACACAGAGTGGGAGAGGTTTAGAACTCTCTTCCACAAATGGCAGTGGATGCTGGATCAGCCGTTAATTTTAAATCAGAGATAACACTTTGTTAAGCAAAGTTGTTAAGGGATATGGGCCAAAAGTAGGTTTATGTAGTTAAGCAATAGATCAGCCATAATCTCATTGAATAACAGAACAGGTTGGAGGGGCTGAATGGCTGACTCATGTTCCTATGCTTCCTTCTGTAATGTCCCTGCCTTCTTGACTTTATCTGACCTCATGTCATCCAGTCTCACAATGCTCCCATGAAACACCTTGGGATGTTTCATTTTGTTAAAGGTGCTATGTAAATATATAGTTGCAGTTGACAGAGAATCTGAGTAAATGTTGACAATAAGTCAGGCTCAGTATTGAATCTGACAATTTCTATTTGCAATCACTGCTCCCCTCACGTCAGAGAGCATGTATTGGTAATGATTCTGCTGTTGTCCATCACAGCTCCTCAATTCGAGAAAGGAAGGATTTATCTTGTCCCACTGGCTGGTGCCATCATCCCTGTTACTTTTTCAAAATGCCAGGCTTCAGCCTATCACAGGCCTTCTCTTTTGTTCTTCTCCCCCAAAACGCTGGCAGCAATCCTGCTCCATCTCCAGCCTTCAATTAAAAGCAAAAAAATTGTGGATGGTGGAAATCTGAAACAAACACAGAATGCTGGAGAATCTCAGCAGCTGTGGAGACAGAAGCAGAATTACCATCTCCAGTGCAGTACAAATCTTCTTCCAAACTAAAAGGTTCGTGGATGTCCTGGACTCAAATGTCAATTCAGATTCTCCCTCCGCAGGTGCTCCAAGACCAGTTGAGTTTCTCCAGCATTCCCCAGGCTAGTTCCATCTCTGACCTCTGCCATTTCTGCCTAAAATGATTGTCAACCTCAAACATGAACTGGTTTCCTCCCTCCACAAGTGCTGCCTCACCTGCTGAGTACCTCTAACATTTCTGGCCCATTTCGTTAGGTCAGGTCTCCAGCCTCTGCAGTATTTTGCAATTAAATGTGCAAGATAATGTCATTGATGACTTAATTCCAAGTGTTTCCATGTTGTGCTAAGGGTGGAGACCTGAAGGCATAACAATTATAAAACAAAGAACACATATACCTAGACAGCAGTTGATAACAAAAATGCAGTAATCAAGATAGTGGAGGCAAATATATGCAAATGTTAGAAATGGTAAAGAATATACTGTAAAATAGAGTTTGTGTGGACATCTATTTAGTCTCCATTCCAATACCAGCTTGAAAGACAATCTGGCAGATAATCAGGAGGTGCAGTCCTTCACAGATACATGGTAGATAGTCTAACTGATGTGGTTTCACACAGAGGTTGATCCTTTGTGTTTCACATTAGAACGTGGCGCTAGTTACATCGGAAGAGACCAATCACAGATTAGTGCGGCCTCTTCCATGTGAATGAAGCAATGTTTATGAATTGGTGCTTGTTCATCACCAGTTATCCTCAGCAATGCTCTCAGCCTGCAGTCAGGTGACCCACCCCAAGATCACCTTTTTGTGAATCTGTGGATCCAGTCATGGTCAGCTTCAGCTCATTTGGAGAATGGATCTAGCAGATTGTAAGAGATCCCGAGATCTAAAGAACCAAAAGAACTGCAAATCCTGTAAACCAGGAACAGAAGCAGAAATGGGCACAGAAGTTGCTGGAAAAACTCAGCAGGTCTGGCAGCATCTGCGAAGAGAAATCAGAGGTAAAGATTCAGGTCAGTGGAAGGGTCACTGGAAGCGAAATGTTAATTTTGCTTTTTCTTCAAATGCTGCCAGACCTGCTGAGCTTTTCTAGCAACTTCTGTTTTTGATCCTGAGATCTGGACAGGGTCATGGATTAGACAGGTCAATGCTGAAATGGTCTGGCGGACTTTGTGAAAGATGCCCTTCAGTGCAGAATTTGGAGAACAGCGCAGGGTTAGAGTGGATGCCTCTGTGGTCTCACAAAGTCCAAATGGCAATGCAGCAAGACAGCACCCTGCATCTCAGGTGCAGTGTTCATTTTTGTTACGTTCTGTGAAAATCTTGCCATGCTTCACTAAATTGAAGCAACCTATCATTCTTAGTTTGTTGCTGTTGAATGATACAACAAAAGAAAGTGTCTGTTGCTAACACAGGTCAATCAGCATTACATTAAATAGAATGGTCATGAGTCTTTGTATTCTCTCTCGCTTTCCAGTTGAGAAGAAACCTGACTTTCTCAGATGACACAAGAAGCACAAGGAAGTCCCAAAGTAATCCAGTCATTGAGAAATGTTTTGATGTATAGTTTCTGTAACATTTTACGAAATGTGCACACAGCAAGTTCCCACAAACTCAAATATAATAAAAACCTGATAACGTGCTAATTTTTAAGCAGGTACTAGTTAAAGGGAAAGTGTTACTCTGTACACCAGGAAGACTCTGCTCTTCTTCAACATAGTGCCGTGGGTAATTTAGAGCTGCCAGAGGTGGGGAAAGTAACAGCTCATCTGAAACATGACACCTCCGACAATGCAGCATCTCCTCAGTGCAACACTGGGAGAGTCAGCCTAGAATCCAGCACATCAGTCAAAGCAAGTGGATGACCTGCAAGCTGCCTGGTCGCAATAAATGAAGACTATGCTGACTTGCATGGCATTTTGGAACCCACTGCAGTTGACAGGGTGTTCTTGCAGGCCTTTCAGTCCAAGAGTGAACATCACAGTCTCCTCATGTGCAGCTCGTCTGCTGTGTACAAGTACCCACTGTATGCTGCAAGGCATCAGCCCCACCCTTTGATCCACACTCGTCTTGCCAAGAAGAAGTTTCTCATTGGGCTGGTCATTGTCTACTGGATGGAACGTCTCAACCTCAGCCAGTTGAAATCAATGAGGAAAACTTCTGTGCACAAATAACAAGGCAGTCTCTGCTCTCTCACAAGGGAATCTTTAAGCCTTGTTTAACCCTTCATAGAACCATAACGAAGAGCTGGTCTCAGCCGCAACCTCAAGACAACTTCAATCCATTATCAAGCTGCCCCAGGACAAGGTCTGGTCCATCTGTCCATTAAGATCAATGGAGAAATCCTGCCAAAAGGTGGAAATGTTTCGCTTACTTGGGAAGCCATGTCTCATCAAAGACTGACATCGATACAGCGAGTCAACAGCGCACCCAATCTGCGAGATCCCCCCGACCCGAAATGGCGAAGGGTGACAGTCTTCAGCAGCCACGTTTTCCACATCGATATCAACATCCTCGTGGTTAAGGTAGTCATCCTTCTGTCTCTCCTATGTGGCTCTGAAAGCTGGGGTATTGTATAAAGACTACCTCAAGGCCCTTAGGAGAAGTACCATCAATGCTGCTTGATTCTCTACATCGGCCAGGTGCGCTAACATCAGTGCCCCTGAAGGAACCAAACTGCACCAGCATCGAGACCCCTACCATCCGAAACCAACTCCGCCGGGCCAGTCACATGCTTAGGAGGCCGGAGTCCCAAAGCATATCATCCTCACCCAGCTCAAACAAGAGGTGGGCTAAGGAAGCTTCTCAAGAAACTTGCTGAGAGCTTCCCTCTGGCAGTATAACATCAATGTCAATGTAGGGGAGACCCTCAGTCAGAAGGCACCGGCTCAGAGGAATCTCCTGCATGGGGGACACAATTCCTTGAGAACACCCAGCAGGAAGAGGAAGTATGGGAAAAGGAACCAGAGAAAGGAATGCCAGTGATCTCAAGGCCAAGGACACTTCCACGTTCTGGAAACACCTATCAAATGCGTGGTCGGAGATGTGGCTCTGGGACTGGTCTCATCAGCCCCACAAGGATGCGCAGAACACACTTCCTGCGTGGACGATTTTTCTCATTAGTGAATGATTACCGATGATTATGGCTCAATTTACTGCCCAGCAACTTGTATTTCTGAAAAACCTTTAGCAAACAAATATTCCAAGGTACCATACAGGAGCACAATCAGACCAATTTAACACAAACGGAGCGGCGCAAGCTAGGGGAGCCAAAAGCCCGGACAAACAGGGAGATTTCCAGGGCTGTCATAAAAGGGGCAGAGAGATGTCAACAGAGACAGAGAAGTCTTTCCTGTAATATGCACGCCAATGGCCAACACATCTTTCCTCCCCGCCCTAATCATCTTTGTCATTGCTCAAGCATATCACTGTAATCCCAATCATTAAACTTCTCTTCTCCCAGCTCCAAACTGGGCTTATCTACAGCACATGGGCTGCAGTGGTTCAAGATGGTAGTTCATCAGGACCTTCTCAGCTGCGACAAGATATGGCCAATAAATGCTGACCCAGCCCGTGGCACCCGTGCCCCACTAATTGCTCACTTTCAGTTTAGCTATGCAGCTGCTGGATCATCAATAATTCTCATAAAACATCAGCTTTTTCTTGCTCTTTCTGTGACAGATTGCTGTTAATTTTTTTGTGGTGGTGGGAAACACGGTGCAGGGTGGCACGGTGGCTCAACGGTTAGCACTGTTGCCTCACAGCACCAGGGACCTGGGTTCAATTCCACCCTCGGGCAACTGTCTGTGTGGAGTTTGCACGTTCTCCCCGTGTCTGGTGGGTTTCCTCCCACAGTCCAAAGATACACAGGTTACAAGGTTTGGCCATGGGAAATTGCCCCAAGTGTTCAGGGATGTGTAGACAGGGTGGGCTATAGGGGGAATGGGTCTGGGTGGAATGCACCAAGGGTTGGTGTGGACTTGTTGGGCCGAAGGGCCTGTTTCCACACTGTAGGGATTCTGTGATGAAACTTCAGAGAGCTCTTCTTATGAAAGTGTCATTATAGCCAAGCGCATGCAAAACGGTGCTCAAAATCACAAGGGGTCTCGGCAAAGCAGTTCAGGAGGCACCATCCCATTGGTAGGAGTGCAGAGAACCTGAGTGTACCAGTTTAAGGTGACTGGCGAAGCAAAAATCAGAGGTGATGCACGGAAAATGTTTTTTTCTGGAGCAAATGCTTAGGAATTTATTTTTAAATTCACTCACGGGATGAGGGTGTCACACTGATTAGGCCAGCGTTTATTGGCCCAGAGGGCAGTTAAGAGCCAATCGTACTGGTGTGGGTCTGGAGCTGCACACAGGCCAGACCAGGTAAGGGTGGCAGTTTGCTTCCCTTGAGGGCATTTGTGAACCGGACTGACTTTTCCTGACAATCGACCTTGGTTTCATGGTCACCAGGAATTTCAGATTCTTTGGATGAACTGTCAGATTCAGAATAGACTGCCCAGAAAGGTGAAAGACTGAATTATTGCTTCAAAAGAGAATGGGATAAATTTTACAGACAGAAGAAATGTACATGATTACACTCAAGTGGGACTAAGTAGCTTATGTGGAGAACTGGTATAGACATGAAACGCTGAGCGGGTTCTTACTCTGCCACTATTGCCCGGTGCTTCCAAAGGAATGTCACACAAGGACGACACCAAAATACATACACCAACATACATAGCTCGTCTAATATGTTCCAGAAAGTTTAATTAGGGTCAGACAAGGTTCATGGTCCTGCTGAATAAATGTAACTGGTTTCAGAATCTGAAGCCCTGTGTAAACTAGGCCTCGATCATTTGATAACAACAGTTGCTGGACAGTGACTGTCCCAGCTAAAGAAAGCTGTTTTACTGCTCGACGTGATCCTTTTCAATTCCAGCCCTCTCACTGCACAACTATGAAAGTGGACTGATTGGTAGGACAAGAACAAAACCGCAGCTGAAAGCACTCTTACTGTCAAAGCTCCTGCCAGGTTTCCATGGTGAAGAAGAAAAAGGGGTTGTAGAATTCAGTCTCTCTCCAACAGCAAGGATTCAGACAAGAACCCGGATTCAGCAGAACAATGCCTGCTTATTTCTAGGCACATAGTTCAATCCCTCACAAACACCCAGCTGATTAAATTCTCCGGGCCCAGTCCCTCTGGAACATCCAGCGACAGAAATGCAATTTATTTCTATAGCAGAGAGATTCCTCTCATGGGGAAACTCTCTCCGTTTGATGTATCAATCAATGAATGAATAAAGGGTCGAGTGATATTTGGCAAAATGCTGGGGTGGCAAAGCCCATCTTCATCTTGAACCTTATACTGGTAGAAGCCAGAAGAAAAATCTTCCATTGTCAAATTAACTAATCCCACTTGGATCTGCAAAACTCTCAGTCATACAGTGCCTGAACTTCAGATAAAATGTGTACGTGCACTGCCAGGTAGTTTTAAAACTGAAAAATGAGAAAGTAAATTGAAACAAGCCAAGAGAAAAGATAGGTTCAAGGGTTTAGGGAGTAACACTTCATTAAAAAAATGATCATAGAGTCATAGAGCTGTACAGAGTACAAGCAGACCCTTCAGTCCAACTCATCTCTGCTGGCCAGATATCCTAAATTAGTTTAGTCCTATTTGCCAGCATTTGGCCCATATCCCTCTAAACCCATCCTATTCATATATCCACCCAGGTACCTTTTACATGTTGTAATTGTACCAGTCTCCACCACTTCCTCTGGCAGCTCATTCCTTTCGGGCACCGCCCTTTCTGCGAAAAAGTTTCCCCTCAGCTCTCTTTTAAATCTTTCCCCTTTCACCTTAAAACTATGCCCTCTGGTTTTTGATTCCCCTACCCTGGAAAAAAGACCTTGGCTATTTGCCCTTTCATGATTTTGTAACAGGGAGGGACAAAAATTTGACTGGAACAACACATTGATAATCGCACAAGCCAAGCAGAGACACGTCAGGGAATTCCTGGAGGCCCAGTATTTCAACTGGAACTCCATCAGCAAACACATTGAATTAGACCATGTGTACAAACCACGGAGAAACAGAACAGGAAGTAATACTAACCGCCCCAACAAAGCAAGGCATATAAATAACAAGCAGGACAGAACACCGACCCTTCACTGGAGGTGCACTGACAATGTTACTTAGCAGAGTGATGAAATGCTTGCAACCAAGCCTCATCCACAACCTGAGCTATAAATATTCTCCGTTCTCCACTACATTAGTCAATGCTGGCTACAGAGTGTGTCCGGAACAGTACGCATTATCCGAAGGGCCAGCAGCCTGAGTACACAGATCCGTACAAGCCAGGAAATTCCCAGGTTTGATCCCTGGTCTCTGCTGGCAGGCAGGGAGACAGCTGGGATGCCACAAGTGTCCTCTGTGCCAGTAATCCCCACCTCACACCCACCTCCCCATCACTAAGGGGTGGCCCTTTTGGGAAAGTGAACTATTCTGCATTGCCTGCCACAGTCAATATTTACTACTGAGTCCCATACCGAGACCATGCATTTGTTGGGGTACGGAGGGAGGGCTTCTATGGAACTGTACCCCAACAGTGAACATTTCCGAGGGAGACAGGAATAAAGCTGGCATAAAAATAAAACTTTTACAAAAAAAAATTCAGGGAATAATTGATGGGACAGAGTGTGTAAAGAGAGAGAGACAACCTCTAAGCTTCTGAATTGTAAACTACAAACGGAGACCAGGTTTACCATCAGGTGACAAAGAGTCTGTGAAGATTAAAAATTACAACGGCTTTACAAGAATGTGTAAGTTCTCTTTAACCGCTCTTTCAATGAAAGTCTTGTCCCCCTGTTAGGGAAAAGGTTAACATCTTGGTTGTAATATTGTTGAGAAAGAAATTTCAATTATTCATTAACATCCCTAGAGTATGGTTAAAACTGGAGTTATGAGAATTAAACAAGAGATCCCTTAATCATCTGACGTAAAGTCAGGTTATGATCTATAGAAATGCTGGGGAAAGAGTGCTCCTTCCCCAGGCATTCCACAGATATCCATTGATTCCAACATTTCGAACTGTTCCAGCAGAGATTCAACCCCTATCTGGTTTTGAAGCTAGTGTGCAGCCTGTCTTCCTGATGGGAAATAGCACAATGTCTCACAATCCTGTGAGGCATCTCTACCGTTAGGGTAGAGCTTCTACTTGAGAAACGGAATCAGACTGTAACTAACAGATCGGGAATGTGAGACTTCCTGTCATGCTCTTCCAGCATATGCCAGGAATGTGGAAGGAGGCATCTTTCCCCGAATAATCCACAGCGAAGGCTTTGATGGGGATGAATTTTGATTCCATCCCGTCTCTCCATCGTTTCAACTTTAGAGGTGTGCTCCCAGTGAGAGACTGTACAAAAGGAGCTACAAAAGCAAAAACCTGGCTCCCACATGGCATCCTAATGGTTATACAGACTGTGCAGCCTATCTTTAACATGTAAAATACTACAACTATATGTTCAGCCAACTAAAAGAGATTGTTACACTTGGATATCGTGTCAGTGTTACTGTCTAAAATTTATTCTTTTTTAGGAGCTAAAACCTCAAATTATTTCCGCTCAGTGAAGCAGTATTCTGAAGACAAGGAAACTTCTGTGAAGATTGGAGAATGAACCAATAGCTGAAAGAATACTTTAATAACTGATTGGCTGACCTGAGAACACTCTACAAATTTTATGGAGCTATCTTGGCAAACTCTGAGAATCTAGGGACCTGTGAGTGATTTACTAGAACACAGAAGCCAGGAAAGCCTACAATTACAGATGATGAGCAGAACAATGGTAAACTGTTCAGCAAGTTCTTGAGTAATGCAGTTGTTGCCAATTCCCCACAAGCCCCAAATGCAATATAACATTTCAGATGTCAGTCTATCAGAATAGTGCAGGCAATCTGCACAGCGCACTATTCCTCAAATAAACCCTAATTCTAAAACTGTGGTGGTCTCTGTCACGTTAATGATAATGCTGTGGTAATAAATAGTTGGTTAAGGGATTTATTAGCTCTGTGGGTTAATTTACTTGATACAGTCAAACACGTGATAAGTTATAAAGCAGAAAACCAATGGGGCTTTATGTTTACAGCTTACAAACCCACAACAGACAAACTGACAGGCAGAGTCGCGATATTATCTACACACCACACACCGAGTCCTTGAAGTTAAGCTCTCTTATAGACAATGTAGCTATACAATAGTGTCCTTTGCACAGTTATTACTCAAAGAAAGTTGATAACTGGCTCAAAAAGGTGTGGAGTTCTGTTTTCTAAATCAAACGATTTTTCTCTTAGAGTATAAAGAACCATGCAAGGATATAGGTGCCTGAAGTAAGAACTCATTCCTCCCGGATGAATCTGGAATAGATGGTGAATGTCAGTAGCCTATCTTCACCACATCAAGGTGCACTGGTTGCAGGATGATGGCTCTGGTTATTGGTGACCAATTACTTCAATCCCAGGACATTGCTGCAGGGGTTTCTCAGGGCAGTGCCTCAGAGCCAGTTGCTTATTCAGTGTTTTTCCTTCTAATGGTAAGGTCAGCAGTGGGGATATCATTTACAGTGCATTTAGTATCATTTGCAACTTCGGATATGCTGAAGCAGTCCATACCCTTAAACAGCAAGTTGACATTCAGGTTTGGGCTGATTAGCGGCAAGTCAAATCCATGGCATACAAGGCCCTGACAATGATTGTCTCCAATACTGGAGAAGCTAATCAGCTCTCCTTGACACTCAATGGCATTAGCACCATTGACATTTCCCCATTATCAACATCCTGAGGGTTACTACTGACCAGAAACTCAACTAGGCTAACCATATAAACACAGTGGCTGCACGAGCAGGTCAGAGGCTCGGAATACAGTGGTGAGTAATCACTTCCTAGCTCCCCAGAGCTTGTCCGCCATCAACAAAGGCACAAGTCAGGAGTGTGATGGAATACTCCCCAGTTGCCTGATGACTGCAGCTCCAACAACACCCAAGAAACTTGACACCATCTCTCTTGATGGTTACCTCATCCACCAAGTGCAACAATGTGTACCATCTGTAAGATGCACTGTAGCAACGCACCAAGGCTCCTTCAACCTCATCTTCGAAACCCAATGGCTCTACTATCTAGAAGGACAAGGGCAGCAAACTCATGGGAAACACAACCACCATTAAGTGTCCCCTCCAAACATTCCTGACTTGCAGTTATATTGCCATTCCTTCAGTGTGTCAAAACCCTGCAGTTTCCTTTCCATGAATATTGTGGGTGGACCTACACCACATGGATTACGTGGTTTTCACCTTCAGAAGGGCAATTAGGTGCGGACACTTTATACTGCTTAGCCTGTGATATTCACATCCCATGGGAAAAAACAAGAAAATGAACCCAGCAATGTTCCCATGAGAACGTTACATAAGGACTAGGATCAGGAGTAGGTCATTCAAACCTTCAAGACTGCTCCATCATTCGAGAAGATCATGACTGATTTTCTATATCTACAACATTTTTCTGCACTATCCCCATATTCTTTATGTTTATAGTATGTATAAATCTATCGATCTCAGTCTTGAAGACTGCATCTCCACAGCGCTCTGGAGCAGAGAATTCCAAAGGCTCACTACCCTGAGTGAAGAGATTCCTCCCTATTTCAGTTCGAAACAGCCTGTCCATTATTCAGAAGCTTAGATCTCTAGTTCTAGACTGAACAGCCAAGGGGAACATTCTTCCTGTATCTACCCTGTCAAACTCTGCATGTGTGAAGGAGATCACCTCTCATTCTTCTGAACTCCAGAGAACACTGGCTCAGTCTATTTAATATTTCCTCACACAGCAATCCTTCTACCACACAATAGTTTGATGATCGTTTATTGCACTGTTTTTACGGCAAGTAGATTTTTTTTGGGTAAGGAGACCGAAACTATACCTAATAGTCCAGGTGTGCTCTCATCAAGGCTCTATATAATGGTGGTAAGACACATTCATTATTAAACTCAAATCGTCTTGTTATAAAGGCCAACATTCTGTCAGAATTGCTTCCTCTACACGTCATAATTTTCAGTGACTCATGAACAAAAACATCAAATTCCCTTGAGGTTCAACACTCCCTAGCGTCCCACCGTGAGAAGTGATTGCATTCACACGTGCCGGGATTGACACAGTAGATGGAGTAAGGATGTTTCCCTTGGCTGTGCAGTCTAGAACTATGGATCTCAGCTTCAGAATAACGGACAGGCTGTTCAGGACTGAGATAGAAGGAATCTCTTCACTCAGGGATTGTCAACCTTTAGAATACCTAAAGAAATACTGTCTGTTTCCAACTTTCTACCAAAGTTGAGAACCTCACATTTCTCGATTTGCATTCCATTTGCCATATTTTGGCCCACTCACTTAGTCTCTCCAAATCCTTTCAATCTCCTCACAACTCATACGCCCATGCAGTTTGGTCTGAATTGCAAAGAATTATTTTAGTCTCCACATTCAAATTATCAATATGTGAGACCAGCTGGTGCCCAAGCCCTGATGCTTACGGTCCCTCACTTATTTTGGAGTTGACTGACTGAGATGTTATATTCTTTCATATTCTGGTCTGTTAACTAGTTCTCGATCCATGCCAATATATTCTTGCCAATCCCATGTGTTCCAATGTTGTTTCCTAACTTCTTGTGTGGGACTGTCTCAAAGGGTTCTGAAAAATCTAAATATACCACATCTAGCAGTTCACCTATTCTGTTAGTTCCCCCATGAAAACAAAAACTCTTAACAGGTGTCTCAAATATGATTTCACTTTCATCAATTCTTTGAGTCATCCAATACTAGCCTGGGTTTACAACTGGCCTTAATTATATAGATTCTAGCATTTTCTCTCCTATTGACAGGATAACATTTCAATGGTTCCCTGTTTTCTCTCTCCCTCATTTCTTAAATAACAGAGCCACAACTGTCTTTTTCCCATCCTTGAAGACTAGGCTGTGGAGTTCAGATAGATGACAACTAATGCATTTATCGGCTCGACAACCATCTTTTTCAACAATCTGGGAAATAGATCATTAGCTCGAGGGGTTGGGTTTTAACTACTTTAAGTCCCATTAATTTCTCCTGTGCTACTTATTTTTTATTACTATTAATGTCTTGTAGTGTCTAATTTATACCAGTACTGGGATTCTCCATTAATTTAAGGAGTATTAACATTTTTTTCTCTGTGAAAACAGAGAAAGGCTTTGCTTAGTTCATCTTCCATTCCCCATTCCCCAATGTAAATTCTCCTGATTCTATTTGAAATGGACCCACATTTATTTTTGCTGATCTTTTTCTCTTTACAGACTTAAAGAAGCTTTTACAGTCCACTTTTTAAGTTCAATCCTAGTTTATTCTTTTACTTTGCAGTCAGTATTCCTTTGTGAACTTTCTAGATAAGTTGCATGATAATAATTAAGCTGCAAACATTCTAACTGGCTGCTTTCCTAATTTTACCCTGGGGATTGTGGGCAGCCAAAGTGTCCCTCCTGAAGCTCTGGCAAAAGTCAACTAAATCAATACAGAATGCAGGTTGAACCTGGGGCCTTTCTGTCTCAGGGCTCACTCTGACATATCTGGCAACTCAAATTATATTTTTAAGTGTACGTTGAATTACTGTACACTGAATGAAATAATGGAAATATGTATGAACAGATTGACTGGACATTTAAATTGTACCCCTATCTCCTTGACTTTTCAAGGGGGGGGGGGCGGTGACTGTAATACTGAGCAGCAGGATGTCTGATCAAACATTCAAATCAAGGCGGAAATCAGATAGCTGAAGGCTGATCATCCACCAATACCACCAGCTAGCTACAGCTCCAAAGCTGGCCATCAGGTTGAAGCTAATGTCTGATAGCACAAGGTAATCACCGAGCTCTGGGAAGGAGCTTGCAACTGATTATCCATGTGGGCCCACCCAGAATCCTCTGCTGACCCTGAGCTCCTCTCCCCCCTGCCCCCCGGATGACCTGTTAGAAAATGCATAATGGATTGCTCATTCAGGTCTGTTATTACATTGGCAGTCAGGTCCAGACAACACCATTACAATCAAACATTCAAAGGAGGGCTCTGCAGGGGTTTTGCAAGTGTCCTTCCCGCATGCACTGGAAAGCTTGTTAAAATAAATGACAATGCAAATGCATCAGTGGGTACGTGCCCCTGTATGATTTTAATTGCCCATTCTACCGGGTGGCAAGGGTTCAACTATCTGGCTCAGAACACAACGACAATGCCAACCCAGGACAGGGTGTGAGCAAAGGAACAGTTTCTTATGAACAGTACTCTCTCACCTGCATCACCAGCTAATTCTCCTGTGTCTTTTCAGTGAGAGGCACAGAGATTAGCTGCTAGTGAAGCTGCTGAGAACACTGCCTATGCAGTGAGTGTGGGGAGTGGGATCTTTAGACAAATGCTTGTGAACCGTCCAAGTGGTATCTCACGTAAAGTCAGATTTGTTGGTTTCAAAGATAATGCTCAAAAGTCAAGCTTAAAGATGTAAGCATTCTCCCACAAAGAAAAGTGCACTAATACACTTACGCAATCCTAACGTGCCTCATTTTTATGGCCGGGAGGAAGTGAACACAAAGCAGCAAGGGATGAAAAGCACTGCCACAGCAACTTTGTAATAATGACTCACCATAGGAACTTTCGTTTTCTCCTTCATCCTCTGGCTGGTCAGGTTTCTTTCCCACTTTACTCTCCCACTGATTCCTTTCCATTTCATAACCCAGCTCTTCTCCTCCTTTTGCATTTCCATCTACACCCCATCTGTTTCTGTTGCACCTTCCTTTCTGTTCTTTCCCATTTTCTGTCCTTACACATTCTCCTCCTTCATATGGCAGTTCTTTTGTTCACTTATGCTTTCTTCAGCCCATCTTTCTCCTTCTCTGTTTCAGTACCATTGCCTTCCTTTCTTCTGCCCCCTCTTCCTCCTCCAGGGTCTGCTCTCTGTGAGGCTGGATAACTGGGAGTGAAGGGGATGCTGGTTGGCTTGATTGTGCTGCATTAACAAAACCCCTTTTATACCCCATTAACCCAGAGAGACATCCTGCGATAGCTGCCTCACCCTGTCACGTCCTTCCTGAAACCAACAGGGAATGGGGAAGAACAGCAATATCCTGGGCAATGGGCTATATGTTACACTGAGGGAGCATAGCTTAGTGGTGGCACAGTTGACTGCAGATCAAGAGGTCCCCAGTTCAAATCTGGGTGCCCGGCTATACAAGCACCTCGACTGAACAGGAGCAGTATTAGATGGCTCAGTGGTTAGCACTGCAGTGCCAGGGACCTGGGTTCGATTCTACCCTCCGGTACCTGCCCATGTGGAGTTCGCACATTCTCCTTGCGTCTATGAGGGTTTCCTCCCACAGTCCAAAGATGTGCAGGTTGGGTGGATTAGCTATAGGAAATGCAGGGTTGAAGGGATACGGGGGAAGGTTGGGCCTGGATTAGATGCTCTTCAGAAGGTTGGCGAAGGCCTCATGGGCTGAATGGCCTCTTTCCACAGTGGAGGAATTCTGTGTTCCAGTTTCCTCCTTTGTGGAAGACTATGGTTATCAGCTTTAATGCAATAGACAAGTATCCTCTGGGTGTTACATAACAATCTAGTCAAAACGTGTCCAAACAACTCACCTTGAGCTGGGTGGAGGGGTTAGGATGGGATCTTAGCGGATATACAACACAGACAGGCCTGATCCTGTATGTCAAACGGAGCTGTGCTGGGTGGAATTTTCAACTGCCCATCCATAGGCCCCATTCTCCACTTCAGTATGACAACTATTGGTGCTATAGGTCAATGCCCAAAAGCTCTATGAAAAAATGGCAAGTCTCCCCGAAGCAGGTGAAGCGCAGGAGGCTAAAGAATGGGAAATATGGAGACAGATACTCATCTCCCACATAAGTCTGTAACTGTCCTAATGCAGAACATTCATTTTAAAAAGCTGATTGCGGATCATGGAGGAGGCAAGGCTGAAGGTAAGCCTTGGGAACTGCCTAATACTAATGCGCTGGGGCTTGGTAAGACTTTCTAGAAACAGGCAACTGGAGATGGTTGGCGCCTCTCCCCTGTTGAGGCCCTTGTTATCTCAGCAACGTTCTGTCCATATACTCGGCTAAATCAGTCTCTGCATCTGTACAAGCAGCAGTGCCCTCAAATGCACAGTCCTCACAGTGGTAAATGCAAAAGAAGATGTCAAATAAAGAGATTCTAATAATATTTGCATATGCCTTTTGTGTCAGTGTGTAAGTCACTGCTTCATTCCATAGCTGTGTGACCTTCTCCAGCCCTGAAAACCTCAGACCTCTGCAAATTGAGGCCTCCTGCTTATCTCTGATTTTAATCGGCACTTCTGCGTTCAGCTCCCAAGACTCTAACCTCTGGAATCACCTCCTTAAGCCACCTTCCCTTCCTCTTCAGGTAGTTCTGTAAACCTATCTTTCTGACCACCTTTGGGGCTGAGTCCGCAAATATCCTGTTAAAAAGACCTGGGGTCATTTTGAGTTTGAATATTCAGCTGTGATGCCAGCACTCAAAATGTACAGTGAGGTGGAGGGTTGGGTGGAGGGTTGGGAGGGGGTTGGGGCGGGGGGACGGTGGCGGTGAAGAAAGAAAATCGCTTGTGACACAGCAAAATCCCCCAGGGGTAAGATTATTCACAGCAGTGACCACTCAGAAGGAAGTTCTGGGACTCTAATTCCCCAGCATTGACGACTCAGCCCAGGCATCACGGTTCGTCACGTCATGCAGCATTGTCAGACGTTTGAGTAAATTATGTCAGTGCTGATGCACTTTAGGGAAGGAAACTATCATCCTTACCAGGTCTGGCCGACATGCGACTCCAGACCCACAGCAACGTGGTTGACTCTTAACAGCCCTCTGGGCAATTGGGGATGCAATAAATGCTGCCCAGCCAGCGATGCCCTCATCCCACGAATGCATTAAAAGAAACTTTTCAAATGGCAGTCATGACAACCAAGATTTTTTTCATGCTATTTCAGTTTTCCTTCATAAAAACAATTATATTCTGGTGGTGGACACATTGAGCTCAATTGGTGTATTTTAGAACACCTTTGTTTGCTGTTTGCTAACTGATGTGGGGTTAAACAAAGCACGGACAATAATCGAAGATAATAAAGTGTGGAGCTGGATGAACACAGCAGGCCAAGCAGCATCTTAGGAGCACAAAAGCTGACGTTTCAGGCCTAGACCGTTCATCTAAGCCTGAAACATCAGCTTTTGTGCTCCTAAGATGCTGCTTGGCCTGCTGTGTTCATCCAGCTCCACACTTTGTTATCTTGGGTTCTCCAACATCTGCAGTTCCCATTATCACTGACAGATAATAATCGATGTTGAAAGGCACGAATAAGATAGATTTGTTTTCGGTTGGTTTACTGTCGCAGGACAACAGTGTAGGGTGTCTACTTCGTGACTTGTTCAGAGTCTTTCAATGCATGGGAAATGACTGTTGGGGACATGCTGTACTTTTAAGTACTAATTAGTACTTTTCTCTCAACTTGATCATTTGAATGAAGGTCTTGGCCCTTTCTAAAATGATGATAAAATTAAACTGAAAGGAAAACTGCCATCAGACCCCAAGAACATCACACTGACTATTTTTGACACAGTTTTGAACTCCAGGGGCACGTGTACTGTATTTTCTGTTGGTCAGGATTGGTTTACACTCAGACTCACTGGTTCTCCATTACAAACGTGAGCAGCTGCAGTTCCAGCCTTAAACCAGTGTTAACAGCTGCTGTAGATAAGTTTCAGGAATGAGCTCAACAATATCTTGATGCCCAGAGACCAATCTGCAATCTAACACTTTAGAAAGGACTGTTTCAGGCCAGTGGTTCCAGTCTGTGCTGACATTAGGGGAATGATAAAACCAAAAACGCTTTGCTGCAAAGTACATAAAGGTCTCAAAGTACTTTTAAAAATTATTGCACACTCGAAAGGGATCCCTGGCAAAGCCAATGTTTCATAGAATCTTGACAGTGTGGAAACAGGCCATTCGGTCCATCAAGTCTATACCAACCCTCCGAAGAGCATGCCACCCAGACCCACTTGTCGACAATATCCTTCATTTCCCAAGGCTAACCCACCTAGTTTGCGCATCCCTTGACACAATGGGAGACTTCCTATGGCTAATCTACTTAACCTGTGCATCTTTGGGCTGTGGGAGGAAACTGAAGCACCCGGACGAAACCCACGTAGACATGGGAAAACATGCAACCTCCACACAGCCAGTCGCCTGAGGCTGGAATTGAACCAGTGTCCCCGGCACTGTGAGGCAGTATTGCTAACTACTGGCCCACCATGTCACCTTTGTTGCCAATCCCTAACTGCCCTTGTAATGTCGAAGAGTTATCTTCTTGAATCATTGCTCTCTGTGGCGCTGCTGGAAATAGAGTTCAGGCTTTTGCCCCAGCGACTGCAAGAAAAATGGTGATATATCTCCTAGTCAGGACGGCATGCAACTCAGACCGGAACTTGGATATGATGTCTCCACGTATCTGCTGCCCCAGTCCTCCTGGATGGTAGAGATCCCAGGAACCTTGGTGAATTGCTGTGGTGCATTTGTAGATGATACACACAGAATGACAGAATCGTTACAACGCAGAAACATCCTGCAGTGTCTGCGATGGCTCTCCAAACAAGTAATTCACTCAGTTGCATTCAACAGCCTTCTCCCCACAGCTCTGCACATTCCTCCCCCTTAGCAATTAGTCTAATTCCATTTTAAAGGCTTCCGTTTAACCTGCCTCCACCACACACTCAGGCAGAGCATTCCAACCCCTAACCACTTGCTATGTGAACCAGTTTCCCTTATTTAATTGGTGTTTCCTTTAAAAAAAATACTTTATATATGTGCCTACTCATTCTCCAACCTTTCACAAGTGGGAACAGTTTCTCCATTCATACTGTCTTGGCCACACACCATTTTCAGTCCTTCTGTCGAATCTCCTCTCACTTTCTCTTCGAGGAAAATAGTCCAAACTTCAACATTTGCAAAAATGTTTTCAGCCAGAAGTGCCCAGTGGACAATCCATTTTGGCCTCCTCCAGGGGACCCCAGAATTACAGATGTCAACTTTCAGCCAATTCGATTCACTCCGCATGATATCACAAAACAGTCGGAGAACACTGGATACTGCAAAGGCTATGGGCCCGGACAACATTCCAGCAACAGTACTGAAGACTTGTGCTCCAGCACTTGCCGCTCCCCTGGCCATGCTCTTCCAGTAAAGTTACAACACTGGTATCTACCCGGCAATGTGGAAAATTGCCCAAGTATGTCCTGTGCTCAAAAAGCAGGACAAATCCAATCCGGCCAATTACCGCCCCATCTCTTGATCATCAGTAAAGTGATGGAAGGTGTCATCAACAGTACTATCAAGCATCACCTGCTCAGCAATAATCTGCTCAGTGATGCCCAGTTTGGGTTCTGCCAGGGCCACTCAGTTCCTGACGTTATTACAGCCTTCGTTCAAACATGGGCAAAAGAGCTGAATTCCAGAGGTGAGGCGAGAGTGACAGCCCTTGATATCAAGGCTGCATTTGACCGAGTGTAGTATCAAGGAGCCCCTCAGCAAAAAGGGAGTCAAAAGGAATCAGAGACAGAATTATCCGTTGGTCAGAGTCATACTTGACACACGGGAAGATGGTCGTGGTTGTTAGAGGTCAATCATCTCAGCTCCAGGACATCACTGCAGGAGTTCCTCAGGGTAGTGTCTTAGCCCCAACCATCTTCAGCTGCTTCATCAACAACCTTCCCTTCATCATAAAGTCAGAAGTGGGGATGTTTGATGATTGCACAATGTTCAGCACCATTCGCAGCTCCTCAGATACTGAAGCGGTCCATGTTCACACCACATATGTGCCAAGCATGACCACGATATTCACGCCTTGATAGTCAATGGTGTTGTCATCGCTGCATCTCTCGTATTTGCAATAGAAATTATACCTTTCATATACCCCCTGAACCTGGATCCTGGCTTTATGTGAGTCATGTATGAAGACCCCAAAATCCCCTTGCATTGTAGCTTTCTGTAATCATTTTTCATATAAATTAAATTCACCTTTGTTCTTCCTGCCAAAATACATGACCTCACATTTTCCCACATTATATTCCTGCTGCCAGGTTTTTAGCCTGCCTACACACCCTCCCATAGACTCTGCGTTATCTTAATCACCTGCCTTCCCACCTATTTTCGCGTCACCCAAACTCATCCAAGTCATTAATATACAATGTCAATAATTAAGGCCTCAGCTTGGATCCTTGTGACATGACACAAGTTACAGGTTGCCATTCTGAAACCGTTTCCCTTAATCCTAACACTCAATCTTTTATTAATTAGTGAATCCCCTATCTACTGGTCAGCCCAAGCCTGAATATTGTCCATATCTTGCCAGCTGCAGGCATGGACTGCTTCAATATTCGAGGAGCTATGAATGGTACTAAACACTGTCTAATCATCAGCAACATCACCACTTCTAATCTCATGAAGAAGGGAAGGTTATCGATAATATCATGCAACTTTCGGGACTGGGTCTTCAATGAATAATGTGCTCCAATAACCAGACACAGAGTTGCCTCTCTGATTCCCATTAAGTTCTATTTTGGTGGGGCTTTGCGGCATTTAGGACAGTCATCTTTCAGAAATTCTGTAGGTTTCAACCAAGTCTGTGGAGATGTCAGGAGAAAAGTGGATGTCTGTGTTACGGCTAACGCAGCCTGGTTAGGGATGTGGCCATTTCTGGAGCACAAGTCTTCAATGTTACAGCCAGGATATTCTCAGGAACCAGTGCTTTTAGCTGTTCCTAATATTGGATGGAGTCAAGTGAATCGGCTGAAGACCAGTACATCCATGATGTCGGAGAGCTCGAGAGTAGGTCAGTATGAATCATCCACTCGGCACGTACAGTTGAAGAAACCAATACATTGGAAAAGGTTTCATGCTAAGGCAGCACAACTTATTCAAAGATGGAAAAATAAAGAGGGTTCTACAATCTGTACTGTAAGTAGCGAGTTCCGTCATACTGACTCCATTTAAAGAGCAGTTTTGTCAGGAGAAACCTCATAACACAGTCTTTAAAAGGGTCATTCACCATCTTCATCAAACGTCATCGGCAAGCTTTTGTCTTCTTGACAAGTAGATCGAAAGGTGGCTGATATAAAGAATGGTGCCATGAACATGTCAAACGTGGCCTTTCTGACATCTTGCTGAATCTTTTTAAGAGAAGTATTGCTCCTTTGTGTGTAACATTTCACTATACAAACCACTAAACAAAAAACGTTAAACTTGACAGATTGATAGATCACCCCGAATGTGGAGTTGCAATGTGTGTCCTTAAAGAGATGAACACTGAAGATATTGCTGAGGATTTTAACCAGGAATTGATGCATTGGCGAGGACTTAAAGAGAACAACATGGAGGTTCAGAACAGAAGTGATGTGACCTGCAGAACGCATTTGTTCTTATTAGAAGAAAGGGGACCCGTAAAAGACTTCAAATGCTGTGTGAAATGGTCAATGTTGATTAAAATGATCCGCAAGGGCAAATGTTGGAGGGTTAACACTGAATAAATGAGATTTAAAGTCATAGGATTCTACTCCTTGTCCCTGTCAAGGAAGGGTATGCAACAGCCTCTCAACTAAGAGATAATAGGAACTGTAGATGCTGGAGAATCTGAGATAACAAGGTGCAGAGCTTGTTGAACACAGCAGGCCAAGCAGCATCAGAGGAGCAGGAAGGCTGACATTTCGGGCCTAGACCCTTCTTCAGAAATGGGGGA
Organism: Stegostoma tigrinum; assembly: GCF_030684315.1. Lineage (NCBI taxonomy): Eukaryota > Metazoa > Chordata > Chondrichthyes > Orectolobiformes > Stegostomatidae > Stegostoma > Stegostoma tigrinum. The sequence goes on from NC_081380.1 coordinate 10,147,395, forward strand.
AGGGAAGGAGGCTCTGAAGTAAATAGGGAGAGAGGGGGAGGCAGATAGAAGATGGACAGAGGAGAAGATAGGTGGAGAGGACACAGACTGGTCAAAGAGGCTGGGATGGAGCCAGTAAAGGTGAGCGTAGGTGAGGAGGTAGGGAGGAGAGAAGTCAGTCCAGGGAGGATGGACAGGTCAAGAGGGCGGGATGAAGTTAGCAGGTAGGAAATGTGGGTGTGGCTTGAGGAAGGAGGAGGGGATAGGTGACATGAAGAACAGGTTAGGGAGGCGGGGACAAGCCGAGCTCGTTTTGGGATGCGGTAGGGTAGAGGAGATTTTGAAGCTGGTGAAGTCCACATTGATACCATTGGGCTGCAGGGTTCCCAAGCGGAATATGAGTTGCTGTTCCTGCAACCTTCGGGTGGCATCGTTGTGGCACTGCAGGAGGCCCAGGATGGACATGCTGTGTGCGGAATAGGAGGGGGAGTTGAAGTGATTCGCGACTGGGAGGTGCAGTTGTTTAGTGTGAACCAAGAGTAGGTGTTCTGCAAAGCAGTCCTCAAGCCTCCGCTTGGTTTCCCGATGTAGAGGAGGCCACAATGGGAACAAGTGGATGCAGTACACCACATTGGCAGATGTGCAGGTGAACATCTGTTTGATGTGGAAGGTCTTCTTAGGGCCTGGGATGTGGTTAAGGGAGGAGGTGTGGGGGCAGGAGTAGCACTCCCTGCGGTTGCAGGGAGAAGTGCCGGGTGTGGTGGGGCTGGAGGGGTCTGTGGAGCGGACAAGGGAGTCACGGAGAGAGCGGTCCCTCCGGAAAGCAGATAAGGGTGGTAGTGGGGTCGGATTGCAGATGGCGGAAGTGTTGGAGGATGATGCGTTGTATCCAGAGTTTGGTGGGGTGGTACGTGAGGATGAGGGGGATTCTGTGTTGCTTGTTATTGCGGGGAGCAGGTGTGAGGGATGAGTTGCGGGAAATGCGGGAGACACGGTCAAGGATGTTCTCGACTACTGAGGAGGGGGAAGTTGTGGTCCTTGAAAAATGAGGACATCTGAGATGTAGGGAGTGGAATGTCTCATCCTGGGAGCAGATGCAGCGGAGGCAAAGGAAATGGGAATACGGGATGACATTTTTGCAGGAAGGTGGGTAAGAGGAGGTGTATTCTAGGTAGCTGTCGGAGTCGGTGGGCTTGAAATAGATATCGGTTTCGAGGTGGTTGCCTAAGATGGGGACAGATAGGTCCAGGAAGGAGAGAGGTATTAGAGATGTCCAGGTGAGCTTAAGGTTGGGGTGGAAGGTGTTGGTAAAGTGGATGAACTGTTCGAGCGCCTTGTGGGAGCACAAGGCGGTGCTGATACAGTCATCGATGTAACAGAGGAATAGGTGAGGTTTAGGACCAGTGTAGGAATTGAAGAGGGATCATTCCACGTAACCTACAAAGAGGCAGGCATAGCTTGGGCCCATGCAGGTACCCACTGATCTCCGTCTTTTTTTTAAAATGAAAACCCATTATCAAAATTAACTAAATTAAATAATCAAACAGCAACAGTTAACACTAAAGTGACTCCAGCCACTTTTAAAAAAGTCAGGTGGGGAACCAGATGCAAACACCTAACCCTCAATTCTGACCAATACAGATTTCCTCGGTAAAGTGGGATGTTAAATACAGGCACGAAATGCACATCCACTGTGCCATGTGAAAATAACCCAGAGTTTAAAAAGACCCAATTTCCAAATGACGTAATTCATAACTTGAGTGCCATGAATTTACAGAGGAGGCATCAATGGTCTTGAAGACTGACAGTTTTAAGAATGTATTAAAGGATTAGCATGTTTGCTGTGGTTATTGAATAGACATTTTTGCTTTTATAATTGGTTGACCATTAGAGGGTAGTTAAATTCATTGACTGGGTTTCACAATTGAGTGTTTTTGTCCTGCACTGAACTAAGATTTTCTTTCATCTTCTCAGTCCGGTTCCCCCTGCCCCTAAAAGTGGCTATTGAAGTGGCATGGAGAGAGGCACAGACGGAGGGTTGAAGGACCTAACAGCCCTTTATAACACCAGGGCAAAGGTTTAAAGAACCGAATCACATCTTCTATCCAGCATACCCCTGCACTTACCCACCTCCAAGGTGACCTCTGACCTGCCTCCAGAGGCTGCAGGACCGATTCAATCAAGCCCCGTTCTCTCAGGGTCCAGAAACAGCGCATGTTGGGGACCTTGAAACTGACCAGATCTTCCCAGTTGGGACAGTGCCTGGCGCAAGCTAACCACCTGCTCAGTGAAAATCCGGCTCCTTGCCTATCCATCATGTATCAGCAACCGTCCATCAGTGTTGTCCACGGGCATGGGTGTGAAGTGCAGCACCCTTATTCAAATCCCATTACCTCATCACCCACGCACATGCTGACCAGCTTTTGGTGAAACAGGTTTTTAAATCCTCATTCCCATCCATATAACCTCCTCCAGCCCCAAAGGTATCAGTGCTCCTCCACTTCTGGACTCTCAAGGACCTGAGTTTAAAATCACTCTACTATTGGGAGCCATGCCTACAATAGCTGAGTATTCAGTCCTGGAATTCCCTCTTATACTGCTCTTTCCTTCAAGAGATTTCTGTTTTAATTCAATCATGGCATGATAGGCCCTGCATTTATCGCACAAGTCAACCCAATGGTGGTGGTTCTGGAGTCATATATAGCTGGGAGATGGTCACATAACAGTGACCAGATGGACTTTTCCCCACTACAATCAGCAATGGATTTGCTCTTAACTCCACTTTTCTTTTTAAATTGAATTCAAATTCCACTATCTGCCATAGCAGGATTTGAATTCAAATTCCACTATCTGCCATAGCAGGATTTGAACCTGGGTCACCAGAACTTTACCTGAGTTGCTGGATTAACAGTCCAGTGATAATACCGCTAGGCTGTCACCTCTCCACTCTTAAAACTGACCTCTGACCAACCTCTCAGCTGCTGCTCTAATATTGCCTTCCGTAGCTAAGTGTCAAATTTGTTTTCCCATGCCCCCGTGAAGCACTTTGGGCTGTTTTCTTACATTAAAGATACCAAATAAATACAAGTCACTGGGCTTCCTTATCAAAGTGCATACAGAACGTTGAGTGTGTCACTTGGGAGACTGGGAGACTGGTAGAGGGGCATGATGGGCAGGAAATGCACACTAAGAGACGACTATGACTTGCTGGCTGTTGTCACCACAGCCTCTCTGAAGAGGGAAAATTGGGAGCAGGTGCAATAATTTCTGCATGGCCTGCATTTAGCACAGAATGTCCATTTGTGGTTGTAACAATGACTTGTATTAGCAACCAATGTCAGGCAGCTGGATAACCTCATAAAGGCTCAGGAATCGCTGAGCAAATTCACCGTTTGCTTTTTTTCGAAGGGGCGAAAACAGAGAGATTGTGTCTCAGACAATTCTGCCTCATATTGTTCCAGAAAATCAAAATCCTCTCAAAGCACCAACGGAAAGTCAGTTTTATCTCATTTCAAAAGCTTCAGCACAGTCCCTGTATAACTGTAATATGATATCAAACTGGTTGGAATCTATCCCTCTCCTAACACAGGCTTAAAAGTCGTGCGCACTCCAATTTAAGCCCAGTCGCTGGCTTTCTAATACTTGTAAGTGTTGGTTACTAATAGCTCAGGGCTAACTGGAGAGCAGCAGTGCCCTTATGGTAGTCAACCCGGTCTCAACCAGACTGATTACATGAACTAATCGAATATAGTCGAGGAGACAGTGGGGAGATATTAATTCTCTCATTTACTCCGGCTGGAGGAAGGGGTCCCTTACTAATTTCCCAACTCTCTCTTGTTTATGTACACAGTGGGTGGCTTTCTTGTCCCATCACTAATTCAGGCTCTTAAAAGTGTAATAGAAGGGGCCAAACCATGCAGGCATCCTGAAAAGCAAAAGTTGGAGTTGCTTGTGGGCTTTTAGTGGGAGCGGGACCCTCATTCAAAGACACTCAGAGGCTGATAGAGAGGCTTGGTAGCAGTAACTGGGGGCCCACTCTGAGCTACTGCCTGCATCCCACCCTTGCTGCTTAGCCGATTCTCCTCTTTGGCGCCATCCCCTTAATCAGCCTTCCACCATCACTGAAAGAACTGCGGATGATCTAAATCAGGAACGAAAACACAAATTGCTGGAAAAGCTCAGCAGGTCTGGCAGCATCTGAGAAGAAAAATCAGTCAACATTTCAGGTCTGGTGACCAGTTCTGAGGAAGGGCCATTGGTCATCAGTGGATGGAGCCTCTTCCCCAGGGTCTCCCTGACGCTGGCAAAGATAAGCCACTGCTGAGTTAAAAGCCCAGTTGGCACTCAACTCACGGAGCCTTCTCAAAGAGGCAATGCCAGACTCTCGCTGGCTCTTCAACTAATGTTGAATATCGCCATCAATACATTAAATGCTGCATCCGATCTGGGTGAATATAGGGACACCAACCGTGGAATTCCTGCATTAGTGCTTTCAGTGCAGAGACCAGTTACAGAAGATGCCCTTTGGCACAGTCGGCAGCTTCCGCTAAACATTCTCTGTCAAGTAGAAAATGTCAGCACAGTGCTTCCTGCATATCTTTCTACAAACATGAGGCACCAATGCTTTCTTGTCACAAGAAACACTCAATGACTCAGTACAGTCTACTCCATGCCTTCAAATGAGGAGGATACACCAACAGATCAATGGATAAGTGGGTTAGTCAGGAGGTGATGACCTATGGTATTATCGCTGGACTGTTAATCCAAAGACCCAGGTAATATTTTAGGGACCCAGGGTTCAAAGCCTGCCATGGCAGATGATGGAATTTGAATTTGATAAAAATACCTGGAATTAAGAGTCTAAAGACGACCATGAATCTATTGACAATTGTTGGGAAAGCCCACTGGTACACTCATGCCCTTTAAGAAAGGAAACTGCTATCCTGCATGCAACTCCAGACCCACAGCAATGCGGTTGACTCTTAAATGCTGGCCCTAGCCAGTGAAATCCATGTCCTGTGAATGAATTTTTTAAAAAAACGTGATACAAGTCTATGCCTTGACCAGGTTGAAAGGGAGGGTACGGATGGACCTGGTGGCTGTGTGCTGGGAAAAGCAGCTCAATGTCAGTCAGATGCCTTTCAATTCGTCCTCACACTCAACAACTTCTCTTTTGACTCCTCCCACTTCCTACAGACTAAGGGGGTGGCCATGGGCACCCGCATGGGCCCCAGCTATGCCTGCCTCTTTGTAGGTTACATGGAACAGTCCCTCTTCCGCACCTACACAGGCCCCAAACCCCACCTCTTCCTCCGGTACATTGATGACTGTATCGGCGCCGCCTCTTGCTCCCCAGAGGAGCTCGAACAGTTCATCCACTTCACCAACACCTTCCACCCCAACCTTCAGTTCACCTGGGCCATCTCCAGCACATCCCTCACCTTCCTGGACCTCTCAGTCTCCATCTCAGGCAACCAGCTTGTAACTGATGTCCACTTCAAGCCCACCGACTCCCACAGCTACCTAGAATACACCTCCTCCCACCCACCCTCCTGCAAAAATTCCATCCCCTATTCCCAATTCCTCCGCCTCCGCCGCATCTGCTCCCACGACAAGACATTCCACTCCCGCACATCCCAGATGTCCAAGTTCTTTAAGGACCGCAACTTTCCCCCCACGGTGATCGAGAACGCCCTTGACCGCGTCTCCCGCATTTCCCGCGACACATCCCTCACACCCCGCCCCCGCCACAACCGCCCCAAGAGGATCCCCCTCGTTCTCACACATCACCCTACCAACCTCCGGATACAACGCATTATCCTCCGACACTTCCGCCATTTACAATCCGACCCCACCACCCAAGACATTTTTCCAACCCCTCCCCTGTCTGCTTTCCGGAGAGACCACTCTCTCCGCGACTCCCTTGTTCGCTCCACACTGCCCTCCAAACCCACCACACCCGGCACCTTCCCCTGCAACCGCAGGAAATGCTACACTTGTCCCCACACCTCCTCCCTCACCCCCATCCCAGGCCTCAAGATGACATTCCACATCAAGCAGAGGTTCACCTGCACATCTGCCAATGTGGTATACTGCATCCACTGTACCCGGTGCAGCTTCCTCTACATTGGGGAAACCAAGCGGAGGCTTGGGGACCGCTTTGCAGAACACCTCCGCTCAGTTCGCAAAAAACAACTGCACCTCCCAGTCGCAAACCATTTCCACTCCCCCTCCCATTCTCTTGATGACATGTCCATCATGGGCCTCCTGCACTGCCACAATGATGCCACCCGAAGGTTGCAGGAACAGCAACTCATATTCCGCCTGGGAACCCTGCAGCCATATGGTATCAATGTGGACTTCACCAGTTTCAAAATCTCCCCTTCCCCTACTGCATCCCTCAACCAGCCCAGTTCGTCCCCTCCCCCCACTGCACCACACAACCAGCCCAGCTCTTCCCCCCCACCCACTGCATCCCAAAACCAGTCCAACCTGTCTCTGCCTCCCTAACCGGTTCTTCCTCTCACCCATCCCTTCCTCCCACCCCAAGCCGCACCCCCCGCTACCTACTAACCTCATCCCACCTCCTTGACCTGTCCGTCTTCCCTGGACTGACCTATTCCCTCCCTACCTCCCCACCTACACTCTCTCCACCTATCTTCTTTACTCTCCATCTTCGGTCCGCCTCCCCCTCTCTCCCTATTTATTCCAGTTCCCTCCCCCCATCCCCCTCTCTGATGAAGGGTCTAGGCCCGAAACGTCAGCTTTTGTGCTCCTGAGATGCTGCTTGGCCTGCTGTGTTCATCCAGCCTCACATTTTATTGCCTTTCAATTCTGCTTTCTTTGCTGGAATGTTTACATTGCATGCGTGGAGTAAAGATAGGAGGGGATAAAGTTAGGATATTCAGTGTGATTAAAGGACTTGTTGGTATGTGGCTGTTCATTTAGCTCAATTGCTAAATGCTGTTCTTTCTGTTCCACACCAGTCTCCTCCCCCATACATCATCAAATTCTGTCAGCATATCATTTAATACTACAGACCAGCAGAGTAACAGTTATCGTTAACAGCTGAACAATCCACAAAAGAGAAGGAAGAATAATGTGACACATGGAAGGGAAATGTAACTTTCAAAGCTCCATAACACATGGAAAAAGCTGTCCAATTCCCTGAATATAAACTCTGCTGAGTGACATTCCATCAAGTCTGCAGCTTGTTTCTAGACGACATTGTCAATGCTGCAGCCTGACATGTCTGCAACCAGTCAACCTTTCAACATCATTACACGCACAAAGAAAATCAATATATTACTTGGGAACGCAATATCCAATCTTCCTTATAATGGAAGACAGGCAGCATGCAGTAGATTTAAGTGTCTACCGAACGAAGCAGGTCACACACTCTTCTGTGTGAATACAAGGGGCCCTCTGGCTTAGTCTGACTGGTTGAGAGCACTAGCATGCTCACAAACAAACAACTTCACATTGTGTCGACAATCCCGGGTGGAGATAGCGATATTTCCGGAGAACACTGGAGACACACTGACTTTGGACCAGCTAAAATCTCATTATGTAGAGTCAGTGCTTAATTTGCTTCAACACATTATCCACTTAATCTAAAAAGCATTTGAAAAGACTCTCTCCACCATGCTGCAACTGGAAATTTTCCATAGTTTTGACTGATATCGAATGATTATCAGCTTTAGTTACACATTAAACAACGAAAGAAAAAACAAGGACTTGCATTTAAGTCACATTTTTCCTGGCCTCAGACCATCCTTACACTTCCCAGTCCTCGGTCCTATTAGTTTTCTGATAAAATGATCATTGGAGAAAATTTATGTTCCTCCCTCCCTTTCTCTTCCTGATTTTCCACTATTCTGGAGATATATTTTGTGTCTTCTACTTTGAAGACAAATACATGATACTTATTTGAATTGTCTACCGCTTCATAGAACATGAAACATTACAGCACTTTGGCCCTTGATGTTGTGCCGACCTGTCATACCAATCTGAAGCCCATCTAACCTACACTATTCCATGCACTTCCTTGTGAGCTTGTTGATTTACTCACTCAGCTGGCTTGTTTTCGTTTAGATTTCGTCACCATGCTAGGTAACATCATCAGTGAGGCCTCTGATGAAGCTATGTTATTCTACACCACTTGGAATTTATACTGACCAGCTCATTATGTGGGTGGTGTCATTTCTGGTTTTGATCTGAATGGGTTTGTATATGGGGTCCAATTCTACGTGTTTGTTGATTGCATTATGGGTTGAGAACAATGCCTCTAGAAATTCCCGTGCGTGTCTATGTTTGGCTCGGGCTACTATAGGAACATTGTCCCACTTAAACTTCCTTGTTTACAATTATTAATCCCCAGCCTCACCCTCAAAGAAACCAGCACTCACTTTAGCTATTCTTATCCTTCTTAATATATGTCGAGGTCAAAAGTCACATGACACCAGGTTACAGATGAACAGTCTTGTTTGAAATCACAGGCTTTCCTAGCACTGCTCCCTCATCAGGTCCAGTGCCCAAAAAGCTTGTGATTTCAAATAAATCTGTTGGACTATAACCTGGTGTCACGTGGCATTTGAGCGTGTCCACCCCAGTCCAACACCAGCACCTACACATCAAATATATTTTGAAGTAAATGGGGGCTACCAAGGCAGGGGCTGAGCCATAGAGGGGTTTGGAAACAAAATGACAGCTTTAAAATTATGTTATTGCTCAAGAGTGACCCAGTACAGGTTAGTGACTTTGGGGCAGGGGGAATGGCAGGCATAAACTGATTTGGTGCAAGCTGGAATACGGCAAACAAGTTTTGAAAGAGGTAGAAAAGTTTATAAAAGGGTGGAAAATGGGAGGACAGTCAACATGTAATGGAATAGTCAGATTTATAGGTGATAAAAGGCAATGGTGAGCATTTCAATATCAGAGGTGGAAACAGATACTGTTAGTGACACTCCAGCTTGTATCACAGTCTGGTTCTGCGTCATATAGTTGTGGTAGTTCTGAGATGGTGTTGGTGTCTAGGAAATGCAGTTTGGAGCATGAAAAACAATGGCTTTCATCTTCCCAATAATTATTTGGAAGGTATTCCTGCACGTCCAGTACTGAATGTAAATGGGAAGAGTCAAGAGAGGTGTTGGCGTGATAAAACAAAAAACTGCAAATGAAGAAAATCTGAAACGAAAACTGAAATTGCTGGAGAAATACAGTAGGTCTGGGAGCATCCATGGACAGAAAACAGGGTTAATGTTTCGGGTTCAGTTCCCCTTCTTCAGAACTATAAGTAGCTGGGAAATGGAGGTATATATTCTCAGACGGGCTTGGGGAGAGGAAGTAAAGGAGTTAGATATAGGTAGAGGTGGAGCGCAGAGGCACAGAAAGACAGTTAAACAGACAAAGGGATGGATAATGATGGCTCACAGAGAAAGAAAAGCCGCTAACGGGGACCAACCAAGTCATTTTCACCTACTGTCCAACTGTCTTTCTCTCCCTCTGGGCTCCATGTCCATTTATCACTTACTCCCATACTCTTCTCCCTCGGCCTGGTCTTCAGAATACATAGCCATCTTTTCTTAGTTATTAGTGGTTCTGAACCCGCATCACTGGACTCAAAATGTTGACTTTGCTTTCTCTCCATAGAGACCTACTGAGTTTCTCCAGCGATTTCCATTCCTTTTTACGATCGTGTGATAAGATTGGGTATGGTCAGCACACAGGGTGAAGTAGATTCCTGTGCTTTGGGATGACCGAGGGAAAACATGTGGATAAGAAATGGGAGGCACCGAGAATAAATTCTTGAGGCAACAGTCATAGCCCCAGAGTCATACAGCACGGAAACAGACCCTTCGGTCCAACTAGTCCGTGCCATGTAGCCAGACTAAATTTGTCCCACTTGCCTGTGTTTGGCCCTTATCTCTCCGAACCTTTCCTATTCGGACATGAAGAAAAGCCTTTTCACTCAGGAGGATAGTAGGTGTCTGCAACTCACTGTTTGAAATGGTCATGGAGGCAGAAGCTCTCAAACCACTTAAGCAATGTCTGGATATGCAGCTAAAATTCCATAAATTCTAGGGAACACACCAAGTACTGGAAAATAGGATCAGGCCAAGTGGTTCACTTCTTGGCAGGCGCAAACACAATAGCATAGTGGCCTCCTTTTGTGCCATAAATTTTCCACATGTTTTAAATATTCCATAATTGAAAAGGAGGAATGTCAGGGATGTGTTTAGAGATCGGAGGAAGTGACAGGTGGATTGCTCTTTAGGAATGCTAGCATTGAAATGATGGACCAAATGGCCTTATTCTGTGCTGTATTGATTCTATGAAACTATTAAAAGATTACTTAAACAATGAAAAAATGGGAAGAAAATCCATTTTGGGCAATTCACTAGCTATGGATAAGGGATAAAGCTGGGATTAGCTGGGTGTTGTCCAACAAGTTGGATGAATGTGAAGAGATGATAAAGAAAGATGGTGTGGTTAATAGGCTGCAGTCAGATTGTGAAAGACGAAGATAAACAATTTACTTTTGTCGCAGTTGTATAAGGGGCTGCTTTTGTTTTGCTAACGGTCTAATTCGATACAGTGATAGGGGTACAGACCTTACTGGAGATTCAAACATGGAGTTCCAGGAAAGATGGGCCCATATTTGGGAGGCTACAGCACATTAAATGGTACTGGTGAGTCCCACAAGAAATAAAAAGATTTTTTTCGACCCAACCTGCGCCATGCTGCTTATTTTCTGGAACCCTGAAATTCACGCAGAAGTTTAACTTCAGGGACTGCAGTAAATTCAGTAATTGTCCAAAGTATTTGAATCTCTCTGAAGGAACGTAGCCATCAAAAGGAAAGGTCAACTCAGAGGGAAGATAGTTTTCATCACATTCTCTCAGGACCTCTAAGAAAGGAACTGGATTTGAAAATTAAAAAGCAAGCCGTGAGCATTTAACTTGAAGACAATGGCATTGAGGTTTTCCAGGATGTTCCCTCGGTTAGAGAGTTTTAGTTCTGGAGACAGATTGGACAGACTGGGAATGCTTTTCTTGGAACAGGGGAGACTGAGAAGGGGCGTGATCGAAATGTCTGAAGTTATGAAGGATATAGACAGCACTCTCCCCCCTTGCTGAGGGATCAATGACCAGTGGCATTGATGTATGGTAAGAGGCAGGAGGTTTAGAGGGGATGTGACAAAAGACCCTTCACCCAGAGTGCGGTGGGAATCTGGAACTCAGCGCCTGTAAGGATGGGAGAGGCAGAAACTCTCCTAACATTTAAGAAGCATTTAGATATGCCCCCGCAATGTTGAGACTATGGGCTGAGGTGGAAAATGGCATTAGAATGGTTTGTGGTAGTTCTTGGCCTGCATGGACATGATGGGCTGAAGGGCTTATACTGTGCTGTAGACCTCTCTGACTATTACAATGTTTCATTCATAATATCAATTTGCATTTATATAGCACCTTCAACACAAAGTCCCCAGGAGCTTCACAGGCATGTTATCAAATGAAAATTGAGACAGCGCCACATGACTGTGAGAGAACAGGTAAATAAATTTTAATTGCAGTTTGGAATGCTCCAATGATAAATTCAATTGTATCTCAAGTGATTTTTCCCCCAGAAATTATGGTCTGATATACCATCCCTTTAGCAGGTGCAAAAACAAAGGGTTTGTGCGTCTCAAAGAAATCCCGAGCATTGCAGTGATCTGGGAATCGAGTTGTTGGTCGCTTTGACTCCTACCCTCACAGCTCATTCTCACTGTTTCTTACCTTCCTTGGGCCCAGCGACTGCTGCAGAGCCACGGCCCATTGGGCTGGAGTGCTTGTTGCCCCGGCCCGGGGCTTTTAACCCACTGGGTTTCAGCAAGCTCATCTCCCCTAACGACTGCCTCTTTCTCTCTCTCTCTCTCTGCAGTCGACAAAGCTCTTTCTTCAGGAGAACTGGTTGTTAAGCTCACACATCTCTCCAGATAACCATTGCTGCCAATCTGAAAGAGAAAGACACAAAAGGGGGAAGAAAATGCATCAGAGTCTGGACCAGAAACCCGCCCTATCTGCACTGAGTGTCTTGTAGTCACTGCTGCATAACGTCTTCTTACCGCCTCTGTACTCTCCTGCAGCTCCTTCCCTGCTCTTCCAGCTACTGTCGGTGGCCTCGCCCCTGCACTCGTGTCTTCCTGCAGCTCTCTCTCTCTCTCGTCTCTGTCTCTCTGTTTTGCTCGGATGGAAGGATGCTGAGAAAAACTGACAGCAAACCCAAGTCACATGGATTTCACACACACACAGTCTTCTTCACTAAAGGGCTGGAGAGATACCGGGGAACTGTCCAGTACAAAACCAAACCCCAAGCCCAAGGTTTGTCCAGCCAGCTGCCGCTGTGTGGAAGAGCTCCCCGGGACTGCAATGTTCCCAAATCCCGGTTAGAGGAGCCGGGGAGGCAGTTACAGCTGTGATTGACTCTCTGCGCTTTGCTGAGGAAATGAACAAAAGGGAGTGATGATGGGGGGAGGGAGGGTGATGTTTCTATGCCAGCCGGCTTTATGGATTATTCATCGGGGAAGGTGGGGGGGGGGTGGAAGCAGCTGGGACAGGAAATGAATGGCAAACAAAGACGGAAGCTTGAATCTGGTGAAAGCACCCATTGCCCCTCAGCATAGAAGGAAAGCAGTCGTGCGGTGGGAGAGAGCAGAGTACCAAAGATCTGGCTCGTGACAGTTTCCATGTGCAACGCTGACATTTCAGTCACAAAATATACACCAGATCCCCTTTAAACAACCTCCCCCCACCCCCAATCCCACTTTTTTTGTTATTTGTAAACCACCCTCCTGATAGCTGTTTTTATTTCAAATTGTGCCTAGACTGGGAAGAGGAAATCAGCTGAGTCCTTATTCCTGCTCATTCCCAACCCTGAACCCTACTGGAAAGTGTAAACAAACAGGCATTCACTGCGAATTATAAACTTAAAGAAAGATTTACATTTGCACAAAAACCTTCATTATCACAGGGGGTCCCAGATCAGGTCCTGCTGAAGTGTGTGCGGCCAATTCACTAACTGCTCCCCTGACTGCACCTAACTATCAGCTGGATCACTGAGGTTAACAGGGCTTCTTTATATCCACTAGAGAGGGCAAGCAGGGTTTTAGTTCAACATCTCATCCAAAGAATGTCAGGCACAAGTTGTGATGCCACTTGCAGTTGAACATCTGCCAGAGTTTGATGGGCGTGTACCCACCATACTGAGACTTGTTTGATCTGCTGGGCGCCACACTGGATTACAGGAATGGAAAATCCCTTCTGAGGCTTGAGATCAAATGCAGCCCAGCTCAGGATTATGATTCCACATCTCTTCACTCCTTGGGAATGCTAACTGCCAGTTCATGCTGGTTTACGGGTATCTTAGACCTGAAACCTGGTCCCCTTAGCAATGACATGGATGTTACCCAAACCCATTTCATATTGGCTGGTACAGTTCCCTACAACATATTCCTGTTTGAGTGCACTGGAAGATCCCAGCAAAAATTTTAAATTCCTTCCCTACCTTGTCTCCAGGAAGCAAATCTAGCACCTTTACTGGTATCTCTGTAACCCTCTGTACTTTTAACAATCTCTCTCTAAATATCACCATAACCTTCAGCGTTAATATCTGTATTATTCAGTAATAATATCTGTGCCCTATCTAATTAATATCATTATCATCACAATCATGAATAGCATTATCATCACCGCAACTCTGTGTTGTTAATATGACCATAAGATGTAGGAGCACAATAGGTCATTTGGCTCCTCATTGGTGCTCCTCCGATCAATGAGATCATGGCTAATCTGATAGTACACAAATCTACCTTTCTGCTTTATCCCATAATCTGTGCTTCCCTTAATTAGAAATCCATCAAACTCAATTGTGAATCGACAGAGCCCAACAGCCCCCTGCTGTAAGGAATTCCACAGAATCACCTCCCTCAGAGGCCAAAAAAATTCCTCCTCATCTCCATCTTAAATGGGTGACCTGTGCTCAGAGATTATGTCCTCTCCTCCTGGATTCTTCCACAAGGAGAAATAATCTTTCCGCTTCTACCCTGACATGTGCACAGAATCTTGTATATTTTAGCAAGATTGCTTCTCATTCTTCTATGTTCCAATGAGCACAGGCCCAACCTACTCAATTTCTCCTCATTAGAAAACCCTGCGATACTGTGATCAATCCAGTGAGCCTTCTCCGAACTGCTTCCAAAATAAGTATATCACAATAAATCTCTGTTATTAATATTTATGTCACTTAATATTCTTAGTATCTCACCAATCCCCAATCTTCCTTCTCAACTTAAAAATGGGGCTGAATCAATAAAGTCAAGGTTGACTTTCTTTGATCCTGGAAGGGATGGTTTTATTCAAAGCTTTCGATTTCATGGGGATAACCTTTATTTTAATTCTTTCATGGGAGTGGGGCTTGGGAAAACCGGCATTTGTTGCCCATTCTTAAAGAGAATCTTGAACTGTGTAGCAAGATAGGTCATTTCAGAAGGCAGTTAGCGGTTTAGCACATTGCTGTGGGACTGGGTTCACATTTTGGCTAGATAGGGTAAGCATGACAGATTTCCTTCCCTAAAGGACATTAGTGAGCCAGGCAGGTTTTTACAACAATTGATGATAGTTTCATGTCAAACATAGCTACAGAGAAACCAATTCTGCTGGCTGAAGAGTCTGGGACCCAGGGCGGGGTGGGGTGGGGAGGTTGTGGTGGGGTGGGGGTGCTTTTGGTCATGGTCTGTAAATTAAAGCCATAGCTTTCAATGAAAAAAAAATTAAATCCAGAAGGTGGTAGAGATCTGGAACTCTCTTTCACAAGTAGCATTTGATGCCAGGTCAATTGTTAATTTGAGATTGACAAATATTGTTTAAGCAAAAGCTGTTCATAGAAATGTGACAAAATAATTTATGGATTTCAGTAACACATGAACCAGATGGATTGAAGAGGCTCATCTTGTTCCTTAGTTCATTTCTGAGGAGGGAAGCACTGGACACAAAACAAAATTCTTGGAGACAACAATAGGAATTGTGGGAACACCCAGCGAGTCCAGAAGGGATTCTGGGATCAGGATATTAACAGGCAAAATAGTTCCAAGGATGATGTTCGATCCAGTGATGTCTTCCATCCACTGATATTCCAGGTCATACTAATTGCTGAGAGATGCAAACGAGATTGAGTTGATGAATGTAAAAGTATTCATCATAAAATATGCACAAGATGCATCTAAAAAGGAGCCGTATTGGGGGAGCTTTGGCAGCATCAGATAGTAGAGGTCGAAAGAATGCAACTTCAGCAACAATATGAATATGCTGCTGATGTTAACTGGGTTACCTAGAAACATGGAAAACAGGAGCAGGACCTATCAAGCCCATTCCACCATTTAACATGATCATGGCTGATCCATTAACACAATGCCATACTTCCCCATATCCTTTGATGCCTTTAGTGACTAGAAATCTATTCAATTCCTCAATGATGTGGCCACCGCATTCTTATATGGTAGATAATTCCACAGGTTCACCACCCTCTCGTTCTGAAAGGATCTGTCCTATATCTGGAAAGCCTCACCCAGACAGGAAGAACATCATCCCTGTATCCAGTCTGTCCAGCTCTTTCAAAGTTTTATATGTTTCAATGTGATCCAAGTCTCATCTTTCCAAACTCCAGTGAATACTGTCCCAATCAACCCAACCCCTTCTCATACAATAAACCTGCCATCCCAGGAATCAGTCTGAATTGGAAAATAGTTGCTAAGGTATCACAAGCAGGGTTTAAGATGCTTAGAATATAAGCAGGGGGTTCAGAAATGGTATAGTCAAGAAGGCCCATGTCTCTAACCAGAAGAAACACCACATTTAAATTAGTAGACTGGAAGATCTGATAAAAAAAAAATCCTTCTCATAGTATTAGACTGGATTGTTGTGGTGAGATTTTAATGCTGATACAGGAACCCCTAATAGCAATGCAAAAACAAAAGTTCCTGACCAAGAAGGAAAATAACGAATTAGTGTTTTTTACCCCTCAAAAACAGGAGCAGGGATGATACAGAAATTATGAGATTGGTTTTGGAAAGGTACAAGGGACAAAGGAGGCAAATCAATTTCCATAGCTTCAGTCAGAACTCTCCCCTTGGATAGAACAAATTGGGAAAACCATAAGTACATGGGAGGAACCAGGCACAAGGATGGGAGTGATCTTCAAACAAGTAAAAGTGGCACCATTTGAGCATTTGAGATAATGGGAACTGCAGATGCTGGAGATTCCAAGATAATAAAATGTGAGGCTGGACGAACACAGCAGGCCAAGCAGCATCTCAGGAGCACAAAAGCTGACGTTTCGGGCCTAGACCCTTCATCAGAGAGGGGGATGGGGGGAGGGAACTGGAATAAATAGGGAGAGAGGGGGAGGCGGACCGAAGATGGAGAGTAAAGAAGATAGGTGGAGAGAGTGTAGGTGGGGAGGTAGGGAGGGGATAGGTCAGTCCAGGGAAGACGGACAGGTCAAGGAGGTGGGATGAGGTTAGTAGGTAGCGGGGGGTGCGGCTTGGGGTGGGAGGAAGGGATGGGTGAGAGGAAGAACCGGTTAGGGAGGCAGAGACAGGTTGGACTGGTTTTGGGATGCAGTGGGTGGGGGGGAAGAGCTGGGCTGGTTGTGTGGTGCAGTGGGGGGAGGGGACGAACTGGGCTGGTTGAGGGATGCAGTAGGGGAAGGGGAGATTTTGAAACTGGTGAAGTCCACATTGATACCATATGGCTGCAGGGTTCCCAGGCGGAATATGAGTTGCTGTTCCTGCAACCTTCGGGTGGCATCATTGTGGCAGTGCAGGAGGCCCATGATGGACATGTCATCAAGAGAATGGGAGGGGGAGTGGAAATGGTTTGCGACTGGGAGGTGCAGTTGTTTTTTGCGAACTGAGCGGAGGTGTTCTGCAAAGCGGTCCCCAAGCCTCCGCTTGGTTTCCCCAATGTAGAGGAAGCCGCACCGGGTACAGTGGATGCAGTATACCACATTGGCAGATGTGCAGGTGAACCTCTGCTTGATGTGGAATGTCATCTTGGGGCCTGGGATGGGGGTGAGGGAGGAGGTGTGGGGACAAGTGTAGCATTTCCTGCGGTTGCAGGAGAAGGTGCCGGGTGTGGTGGGTTTGGAGGGCAGTGTGGAGCGAACAAGGGAGTCACGGAGAGAGTGGTCTCTCCGGAAAGCAGACAGGGGAGGGGATGGAAAAATGTCTTGGGTGGTGGGGTCGGATTGTAAATGGCGGAAGTGTCGGAGGATAATTTACTTTCAGGTTTCATTTGAAGGCAATCTCATTTGTGATAAATATTAGAGAAAGAGGTGAAGGGTAACAGACCAAAGTTGAATATGCAGATAGAAGACTGTCACCAATGGAGGAAGGCCTGGAGGGGGTGTTGCTGAGGGAAGATGTGTGTGCAGCCTCATTCGCCACAGGGAATGGGGGCACATAGTTTGTTATGCCCCCGAGGGAAGTGGTGCTGCATAGTGAGATTGGCTTGGAGGGGTTGTGTGTGCTGCACAGTGTGATTTGCCCCCAGGAAGGGGATGCTGCACAGTGTGATTTGCCCCTATGGGGGTAGGGGAGCACACTGTATGATTTGTTGCAGGGAAGGGACATGCACTGTTGGATTTGCCCCTGTGGGGGCAGGGGAGCACACTGTATGATTTGTTGCAGGGAAGGGACCTGCACTGTTGGATTTGCCTCCAGGAAAGAGGTGCTGCATTATGTGATTTGCCCCCTCCCCCAGGAGGTGGCGGGGACCTGTGTTATTTGCCCCAGGGAGGGGGAGATGTTGCACAGTGTGATTTGTCCTGAGCTCTGCACTTGCTGCGATTGGCTTTGGCTACGGTTGTTGTCAATTTCCATTGTGCTCGGTTTTGTGAGGCGAGATGTGATGATTATTTACGGTAGATGATTTGTTTCAGCAGGCCGGTCTATGCGAGGACTTACGGGATCGGTTCATTTTAACGATGACATCACTCGGTGAATAAACTCGACTGTGTCAATTTCTGGCGGGAAAATGTAGCGAGAGCGGGAGTTACATTGAACCGGGAGGAGCTGAGTGCGACTGCCTTAACAGGTCTATCCCTTACCCCAGCATGGTCCTCCTTCGGGAGGGGATCTGTCCTGGAGCCACCGCCCAACTCATCCAGGCTTTGAGAGATCAGAATATACTAACAGGTAGGGAGGCAGGGGAACCGTATGTGGTCACCCCTCACCCGCAAAGGAAGACTTACAAGAACTGCAGATGCCTGAGTCAGAGATAAGAGGGCTTCTCTGTTTATTTCCCAGCTCCCTCCCCGTTTCTGAACAAGGGTCCCGACCCGAAACGTCAGCTTTCCTGCTCCTCTGGTGTTGCCTGGCCTGCTGTGTTCCTCCAGCTCCACACTGTACTATCACTTACATTTACGTGCCGCTTTGCACAGCCTCGGGAAAACCCCGGTCGCTCACAGGCCTGTTGAAGTACAATCTATGTAAATGCTGCACAGTCTTCTCTTTTTTGATCGAAAGACTGCCACGCCTCAACCTGGATTGCTCCCCACGCAAGCTGAATCTCGCCAGGCTTTAGTTTGCTGCAATTCAATTGGTGACAATAAGGATTGGGCACACTCCAAAGTTGCTTCCCCACTCTGGCCCTGTTTCCTGTAAGTGTCAACAACCCAGAAGAAACCGTTCTCTTTTTCACCACTTTGTTGGAGACGAGAAAGGGCTGGCTGCTTGATATGAGGCGGTGTGGGTGATTGAAGATTGAACTAAAATTTTAGCAATAAGCCTGAACAGAGTTGGCAGACCACCTCTCTGAAAAATGCAGTAATATTTATCTGCTACTGACTTCCAATTGCTGAGTATCGTAGGGTGATATTCTCTTTAAAGATATAGTATAAACGCGAGCAGTGTTTACCCCGTAACATGATTTCCAATCCAGCTCTGGTTCAATGGTGTAAAAAGTCGACCACCCCTCATAGTTTCGAGGACCTGATTTTTTTTTTCTTCCTCCGTTCATTCACAGGATAAGGGTGTTTCTGGCTAGGCCAGTATTGATTGCTCAGAGGGCAGCTAAGTGTCAACCACACTGCTACGGGTCTGAAGCCACATGTAGACCAGAGCAGGACTGCAGATTACCGTCACTCAAGGACGTTAGCGAACCAGATGTGTTTTACAATTACCAGCGTTTACATGATCACCACTAAACTAGCTCTTAATTCTAGATTTATTTTAATGGATTGAAATTTCAATGTTGACCATCATACGATTTGAACCATGTCTCCAGAACTTTAGCCCAGCGACACCGAGTACTGCACTTGTCCTGTAGGTGAAAAGCTGTCTTGTATTTGGATGTATAGCATCACATGACCTCTGGTCCTCACCAGTGAGCAGTGCACTATCTGCCTCATGCTGACTGGGGGCAAGAATGGTGTGTTAACTTCATGAAGGTATCACACTGAGGCTGCTGAGCTTGGGATTAAGGACGTGATACTCTAATCGAATCTCATGCTCACTTTAATCTTTTTCAGTTGTGCAGTTGGCATCTGCAGATATTGAAGACCTGGCGCAGAAAAGCTCCATTTCCTATAAGGTAATGAGGGCACTGTTTCGAGTGTTGATACCAGGTCCTCAAAAGTCAGTCTAAAGCCACTCTGTTCAATATTCAACATCTTTGTGTGTTAAACCTTTGTAGTTTAGTGATAGTTACAAGGGATTGTCAGCTGGAGTTAATAAGTGCTGTACGAGACTTAGAGCAGGCTGATGTTTTAAGAGGTTTTCTGATTGTGAGGCATCTCTGACAAGGCCAGTATTTATTGCTGATCCTTAGTTTCCCTGAGTCAGTGCTTGTTAGAACTGAGTAGATTACTAGATCATTTCAGAGGGCACTCTAGAGTCACCCATGTTGCTATGGGACAATAATCACATGCAGAGCAGGTTTTCCTCTCAAGGAAAGTACTGAGCTATCTCCTTCAAGGACTTTGTGTCACACAGTACTTTGTTTTACAATGCACATTGAGACAAACTTCGACTGTGCCTGGAGGGCCATCAACTCAGTGAAAGACACTCTCTGACCTGCTCAAAACTTGTTGGTCTTCCAGAACAAGGAGTTGATCCTGACTGAGTGTTGCAGACTGGCACATTCCAAGGCTTAGGGAGGCACTAAAGCTTGGGCCAGCTGCTGCTAAGGTATTGTGAAGAAAGATCACTGTCTGAGGCCCTTCTGATGTTATATAGGGATCTGTTCAGTTGTTGGATCTTCCCAGTGCTTGAAATATATGTTAATCTAGTCTTCTTCAATTAAGAGATGCCTTTGGTTTGTTTGGACAGAGTCAAATTCCAATGTTTGTTTCGTTGATATTCTTTTGTACAAGACTACACCGCGTTTGTTGTGTGTGTGTGTGTGTGTGTGTGTGTGTGTGTGTGTCTAAGTATAAGAACAGGATGTTTTTATCAATAAAGTATGTTTTTGAAGTAAAAAGAAAGAAGCACTTTGTTTAATAATGCTCCTGTGAAATGCCTTGAGACATTAAAGGCACAATATAAATATAAGTTGTTATTGTAGTCAATTTGGTTTTCAACAATCCGACAGCTTTGTCATTTGGAATTTTCCGAGTTTGTTTTAAACCGAAATCGAATTCTTGAACCGCCGAGATGGGGTTTGAATGAGGACGTTGTGTTGTGTGATCCTGGTGCTGTTCCTGAATATCTGCTCCCCATGTGTTTGCTGATATTCTTTGTCTCCCCCAGACACTGGTCGCTGTGAGGAGGGTACTGTTTGTCCAATACTCTCCATTCCCTTCCACTGGGACAGATTTCTATGAGGAGCTGCTGGCTTCCACGGCCATCCTGTCAACTGGAAACCAAAGGTGGGGTACTAGACTGGGTGGGTGCTGAAATGTTATTTCTCCTCGAGGGACAGACTAGAACGAGAGGATACAATTTAAAAATAGGTGCCTTCTGCTTAACGCGGACCTTGTGGAACTCAGCTCACCAGAGAGCAGCGGAAACGGGTCATTAGATATTTTTAATTGGAGGGAGGGAGGGAGGGATATTCTTGACAAATGAGGGCAGCAAAGTGTATTGTGGGTTCATCAGGAATGTGGAATTGAGGCAACAGTCCGATCAGCCACGATCTCATCATATAGCAGAGCATGACTGAAGGCCTGAACAGTCTACTCCCAATTCATATGTTCACATCTACATAGGTGATGTTATTTTGTTTCCAGCGGGGTATTTTACATGATGTAGTAATACCTTGCAATCTCTCATAACATCGGAGACTGGGTGCGGATATCGTGGCATTGAAGAATTCAACAGATATTTTACTACAGCCATCTGTTGTATATAATCATTGCTATCACAGGCACATATTTATAGCTGTTCAGTTAGAACAGATCAGCATGCTTTCAGTCCCAAAACGTTCACTTACCCTGTGAAAACCTCTTTTGGAAGAATGTTTCAGACATCTACCTTTTCTGTGAACAAAAGCCCCCTTCTGCGAACAAAAGCTAGTGCAGATGCAGCGGTGTGAATGGCCGCCTTCTGCTCTGTTTCATTCTGTGAAATCTTCCTATTTCATTCAAATTGCCTAGCTCCCAATTTAACAATATGTGCCCTCATTCTGAATTCAACCGCCAATGGGAACAGCTATCCTGCATAGATGTCCTGTAGAATCCTTAATTAGCAGTTAGGTGAGCATTCATGCTATAAACTCGGGGAAGCCAGGCCAGGTTTATGTAACCTGTGTTCATAATAATCCCTTAAACCCTGGAATCATTTGTGCCAATGTACAATAAACCCTAGACAACAAAGTGTGAAGCTGGACGAACACAGCAGGCCAAGCAGCATCTTGGGAGCACAAAAGCTGACGTTTCAGGCCTAGACCCTTCAACAGAGAGGGGGATGGGGAGAAGGTTCTGGAATAAATAGGGAGAGAGGGGGAGGCGGACCAAAGACTGAGAGAAAAGAAGATAGGTGGGGAGGTAGGGAGGGGATAGGTCAGTCCAGGGAAGACGGACAGGTCAAGGAGGTGGGATGAGGTTATTAGGTAGGAAATGGAGGTGCGGCTTGAGGTGGGAGGAAGGGATGGGTGACCCTTGTCTGCCTTCCGGAGAGACCACTCTCTCCGTGACTCCCTTGTTCGCTCCACACTGCCCTCCAACCCCACCACACCCGGCACCTTCCCCTGCAACCGGACGAAGTGCTACACTTGCCCCCACACCTCCTCCCTCACCCCCATCCCAGGCCCCAAGATGACATTCCACATCAAGCAGAGGTTCACCTGCACATCTGCCAATGTGACATACTGCATCCACTGTACCCGGTGTGGCTACCTGTACATTGAGGAAACCAAGCGGAGGCTTGGGGGCCACCTTGCAGAACACCTCCTCTCGGTTCGCAATAAACAACTGCACCTCCCAGTCGCGAACCATTTTAACTCCCCCTCCCATTCTTTAGACGACATGTCCATCATGGGCCTCCTGCAGTGCCACAATGATGCCACTCGAAGGTTGCAGGAACAGCAACTCATATTCTGCTTGGGAACCCTGCAGCCCAATGGTATCAATGTGGACTTCACCAGCTTCAAAATCTCCCCTTCCCCCACCGCATCCCAAAACCAGCCCAGTTCATCCCCTACCCCACTGCATCACACAACCAGCCCAGCTCATCCCCTCCCCCCACTGCATCCCAAAACCAGTCCAACCTGTCTCTGCCTCCCTAACCGGTTCTTCCTCTCACCCATCCCTTCCTCCCACTCAAGCCGCACCTCCATCTCCTACCTACTAACCTCATCCCACCTCCTTGACCTGTCTGTCTTCCCTGGACTGACCTACCCACTCCCTACCTCCCCACCTATACTGTCCTCTCCACCTATCTTCTTTTCTCTCCATCTTCGGTCCGCCTCCCCCTCTCTCCCTATTTATTCCAGAACCCTCACCCTATCCCCCTCTCTGATGAAGGGTCTAGGCCCAAAACGTCAGCTTTTGTGCTCCTGAGATGCTGCTGGGCCTGCTGTGTTCATCCAGCTTCACATTTTTTTGTCTTGGATTCTCCAGCATCTGCAGTTCCCATTATCTCTGCAGTAAACCCTATCCTGTTTTCTGCTAGTTTATAAGAATGAGCAATGGAGTTTGTCTTAGTAATGTCCAGGTACCCCTGGTCACTTTGCACAGATTTGTCACAAAATGTCAAAGTACAACTGGGCCTGTGAACAGTGTTGATCTGAGACTGGGAGGGACAGATGTAGAGTGTAAGGACCCAAAGTTATTGAGCGTTCTCTTCATTTGTTCCTAACCATCAATGTACCCTGCATTTCCGCAATCGCGGTGGACTCCCTCCCATAACAGTGTGTCTGCCTCACCTCGACAAATACATAATGGAATCAGGAGAAACCGCAATTTAATACCTGAGGAGTAACTTCCTTCTTCATGTTTCATTGTCTGTCTTTCAAGGTATAGCGCAGAGCTAAGCACCCACTCCTTCTGTGATTTTGAGTTTTGGGTTTGTTCTTTAACAATGGGATGAGAAATCTGGATGGTTTATGTCCATTTTGATGGGAGTTGAATAATTTCTTTCATCTTGTCAATCATGGTGACCTCTAAAAGCCAGGTTATAGGAACAGGGGGAAGTTATGAAGAACAGTGGGTCATTGTGCTGAATTTCTGGGCTTCACCTGCTTTGAGTATTGAGAGTCAGTTTGCTTCAGGCAGCTGGGGGAGTGCGAGAAGGGGCCTGGACACGGCAGGGTTGAGGAGGAGTCAGGGAGGGGAACGGTGCTGGATTTGGCAGGGTGAAGGGGTGTAGCGCTGGATTTGGCAGGGTGAAGGGGGTGGTGCTGGATTTGGCAGGGTGAAGGGGGTGGTGCTGGGTTTGGCAGGGTGAAAGGGGTGGCGGTGGATTTGCCAGGGGTGTCGCTGGGTTTGGCAGGGTGAAGGGGGTGGCGCTGGGTTTGGCAGGGTGAAGGGGGTGGTGCTGGGTTTGCCGGGGTGGCGCTGGACTTGGCAGGGTGAAGGGGGTGGCGCTGGACTTGGCAGGGTGAAGGGGGTGGTGCTGGCTTTGCCAGGGGTGGCGCTGGATTTGGCAGGGTGAAGGGGGTGGCGCTGGGTTTGCCAGGGGTGGCGCTGGATTTTTGGCAGGGTGAAGGGGGTGGCGCTGGGTTTGGCAGTGTGAAGGGGGTGGCGCTGGGTTTGCCAGGGTGAAGGGGGTGGCGCTGGGTTTGCCAGGGTGAAGGGGGTGGCGCTGGATTTGGCAGGGTGAAGGGGTGGCGCTGGATTTGGCAGGGTGAAGGGGGTGGTGCTGGATTTGCCAGGGGTGGCGCTGGGTTTGGCAGGGTGAAGGGGGTGGTGCTGGGTTTGGCAGGGTGAAGGGGGTGGTGCTGGGTTTGCCAGGAGTGGCGCTGGGTTTGGCAGGGTGAAGGGGGTGGTGCTGGGGTTGGCAGGGTGAAGGGGGTGGTGCTGGGTTTGCCAGGAGTGGCGCTGGATTTGGCAGGGTGAAGGGGGTGGTGCTGGGTTTGCCAGGGGTGGCGCTGGATTTTTGGC
The DNA here is from genome assembly GCF_030684315.1 of Stegostoma tigrinum. NCBI lineage: Eukaryota > Metazoa > Chordata > Chondrichthyes > Orectolobiformes > Stegostomatidae > Stegostoma > Stegostoma tigrinum. The sequence goes on from NC_081380.1 coordinate 10,171,953, forward strand.
AGGGTGAAGGGGGTGGCGCTGGGTTTGGCAGGGGTGGCGCTGGGTTTGCCAGGGTGAAGGGGGTGGCGCTGGATTTGGCAGGGTGAAGGGGTGGCGCTGGATTTGGCAGGGTGAAGGGGGTGGTGCTGGGTTTGGCAGGGTGAAGGGGGTGGTGCTGGGTTTGCCAGGGTGAAGGGGGTGGCACTGGATTTGGCAGGATGAAGGGGGTGGCGCTGGGTTTGCCAGGGGTGGCGCTGGATTGTTGGCAGGGTGAAGGGGGTGGCGCTGGGTTTGGCAGTGTGAAGGGGGTGGCGCTGGGTTTGCCAGGGGTGGCGCTGGGTTTGCCAGGGTGAAGGGGGTGGCGCTGGATTTGGCAGGGTGAAGGGGTGGTGCTGGGTTTGCCAGGGGTGGCGCTGGGTTTGGCAGGGTGAAGGGGGTGGTGCTGGGTTTGCCAGGGGTGGCGCTGGGTTTAGCAGGGTGAAGGGGGTGGCAGTGGATTTGGCAGGGTGAAGGGGGTGGTGCTGGATTTGGCAGGGGCAAGGGGGTGGTGCTGGATTTGGCTGCTACTGGTGTCTCCTTTTCTGACTCCATAGCAATACATTGCAAGCTATGGACTTTAGTAAATTTACTGAGCACCTCTAAGTCGAACAAGAGCTTTGCCTCCACCACATTGTATTTCTGTTACGTTAAGGAGTTTGAATTGATCTCCCTGTCACTCTGTTAGAATTACACAAGACACTAGTGTGAGCCCAGCTGAGGTATTGTTTCCAGTCCTAGTCAATGCAGCTGAGGACGTGAGGGAGCACTGAAGAGGTTTGCAAGAATGGCCCAGGCATGAGGAATTTTATTTTATGAAGATAGTTTTCTCTAATCAGAATTCAGAATCATGGAAGGCTGGGACTGAATAAGTAGGGAGAAGATGCTCCAATTCAGAAAAGGATCAAGAACGTGATGGTGCAGATTTCATTTGTTTTAATGAACAAAGCAAAAGTGATGCGATTAAAATGTTTTCATGCAATGAGTGGTTAAAGTCTGGAATGTGCTGTTTAAGAGTGTGGTGGGGACAGGTTCAGTGGAGACTTTCAGAAGTAAATGAGGAGATTATTTGAAAAGGCCGAATGCGCAGTGTTACAGGGAGAGGACAGGAAAGTGCCAATAAGTGAGGTGTTAGTTTGGAAAGCTGGCACAAACCTGATGGTTTGAATGGTCTCCTTCACTGTAAGACGGCTGTGAATCTGTCTGGTTGTGTTCGAGGCTGCTCTTGATCTGTTTTCTGTGCTGTCCGCAGCCTCGATACGTTGCTGGACTCAGGCCTTTACACTGGAGAGCTAATAGAGTTTGTTGGAGCACCAGGCAGCGGCAAGACACAGGTAAAGGCCATTTGATCTTTAACAGCAAACGTACTTTAAAATGTGGCTGTGCTTGCAGGGGAGCTGGTGCCCCTGAACCTCCACAGCCATTTGCAGCAAAAAAAAATCCACAGCCTGTGATGGCCACCAGTCCTGGGCTGACCCTGGCAATGTATGCCACACTAAGTGGGGACCCTGGCACAACGACATATTATTGTTTGGCAGCTGGAATTACCTTGTCTCCTAATAGTGTCTTAGTTTTTGCTGTTTTCTCCTGGAGAGCAAGGCAATGAGACAATAATGGCATGGACCAGGGTAGGCCTCAAATTGAGGCCCAGGGTGGTGTAGGCACTCTCAATTCATATGCCTTCCAAATAACTTTTTGATTCCATTTTTTTTTCAATACTACTCTGTACCTATAGTCTCAAATATGGAACCAAATATATCATGATATATGTGAGGGGCCTCTAGCTGGAGTAGAGCTGGGTGTAGATGGGAGTGAGAGTGATGAGAGAGGCCTGTCCATCTTCCCTGTTGCCCACTGTCAGGTGTTGTCCTGGCAACCAGCCTGTTCCCAAGGGGGAGGATTGCCTCAGCGGACTTCAGTGACCCTCACCCCCACCACCGTTGACCTTGAATGACGGCTCAGAGGCCCAGGCTGTGGGCTTCCCATCCAGACAAAATGCAGATTGCTGGGCTCTCGAATGGGGAGGGCCAATAAGAGATGCGAAAACAGTAGATTTCTGTGGCAGGAGAGTGATTGAGGGGGAACGCCCTCGAAATGTAGACGTCCTCTCTCCGCCTTCTTGGAAATTGAAGTAAAAAATACGGCCTTGGTAAGGGGTTTGCTGGAGATTCCACTCCCACCAACCCCACCCTGCTGACATGAGATCTGCCTGGAGATTTAGACTTTATCTCTGAGGACCACCTGGCCCTGGTTTGCCTATGACCAGCCGAACTGATGACCCTGCTGCCCCAGCTCCCTTGCTGTCTGAGCAGAGGGAGAGAATGGCCCAGGGTAGTGTGATGGAGCTGGGGAAACTGGTATTGCCTGTTGGCAGCATGAAGGTCTGCATCAGCTCGTACCAAGCCCACTCCAATGGAGGGTAAAAATCCCTCTCACTGGGCTCTTGAACCTAACCATTCCAAAATAATTCACAATTCCTGCCATCTTTTGATTGTGTGATGATTTTTCAGGCTATGTCATAAAATCTCTAGAGTGCAGCAAGAAGCTGTTCAGCCCATTGAGTCCAAACTGACCCACTGAAGAGACCTAGCCATCAGATGCAGTCCCCCACCCTATCCCCATAACCCCACACTTCCCGTGGCTAACCCACCGATCCTGCAAATCCCAAGATACTATGGGCAATTTAGCACAACCAGTCCACCTAAACTGCACATCTTTGGACTGTGGGAGGAAACCAAATCACCTGGAGGAAACTCTCGCAGACACGGGGAGAATGTGCAAACTCCACACAGACAGTTGCCTGAGGCTGGAATCGAACCCAGGTCCCTGTTGACTGTACTGGTGAACGGAGCTTACATCAGCGGACATTTGTGGGAGCTAGGTGTTAGGGACTGAGCTTGTGTTTCAGCAGCTTGACCTGTCGTGTAACTCGCTGTTAAAGGTGTGCCTCAGCTTGGCAGTCAACATAGCGTGTGAGCTGAAGCAGAGAGTGCGCTACATCGATTCAACAGGGGGACTGTGTGCCTCTCGGCTTCTGCATCTGATCCAAGAGCAGGTTAACAGCTTGGAAGGACAGGTAGGAGAACACTCTGTTCCTGCTCAGGTTTGAGCCTGCATTCCCTTCAAAAAAAAAGGTCTAATTAATTATGGTTAGAAAGTATCTCATTGTCTATGCACAATATTGGAGGCATGAAGGGTGCTATGTCAATGCAAAGCTTTTTGTTTTAACCCTCCCTTCTTTGTCACATTCTGTCTCTCGGCCCGTCTTGCTCTCCTCCTTCCCCCATCCCCGTTTCACAGAGCAAGGCACTCCAGCGGATTGAAGTGGCGCGTGTGTTTGAAGTGTACCATCTGTTAGATGCACTGCAGGACCTCAGGACCAGCTTCACAGGCCAGGTACAGACTGGAAAGGAGTTGGGGAAGCGGGGTAGTGGTGAGGGCTGGGGAAGGGAGGAGTGAGTAAGGATATCCACCGGTCACCTTTCCGATGCTCGTGTTCTCTCCACCACCCCCGTATCCAGTATCCCCTCTTCCTCTTCCCCACTCATTCCATGCTGCTAACTCCTATTGTTTCTGTAGGTGACCAGTGCTTGCAGCTCTGTGAAGGCTGTAGTGATTGATTCAGTCTCTGCTGTACTCTCCTCTCTCCTGGGAGGCCATCAGCTCGAAGGTGAGATGCTGCATGAAAGACTCCATTCAGCTGCAACGAGTTTAAACTCAGCAAGGGAGCTGTTAGACCAGATTAGTGCCTGCAGCTCACTCCCAACTCAGCTGCACCACCAGGAGGCAGGATCTACAAAGAGACCCAGCTCCTTGTGTAGCAGGACTGAAAGGGATTTCAGAATAGGTTGAACAGCATGCACCATTTCATGTACAAAAGATGAAAGAAGCATCAAGTTTGAGGTGTTTGGGATCATTAGAAGAGAGAGAACCATTACGGTGGCTCAGTGGCTAGCACTGTTGCCTCTCAGCGCCAGGGACCCAGGTTCAGTTCCACCCTTGGGTGACTGTCTATGTGGAGTTTGCACGTTCTCCCTGTGTCTGCGTGGGTTTCCTCTGGATCCGCCAGTTCACTCCCACAGTGCAGAGGTGTGCAGGTTAGGTGGATTGGCCGTGCTAAATTGCCTGTCGTGTCCAGGGATGTGCACGTGAGGTGGGTTAGCCATGGAAAATGCGGGGCTACAGGGATGGGGTAGGGGGATGGGTCTGGGTGGGATGCTCTTGGGTGGGTCAGTGTGGACTTGTTGGGCGGAACGGCCTGTTTCCATCCGGTAGGGATTCAATGATTATTGACAAGGTGTCAAAACCTCAAATTAGCGGGTGAGGTGAAGAGTCACTTTTACCTAGAAGGAAGTAGGAATCTAAAATGTTTTACATCAAAAGCTGCTGAGCTGACTTCATTGAAACGTCAAAACTGAGATTGATACATTTTTATTACCTACAAGTGTTCAGGGATATCAAAGTGGCAAGTAAATGGAATCGAGATACAAATCTACCAAGATCTAAATGAAGAATCAGCGAACAGGCTTGAGGGGCCGAATGGCCCGGTCCTGTTCCCAGGTATCTAGTGACCATGTTAGGTGCAGCATTGGTACGGGAGCAGATCAGCTCCTAATTCGTTCAGGTCGGGATGGTGAGCAGGACACACAATACAGGTCAGGAATATAATAGCATCCCCTCAAGCTGAGCAGCTGGAGTTCAATTCCCCCGCACGTGGGCAAAGAAGAGGAGCTGAGAGGGACAGTACAGCAGCTGGCAGTGTACAGGCAGTGAGCTGAGGGTAAGGGGGTCGCGGTAGGCCAGGAATGACCCGATGTAGCAGTACCATCACTAGGGCATCACCAAGAATCATAAATTAATTTCCAGGTTACTCTTGTGAGTGATGGCGCGGGAAGAGGCCATGGTCATGTTAATTGAGTTGTGCTTTTAATCATTTCTAAATGACAAGTGAATCACTGATGGGGCAGGTGTATAAGGCTAATTGACAGGGATGAATCACTCAATTGGATCGTGTGTCTCTTTCTGTGATCGGTGGGGGAGGTGATAAACTTCCTGATTGGTCTCCGAACCCGTTCAATGATGGGAATATGACTTCAGGTCACTTAATGCAATTAGAAATCCAAGGTTATTGGCAATATATAAAGTAGCCAGGATAATGGTTGTGCAGAACCTACACACATCCATCATTCCCTAAGTGGACAAATTGAAGGAAAGTAGGAGGAGATGGCAGCATAATGGTAAAGTCAGGAGTGATTCAGAGATGAAAGGGGACATGGGTTCAATTCCCACTGTGGCAGCTGGTGGAGTTTACATTCAAGTGATTGTAAACATATTTGGAATTTGAAAGTTTGTCATCGGTGATGATGACCACAAAATGATCACTGATTGTCCAAAGCCTGTCTGGCTCACTCATGTCCTGTAGGGAGGGCAATCTGCCATCTTTGCCTGGTCTGAACTACATGTGACTCACGGCCCACAGCCATTCAAAAACAAGCCATTCAAGAGATTAGGAATGTGCGACAAATGCAGGCCTTGCCAGTGACACTGGCATTCTGTAAAAGGAGAACGCTGCAGGGAATGGTTAGTAGATATCAAAGGTCCCAGCACAGGAGAAGCCAGAGGTTCAGTAAGATGGCCTAGTCCTGTGGCTATGACTTTTTTTTTCCTCCACTCCTGGGACATGGGCGTTACTGGCTGGCCAGCATTCATTGCCCATCCCAGCTGCCCTTGAATTACTAAACCATTTCAGAAGGTAGTTAAGAGTCAACCATATTGCTGTGTGCCCGGAGTCATTTGTAGGCCAGACCCGGTGAGGATGTGGATTTTCTTCCCTGAGGGGCATTAGTGAGGAAGACTGGTTTTTCCCAATGATCGACAATTGTTCCAGTTTTTTTAATATTGAATTCAAATTCTGACATTTGCTGTGGTGGGATTTGAACCCAGGTCCCCCGAACGTTAGCTGAATTTCTGGATTCATAATCCAGCGATACCACCACCAGGCCATTGCCTCTCCAAATATTAGATTAGCAATTTGAAGCTGGTGAGTTTGACTCCAGCTGTGACAAGTTGTAAATGTTGAAATCTAGTCATTCATGTCTGATACCAAGGAAATTACTTGTATAAATGGAATCTGGGTTAAAATCCATCAATGTCCTGTGGAGAAAAGAGCCTCAACTATAATGATTGGGCCCACCTTGGGATCCAAGAAGGGCTGAACTCTGTCTTCCTGGAGGCAGAGTCCCCATATCTCCCCCGGTCTCAGATTTGGCCGCGTGTCCAGTGGTCTGTTCCCATCTGCACTTAAATTAAACAATCTACATGTGAGCTAGCAGCAGTGGCCCAGTTTGAGATACTGCAACACTTGTGTTGTACAAAACTTCTTCCATCTGGGTTTTGGGGAGCAAGTTATTTTAGAGTTGGCCAGGTAAGGAGGTGTCATTTTGCAATGTGTATTCAGAGTCCCTCAGCATCTGTGTTGCTGTCTTTCTTTCTCAACACTGAAGGCATCTCTTCGATTTTGAACAATTAACTCTGTGTGTCTTTGTTTTTTTTCCGTAGGTATGTCTCTCATGATGCAACTTGCAAGGGAACTGAAGATGATGGCCAGGGAACTAAATGTTGCTGTAATAGTGAGTACTAGAACCTCAGACCTGTCAATGGCTTTTCAGATTGCAGCATAACAGGAGAAAAAGCCTAACACAAAGTTTTGATTGTCATAGTACAAGGATTTATCAGAATGAAACAATAGATGAGCAACTTACAGTTACTTGGAGCAGAGAAGGTTATGAGGCGATTTAATGGAGGTGATCAGAATTATGAATGGTTTTCTTGCAGTAAATGAAAAGGAACTGTTTTCATAGGCAGTTTGTTCAGGAACCAGAGGGTACAGATATAAGAACGAGAAGGATGAGAACCTATTTTATGTAGTCTGTCGGTGTGATCTTTGTCTGGGAGGATGATGTGAGCATATTTAACAGTAATTTCCAACTGGCTGATTACCTGTAAAAGAGAATTTTCAGGGCTAGGTGGAAAGAGCTGAGCACTGAGCTCAATTGGATTGCTCCTTCAGCGAGATTGCACTATCACATTGGGCTGAATGGCCTCAAGTGTTGTTTGGACAGACTGCTTAGCTAACATGCAGTGTAGGACGAGCAGAAATTTTCATTGGTTAAACGTTGGAATAACTGAAACGGCGGATTTTGGTCCCCACTTCAATCTCTGTTCCCTAGCAACTGACTCCATACCTCTCCCTAATAACTGCCTAGACAGAACCAGTCTGTCGTGACTTTGTGTCATGTTTGACCGTAAGATGCACATCCATCTCGATGTCAAATTCCATCTCAGTAACATTGCCTGGCTCCACTCCTTCCTCAGCTCATCGGCTGCTGAAGCCATCATTACCTCTAGACTTGACCATTCCCTGGCTCTTCAGGCCAGCTTTCCACATTCTAATTTTACTAAAATAAAGATGGATCAGGTTAGACAGCCCCTTGAAAGGGCCCTCTAAGGAAAAAAAAACTCCAAAATGTTTGACTGAAACCTATAAAGGAAACGTATTAAATGGTCCTCTCGAGGTGTGATGGAACATCCCATCTCCTGTGGTATCCACCGCTCCCTAAAGACCTTGCTCATGCTGGTGGACTCCGTACACTTCACCTCCATGGACACCGGGGTGTAGATGTTCCCACAGAAAAGGGGTTATGCAGCTGGGTGCTGAGACCCCCTCCATGGCTCACAACTGGCCTTTTTTTTTGTGATCGCTTTGTCCATTTCCCACATTCCACCCTCTAAATGGGACATTGTCCAAAACTCTGTCTGAACTCACACAGAGTTCGGGTTGTTTGTCAGTACCTATCTCGCTTACCCCCAGCTTTAGACTGCGATCAAGCAATGTGCATAGTTACAAAAAAAAATCTCAACCTTGTTTTTAAATCCCTCCCTGTCTCTCTAATCTCCTTTAGCTACATATCCCTCCTTATTAACGGCCTTCCTCAAATTCTTATACTGTGAACCTACTCTGCGCTTAAATATTCCACAGTTTGTAGCGGTGCCAAGACCATAAACTCTGGTCTTCCATCCCCTCCAGCTCACTTTCCTCCTCTGGGATTGTTCCTTCAAACCCACCTCTTTGTTTGGCCAATTGCCCGGATACATTTCGCTCAGTGTCCTACTTTGTTTCATAATGTTGCTGTGAAACACCTTGGGCTTTTTTTTATAATTAAACATTAAAGGCACATCCAAAATGTTGTTCCTTAATATTATGATTCCAATCCATTTCTTATCCAGTTGTGCATTTGTTCCTTTCCTGAAGGCGGAGCTCTGTGCTAAAATAGGTGGAAAGTGCCCTTCTTGTGGCACCTTTCCCAATCGTAGGACAAAGTGTTTTACAGTCAATTTTAAATTCTTTCAAAGTGTAATTACTTAGCGTAGGGAATGTGGCAACCGGTTTTCATACAGCGAGCTCTGTGAACAGCAAGGAGCTAATGACCTGGTTGCATTCACCGAGTTGTATTGACTTTCTCCCCCCACTTGCCCAGGTGACCAATAGTGTTGTCCAGGACCCTGGTGGCAGGGGTGTGAAGCCAGCTCTGGGGCGCTCGTGGAGTTACGTTCCCAATGTCCGTGTCCTGCTCCAGCGTGGGACAGGAGGGGATGGTCTGCAGCCAGCGAAGCGCACTGCAACTATCCTGAAGTCATCCCGGCAGGTAGGGGCTGCTAGAAATCCTTGGACGTGCAGGGGTGTGGGGTGATGGGTGGCATCCTGCCTCCTTTACCATCTGTGCACCAGCCCCTTGCAACATTGGCTCACAAGACACACATCATCAATTTTCCTTCTCTCTCTCTCTCTCTCTCTTCCTGTCCCATTATTATAAACAACGGTTATCCTGCCTGTTCCTTGTTCCTTTTGGTTTCTGCAACCCCACCAATGCAAATTGGCCAAGTTACTAATAACCACTGCTTCCAACTCTGCACTCCAGCCCCCAAACTCTTCCTGGCCTGTACTGTGGAGGTCTTTCCCATCAACTGAGGCATCGCAACTTAACGCTCCCTTGTTTCACTTTTGAAGTGTGAAGTCGAATTTCCCTTCAAATGTAGTTCTCTTCACTGAGACAGGAAGCATGTTCTTGGAGTTATCTGGTGTGCTTATGCCATCTTTTGCAGGACACAATTGTCCCACAGATGCTGTTGCGAGGCAGGGTCTCAAAATCAGTGATACAGACATTGGATTCTCCATTCCTGCTCTCTGGGGAAGCTCTGTACCCATACTGTACATTAGTAAGATCTCCTGTTCCAAACTGCAAAAACAGCGGCTGCTTTAATCCCTCCCACTTTCTAATTCATTGACCCTGGAGGTAGACTCTTATCACCTCACTATACATTGATATGGGTGAGGAGAACTAGCTTGGGAAGGATGATGGCATTGACACTACAGACTATCAGAAACAAAGAGGGAGTGGTTATTTCTGGTAGTGCATTTGAGATTGAGGGAAGTTGCTCTTGATAAGTACATGATTCAGGCACCTACCCAACCTCTGCACAGTCTTAAGCTGCCTCCATTCAGCATCTTCTGACTTGCCCTGTGGAGAGGAAGGTGTCTCTCAGCAGCATTGTTGTAAATGTTATTGGTGTGAGCCCGGTATCTCACTTCTCCATTATCAGTCCCGTCCATTCATGTTCTGTCTCCTAAACTGCTCAAACCCTGATCGTGTGTGTCTTTTCTTTTCCCCTCAGCCTACCAGAAGAAGCACAGAGTTTGACATCACTTCCTGTGGAACACTGACCAATCGAACTACTTCCTCCCAGCATTCTGCTGGTGACCTTGACAACACAGATTGAAGCTTGGCTGGGCCTTATGACAACGGAGAGCTGTGTGTCAGTGTTTTATTTTAAACTGCAGTGGGTCTATTTGGTGGTGGTGATGAAGATGGGACCTTTGTGTCTGGCCACCTTTTGGGAGCAGTTGCGTGACGGCCTGTTGTCCTTGTACAAAGCCCATCCTTTATGTTGTGGCTGCAGCATTCGGGTCACCTCCCCCTCCTCCTAAGAAGTGAGTGGTCTGCAAAGAGGTAGCACGTTGGAGAGATCTTGGAAACCTCAAGCCAGTAGTGCATACGGGTGCCTGGCAGCACTGCATCAGACAGTTCGAGTTAGTTGCAGGAACTGTTTTCAGTGTACAATTGTAAAGACTTGGCTCTGGGTGAAGCTAGTGGCTGTAGACTTGGTGAGACATTAAACAATGAATGGCCAAATGTCTTTATACATCAACAACCAACAACTTGCATCGCAGTGTGAGGTTACATTTTTAAATCTTTTCCCTATAATCTTACCCTCGGGAATTGATGGGCAGTCTCATCCTGGCACACTTTTTCTGGATAAATAAAACCCTTGTGCACTAAAAGGTGCTGTTTGACATTCAGTACCTGGCAGGTCCTTCTGTGCGCTCTGACTTTTTAACCTTGGGAATGGGTGGCCTGGAACGCTGAAGAGACAAACTGTTTTGTAGCTGGAGCTAGTAAATAGTCATACAGCTATGGAAACAGACCCTTCAGTCCAACTAGTCCACGCTGACCATGTTCCCAAACTAAACTGCTCCCACCTCCCTGTGCTTGGCCCATAACCCTTGAAACCTTTCCTATTCATGTACTCATCCAAATGTCTTTAAACATTGTAACTTTACCAGCATCCGCCACTTCCTCTGGCAGTTCATTATGCACACAAACCACCCTTTGTGTGGAAAAAAATGCACCCCGTGTCCTCCTTAAGTCTCTCACCCTAAAAATATGCCCCCTAGTTCTGAACTCCCCCACTTCAGGGAAAATACCCTTATCATTCACCTTATCTATGCCCCTCATGATGTTATAAACGTCTATAAGGTCACCCTTCAACCTCCTGTGCTCCAGAGAAAAAAAATCCCAGCCATTTCAGTCTATTTTTATATCTCAAACCCTCCATCCCCAGCAACGTCCTGGTAAATCTTTTCTGAACCTTCTCCAGTTCAATGATTTCCTTCCTATAACAGAGTGATCAGAACTGCACACTGTGCTCCATAGGAGGCCTCCCTAATGGGCTATACAACTTCAACATGGCATCCCAACTCCTACACTCGAAGGTCTGAGCAATGAAGGCAAGTATGCTAAAAGCTTTCTCAACCAACTTGACTACCGATGATGCAAATTTCAAACAATTATGTACTAGGTGTCTCTGTTCTACAACACCATCCAGAACCCTATCTGTAAGTGTGTATGTCCTGCCCCTGTTTGTTTTACCAAAAAGCAATAACTCACATTTATCCAAATTCAACTCCATTTGCCACTCCTCAGCCCATAGACACAAATTGACTTCGATCTCTTTGTAATCCTTAGATAACCTTTTTCACTGCCCACTATGCCACCAATTTTGGTGTCATCCGTAAACTTACTAACCATGCCTCCTATATGCAAACCCAAATTGTTGCTGTAAGTGACAAATGAAAGTGGGACCTAGCTGTGATCCTTGTGGCATTGCACTGGTCACAAGCCTCCAGTCTGAAAAATAATCCTCCACCACCACCCTCTGTCTTCTGCTGACATTAAGCCAATTTTGTACCCAACTGGCAAGCTTTTCCTGAATCCTATGTGATCGAACTTTGCTAATTAGTCCATCATTGGGAACCTTCTCAAAGTAGTGTTGTCCCCTCCCTTTAGTATACATCAGAAACCTCCCACCCCTGTAAAGTTACAACCAGCACTGCCTTCATGAAATCCTGCAAATACTAGGTGTACCAGCGTGAGCATCTTCTCCCAGGTCAGTATAACCTCACAGAGGCATTGATCGCTCTTGACCAGCCGCGTTGGGTGGGCTGCAATGCCTGACCCAAACCTCTCAGCTCTGCAATGATAAGTGATCACTAGGAGGGCAGAAGAATTGCTACAAAGGCACCCTGAAAGCAGTTCCAAACAAAAGCAACAACAGCCCTGCTGGCAAGTGGGAATTGCTTGCCCTGGAATGCAAACTGGAGAAGAAGCATCCACTTCAGGTATCGCACTTGGAGGCCAAGCGCGAGCAGCGGAAAGAGTGGCTAGAATCCAGAATGTTCCAGCCTCATCAAACACAACCAGCCCCACGAATGGCCGAATCTGCAGTTCCAGCAATGGATTATTTAGCCGCCCCCCCCTCTCCCAGAGTAGAAGCAAGTCATCCTTGATCCCAAGGAACTGCCAAGAAAATATCTTTTGAGTACCCAATCTGGCCTAGAGGCCTTCGTTCGCGATAAATGCTTATTTACATCACCAGCTTTGAACTTGACCTACTATGTCTACTACAGAACCTTGATCATTAACCATGAGATACCTGCATTAGCTGTTCAGAGTGCAAAATGTTTCAAGTCTAACTGACCATGAAGAATTAACTTTAATGCTTTCGTTGCCATGTTGATAACCCACCATCTTGCCATCACAACCTATAGCTTTGCCAGGGCCTTTCCAATCGATCATTCTCTTAAAATATACTAAATTTCCTCAATATGTTTGAAAAATACACTTGACCTCATCCTCAAAGAGACGCTGAAGATTCATCTATCCATGACAATGTCAGTAAGAATGACTAATACGTAGTCCTCATAGAGATAGAGTCCCACACTGAGAGTGCCCACCATTGCGTTGTGTGACAGTAACTCTGCACTATATGGGACAGACTTCGAACAGATCAAGCGACGCAAGCTTGGCCATCCATGATGTGCTAAAGTACCGAATAGTACTAAAGTTCAGTGCTCTCGAACTTGCTGCAAAACTGGCATCAACCTGGCAATGTGGAAAATTGCCCAGGTATGTCTTGCCCACAAAAAAAAAGGCACATGTCCAACCTGGCCAATTATCTCCCTTGTCAGTCTACTCTCGGTCATCAGTAAAGTGATGGAAGTTGTCATCAACTGTGCTCTGAAGACATGCTTAGCTACAACCTGCTTACTAGTTCTGCCAGAGCCACTTGGCTCCTGATACCAATACAGCCTTGGTTCAAATGTGGGTAAAAGAGTTGAATTCCAGAAGTGAGATGAGAATGACAGCCCTTGACATAAGGCTGGGTTTGACTGTGGCATCAAAGCACGCTAGTAAAACAAATCAGGGAGATGGTCGTGGCTGCTGGAGGTCGGTCATCTCTGTTCCAGGACAGCTCTGCAGGAGCTCCACAACCATCTTCAGCTGCTTCACCAGTGATTTTCATATTATCAGAACAATATGATAATTAATAACGAACCATAACCAATGGCTGTGTTGCAATATGTTACATGCAATAAGTTGTATTCAGGAGGAGTATATTTCTTTAAGGCTATAAAGTCCAATTGCTAAATGAATATAACAATTTCATTTTCAATCTTGTGCCTGCTGCTGCTTCTGTGTAACTGAAGTGTAAATAAATCTGATTAGTTGTTAGCTGACTGTTGACTATGCTTTCCACATTCAGATAGTGAGAAAATCTGATATAAATCCCAACTTTTGGGAGTTGCCAGCAGGGTGGTTGTTTAATGTTGGGTACGGCAGTCCCTGTCCAAAGGGGTAACTGCTGCTAATGCCCCAGGTGTGGAGAGCAGTCTCTCGGTGTGAGGTTCATGCAGTGACCACAAGGTGGAGTCTTCTGACATCTTTTTAAAAACTAAAATGTAAAATCATTTTTTTAAAGAATGTAATTCCATGCGTAGGGCTAGAAGAGAATACTTCGGGTAAGTGATGGTTTTGGAGAGTTCACTTCTTGTGGTGAGCGTTTGCAATTCACTTTCATTTCAGGTTTCTAGTCGACCAAGGGCCCAATCTGAATGGCACAGACCTGGTCAGAGATTTACTGCCAGGTAGATGCAGTTATTGGCTGTGTGTTTCAACCTGAGGCACTTATCCTCTTTTTTTTATCAAAATAGGTCTCTCTGTGATTCACTCAGAGGCTCATTTTCCAACTTTGGGCCTAACATTTTAGGAAAGTCGGTCAAAATGACGGCGGTGTCTCTGGCACGCTTATCAGCTTCCATTTGCCCTTGATATTCCTGTAAATATACTAACTCATCACTATCAGTGTTGTAGAGTATTTCACAATTTATTCTTTTGTAAACAATGATTCTGTGCTTGAATACAGCATAAAGTTAACCATTGGCGAACTCTGCATACTCTTCTCTCGGCTGTGTCAGAGAGCCGAGTGTGCCAGCAAGCTGTGGGCCAGCATTTTCTCAGCAATAGTTTGCTACCTCCTCACTCCCAGTGATGGTGTTTTACACTATCGCAGATACAGAGCATAATAACGTAGTTGCTACACCAACCGAGTAGTAAAATGGTGTTCCAGCTAAAGCAGAGGATATGGGTTTAAGCTTCAATCCAGACCTCACCACCTGGGCTGACACTCTCATGCTGCACTGGCATATGTGCCACTTTTTGAGTTAAACCTCTGGCTGCAGTCAGACATAAAGTATTCCAATGGGACAACATGCATCCCCCAACTCTCAAGCAGGGATTATTTAATAATCTAATCTGTACAAGCAACTCGCCCTACATCACAACAGTGTCTGTATTACTTCAATGGCTGTAAAGTGCTTTATGATGTCCTGGATTAGTGTAAGATGGTACACAAACAGATACATTTCTTTCTTCCTTCCTTCCTTCCTGGTTAGAAACAACAGGGTAAGGATGACAATCGTTGGGTTGGGATTTTCCAATTCTGTGCGCTGCTCATTGGCTTGAATTCTTGTTTGCTTTAAAGGACCGAAATGAACAGGCAGGTGAGTGTAAAATTATAGCTCTACGTTGTTTGTTGCTGCTGCTGATAATTCAAACATCCACTTCCAAAACATGAAAGCAGGACTTGAACAATGTCCCTTCAAGTAGCACCATTGAATCTGATTTTTTCAAGTGTCTAACTTCTACTCAATGACTCTGTTCAGTATTTCCTAAACTGGATGAATGGACCCTGACACAGGGAGGTGCTGAGCTGTGATCCTGTAAGGAAAGCTTGCAACTCCAAACAGTGGGTTCTTGACTAAACTGCCTGAAGTAAATGGACAAGAAAAGTCAAAGCAGAAAGCTTGAAGGCAGGACCTTGCATGCAGTTAGAGACTCCATAAATATTAATTGGTCTTTATTTCAGTTTTCCCATCCTCTTCCCCCATACTGATGGTGTGCTAACCTCCAGTGTTGGGTCAAGTCACGCATGACCCTCAGTCGTTTCACTTTTGACAGTGACAATCTGGAACAGTCCTGGAAGTAATGGAGATGCGGCAATTATTTTTCTCTCAAGTTCAGGAACTTTTGGGACTTCCTTCCTGAAAACATGATGGAAGCAGACTCCTTGAATATTTTTAAGGCAGAGATAGATCAATCCTTGTTAAGTAAGGGCATAAATGGGAATTTGACGTTCCAGTCAGATCAGCTGATTGTGATCAATGGTGGAGTTAGGCTCAAGGGGGCCCAGAAGAAATTGATTAACCTTGCCTTGCAATGGAGTGAACGACGTGCCCCTGAGAAATATCTGCCTACCTGCAGATCCACTTAATAAAGGGGCACTTTAAGCAGCTAACATTAAGATTGCCCCGACCTTGTACAGATCCACAGATTTGGCCAGATATCCTAGATAACAAAGTGTGAAGCTGGATGAACACAGCAGGCCAAGCAGCATCTCAGGAGCACAAAAACTGACGTTTCGGGCCTAGACCCTTTATCAGATGAAGCGTCTAGGCCCGAAACGTCAGTTTTTGTGCTCCTGAGATGCTGCTTGGCCTGCTGTGTTCATCCAGCTCCACACTTTGTTATCTTGGATTCTCCAGCATCTGCAGTTCCCATTATCTCTGGCCAGATATCCTGATAGGTTGTCAAAGTGAAACTATTATTACCTGCAGCAATGCTACCTGGGATTGCCTGATTCCTGCAGATTTGCCCCGGAATCTCCTAAAATCCGAGATTAATCTTCAATGCATATCTGCTACAAAAAAAGGGGGAATCTAACTATCATCAAAAGTTTCTTTACAAGAATCTTCGAACAGTTCCGTTCATTGGTTGTGAGAAATGTTTGAGGCATCTAACTGAATAAAGAAGAGTATTTTCTGGTGATTTGAGGCGGTGCTGCAGAATATGGGACAGAGTAGAAGATGAATGGCAGTGGATCCAAGTTGGATTTCTGATTAATTTTCCACCATAATTATGTCCAGAGTTTGCAACATTAAACCCCCATTGATTCCCATCTGTGCTAGAGTGCACGAAATTCAGATATTGCCTGTGATGCGTTTCTAACCAACAACCGTAGCTCAGGGAGCTGGTGCAGTAGACTTCCCCACAATACAATTCCTGAGCCTCTAGCATGAGTAGAATATGAGAAAATCTTCAACCATTTTGCCTGATATCTATCAGCGCAGCTGTAGTCCACCAGAAACTGAAAACTTTCAACATTCAGCAAATGAGCTTTAGATGACCCAAAGACCTTATTTCCCATCCAACTATCCACTCTTCGAAGAGCAAACTGAATGATCTCTCCTGTAGCAGCCTGGAGGTTGAATAAAGGATGTATTAGCTCCCAACATTCATTGTCCCATTCATAGTTTAGCAGCCTTCCTCCTGCCAACTGAAAAGAATATCTTTAAGCAGCTTTTCCCCAACAACATATAATAATTCAGAAAACCAAACACACCCCCCACCCCCTTGTAGAAAACTACTAGGATTCATAGAACCCCTACAGTGTGGAAGCAAGTTCTCCAAAAAGCGTCCCACCCAGACCCACCCCTCCACTATATCCCTATAACCCTGCATTTCCCATGGCTAATCTGCCTAAACTGCACAACCCTGGACACTGTGGGGCAATTTAGCATAGCCAATCTACTTAACCTGCATATCTTTGGACTTTGGGAAGAAACACCCACAAACACTGGAAAAATGTGTTAACTCCACACAGACAGTTGCCCAAGGATGGAATCAATTGCGGGTCCCTGGTGCTGTGAGGCACAGTGCTAACCACATAGACACTCCAGTAGAAGTTATCTGATCTGTTATGTGCTGGGGTTAGAAGTGTGTTTTGTTGGCTCAGAGAGAATAAGAGAAATCTCATCGCCAAGCTCTGTCCCTTCCTGCCTGCTGTGCAGACAAATTAGTGATTAGTGATTTCACAGCAAAGCAAACATCAGATGAAACATTCCAGAAAATGATTGGCAGTAGATCAGAAAAGTTGTCTCCAGCCTACCCTGACTTTAATCATTAACCAACAGAAACTATACACTGTGGGTCGCATTCTCAACATCAGATTTTGCATTCTGTTCTCTACTGATGGCTAGTCAGTTCAGCACATTCTTTTCCTGGGCCAGACTGAATGGACAGATTATGGAATTCATACTGTTGCTAACTATTGGAGTCTTGCCAGCTGTAATATCTGGTACAGTGCTTCCCTAAGTGCTTTATTCGACCTTTTTACTTCAATAATTGTTGTTGCACCTTTTTTTACTTCAATCTTCAATTGTTTGTATAATGAGATTTGTGTACATGATGTGATATTGATACTAGCTTGGGCTGTTGGAAAAGGAGTGATACACTGCACTTCATTGGAAGTGATAGAGCAGGTACCTGTCCAGAGGTGTACAGGGCTACCTAGCCATTGATTGTGGTCAAGAACCAGATATGTATTCTGTGGCTGGTGCTGTAAGGAGGCTTCAGAAATGTTCAAGAATGGCCCAGGTGACAATAAAAATTCAAAACCAAATCAATGCCACAATAGAATGAATAATATGATAGCAGAACCATCCTCAGTATCAGCCTTGAGGCAGCTTGGTGGCTCAGTGGTTAGCACAGCTGCTTCATAGCTCCAGGGACCCAGGCTCGATTCCACCCTCGAGTGGCTGTTATGTGGAGTTTGCACATTCTCCCCGTGTCTGCATGGGTTTCCTCCTGCAGTCCAAAGATGTGCAGGCTAGGTGACTTGGCTGTGCTAAATCGCCCACACTGTCAAGGATTGTGTAAATTAAGTTGATCAGCCATGGGAAATACAGGGTTACAGAGAGAGGGTGGGATGCTGTTTGGAGAGTTGGTGTGGACTTATTGGGCCGAATGGCCTATTCCCACATTGTAGTGATTCTATGATTCAGTACATCAGGAATGCCTTTTCTTAAAATCTACTCATGGGACCTAGGCATTGCATGCTGGCCTGTACATATTGCTTGACCCTAGTTGTCCTGGAGAAGGTGGCGGTGAGCTGCCTGTTGAACTACTGCAGTCCACATGCTGTGAGTAGACTCACATTGCCATTAGGGAGAGAAATCTAGGATTTTGACACAGCGACATTGAAGGAACCACGATATAGTTCAAGTTCAGGGGAACAAGCAAGAGGTGGTGTTCCCATCTATCCGCTGCCCTTGTCCTTCTAGATGGAAGTGGTTTGGAAAGGGCTGTCTGAGGATCTTTGGTGAATTTCCACAGTACGTCTTATGGACAGTACACACTGCTGCGACTGAGCATTGGAGGGAGTGGATGCTTGTGAATGTGGAGCTAATCAAACAGGCTTACTTTGTCCTAGATGTTGTCAAATCTCTTGAGTGTTGTTGGAGTTGTACATATCCAGGTAAGGTGGGAATATTCCATCACACTCCTGACTTGTGCCTTATGGATGGTGGTCAGGCTTTGAGGGGTTCTGGAGATGAGACACTCACAATTGTATTCCTAGCCTCTGCCCTGCTCTTGCAGGCACTGTGTTTATATGACAAATTCAGTTGAACTTCTGGTCAATGATAACCCCCAGGATGTTGACAGTAGGGGATTCAGGGTAATTGACTACTGTTAATGGGGGAATTGAACTGTCACCAGTGCATATAATCCTTGGTGTTTAACTTTGGACGACCTTGTGAGGTTCTGTCTTAGTACAGCAATTCCAAATGCACAAGCAACAGAGATTAACAGAGTCAGAGTTTTTACAGCACAAAGGTTCTTCAGCCCATCGTGCCCAAACTAGCCATCAAGATTCTATTTATTCTGATCCCAGTTTCTAGCACTTGGCCCATTTTTTTTAATATGCAAGTGCTACCACACACAACCAAATGGCTTTTCTGACTAGTAAACCACCTCTGACAATTTTCACCTACCAACCACCACCAGCAAATTACCCATGTTTTCCAATTGATTAATTTACATTCAAAGCCCCATTAAGGGCAATGCGCACCATCAGAGGTGAGGGAGAGATAGGAGAGAGTGAGGGGGCTAAATCAAAATGGAGTTGGAAAGGGAGATAAAAGCTCTGTACCCACTGCGGTGCCCACCTCACTCGAAAGGCATCAAAAGTATTCGTCAACACAGCGTGCTCACTCTCTAAGGACTCACTGGCACAAATGTAGCCATAGAATTGGGGCAGCCACCCCTTATCTTGCATACTATGTCATTTTAAGTGTTCATTTAAATACTTCCTAAATGTCTTGATGGTTCTGCTCCATTTCTAGGCTGTTTAGTTTTAGCTATTGAACTCTAGTAGTACTCAGCATGTGAGTCAAGCGTCCGATCTCCAATCCCATCATCAACTGGAATTTGTTAAGTGGGACATAATCCAGTGGGAGTGAAAGATGCATTCTGTTGGGGAAAACAGATAACTGTTACATTGGCTTATTATGAGTCATGTAGATCAAACATGGTACTGACTAAGGAGTATGTGGTTCACAGTGTGATTTCCTCTCCCAATGGGTGTTGAAGGATTTGGTGTCATTTTTCCTCATGATTAGTAAGCATTGCAGTTTGTTCAAACTGGGCTAATATTAAGATATGGTTAACATCAATTTCAGTGTATTGTCATATAGAACAGCAAGTATATGTAAATGATATCAGAACAGATTATTCATTGTAGTCCAGTCTAAATCAGATTAATGTCACAGCCCATCGAGGTAGTGTGCTGGACATCAAGTCTCGCTATTCCTGCTATCACCGCAAATGTTAAATTTTATGGAACTGTCAAAGATCCCAGTTTGCCTCTGAATGACTGCCCCCCATGATAAAAACAAAACACACCAGGTTTTTTCAGTAACAATAAAAAACCTTTTTTAACACTAACATTGAGAACTGTAAAAGAACACAATTTCTAATTTATGTAACTTAAACTCTTAGCCCTTTTTAAAACTCACATAAACTCAAAGAAATACAGACAAACACAAGCAGTAAGAGTGGAGGAAAAGAAATCACAGGTCTGAAATCACTAAACTCGACGGGTTAGTTCCAGAATTCTTTTCCTTTCTGTGAGGATACCTTGATGTTACCTGCACAGGAAACAATCAGTCTTTAGTTCACTGGTTACTTGGTCATTTCGAGGACATTTTCTTCCCTTTCGGTTTTCAAATTATTTCTTTCAAAGACTTTGGTTTTCCCCAGTGCTTTTGGATAAGGCAATTTTTCCCAACAAAGAAGGTAGAGAGGTGTTGATCCTCCTGGGCCTGCTCTATCTTCTAGTTTCATTCTTCCTCTTTCTGTAACGCATGTCTGGTTTGTTAATTTCTCTGTCCATATTCCAAAAAAAAGCTGTTTCTTACTTAAAGCAATTCGTTAAAGCCACCTAATATCGAAGATCAAAGCCTAGAAATTAGTTCTGGTCACACTTATGAATAGAGACCGAACATATTTTTGACATTCCTCTGTCCACTATTTGAAGGATTAATGAAACTATTCGAAAGCTATCAATTAAGTTTCTAAAATGACATGCCAAAAGAGGGGAATCAAATCATTAGACCCGTGAAAATCTCTGTCATTCAAACAAACTGCAACCGAGTTTTCCGAATCACAAGTGAGAGAATCAGAAGTAGCCCACTCAGAAACAAACTGAGAAATTCCCCTTCGGTTTTCTGAGGTGGAGTCTACAACTCCTCACCACTTGTGACACAGAATCACAATACGATAGGAGGACATTCAGCCCATCTTGCTTGTGCTGCGCCTTTAAAAGATCTATCTAGTTAGTCCCACCGATCACTCTTTCCCCATGCTCCCTTTCCTATTGGATTATCAAACTGTACATGGAAATACCATCTTGTTTTAAAGTTTTGAAGCAAACTCATGGCTACCAAATATTTTGTTAACTTCTTCGAGAGAGCAATCATTGAAAATATATATTTCCTTTCGCATAACCTAATTATCTGCCTGTAGATTTCTTCATGTGCATGCCTATGGATTTCCGATGTGCTCTTTGATCTTACCATCTGTACTAGTTTCAAATAATATGCCAACTGGGCCGTAACCATAGGAACAGGTTTGAACCCCTGGAACATGTTCTGCGATTCAGTGAAATCCTGGCTGATCTGTAACCTAACCTAATAAACTAACCTTTGTTACCTTACCTTTAAACTCCTCGGTTAATAAATATTTATCAATCTGTTTTAAATGAACAATTAATCAGTAATAAAGCACTATTTGTGGAATAGAGTTCCAAACTCCTGCTGTGCTCTGTTTGTAGAAGTATTTCCTAACTTCAGTGCTGGGAGGCCCTATTCTAGCTTTGAGCTATATCCTCTAACCTCTGACTTCTCAATCATTTTTGATTTGTTTTGGTTCATTACTGCCTCGTGTACAGTGAAAAGTGTTGTCTTAGATGCTTTATTAACAGGTCGTATTATACAAGTGCATCAGGATAACAGAACAGAGTGCAGGGTACAGTGTTACAGCTGCTGAGAAGGTGCAGAATGAGATCAACATTAACATTAATGAGGTCCATTCAAAAGTCTGATAACTGTGGGGAAGAAGCTGTTCTTGAATCTGTTTGTGTGTGTACACAAAATTGTATATCTTCTGCCTGATGGAAGACTTTGGACGAGAGTCTAACTGGGGTGGAAGGCTCTTTGACTATGTTGATTGCTTTCCCGAGGCAGTGCGAAGTATAAATGGAGTCAGTGGATCGAAGGCTGGTTTGTGTGATGGACTGGGCTACGTTGACAATTCTGTAGTTTCTTGCGGTTTTAGAAAGAGCAGATGTCATACTGCACTATAATATATCCAGAGAGAATGCCTTCTATGGTGTAAGTATAAAAATTGGGAGGAATCTTTGCAGAAATGCTGAATTTCCTTAGCCTCCTGAGGAAGTAGTATGCTATTTCTGTCAAATAGTTTCTTCTTATCACATCTGTTCTCCTTAAGACCTTAAAAATGTTAGCCCTTTGCAGTCTAGCTAGATCGTGGGATTGCTCTTTGCAATTGAATAATTGGGATTTGGGGCTCATTCTGGCAACCTGTGCTACACTCCCACCAAGGGCCATATATCCTTCCTGAGCTGTAGTGTCCAGAATAGAAGACAGTGCTGCAGATGTGGCTATATGGCTTTGAATAGCTGTCATGCAATGTCTTCCATCTTGTATTCTAGTTGTACTACAGCTACGAAACTGGCATTGACAGACAATTGCGAAGATTGTCCAGGTGTGTTCTGTACATAGGAAGCAGGACAAATCTAAGCCAGCCAGTTATTATCCCATCAGCCTACCCTTGATCATCAGTAAAAGGACGAATGTTTACATCAAGCAGAGGTAGTTCGGCAATAACCTGCTCAGTGACACTCGGTTTGGGTGACCAGGGCCAACAGAGCCACCTCGCTCCTGACCTCATTCCAGCCTTTGTCTGAGCATCGACAAAAGAGCTGAATTCCAGAGATGAGGTGAGAGTGATTGCCTTTGATGTCATAGAACGGTACTGCACAGGAACAGGCCCTTTGGCCCACCAAGTCTATGCTGACCATGATGTAGTGCTAAACTAATCCCATCTGCCTTCCTGTCCATATCCCTCTATTCCCTGATAATAAAATGTGAGGCTGGATGAACACAGCAGGCCAAGCAGCATCTCAGGAGCACAAAAGCTTATCAGAGATAATGGGAACTGCAGATGCTGGAGAATCTAAGATAATAAAATGTCCCTCTACTCCCTGCCTGTTCATGTGTTTGACTAAGTGCCTCTTACATGTTGTCATATCTGCTTCCTCCACCTCCTCTGCAGTGCACAAAAAGGCATCCCCTACCCTTTATGTAAACAAAAACAAATTTACCTCCCACATCTCCTTGAAACCTCCCCTCTCTCTCACCTTAACTTATGCCTCTAGTATTTGACACTTCCACCCTGGGGTAAAGACTTTGACTACCCACCCTATCCCTGCCTCTCATAATTTTATACACTGCTATCAGGTCACCCCACAGCCTCCAACACTAGTGAATACCATCCAAGTTTGTCCAAACTCTCCTTCTAACTACTCCACTCTAATCCAGGCAACGTCCTGGTTGATAATCCTCTTTTGCACCTTCTCCAAAGTCTTCACATCCTTCCAAAGTGTGGTGGCTGAAACTGCACACAATACTCCAAATATGGACTAACTAAACTTTTACACAGCTCATCATGACTTTCCAGCTTTTATACTCAGTTCTCCGACAGATGAAGGCAAGCGTGCTAAACACCTTCTTTATCACGTTATCCAAAATTCGTATCACCACTTTCAGGGAGCTATGGACTTGCACCCCCAATCCCTCTGCATATCAATATGCCCAAGGGTTCTGCTATTTACTGTATATTTTCCTCTTGCATATAACCTCCCAAAATGCACTCTCACTTGTTCAAATTAAACTCCATCTGCCATTTTCTCCACCCAATTTTCCAACTGGACTATGTCCTGCTGTATCCTTTGACAATTTTCCTCAATATCCGCAACTCCATCAATTTTGTGTTGTCTGCAAGTTTAGTAATCAGACAACTTAAATTTTATCCACATCATTTCTATATATTACAAACAACAGACGTCCCAGCACTGATCCTGGTGGAACACCAATGCTTACAGGCCTCCAGTCAGAAAAATATCTTACCACAACTACCTTCTGTCTTCTATGACCAAACTAATTCACTGTTTTAAAAACTTACCGTGAGCATCGGGGCCCTCCATTTTTGTTTCAGCAGCAGGAGGAGCAGGAGCATCGACCAAGTAGCTGCCGGGAAGGTGATTCACTGTTTTAAAACTTTCCTCGTGAATAGGCGGAGTGTACACTGAGCAGGAGCGGACACAGGACTGTTGAGTAAGTGAGGTAGTAAATTTGTGTGGTTGCGTTACCAGAAACAATACTCGCGTAGTGTCTCCCACCCATCCTCCTCCTCTAACCGAAAAAAAGGTTCTGTGCGCCAGATTGGTAAGGTAACTAGTTTATTTTTTATTCTTTATTTTTTAACAGTCTCTTTGGGAATTTAGAATAATGGGAATGGAGGTCAGGGCAGTTGAATG
The DNA here is from genome assembly GCF_030684315.1 of Stegostoma tigrinum. NCBI lineage: Eukaryota > Metazoa > Chordata > Chondrichthyes > Orectolobiformes > Stegostomatidae > Stegostoma > Stegostoma tigrinum. Next base: position 10,196,160 of record NC_081380.1, read on the forward strand.
TTCCTCCTGCAGAATGTGGGAGGTAAGGGTCGCCACTAGTGTCCCTGCTGACTACATCTGCGGGAAGTGCACCCAACTCCAGCTCCTCGAAAACCGCGTTAGGGAATTGGAGCTGGAGCTGGATGAACTTCGGATCATTCGGGAGGCAGAGGGGGTTATTGAGAGGAGTTACAGGGAGGTAGTCACTCCTCAAGTACAAGAAAACGGCAGATGGGTTACAGTCAGGGTCCGGAAAGGGAACCGGCAGGCAGTGCAGGGATCCCCTGTGGCCATTCTCCTCAACAATAAGTATACCGTTTTGGATACTGTTGGGGGGGATGACTTACCAGGGGAAAGCAGTGGGGCCCGGGGTTTCTGGCACAGAGTCTGTCCCTGCTGCTCATAAGGGAAGGGGGAAGAGGAGCAGAGCAGTAGTCATTGGGGACTCCATAGTTAGGGGGACAGATAGGAGGTTCTGTGGGGACGAGAGAGACTCACGGTTGGTGTGTTGCCTCCCAGGTGTCCAGGGTTCGTGATGTCTCTGATCGTGTTTTTGGGATCCTTAAGGGGGAGGGGGAGCAGCCCCAAGTCGTGGTCCACATAGGCATCAACGACATAGGTAGGAAGAGAAATGGAGATTTCAGGCAGAAATTCAGGGAGCTAGGATGGAAGCTTAGAGCTAGGACGAACAGAGTTGTTCTCTCTGGTTTGTTACCCGTACCACGTGCTAGTGAGACAAGGAATAGGGGAGAGAGGAGTTAAACACGTGGCTACAGGGGTGGTGCAGGAGGGAGGGTTTTGGATTCTTGGATAATTGGGGCTCTTTCTGCAGTAGGTGGGACCTCTACAAGCAGGATGGTCTTCACCTGAACCAGAGGTGTACCGATATCCTGGGGGGGGATATTTGCTAAGGCTATTCGGGTGGGTTTAAACTAATTCAGCAGGGGGATGGGAACTAAAATTGTAGTTCAAGTATAGAAAAGGTTGAGAGTAGGGAGGTCCAAAATAAAGTTTCAGGGATGCAAGATAGCACCGGCAAGCAAGAAGTTGGTTTGAAGTGTGTCTACTTCAACGCCAGGAGCATCCGGAATAAGGTGGGCGAACTTGCAGCATGGATTGGTACCTGGGACTTCAATGTTGTGGCCATTTCGGAGACATGGATAGAGCAGGGACAGGAATGGTTGTTGCAGGTTCTGGGATTTAGATGTTTCAGTAAGAACAGAGAAGATGGTAAAAGAGGGGGAGGTGTGGCATTGTTGGTCAAAGACAGTCGCAGAAAGGATGTTTGGGGACTTGTCAACTGAGGTAGTATGGGCTGAGGTTAGAAACAGGAAAGGAGAAGTCACCCTGTTGGGAGTTTTCTATAGGCCTCCGAATAGTTTCAGATATGTAGAGGAAAGATAGCAAAGATGATTCTCGATAGGAGTGAGAGAGACAGGGTAGTTGTCATGGGGGACTTCAACGTTCCAAATATTGACTGGGAACACTATAGTTCGAGTACTATGGATGGGTCAGTTTTTGTCCAGAGTGTGCAGGAGGGCTTCCTGACACAGTATGTAGATAGGCCAACAAGGGGCGAAGCCACATTAGATTTGGTACTGGGTAATAAGCCCGGCCAGGTGTTAGATTTGGAAGTAGGTGAGCACTTTGGTGATAGCGATCACAATTCTGTTATGTTTACTTTAGTGATGGAAAGGGATAGGTGTATACCACTGGGCAAGAGTTATAGCTGGGGGAGAGGCAATTACGATGAGATTAGGCAAGGTTCAGGGAGCATAGGATGGGAAAGGAAACTGCAGGGGATGGGCACATTAGAATTGTGGAGCTTATTCAAGGAAAAGCTCCTGTGTGTCCTAGATAAGTATGTACCTGTCAGGCAGGGAGGAAGCTGTAGAGCGTGGGAGCCGTGGTTTACGAAGGAAGTGGAATCTCTGGTCAAGAGGAAGAAGAAGGCTGATGATAGGATAAGATGTGAGGGCTCAGTTAGGGCACTTGAAGGTTACAAGATAGCCAGGAAAGACCTAAAGAGAGAGCTCAGAAGAGCCAGGAGGAGACATGAGAAGTTGTTGGCGGATAGGATCAGGGTAAACCCTAAGGCTTTCTATAGGTATTTAAGGAATAAAAGAATAACGAGAGTAAGATTAGGGCCAATCAAGGATAGTAGTGGGAAGTTGTGTGTGGAGTCAGAGGAGATAGGGGAAGCACTAAATAAATATTTTTCAACAGTATTCACACTAGAAAATGACAATGTTGGCGAGGAGAATACTGAGATACAGGCTACTAGGCTAGGTGGGATTGAGGTTCACATGGAAGAGGTATTAGAAATCCTACAGAGTGTGAAAATAGATAAATCCCCTGGGCTGGATGGGATCATCCTAGGATCCTGTTGGAAGCCAGGGAGGAGATTGCCGAGCCTTTGGCATTGATCTTTAACTCGTCATTGTCTACAGGAATAGTGCCAGAAGAATGGAGGACAGCAAATGTGGTTCCCCTGTTCAAGAAGCGGAGTAGAGACAACCCTGGTAATTATAGACCAGTGAGCCTTACCTCCGTTGTTGGTAAAGTGTTGGAAAAGGTTATAAGGGATAGGAGTTATAATCATCTCGAAAAGAATAATTTGATTAGGGATAGTCAGCACGGTTTTGTGAAGGGTAGGTCGTGCCTCACAAACCTTATTGAGTTCTTTGAGAAGGTGACCAAACAGGTAGATGAGAGTAAACCGGTTGATGTGGTGTATGTAGATTTCAGCAAGGCGTTCGATAAGGTTCCAGTAGGCTATTGTACAAAATGCGGAGGAATGGGATTGTGGGAGATATAGCAGTTTGGATTGGAAATTGGCTTGGTTAAGAGGTGACTTAATTGAGACATACAAGATAATCAGAGGGTTAGATAGGGTGGATAGGGAGAGCCTTTTTCCTAGGATGGTGACGGCGAGCACGAGGGGGCAGATTGTTGGTGTGGAACATAGAAGATGCTGCATGAGTGCAGTAAGTGGTGCTTTCAAAGTTGATGCTGACACTTACTATTCAATAAAGTAGGAAAAGGAAGGAGTTTAACAATGAATTATTTTATCGTGTGGTTTGATGCCATGCTATGGGTATCCCAGGCTGGACTAGAAAAAGGCAAAGTCAAAGTCTGCCTTTAAGCTTAGACTTCGAAGTAGCCTTATTTATTTTACATTCATACCAAATATTGCTTTGCACAGTAATCATAGACATACAAAGCAAGTTGCTTCTGGTTTAAAATCTAAACCATGCCTGGCTTTTAACTGTCAATCATTAACCGGTGTTTTTTTCCACTGGTAATGCCTGTATAAAGTCAGCACTCTGCTCTCAAAAACAGAAATTACTGGAAAAGCCAAACAGATCTAGTCGAGTGACCCTTCCTCAGGCCTCCCCTCAGTTCTGAGGAAGGGTCACTGAACCTGAAACGTTAACTCTGATTTCTCTCCACAGAAGCTGCCAGATCTGTTTGGCTTTCCCGATAATTCCTGTCTTTTTTTCTGAGATACCGCATCTGCAGTTCTTTTGTTTTTATTTAGCTTTCTCCTCCCTTTCAGCTCTATGCCACCAAGTGACTATTTGCTCCTAATTATGATAGCGAACTGAGGTAAATACAGAAAGTGTGAAGGAGAACTTACTCAGGAAATTAGGGTGGCAAAATCCTTGAGTGAGCCCATAATGATTGGAATCATATATCAAGAGGAGAATGAAAGGGTGTGGTTGATTAGTTCCTAAAAATACTGTTTTTCTCTGGAGGAAGAGGTCATCGGGTTCAAAATGAATATCTTGCTACAATCTTCCCTGCTGACGTTGCCAATGTCACAGAAAGGGAGGAGGCCGTAGAAATTTCACATACAAGAAATAAGAAAGAAAAGATATCCAAAAGGTTGGAAGCAGTTAAGGTAGAAAAGGCATCAGAGATAATAGGAACTGCAGATGCTGGAGAATCCGAGATAACAAGGTGTAGAGCTGGATGAACACAGCAGGCCAAGCAGCATCTTTGGAGCAGGAAGACTGATGTTTTGGGCCTAGACCCTTCAACAGAAAAAAATCACATTTTTTTCTGATGAAGGATCTAAGCCCGAAACATCAGCCTTCCTGCTCCTAAAATGCTGCTTGGCCTGCTGTGTTCATCCAGCTCTACACCTTGTTATCAAGGTAGAAAAGGCATTTGCTTGCGGAGACCATGGTTGGACTGCACAGTCTTCCAATCCTTAGATATGGATGTGGTTCCAGATGGCAATCGACGATAAACATTATGTCCCTTACTTTTGTTTTAAAACAACTGAAAGATAAACTCAACAACTATAGGTGAGTCAGTTTAATTTCTGTTGTGTGGAAACATTTAGAGAGAAAGCTTAATTTTGACTTTAAGAAGTTAATAAAAGCAGCCAGCATGGATTTGGTATAGATGAATTGTGTTTAGCTAACGTGATAAAGTTCTTTGATAAAGTAACAGGTTGATAATGAATGTAGATATGAGCTTTCATATTAATGAAGGATCACCTAATATGTTTGTGGTAGAATTGAAGCCTGGAAATCAGTGCGGTTGCAGAATTGGTTTAAAGAGTGAAAACTGAGAGTAGCAGCAAACTGGTAACAAATGGTCTCCTTTGGGGGTCAGTATTAAGACCAGTCTTTTTGGTACATATACCCAACTGGGTTTGGTTACAGTTGGCATCATTTCAGAGTTTAAACATCATTCACAGAACGGCTGCTATGGGTCATCAAGTTATTTGCTTTTCCGACCTGCAGTTACTCTTTCAAACACTGGTTTTTAAAACAGCTCTTTCACATTTCGGTCCCCAGCTTTTAAAAACACACTGAAAAAAAGGTACGGTCCTTACAAGAGGCAGAAATATCCCCACATGTATGAAACTGCAAAGTGAAAGTAGACAAGGTGTTAGGTTGAGTTACTCAATTGTGATAATTCCGGTCAGGAAGTAGTGAAAGAAATCGGCAATGGTTGTCTTTCCTGATCATTAACAGACAAACGTCTTCTAGAGAGTGCATGAGCAACAGTAGTTGAGGACGCAGTCAGGTTCACTATGTTTGAAATACCCCAGTGATTTAGCGACTCAGGCTCAAGCACAAAGATTGTTACTTAATTGTGTTGAACCTTGGCAATCATATGTAGCTTCAGGAGAGGACATGGGAGCATTGTTCTGTGATCATCTCTTTCTCCTTCAATGTCAGTACATTTTGTTACTGAGAGATGGGTTTGCTTCCTGGTAGAGGAAATAGATTCGCTGAAAGACAAATATGAATATTGACAGTGATAAATGTACTCATATCCAATCTTGTGCTCTTTACATTCATGGATAATATTGTAGAAGATCAACTTTGCAGTAATGACGAGGTCATTCAAGGAGGAAGGATTGAATGGCCAACGAGTCCAGTCAAAGGCAGTGTGATGACTTATATTTGCCCAGTTGGATTCCGACCCTATCCAGTCAGCTGGAGATACTGCACCCGTTTCGGGAACTGGAGTCGCCTCAGAAATGTTTATCACAAAACAGCACTTGAAGCAACATGCAAAGGTTTGTCTTCAAAATGTTGAAGTCCCTTTTCCAAGTGATCTGACTCTTCAAAATGTCATTTATAATGAAATTAAAAGTCGATACATAATGTTTAAATGATGATACAGACTGAAATCACTCTTGGAAAATTGGTCTTGATCTTGGGAAACCCAAAGTATAATCTTGTCATTTTGATGGGCTGCTTTCGTTATGACTTATTCCTGATCAATGAATATTTATTTGGCCCTTCAAAACTATCTACTGTAGAAGTCAGCTTTTCTTAGTTACACAAGGTTGTCCAAGTTACAGCTGATCTTCTATGGTTTTGAAACAATAATATATCAACATACTTGATAATTGGACTGAAACATCAAATTACACACCTACCCAATAAAAATAGATACCCTCATCACCAACAGTCACAAATCAATCCTCTGTCCAAGCACCAGTTCTCCAAGCCGAGACACTTCATGATCACTTGTATTTCATATCCCCTCAATCTTTATAGCTCCGTATTAGATCTTTTAACTAGACACTAGTTAGTTGATAAATACGCTAACTGGACAGTTTGATCCTCAATATGAAATTGAAACTGAAAGCTTTCCCTTCTCCACAATACTCTTAAATCACAGATATCTATTGCATTTATTTCTCCCTAACTCAATGTGTAGCTCCATCAATATTCCAGACATTACCATTCCTGACCTTTTGGGCTTTAAACTAGATTTGAAATATTTCAACTCACTCTAAGACCTCTATTCTACCTGTGCATTGATTGTTCTGGTGTGAACCATGAATCTAGATTGACCTGATACCACTGGGAGTCAAGCCCCACTGATCTTCTATTGGTCTTGAAACAATAATATATCAACATACTTGATAATTGGACTGAAACATCAAATTACATACCTACCCAATAAAAATGGATACCCTCATCACCAACAGTCACATGTCAATCCTCTATTTTAATTCTGCTCATACAAAGCAGTTTTGAGGTATGTTTTAAGTTAAGCTTATTAATAGCACAAACTCTCAAACACTTAGTCCTATCCCTCCCCCTAGATCTTGAACACACCGTTGAACATTAAGCTGATATTTCCATGTTCACTTTGAACAACTTCTCCTGTAGTTCATCTCCATATCAAAGGTGGGGCCATGTGAACCCGCCTTGCTCCCAGCTACATCTCTCTCTTTGTAGGGTATGTGGAACTTCCTTTGTTCTAGTCCTACTCGGGATTCCACCCACAATCCCTTCTATGATCCATCGATGATGTCTTTGGTGCTGCTTCCTGCTCTCACCAGGAATTGGAAAAATTGATCAGTTTTGTTTCCAATCTCCATCCTTCTCTCACTTCACCTGGTCTATCTCTCACTCTTTCCTTCCGTTCCTTGACTTCACTGTTTCCATTTTTGAGAGTAGGATGTCCATCAAAATCCATCAGAAACCCAATGACTCTCACAGTTGCCTTGACAATACCTCACACCCTGCCTTCACCATCTAGCCTCTGACACAACCTCTCTTTTCAACCAAAGATTCCACCTCACTGTGGTTGACGGGACTTTCAATTGTGTCCGACCCATCTTCCATACGTCTGCCCCCAACCCTTCTCCCTATCCCCTCCAGGACAATGATAGGCTTTCTCTTGTCCTTACTTACCAACCCATTAGTCTCCATATTCAAAGGAGGAAACTTCTCCGTCACCTCCAACAGGATTGCATCGCTAAACATATCTTCTCTTCCCTTCCACTGTCAGCATTCCGCAGAGACCATTCCCTCCAGGATACCCTGGCCCACTCCTCCCTCACTCTTAATGCTTCCTCACTCCCATGCAATTGCAGAAGTTATAACACTTCCCTATTCACCTCCTCCCTTCTCACCGTCCATGTGAAGCAGCACTTTACTCCAGCCTAGTTTACTGTATTCACTGCTGACAATGCAGGCTTTCTTTACATTGGTGAGACCAAATGCAGACTGGGTGACCATTTTCTGGAGGATTGCCGCCCTATCCCGTTAGTAATGATCCCAACCGCTCAGTTGCTTGCCACTTGAATAACAGTTTTGCTATCAGGTAAACATTTCCTGTCCTGGACCTGCTGCAATGTTCCAATGAAGCACAACATAAGCTCAAGGAACAACACCTCCATTTTCACTGAGGCACCTTACAACCCTGAGATCTCCGTATTGAATTCAACAACTTCGGATACTGACAGCTTTATGACCGCTCTCTATTATTCTTACATTTTCTTCGCTCCCACCGTTCCCCACAGCTCAGTCATGTATGAATCTTATTTTGCATTTAGAAGCAAGGAATAATTCTCTCTGTTTCACGTCTTAATTTATACCTTGTTCCCATCTCTCTATTTCCTTTCTCCACTCATAAACAATCCTTTTGTGTTTTACATTGGGTTTCCATACCATCTGCCCTCTTACTCCTCCTCTATCTCTGTATAGAAATTAATCTATTTCCAATATCTTTCAGTCCTAAACAAACTAGACTGGAAACATTAACTTTCTTTTGAAATAACTCCACAGAAGCCTGTATCCTGTCACCAAGCCACCCTTTATTGACACATGGAATGTCCTTGACACTAATCCAGATTCCTGAGAGCCAGCTGTCAGAGTGAACGGAACCTCTCACATTTCTGCTTATGTGTGTCAGCAAGGGCTCCCTGATTGGACCAGGTTAACAGCCCCAATCAGGGAACTCATATTCTATGAGGTCCACCTGGCTGACCTGGTTATAATCACTACATCCTTCCCCTTCTGAGTCCGAGAACGCAGGCTGGTTCCTTTTTTGTAGTTTCTCCTGCAGTAATTTAGCACCAGGTCAGGTTCCTCCAACTCTGCCTCAGATACAGGTGGTGTGTAGCACACAGTGGCTAGACTCTTGTGCCCAGAGTGTCTCAGAAGAAATTAATTCTCTTCAGGAGGCAGCAACATCTGGTGCGCCCAATCTCAGATTCTAAGGTACCTTCAATACCTCAGGTGTTCTGCCAACCTTTCCGACTGTTCCAAGGAGCAGCCCCATTTGTGAGGCTGCTGCTTTCATATGGTCTATGCGCTTGGTCAGGACCGTCGCAGCTACCCAAATTTTATTCATCACTGGAACTGACCTCGCGTTGACCATGCCTATTACCCACGCAGGGCCATTCCCCTAGTTCCTACATCAAACTTCGTCACCTGTAGTAAACTGTCTCTCGGAATCTTGTCCTGAGCATTGGCGTTCTTGATTCTATTTACCCTCTCCCCATCAGGACTGTGCAGATCAGATTTAACCTGGTGTGGAGTCTTCTCCCCGTTAGCAACTCTGCTGGAGCTGTCCCTGTAGTTGTATGAAGGGTAGTTCTATAATCAGATAAGAACTGGGATAGTTTGGCGAAGCTGTAGGCCATATTGTTAAGTCTGCCTTCAAAGTTTGAACTGCTCTTTTTGTCAGACCATTGGATGATGGATGATATGGAGCTCTCCTTGTATGCAAAATGCCATTCGACCTTAGGAAGTTTTTTAATCGTTGTCCCCGTGTTTGATGAATGAACTCTACGCACGTCCAGCCACTTTGACCTGCATAGTTGACATGCAACCGAGCCTAGGGTTTACCCAGCCATCCCCACGAATGTGGGGGAGCTGCTGGCAGTAATTTCAGTCCTTGTTGGCACTCTGCGCACTGCCCCACCAATGTGGCTAATTCTGCATCCCGTCCTGGTCACCAGACAGAATTTCTCGCTAATATCTTCATTTTGGAAACCCCTGGATGACCCTGGCAGAGTTCCAACAGTATATGGTGGCGACCTTTGCGTGGGACACTTGCTCTTGCTTCCCACAATAATATGCCGTCCCCTACTGTGATCTGGTCTCTCTGGCTCTAAAATGGTTTCAATTCTGGCTGTGATGGCCCTTTGGTTTGCCTTGTCCACACCAACTGTTTCAGGACCAGATCTTTCTGTGTCCAAAGTCTGATAAAGCTGTGACTAGAAGAGTGTCCAGAAAATTTTAAACCATTATAGACTCTTCCTGTGGTGGTAGAACCGGTGATGTACCAGCCAGAGGGAGGCAACTCAATGCATCTGCATTGGCTACTCAGCCTCCTGGACAGTTTTCCAACTTATAATTATACCCACTTAGTATTAGAGCTCACTGCTGAGTTCAGCCAGAAGCTATGGGCAGCTTGAAGCTTTGTCCTTTTTAAGTAAACCTGGCAGGGATTTGTGGTCCATAATTATTACAAATTTACATCCGTAAGGTATTGGTGGAACTTCCTGACCCAAATATGACCACCAACTCTTTCTTCTCCATCTGGATGTATTTATTCCCTGCATTAGCCAGTGTCCTAGAAGCGCATGCGATTGGGTGTTCCTCTCCACTTGGGCCACTAATGAGCTAATACCACCCCAATGCTGCACAGGGAGGCATTGCATGTCGATACCAGATTTCACTTGGGATCACAGTGTGCTGACGCCTTAGAGGATGACTGCTGTTTCTTCACTCCTCCGAAAGCTATGGCTTGTAGCATGTGACCATTTCCAAGGCTGACCCTTTTCTAACAGTTAATGTGAGGGTGCCAGGATGGAAACCAGGTTGTGTATGAACTTTCTGTAATAATTTACCAGCTCCTAAGACCTAAGCTCCAGCACTGACTTGATCACCCTCACTTTATCTTCCAACGGGTGTAACCTGGCTTTGTCGACTCTGTAGACCAAGTAGGTCACTGGGACACACATTTTTCTCTTCCAAGGCATACACCTACCTGGGAAAAACGTCTAAGCACTATGCCCAAATTCTCTAAATGCTGCTTTTAGTCTTCCCTGTTATTAGCACATCATCTAGATAAATGCTGACCCGGGATAGACCTTGTAAAATGTTCTCCGTGATCCGCTGAAATGATGAAGGGCTAACGATACCCCAAATGGCAGCCTCGTATATTGCTACAAATCCTCGTGGGTATGAATTGTAGCATAATTCTGGGATTTCGCATCTAACCTTAATAGCAAGGATGGTTGGGTGATGTCCAGCTTCGTGAAAAACATACCACGCCCACCCCCACCACCAACCCAACACCCAATACCAACACCCCCCACCAACGCCCCTGGCCAGCTTTGAGTATAAATCATCCATGTGGATATTTATCCAGCTGCAAAAAGCCATTTTCCTTTTGTTTAAAATGTTCACAAATGCAAACTGACCTGTTGGGCTTCACAATAGGTATGACCGATGCTGCCTGTTGTGCACACTGGGTTGGTGTGAGATACCTTCGCTTTGTAGCCTTCTGATTACTGCCTCTACGTTTACCCATAAGGCAAATGGCACTGGGCAGGTCTTGAAGAATTATGCAGTTACTTCCTGGTCAACATGCAAGGTGGGCCTTGGCTTCTTTGATAGTCCCTGGAGCTTCCTGAAAATCGTCTGGGAAATTAATTAGGAATTCACACAGGCAGTCATTATCTAATCAGAATAATGTTGAGGCAATCTAGGTGAGTCTTTCTCAACCAGTTTCTCCCCGTCAAGACTGGGCCTGAGCCTTTTACTATAACCAGTGGTAACTGAACTAGCTGCTCCTCATAAGAGACGGGAACAGAGGTTGTACCCATAATCTGTAAATGCTCCCTACTATAGGTTCTCAGTCTGGCTGGGGTCTTGCCCAAATGTAAGTGTTGGAGTCCAGAACAAATTTTGTGAAAGGCTGGTTCTGTGATCACTGTGCCAGGGTCGACCTCCAATAGGCCGGGTGACGATTTAACCAAACATTTACTTTGAATAGTTCTGCTGGGAGGAAATTGAACTGTTCCGAACTGCATGGAGATGGACTTACCAGGTTTCCAGGCCCTCTCCTGGACACTGGCCTATGAGTTCTCTTGCTCAATTTAGGAAGTGTGTGACTCCTTTGCTGTCTCGAACCCACATACTGGCAGCAACTTTCATGGCTTGCCAGCGCTGACCCCGAAGAAAATATTAACTGTTTGGCTGAGGTTTGGCTTTGTTTTTGGGTTTCTGCTGTGAGCCAACCTAGAGTCCCTCTGATCATGATAAGTCCTGAGCGAGGCTATGCAATTGCCTTCATTCAAGTGGTGTTCCCCAAACACTGTCAGGCTAATAAGGGTGTCCACTTCCATCAGAAGATCTTGCAACTCATATACTCCAGTTACTGCATTTTCCCATGATAAAACCAGTTGTTGTGCCTGTTTGAAGTCCAGTTGGGCTTCAGCTAGCAGGCACTTTTGCATGTCTACATCATTAACTCCTCGGCACAGTGGCTCAGTGGTTAGCACTGCAGCCTCACAGCGCCAGGGACCCAGGTTCGATTCCAGCCTAGGGTGACTGTCTGTGTGGAGTTTGCACATTCTCCCCGTGTCTGTGTGGGTTTCCTCTGGGTGCTCCGGTTTCCTCCCACCGTCCAAAGATGTGCAGGCTAGGTGGATTGGCCATGCTAAATTGCCCGTAGTGTTTAGGGGTGTGTGGGTTATAGCGGGATGGGTCTGGCTGGGATGCTTCAAGGGGCGGTGTGGACTTGTTGGGCCGAATGGCCTGTTTCCACACTGTAGGGAATCTAATCTAATCAAATCTCATACCAATTGGATTCTCAGTGTCTCATTAAATGTTAAACCAAAGTCACATGCTTCAGCTAGTCACCTTAACCTTGTCCAAAATCTCGATTCAGATTGCCCTGGTTCTTGAATTGCCAAACAAAAATGATAGCATTTCAGAAGTAGAGCAAGCTTGGGTTGATAATATTCCATAATTAAATCCATGAACTCTTGAAAGGTTTTAGTATCTGGTGCCTCATGGGAAGTTAGACTCCTTGTAACCAAAACAGCTTCAGGTCCACAAGCTGTCAGGAGAATTACTTCTTGCTTTTCATCTCGTCCGATGTCATTTTCCTGGCAACAATAGCACATTCTTTCCACATACTGGGCCCAGTCTTCGATGGTAGGATTGAAGGAGTCAAGCCTCCCAAATAATCAGTGCTAGCCCCAACTGAAAGATGACTGCTGTGAGCAAGTTTCTTCAGGACATGCTTTGCTCTTGTCCCCACTGAAATAAATCCACAGAGGCTGCTATCCATTGCCAAGTCACTCTTTATTTACTGATCCAGCTCTCTCACAGCCAGCTCTCATAGGGTGAGAATGTCTGATAATCCTGTTTTTGTATGTCAGCCAGGGCTCCCTGATTGGGGTTGTTAATCTGGTCCAATCAGGGAGCTCATAGATTATGAAGTCAACCTGGCTGACCTCATAATCACTACAGGTTCCTCTCTCCACAGGTACTACCAGGCCTGCTGAGTTTCTCCAACATTTTCTGCTCCTGCCATCCCCATGTAGGGAATGTTATAGTTTCTGATGTAATCATTTTTTAACTCTCCCCTGAACTATCATTACAGAAATTAAATGCCTTAGACCGGAGCAATTTGAATTTGGAATATATGACCCTGTGAAGAGCATATACAAAGTCAACGATTCCATCACGTTTCAGTGCTTTGATGGATACTTGCTTATTGGCTCAGCTACAATTACCTGTTTACCGAATGGGCATTGGAGTGGGAATTTGCCGAGATGTGACGCTGGAGGTATTTATTAGCTTTTATTTCTTTTTGCTATTCAAATGAACAACAATCTCATTAAGACCAGGCCGGATGGTGGCACAGAAGTAATCAGTCAGGATTTGGATTTGTTTCCAGGGGTTCCTGTACATAATTTCCAGGTTCGATTCTCTGTCTGAGCCCATTATAAGGAGACATTTAATCTACAATTACTTCGGGGATTACTGCTAAGATATCAATTTTCTGTGCTGGTGAAAGCTAGTTTAATGCACACCTTAACCTCATGACTCATAAAATGACTAATCTGATTTGATTTGATTTTTACTATTGTCACATGTACTGAGATACTGTTGTTGAAATCTCTGTCATCATATGCAGACCTTAGTTTGAAAATGACAACATTATATTAGCTGTTCCATGAAACACAGGATAACAGTTGAGATTACTTGATCATCACCCATGGTTGGATGTCACATATTTCAGCAGGTTGAGCCCATACAGTTCTAAAGATTAAAAGATAAGCTTAACAGATTTAAAACTTCACTTTTTAACACTTCTACACACAAAGATGTTTGGAGCAATCTTCCACAAATGGCAATTGATGCTGGATCAGTTGTTAGTTTTAAATCTGAGATGGGTAATCTTTTCTGAAGCAAAGGGATAGGGTCCAAAGGTAGTTACATGGAGTTAGGCTACAGATCAGCCACGATTTCATTAAATGGCTTAACAGGCTCGAGGGGCTGAATGGCCTACCTCTGTTCCTATGCTCAATTTGATTGGAGAGTGCTTATTCAACAAAAGAAAGAACTGCATTTGTATAGTCACATCTGCTAAACAGATCCCAAACTGCTTCATATAGAACAGACTGCACTATGCCATTGTTACTAAAAGAGAGAGAAGCATATTTAATTTATTTAATGCTACTTTCTTCCGCCTGCATATTTTAGTGAGTTTCAGACAATGAAAAGCCTTTAACAGCAGTGAATGTATAAGGTAAGGCAGAACAGGGAGCTAATTTGTATACTGTAAGGTTACAAAAAGTTAGTGATAAATGTGAACATAATGGAAAGAACTGAAACAGGCTATTAGGTCCTTTTAAGCTGCTCTGTCATTCAAACAGTAATGATTGATGTTCTGTCTGTATTCAAGCTTTCTGAATTATTCTCCTTGCTTATTATAGTTTATTAAAAAAACAGTCAATCTCTATTATAATTTAAATCTATTCAACGACCATAGATCTGTGGGTCTCTGGGGTAAAGAATTGCAAACAGTCACGTCCCATTATGTAAGGAAATTTCTGCTCACCTCAGTCTCAAATTGCCCTCAATCTGAGACTGTGACCTCTAACTCTTAGACATCTAAGTCAAAACAGTGTGGAGCTGGAGGAACACAGCAGGTCAGACAGTATCGGTGGCGGGGAGGGTGCGCGGGGGCGGAATCAGTCCTGGTGAAAGGTACCAACCTGAAGCTTCGACTCTGCTGCTCCTCCAATGCTGCCTGACCTGCTGTGTGCCTCCAGCTCTACACAGTATTGACTCTGACTCCAGCATCTGCAGTTCTGGCTTTGTCTTAGACATCCCAGTCCCCACACCCCATAGACAATGTGTATGATCAGCTGTTTTACTTCTAAATTGAAGGAAAATATCAACTGAGCCTACTTCACCAGTTCTCACAGAGCAGACCCCTCACTCCAGGATAAATGGCCAAATCAGCTGTTTTCTTGTTTTCTTTATTGGAGGTAAATGTTGACCTAGACATTGGAAAAACTCCCCTTCCCAGTCACTTGTTCCTACTCCCTACGGGAGACCCTCATGGATGGCCTTCTGTAGCTATCACCTTAAAACGCCCCAACCCTGGTACCAAGACTCCTCTCCTCCTGTTCACCTGCACTTCCAATGCCTCCTTCATTCTGCCCCTTAGTAACAACGTTACAAACAGAGTTGGTGGTGATGTTTGTCATAATTTGCGATAATTTATATTACAGCCCTGTTGTTAACTACAGCCTCAATTTCAGATACAGACTGTCTTTAAGGCGAATAGGCTGACTTGATTGGGTGGCCTCTAAACCACTTCTGGGACCTAATGTGCGCGCAGTGATTGGAGGCAATGTTCCCAGTGACATGGTGGCTGTAGTGATTGGAACCAGGTTGATCTCATTGACCACGCGGTCCTTGATTAGAGTTGTTAACCTGGGCCAATCCGGAAAGCCCTGGCCAACCAATATAAACAGGGGATTTAGAATCTCCCAGTTCAGAGGACTGGCTCCAAGCTGGCTGGTCACAAGGCAAGAAAGGGTGACTTGCTGACAGAACAGCAGCTTCCATGCAGTTATTCTAATGTTGATGGGAGAAAACAGGTCATGCCTGAAGAACATTTGTTTGCAACTGTCATCTTGGAGTTGGGGGTAAGCATTTCTGGCACCATGCCTTTATTTAGGAAGCTTGACTCATTTGATCCTGGTGTCTGGGGCAAGTATGAGGGGGAAAAATGCAGTATTTTTTTCTGGACATGGGGCAGATGAAAAGCAGCGAGTAATCCTTCTGACTGCTTGTGGGCCTGGAGCATTTTCAGTTATAAGGGGCTTAACTTTCCCAGAGGTACCAGATAGCAAATCCTTCCAGGAGTTGACAGAGTTTAAGGAATATCATGACCCCAAACCACCTCTAATCAGAGACACTATTGGTTTTATTTGGCTGACAGAGAACCAGGGGAATCCATATCAGGATTTTGATGAGGTTAAGATGACTGGCAGAGGTGTGTGATTTTGCGTTAGCCCAGAATGAGATGCTGAGAGACTGTTTAGTATGTGGGATTAATGAGGTAACAGTGTAGAAGTGCTGACTAGCCGAAGCCCAACAGGGATTTCAGACAGGCACTGCAAGTGGCTTTGTCATTAGAGAATGTGGGAACTACAGGACATCCCAATGGAAGTGGACAGCCTGACCTGAGCTTGGGGAGCATCACTTGAGATTAGGCAACTGCAGAGCCTTGGACAGGGTATATCCTCAGCAGAGGGACCCCGCAACAAAGCCAAGCCTCAGCCAAGTGGCTTAAAATTTCTTTGGGATCTGGGTCAGCAAGCCATTGTATTTGCTGCCAGTATGTGGGCCCAAGACAGCAAAGGAGTCCTCCAAGGCCTGACTTGAGTATGAAAACTTGTAGGCCAGTTCCTAGGAGAGTGAACACCCTGGAAAGTCCCCCAACATGTGGGTTGAAAACAAGCAAATAGCTTAGTAACATCCAAATCGGAATCAATTAAAATGAATGTTTTGGTTAAACAGTCACCCAGTTCCCATGGAAATTGACATCAGAACAGCTGTATCTATGGTTGCAGAATATGTCCTTAACAAGATTCGCTATCATCTCCAACTCTTTAGTTTGTACAAGACCTTGGCCAGACTGGGAATATACAATGGGGAACTGTTGCAAAATAAGGGTATGATTTTGTTTCCAGTCTCCTATGAGAAGCAGTTGGTGCTGTTATCACAGATAGTATTATGAGGCTCAGGCCCAAGCGTATTAGGGTGAAATTGGTTAAAGGTTTACTTACGATTGGCTGAATATTTTTCAATTAGAAAATGGCTGCCTTAGTGAAGTACCCAGGAGTATGAGGAAGGGCTTGGGACTATCAAAGGGACCAAAGCCACTTCATGTTGACCAGGACACAATTTGCCATGCCCACTGGTGCCATTTGCCTTGTGGGCAAAAGCAGAGGCTGAAATTGGGAGGCTGGAGGGGGAAGGAATCACCAAACCAGTGCAGTTTGCAGAATGGGCAACATAGGCATATCGATTGTGAGGGCTGATGGCTCAATTTGCCTTTGTGGGGATTTCGAACAAACTGTAAACTGCTTTTTGCAGCTGGATAAATGGCTGATCCCTCACATAGATACAAACTTGGTGGGAAGCTGGACATGAGCCATGCCTACCTGTAATTGCGACTGGATGAGCAATCTCTAAAGTATGCTATAACTAATTCCCATGAGGGTTTATATCAAAATATGCAAGGCTATCAACTGGGAATCATCAGTCTGAGCTCTGGTCCAGCGGACCATGGAAAACACTTTACAAGGGCTACCCCAGGTTACCATTTACCTGGATGATGTGCTAATAACTGGGCAGACCAATAAAGAGCACTTGGACATAGCACTGAAGTTTTTCCCAGGTGAACATTCACCTTAGAAGGGAAAGCTGTGTTTCTCACACCCCAAATGACCTACTTGGGTTACTGAGTCAACAAAACCAAGCTGCGAGCATCATTCACAATATACAGGCTCTCGCGAGTTTTGGTACTGGCCAATGCGACATCATTTACCAGCAGGGAATTCAAATATTTCCTAAAGTCCAATGACAATTGGCACACAAGTACAGCTCCATACCATCCATTGTCCAATGGTCTAGTGGAAAGAGCGGTCCAAATGTTGAAGACACATTTAAAGAAGCAGCCTATAGCATCACTTGATACCAAACTGTCCCAGTTCCTGTTCGATTATAGGGTCACCACGCACACAACAGTGATAGCTCTGGCAGAGATGCTGATGGGGAGAAGACTCCCCACCAGGTTAAACCTGCTATTCCCAAGTCTGGTTGGTTGTGGGGGGTGAAACAGCAGCAGGAACACCAGTGCCAGCCACATGCCTCCTCTAAGCGAGACATAAAATTTAGTTTAGGGGATGAAGATTGGGGCTGGAACTGTGAAAATGGCCCTGTATGGGTACAAGGCGAGGTTGGTGCAAGGTCAGCTCCTGTGACTTACAAAGATCAGGGAGGTGATACAGCCCAGAAGAAACATGTGGGTCATCTGGAAGTTGTTACCGCAAACAGGGCAGGAGCAAAACATACCCGGCCCCTCAGAACAGCCCAAAGTGCTCCCCCTCTGTCTTGTGTCGAGAAACCTCAGTCTGAGTTGGATACCGCTTCAATACTGGTACCCACAGAAGAGGAGGAAACTCTCCTGAGACACTCTGGACATGCTGCCTGGCCCTGAGTCTGAATCAGGGGAACCAGATGTGGGGCGAAAATGTTGCAGGAAAATCTACAAGTCAAAGACCAGGCCAACATGCCCAAAGGTAATGGGGGAGGGATGTAGTGATTAGAACCATGTGGACCTCATTGACTACTAGATCATTGGCCCAGGTTAACATCCCCAATCAATTGGGAAAGCCCTGGCTGACAAATATAACCAGGAGATGAGGAGAATCTCCTCAGTTCAGGGGACAGACTCTGAGCTGGCTGATCACAGACGGTGTAATGTGCAAACATCAATAAAGGGTGACTTGGTGATGGGGTATTTATTTCAGTAAAATTTGGGTCAAAACCATAACCCTTCAGATAAGGTGGGTGTGCAAAGTTGGCATGTTGCTCTCCCTAATCTGGGCAGACATGCTCAATACAAACTCAAAAACCTTAAACCTAAGAACAGGATTTTTGTGAGGTGCTTAGCTGGACCTAGAATTCCAGGATGCAATTTCTGAAAATCACAAGTGGGAAAGCATTTCCATTCTCACGTGAACAGTTTGAAGACTGAATCTCCAATTGTGGTGTTTTAGACACAGTTTGACTGAATCAGTTTAAAAACAAAATCAAAATCAGGCTCGTGTCATAGTCAGAGATGTACAGCACAGAAACAGACCCTACAGTTCAACCTGTCCACACTGACCAGATATCCTAAATTAGTCTATTCCCATTTGCTAGCATTTGGCCAATATCCCTCTTAAACCCTTCCTCATCATATATCCAGGCTGATTCCTTTTAAATGCTGTAATCGTACCACTTCCTCCGGCAGCTCATTCCATACACACTCCAGACCCTGTATGGAAAAGTAACCCCTCAGGACCCTTTTAAATCTCTCCTGCTCACCTCAAGTCTATGCCTCCTAACTTTTGGACTCCCCTGTCCTGGGGAAAAGACCTTGATTTGTTCACCCTAACTATGCACCTCATGATTTTATAAATCTCTAAGGTCACCCCTCAGCTCAGCCCCTGATGCTCCATGGAAAATAGCCCCAGCCTATTCAGCCTCTCCGTAGCTCAAACCCTCCAAACCTGGCAACGTCCTTGTGAAACTTTTCTGAACCCTTTGAAGTTCATTAACATCTTTTCTATACCAGTGAGACCAGAATTTAACACAGTATTCCAAAGGTGGCCTAACCAATGTCCTCTGCAGTCACAACGTGACATCCCAACTACTTCACGCAGTACACTGACCAATAAAGGCAAGTGCACCAAACACCACCTTCACTATCCTATCTACCTGGGACTCCACTTTCGAGAAACTGCAAACCTGCACCCCAAGTTTGGCAACGCTCCCCAGCACCTTACCATTAAGTGTATAAGTGCTGCCCTGAATTGGCTTTGCAAAATGCATCACCTCACATTTATCTAAATTAAACTCCATCTGCCCTTCTCGGCCTATTGGCCCATCTGATCAAGGTCCCATTGTGCTCTGAGATTACCTTACTTGCTGTCCACTAGACACCTATTTTGGTGCCATCTACAAATTTACTAACCATACCTCTTATGTTCACATCCAAATCATTTTGTAAATGACAAAGTAGCATCGATCTTTATGGTACCTACTGGTCACAGGCTTCCAGCCTCCAGTCTGAAAAACAACCCTCCAGCACTAGCCTTGGTCTCCTACCTTCAAGCCAATTTTGTATCCAAATGGCTAGTTCTTCCTGTTTTCCATGCGTTCTAACCTTGCTAACTAGTCTACCATGCTAACCAGCTAACCTTGTCAAAAGCTTTGCTGAAGTAGACACATAGACAATGTCCACCTCTCCGCCTTCATCAATCTTCCTTGTCACTTCAAACAGATCACTCAAATTAGTGAGACATGATTTCCCATGCACAAAGCCACGTCGACTCTCTCTAATCAGTCCTTGCCTTTCCAAATACATGTAAATCCTGTCCCTCAGGATCACCTCCAACAACTTACCCACTTCACCCTCACTGGTCTATAGTTCCCTTACCATCTCTCTTAAATGATGGCACCGTATTAGCCGTCATCTAGTCTTCAGACAGTCACCCTTGGCTATTGATGATACAAATATCTCAGCAAGGGGCTTAAGAATCACTTTCTCAGCTTCCCTCAGTTCTAGGGTACACATGATCAGCTCCTGGTGATTTATCTACCTTTATGAGTTTTAAGCCATCCAGCACCACCACCTCTATAATATGGACATTTTTCAAGATATCGCTATTTATTTTTCGAAGTTCTCTGCTTTTAAGAGGATCAGTTTTCCACATGATTGTATTTTTCTACTTAGGCACATTCTGCTCCAACCCTGGAATTCCTTTTGGTGCAAGGAAGAGTGGGACGTCTTACGGTGTTCTTTCAATGGTCCAATATAATTGTGGCACATACATTCTACGTGGTTCAAAACAGCGCACATGCTTGGAGACTGGTCAATGGTCTGGAGTGGAGCCTCGATGTGAAAGTAAACTTCTTTATATCTCATTTATTCTGAATCCTTTATTACATCTAGTCGGCCTCCCGCGGGATTATTTGCAACAAAGAATTCAGGAGAACCATCTTTAAAGGTGCTATACAAATGCACCTTTCACAATGTCAGGTCTTGACAAACCATTTTGTAAGCAATGAAGTGCAGTCACCATTGTAGTGTGGGAATGGCAACAATTAATTGGCACAGCAATCTCCCACAAACAGCAACGTGAAAGGGGGCAGATAATCTGTTTTATTGGGGAGTAAAATATTTTCCTTTTCCATCTTATAAAATATTGGTCAGCTTGTTCTCTTTCAGAAAGCCAGGTGTTGAAGGGGTTGTTGATAAGCAGCATTTTACATGCTCTTACATTTATTTGCAGGAAGAAATATTGCAAGCATGTATCTCCTTAGTCAATCACACCTGAGCCCGTATGTGTTTGTGAAACCCTGGTGAATGCCCTCCACCTGCAATATTGTGCAACACAATTCAACAGGGAGCATTCCCCTGATTTTTCTTGAAATAGTGTCTTGAACCCTTCCACCACCCTAGGTCACAGATATAACCTTGGTTTAATAGACAAATGATGGTGCCTTTGGAAGTTCAACAGTTCCAGCATTGCACCGGAGTCTCAGCCTTGTGAGTAAGTGTTCAAGATTAGGAATGGGATTTAAATCTAACACTGTGATAGTGAGCAGCCACCAAACCAGCAAGTGGCTAGAATATGGAGCTTATAACTCAATGGAGTATTTGAGGAAAATAGCATGGTTACATATAAAAGAAGGCTCAAGGTGTGGGCCATTTGCAGAACGGGGCTTCGGGAATTTTCAAACCAGTTCCCAATATGAATGATTCTTCAAAGTAATGTGTTGGTTTTAGTCAGATCTGGCTATGGCCTACAAAAAGGAAGAGAAGACAGCGAGGAGGCACCAATCAGTGGTGATATAATTGTTTGGAGGAATAAACCAAAGAGGCTTCTTTTGAATTTTCTTCAACCTTTTTTTGTTTTGCAAACAGAATTCTTGAAGACAATTGGAGGTATTAGCCTCAGCAATTAGTTACATCTTCAGGCCAATTAGAGGGAATTTCTTTGGCTCAACTTATTTAGTCTCACTCCCTAGCTCACTTTGTACAGTCTAAGATTTTCCTCAACAAATTTTTCTCAATTCTCTTTTAAAAGGAGCAGCAGATGTAATTATCAAGGCTTTCAGCCAGTACATTCCAAATTGCAACATGTTATGAAAAAGATAATTTCCTTAAATAACAAATAGCTCATATCCCCTGTTATTTAGCAAAGAAAATCATGTGCTGAAATTATTCTAAGGTACTGCTTCTTCTGTTGCAAGATTAGTTAGTGTAATAATGTCACCAACACAAAGCGCTATTTTAGGTACAGAGTACCCAGGTACAATTCTTAGTTACAGGATGGAGAAATGCAGAAAAACAAAGTTGCTATACAGAATATAACCATAGATTAGAAAGTCAGAAAAACCAAGAAGCAAAGTTAAAAGACAAACATCACAGTGTATCTCCAAGGACTGTCTGTAGCAGACCAGCGCAGGGGAGCTTCCATGTGCTGAGTCTGCTGGCTACCGTTATGTTCTGTGCCAGGCCACTGTCCCTGCTCCAAGCACTGGTTGCTGGCATCCTTGCTTTGAGCTTGCTTTCCACTCCATCAAATCAGTGGAGTTTGACACGAGCAGTTCAACTTCAAACCAGACAACATGTGCATCTGACCCATCTGGCAAGTGGTTGGCTCTGAGCTTTGGTCTGGGCCCATTCCATCATTTACCTTTACACAATGACCTTGGGCGGCATGGTGGCTCAGTGGTTAGCACTGCAGCCTCACAGCTCCAGGGACCCGGGTTCGATTCCAGCCTCAGGCGACTGTCTGTGTGGAGTTTGCACATTCTCCCCGTGTCTGCGTGGGTTTCCTCCGGGTGCTCTGGTTTCCTCCCGCAGTCCAAAGATGTGCAGGCTAGGTGGATTGGCCATACTAAATTGCCCATAGTGCTCAGGGTGTGTGGATTATAGGTGAAGGGGTCTAGGTGGGATGCTTCAAGGGACGGTGTGGACTTGTTGGGCTGAATGGCCTGTTTCCACACTGTAGAGAATCTAATCTAATCAAATAAATGAAGACTTCTCTCCTCATTGATTACACTCAATGATCCCAGTGTAGATGCTGAAGCCATTTACATAGGTGTTATTTTAAATGTATTGTTTAGGCTATGGATAAACAGGTGGACATTGGAAGTGCTTTTTGTGGAACACAGATGTAAGTGGGACTTTGAGATACTCTTTTGGCATAGTGGTAGTGTCTGTACCTCTGGGCTTGAAGACCTGGGTTCAAATCCCATGCAAGATGTGAAAATCATGGAGGTATGTTGACGACCAAAACAAATTAAAAACAGACATTGGGCTGGTTGGTAGGAGGCAGAAATTTAATTCTGGATTCTGTAAATAATTGTCTTGTAAAGAGAAGGATTTTGACTAGATTCATACTACACCATCTGGCTTGGGATCCATTTAATAATTAAGACTCAGTCACAAAGACCTCTCTCCTCCTTCAATTCAGACGAGTTTTCAAGTTAAGGCAAGACAGACAAAGGGACTGTGCTACGTCATATATGTTGCACACTTACTCAAGGTACAACTGCAGGTACAGAATGATCCCCTGGTACACTGAACTTTGAGATACCATTATTGGACATGTCACTGAGGCAACCCCGAATGGAGGGAGCTGCCAAGATCTTGATATAATGTCTTATCACATTAAGTTGCTTGTGCAGTGAAGGTGAGACACATGAGGCTGAGGCATACTCAGTAATATGTTCATAAATGGCTATTACTCATAGCACAATGCTCATGCTACATTTCACTTTTGAATAGGCAGAGAAGCTTTTGATGATGTGGAGGATCTGGCAAAAGTATTGAATATCTTGCTGTCAACAATACGGAACAGAGGTAGGATCAACGCACATCTGATTTTCATTCTGATCATTACTGTTAGTTCTACCTGCTCCTGTCCTATAGTGCTGCTGATGGGAATGTTGGGTTTGGGATATGATGTCTAATTGCTAACCTACCCTGTGTTTTCAGGATTATGGGTTGGAACTTCCTGGGTAGACTGGCCTACAGAGAGGTACCTAGTTGCGGGATTGGATGGCAGAACCTGAAGCCCTGTGCATTCAATGGATTTATTCCATGACCCATTTCCAAGTATGTTGACACAGGATGGACTAAAACAATGGTGGCACTCCAGTCCTTTGACATCTGTACAGATCAATCTCTTAACTGATATTTCAACAAAAGTGTATTCTCAGCAGCAAATAATGGAGTGGTCTGGAAGGAACAAGCACAGAGGATGTCCCTATTTAAGATTGTCAAGGCAATGTTGTTGTCTTCAGTCATACATGTGTTTATATCTCCTCAGATCTGAACTCAGGGGCACAAATTCCTGGTCGGAAGAGAAAGGTTGATGTCTTCTTTGTCATTGATGCTTCAATAACTGTTGGAAATGAAAACTTCTTGAGGTCTTTTAAATTTGTTAAGACCTTTATTAACAGGGTGAGTATGATTGGAAGAACTGTGGAACTATCTTCCAAGTTCTATAGCTGACCAGTGTGAGGAATGAGTTATGGCAGAGCGGTATAAAAGAATTACAAAAGAAACAGACAATAGCCTGATCCTGGGTTTTCACTGAGTGCTGTGAACATTTTAAATACATGATAAACTTTGCAACATATCAGAAAAGTGGTGACTGGAAAGTGAGTTAGAAACTGTTTGTATAATAATCACTTATTTGTATCATGCCTTCAATGTTGTAAAATATCTTAAGGGATGTTTGCAGAAAACATGGATTCTGAAACACCTGGATTAAAAAAAAGCTTTCTCAAAGAACTAGAGTTTTAGTGTTTTCAAGGAGTTAAAGAAGAAATTCTCGTGTTTAGGGCCCAAGTAAATGAAGGAACAATTAAAATTGAGGGTGCTGGGGAGACCAGAAATCAATGAATGCGGATATCGCAGAGGTTTATAAAATTGGAGAAAATTACAGAGATAAGGAAGGGGCAAAGTCATGGACAACATTAGAAACAAGGATGAGAATTCCATAATCAAGATATTGCTTACTAGGAGACCAGTGTATGTCAGAGGGTAGGGATAGGTCATCGGAAATTGGCATGTGTAACGACATGGTTATCAGATTCTCAGATGACCTCAGATGCACTTTGGAAATGCCATGGGAGACCAGTGAACAGTGTGATAGAATAGGCAAGTCTAAAAGTAAGAAAGGCATGGATGAGGATTTCATCAGCAGAAGTGCTGAGGGAGGTGAGGTTGTCAATGTGGCAATAGGTGCTTTTGGTGAAGGCGTGAGTATGTAGTTAGCAGCTTATTTCAGAGTTAAATATGAGACCAAAGTTGCAAACAGACTGGTTTAATCTCTGATCGTTGCCAGGAAAAAGGAGAGAGTTGATAGCTGGGGAACAGAAATGCAACAGGGACCGGAAACAATTGCTTCTGTCTTCTCAAATTTAATTGGAGGAAACTCAGTTCATCCAGTGTTGGAGGTTGGATTAAAATATGTGGTAATTTAGGAATGGAAAAGTTGGATAGTGCATGTTGTGAGAACAAGTGAAAATTAACACTGTCTTTTCACGCAGCACTTAGGGGTGAAATAGGAGGCAGTTAAAGATAAATCATGAGGGACACCAGAGTTACCAGTCTTGGACTTGGAAGAGAGGCCATTGGAAGTGATCCTCTTGCTCTGATTATATAGATAAGAATGGTGCTTAATGAGAAAGATCCCACTTAGCCAGACAGCCACAGACAAAATTTGGAGAGGAAGGGAGGAATCAAAACTTATAGCTAAGTCAAGGTGAGATAGCTTACCTAGCTTGTATGATATTGGATGTCATTTATCACATTGAGAAAGGCTGGTTCAATATTGTGGCAGAGGCTTTAAACCTAATTTGGAAGGATTCACGGACAGAGTTCCACAAAAGATGTTGGGAGTCAACATTTTTTGGAGAGGAGAAAGAAGCTACAAGTGGGATTATAGTTTTGTACAGGTAGAGGAGCCACCCATTTGCATGCTGAGAAGGACCATACCTGAACACATAACCGTTAACAGATAAGAAACTTGGTTGTTCAATGATTTAGTGGGAATTGGAGCCAAGTGAGTATCAGTTGGATCTTATAAGATTAAGTTGAAAGGAAGAGATAAGAGAGAAGGATTTGAGTTTGGGGATGGGGCAGTTTGGCCTGGTGGATAGCGAAAGGGAGGAAAGAGCAGAGGCCAGCAGATCATATCTCAATCGTGTTGACAAAGACATTTCCAAACTCCTCACACTCAACTCCTTTTGGGTGAGTGGAGCAGACAGGGAGAGGGATTTAAGGAGATGATTTGTGGTGAAGGAGCTTGGAGTTGTTGCTAGAGTCCAGTCTCTCCAGGAAGTAAGAGCAATATAGACAAAAACCAGATCTGACAGCACTCTATCTGGTCCAAGCAGGTCTGGCGGTGAATGGCTATACATGTTAAATGCGTTCAAGTCTGGAACCCTTTGATTTAGGGGATCAATAATGAAGCCTGTACATGGGCCACAGTAGTAGTTTTAATGGGGCTATGGCATCGAAGGTGGTGCAGTTGAGCAAGCCAGAAACTGCAGAAATAGTGTGTGGTGAACAGAGGGCCCAACGCTAGATAGCTGGTACTTTGAATCATTGGTTTTTGGAGCCTACTTCCATAAGGAGCAGTGTAGGCGATCATGACAGATGTTTAATCTGCAACAGGGAGGTTATTTGGGAACAAGCAGGACGAGAGAGTTAAGGTCACAATCGGATCAGTCATGGTCTTATTATCAAGAGCTTAAGGCTGCTTCTATTTCTTGCGTTCCTTTAGAAGAACTGACAACAATACCAGCAAACACCATTGATAACTCAGTCTATGCCATGTACACAAAATGCTTCTTGTATTTACTTTGCAGAAAAAGTCAATGTACTTCATAATTTATGGAGCTCTGAGATCTGACAAGATATTCTACATTGCAATTCTTCCTTTCATATCTGTATGAATATTAAAAACACATCAAAGGAGGATTGATATTAGGAACAATGCACAATATTTAGTTTAAGCGATCCTCTTTCCTTGCAATGTATTAGGTGTCAGATATGAAAGGGATGGTCCGGTATGAAGTGATCGCTTTTGGATCATGTCCCATCGTGATTACAAATATTAGGGAAAACCTCACTCCGAAGGCTGTGATGGAAAGAATAGCACAGGTTGAATACAGAGGTAAGTTGATTCAGGTCCACTGTGCCTGGGATGAGAAAAAGGAAGACTGTAGGAACTTGTAGTGTCTTTGGCCAGCAGCTGGAGGATAATGGGAGGTCGGAATCCCCTTTAGCAGATAGAGGGCTGAGAGAGGATCATGCATTACTGTGCAGTAGGAAAACATGGAGAGATAGGTATAGACTGGGTTGGGGATGGGGGTGTTAGGAGTCGGAGAGGGTTGGAGGTGCTGGGGTGAGGGGGCTAAAAGCTACTCCCAATCACAAAAAAGGTACTATATGTGAAATATTCTGCAGTCAGCCTATCAGAATCCCTTGGACATGTGGATCATCAGTGGGATAGTACAGATATGTAGATGGAAGAAAAGAATGTGAGGAATGTATAAAGAGGGAATGTTGACACCAATATGTATTGGAAAATGGGCAGAATGGCTCTTGAAGCAAAAAGCTTCTTCTATAGCAAGCAACATCTACAGAAAAGCAGCAGGATATTTATAGTTCATACCAGATCCCATTAATTCTGAGGGTTTCTTTATTGTAGTGACAAACGTAAACAGATGGAGTTGGACTGATAGTCTGCAGGGTGACTACCAAGTCTCATGTCCTGATTCAAAAGGTCTGCAAAGATGTTTGAGAATCAATGATTCCCAGTGGTGTGGTCTCCAGCCAGGATTGATCCGGCTGCATGCTCCATTCTGACCAGGAACAGTGGTGACACTGATGTATAGAGGAGAAAGTGCTCCAGATACAGCAGGCATGAAATCATAGCATTAAATACATGTTTAGTTGAAGTCATTCATTGAGTACAAGAAACAAAGAATGGGGAACCTCACCAATGCCGCTCAGTCTGTGTCCGACACAGGGTGTCCCTTTCACCTGAGGAAAGTCAGCAAGGTAGGCAAGGATTTCAGGCAGACCCACTCCCATCCAGACAACATTAGATCTTACCTTTTAAATCTGAAAAATGACAGAGGACGGATATATTTTTAATTCTCTCAAGCTATCAATCATCTCTCAGCGGGTTCAGTTCCATATTTGCGTCAACGGTTTGAATTCTTAAAGGCACAGCATCAGTGGGTGTTGAGTTTGGACAAGTAAGCTCTGGGTCAGGCCAGAAAAGATTAACACATTAATGACAACTTCCTTGTCTTCATGAGCAGTAATACCTGATCATTTCTACATCTTCGGTCATCTACCTCTTTAGCTTGCACCTTCATTCTATTTGGCACCTCTCACTCTGGGCATGTGCCTCTAATGGAAAAGAGGATGGGAAATGTTAAGGATTTGATTGATAAATAATGTGTTTTCTTTTTGATGTTGAAGACTATTTCAATAACACTGGGAGAAGAACAGGTCCCGCACTGGAGGTGGTCTACTCATCCATCAACAAAACTGTCAATCTTCACGCTGGAGATGGCCAAGCCATTCCAAAACAGGTCATCATTCTAATTACTGCTGGTGAGTCTGTGGGGGGGGGGGGGGTGCGATGGGAGAATGGGAAGGGGAGTGCGGGATGGGGGAAGGTGGTTGATCATAGGTAATGATTCTGTCTTATAAGTACTTATAAATAGGGTGGGGAATGGGATTGCATTTTGGGACTGGACAGGATAGGGGTGAGTACATTTATGCTGATTGAATTTTATGAAAAAAGTCCAACGAGTTATTGCCTGTCACTTCACACTTGAGGAAATTAAACCAGTAAACTTTCATTTGGTTTGATGTCCAGTTTCTCTCTTAGAAACTTCAGGATGACCTGCTCCAAGACTGTGCTGCCTGGACAGGCTCATCAGAGTGACAGCATCTGTCTGCCTCTATCTGGGCTGCAGTCTTGCACACTTGTGGAAGAGGTATAATGTGTACAGATATCCCTATTGCCCAATTGTAGGAAGGATATTATTAAGCTGGAGAGGGTTCAGAAGAGATTTGCCAGGTCTGGAAGGTTTTGAGTTATAAAGAGAGGCTGAATAGGGTGGGAGTTTTTCACTGGAGCGTAGGAGATTGAGGGGTGACCTTATGGGGATTTATAAAAGTATACATAGCTACTGTTAATGGTAGATGTCTTTCCCTAGGATGAGGGTTTCAAGACTAGGGGGCATATTTTTAAGGTTAGAGGGGAGAGATTTTAAAAAAGGCATGACAGGCACTTTCTTTGCACATAGGGTGATTCATGTGTGGAATCAACTTCCCAAGGAAGGGATGGATGCAGGTACAGTTACAACATTTAAAAGACACTTAGATAAGTACATGAATAGAAAAGGTTGGGAGGGATATGGACCAGTGCAGGCAGGTGGGACTAGATTAGTTTGGGGTTATGTTTGGCATGGGCTAGAGGGTCCATTTCTGTGTTGTGACTCTCTATTGAAAGTCTGTGTGGTCGATATGACATCTCATGTGTATGTCCTCGAATTCATTCAATTGTCCAGTGACTCAGATAATACATGTTTCAAATCAAGGACATCTCAAAGTCCTTCAAAGTGAATGACTATTTTGGTTTAAGTAGATATATCACCAACATTCCACACACTCTCACAGCCAACCCGTGAGAATTGTTCATGGAGTCTTGTTGACTTTAATTGAGATCAAAAACGTTACTTAGGATCCCTGTAGGGTCCACTTTGATCCAAAGAAACTGACTGGATCAGGGTTAAATAGCACAATTCGGTATAGTTTCTGCCTATTGATAAGGGAAAGTCGTGGGCTACATGTATGTGATTTCCTGCTGACTAGTTCTTAGAGTGGGACGTATATTCCAGAAATTTAGCACTCTAGAGCCCTTCAAGGCTTCACCATTGTTCAATAAATTCATGGTTAATTTCCATTTCTTGTCTCCTGTTTGTCCCCCATTACCTTTGACTGTCTTGTCTATCAGAACTATCTATCTTGGCCTTGAGGCCTGGCCTCCACTACTTTCTGGAAAAGAGAATTCCATACGTTAATGATTCTCCTCAGGAAATAATTTCTCAGATCTCTGCCTTAAAATGGATGACGCTTACTCTTATTCTGAAATTATTCATAAGAGGTAACATCCTCCCTGTCATGTCCCTTCAGAATCTTCTAAGTTTCACTAAGATCTCCTCTCATTCTTCTAAACCACAGTTTCAATTCCTGAGCTCACCATGAAGGTCGCACCTTCTCAACCTTACCTAGTTACAATGGCCCTCTGGTTAAACCTCCACCAGCCATGTCTCTGTAAGGAGACAGCAGCTCTATGGTCCTCTGGGTCTATGATGATCTTGTCTTTAGTTAGCTCTACAATAAGTCCTCACTTAAAGCTGTACAAAAATGACCTTCAGTGAATCATGATTTCTCATTAAAAACTGTGAAAGCTGTAGTTAGGTTCCCTAGGGCTTTCCTCGACAGAAAAAAATTATATCCTGTCAGTTGAAATGTTGGGGGGAGATGATGGAATAATGGTATTGTCGCTGGATTAATAATCCAGAACTCCTGGATAATGTTCTGGGGACATGGTTTCCACTCCCAGCATGGCAGGTGGTGAAATCTGAATTCCATTAAAAATATTTTAAAAACATTAGTTCATTGGAAGGCATGTAAGCGCTGTCAATCATTGTAAAACCTGATCACTAATATCCTTAAGGGAGGGAAATCTGCCATCTTTACCTGGTCTGGCCTGCATGTGCCTCTAGACCCATGGCAATGTGGTTGACTATAAACTGCCCTCTGGGCAATTAATGTTGGCCTAGCCAATAATGCTCACATCCCACAACCGAATAAATAAAAAGAAACAGTTTACATTGATAAATGACCAAATTGGCAAATGAAATAGCTGGGAAAATAACAAAAAAAACTGTAAAACAAGGAAGAAGGTAACTTGCTTCCTGTTCACTATGAACAGATACTTTATGCTGCACTGTTTTGCATTCAGTCTTGTGTACAATTTAACTTACAAATGTACTCCGCACCAGAATCTATCCATAATCTGGGGACCTCCTACTGGCTATTTACTTCGAAGAGAGGAATGTAACACAGTGAGCTGTCCCATCAGATACTGAGCTGCAATTCAGGATTCTTTACCTACACAACCACCATCATACTCTGCCTACCTCTGTCTCTCTAAATCACATACCTCCATCAAACCCATATCTTTAATTAGGCTTTTGGTAAGATTTTTCATTTGCACCACTGAGAGGGCTTTTGTTTTCAACATTTCTGCTCTGTAAACTCATTTATTGTTATTGCTGTTTTGTTTATTTCAAGTACATTTTTTAACCTTTCTCTTCTGGTCTCAGGAATATACTTTTCCCTCAGCAGGTGAACAGGTAAATGTTACGGTGTGCACACTCAGGCTTTTTGCAATGAAAATTATTTTCCTCAATGTGTTACTCTCTGCTGCAAAAATATATTCCATTTCTGTTGTTTTTTTAACAGGACAGTACAATGGATCACCAGCACCCTTCATTGTCACAGAGAAGATTTCAAATCTAGTCTCCCACTTGCCAGATCATCTAGGTAATCCATTGGACTGCCTGAATAACACAAGTGTGATCCATGGGACTGATAAAACCGCCAGTGTAACCTCTAAATGGTGTCAGCTGTGGCTCAGTTGGTAATGTTTGTGCTGCCGAATCTCAAAGTTTGACTTTCAAGTCCCAAAAGTGTAGAATATTACAGCATGAAAACAGGCCCATCAGTTTATCACTTTCTGCTTGTCCTCCAACATTCTAATCTCATTTTCCAACACTCAGCCCGTAGTTTTGTATGCTGTAATGTTTCAAGTGTTCCTCTAAATGTATCTTAAATATCAACTCTACCACCCCTTCAGGCAGTGAGTTCCAGACACCACCTGCTCTCTGGTGACAAAGATTTTCATCAAATCTCCTTCTCAGCCTCTTGCTCCTTATCATAAGTGTCCCCTGGTTATTGACTTCCTTACTAAGGGGAAATATTTCTTTCCATCTAACGTGTCTGTGCCCCTCATAACTTTGCACACTTTGAATCAGATCCCCCGCCTCTTAGCCTTCTCTGCTCTAGTGAAACTAACTCCTGCCTTTCCAATCTTCCCTCCTAGCTGCATGATTTCAGACCAGGCTATATTCTGGTGAATCTCCTCTGCACCCTTTCTAGACCAGTTATGTCCTTATGGTGTAGCGACCAGAATTGTACACAACGTCAATTAGTCCATAGATGGTGTTATGCATAGGTCCATCATAGCTCCCTTTTCTTGTATTCAGTGCCTTAACAAATAAAGGCATGTATGCTATTTCTTCTTAATCACCTTATCCTGTCCTGCTGCCTTCAATGATCTATGGACATGCCCCTCTGACCCATTGTACTTCCTAGGGTCCTACAATCCAATGTATACTCCCATATCTTGTTAGTCCTTCCAAAATCCATCACCTCACATGTTTCCAGATTAAATTCTATTTGCCACAATTCTGCTCATCTGACCAGCCACATATATCATCTTAGTCTAAGGCTTTCCTCATCACAATCTACTACATCAATTTTCATGTCATCCGCAAATGTACTGATCACATCTCCTACATTCATGCCTAGATCATTAATGTACACAACAGCAGGGGACCCAGCACCAAGCCATGTTGAATGTCACTGGACTCGGGCTCCTTGACACACAATCACCCTGTGACCATCATGCTCTGCATCAGGCTACACTGCTAAATTTGAATCCAATTTGCCAAATTGCCTTGGATCCCATGGGCCTTTAGTTTCTTAATCAGTCTGCCATGCAAGACCTTGTCAAGAGCCACCTTGAAGCCTATGTAGACTACATCAATTGCACTACACTCACATACATACCTAATTATCTCTTTGAAAAATTCAATCAAATTTGTCAGATATGATCTTCCCCTGACAAAGCCATGCTGACTGTTGTTGACTTATCTTTGCCTCTCCAAACAAAGATTAATTTTGTCCCTTTAAACATGTTTCAAATAGCTTCTCTATCACTGGTGTTTGACTTACTGGCCTGTAATTTCCTGGCTTATCCTTACCGCTTTTCTTGAATATCAGTACCACATCAGCTGTCGCCCAGCCCTCTGACACCTCTTCTGTGGCCAGAGAGGATCTGAACATTAACATCAAAACCTCCGCAATCTCAGCCAACTACCTGGAGTACATCACATCTGGGCCTGGGAATTTATCCATTTTCAGACTCCCCAAAACCAGTAATTCTTCTTCCTTCTCAATGCTCATTTGTCTGAGTATATTACAGTGCCCCTCCCTGATTTCTATATCTACATTATTCTTCTTTATAGCAAATAGCTTGAGCACAAAGGTCAATGCTGACACAGTAACCTAGCGCTGAGACAGTGCTCCACTGTTGGTGGTGTTAACTTGCAGGTAAGGCACTATTTGTGGATGTAAAAATCCTATGACACTTTGAAGAAATGCAAGGTACCCTGGCCAATATTTACCTCTCAATCAACATCACAACAAACCAATGACCCTGGTCATTTTCATATTGTTGTTCATTAGAGTTTGCTGCGTGCAAAATTTGCTTTTACATTTCTTGCATTACAGTGGCCCCAGGTCTGGTTGTGAAAAATACTTTATCTAAGAACACCTATTTATTTCCCATTCTGCCCAAATAAAAGTGGGGCCATTTCTAGTTGGTCAGAATGGAATGACATTAATGGGACAGACAGCCTCCAAATGGGGTTTCTTGAGTTATCGCCTGGGTTAATATGGGCCGCCTTCTCACTATCACTGGCGTGTGGCCTATTATGCTAGAGGATGGAATTGTCTGTTTGTGGAAATTGGTTCCTTCAAATTTGCAAATCGGAATCTCCTGTTGTGCAAAGGATCCAAATACCATTTTAAGTCAGAACTGGCCCAAGATGTGAGCTTTTCTTGCTGTGTTCAGCTTCAATGTAGTCATTGCCAAGACAATTGGCTGTTACTGTGCTGAGTTCTCCCTGAACATGGGAGATGTACTGGTCATCGCATTATAAGAAGGATGTGGAAGTATTGGAAAGGGTGCAGAGGAGACTTAACAGGATGTTGCCTGGTATGGAGGGAAGGTCTTAAAGGAAAGGCTGAGGGACTTGAGGCTGTCTTCGTTACAGAGAAGAAGGTTAAGCTGTAGTGTTCTATGTTCTATATGCCACTCCAGTCCCTCTCTATGGTTGGACAGCCCCCAGCTGCTGCAGTCTAGCACCAGCCTAACTTCAGCAAAGGGACCATCAGTTTGCAATGGATGGTTTGTCAGTCTTGTGTAAGTTGGGTTAGGTTACTCGGGTTGCTGTGGTTTCCCAGCACTGGAAAGTACCTACGTTTTTGTATTTTGCCTGCTCTCAAGTTAACATTAGCTCTTTTCATCTCTGAATGGAGTCAATGGCAATCACAAAGCCCACAAGCAATGGACCATGCAGACTTAAATGATGACAACTACTCTGTAATAACAGCTTAAAAGTCTAGAGATAGACAGAGCTAGAAGCAGTGTTATTCATATCTTTCTATGGAACACGTGGGTGATGTAAATGTAACAGTGCCTCCTCCCACCTCCAATCAGCCAAGTCTTCTCACCATCTCTCGAAGGAATTGTCTCGATCTGGTCTTTTTTTTGTTGCACCCTTCAGTGTCCATTCCCCTCGTGAGGCCTCAGTGAGCATTGGCAGGGCATTGAAATGCAGAGGGCATCATAACTATGACATCTCCACTTTCCCTGCCGTACCTATTGGACAGGGAAAAGGACTGGTGGCTTTAGCTGGTCTTCCCACTTCCTAGACCAGAGCACTGATGTCCATTGAAGAGTCATATGCTCACAGCCAACTGACCAACCACATCTGTCATCTCCCTGCTAAAAAATTGAGTTTACCATCCAGGCATCAGAGAACACATGCAGTAATGTTCCACTCTGCCAGGCATGGGAATCATGTCTGAATAACTTGGAAGTTACCATTAAGCTATTTTTTCTTCATTCCCAATAATCCATGTGAGCCAGGGATTCCCTTGAATAATGCCAACCCACTTAGCTCTACAACCTCTCTAATCACCTGTCCTTCTTTTGCGACAGATATCGTTGTGATTGGAATTGGTGAAGTATTCAAAGACCATCTTGAGCATTTGGTACCAACAACATTGAGATCAACAAAAAGGCACCAGTATGCTTTCTACTTGCCAAGCTACCATTATTTGGAAAAGGCACAAGAAGTGCAGAAAAAGCATGGTAAATTGAGTTATGGTGCTGAGTTCTGTTCAGAAATTGATAATTTGTCCAAACCATTTAGAATTTCAGCCATGGTCAATAGAGAAGACACCGTGCTGTATACCTTTACAACTCTATGACCAGTAGCCATCTGGGTCAGTGGGCGTTAATTAAGTGTGATCTGGAGTATCTGTTGATGAGTCATTCATGTAATTGTTAACCAAGTGGGTTATTCTTGGGGATAGTAGGAACTGCTGATGCTGGAGTCGGAGATAAGTGTAGAGCTCGAGAAACACAGCAGGCCAAGCAGCATCTTAGGAGCAGGAATGCAGATGTTTTGGGTCGGGGCCCTTCAGAAAATTTTCTGAAGAAGGCTCCAAACCCAAAACGTCAGCTTTCCTGCTCCTCTGATGCTGTTTGGCCTGCTGTGTTCATCCAGCTCCACACCTTGTTATCTGGTTAATTCTTGGAATGCTTTGTCTGAGTTGAGTTTTGTCGGCTAATCTTCTGACACTGTAACAGGTTTGACCATGAGCTCTTTACTCCTGTGCAATGTTGTACCTCTGGACAAACTAAGACCCACCTGTCTATAATGTTGTTATAATCAGGTGTGGAGAGCTCCAATGGGTTTCCCTTCCTCTGTTTCCTCTATAGTTACATATTAGTTTCTTAAAGGATGTCCTGGCCCATTCAGGGAGTGTTTTGAGTATCTACTTGCTGTGACAACAAAATACACCAACAGTCCAGTTTCCACGTGCTTTTAAAAAGAATGAGCATAATACTTATTGTACCTAAACTTATCTAGGAAAAATAACAGACACTGACTTCCACGTGCACACATACAAAGTTTACACACTAACACACATTAATACATACACAAACATACTAAAACACACAGACACACAGTAACACATTAACACAATGTACTAACACGCACACATGTGCTCACAAACACACATGCTAACACACATACACATCTGGTAACTTAATACCAATAAAATGAAATGAATGGTAGTCGAAGGTTTAGTACTTGATTGGCTGCAGGTTCAACTAGATGGTCCTTTTGAGTTCAATGTCCAGCAGATTTAAAAATGTAACCAGATTATTTATCAGGTCACCTGGTGATAGCAGCTGAGGTGGACTTTTCTGACTGTTGTTGATAGTCAAAATCAGCAGAATGGATTCAAAACTTGAGAAAGGCAACGGGGGCAGAAGATAAAAATCAGCAGGAACACTGTTCAACCTATGTCTATCTGTCACAGCTGAAGTGTGGTGTTACGTGAAAGCAGGTAGATGATTGGTGAGTATTTTCAGTGTTTCTTTTGATTTGGCCAAGTTCTTTAAGTAAAGAGACATTCTTACAGTTGTACAGCACAGTTAAAAAGTTCACTTTAAAAATATTTAACATTCAATTGAATGAATTAAACAGAATACAGATGGGTGTGCAGGTGATGTGTTGCACCTGTAGTATGTGGGAGCTAATGGATGCTGCGAACCACAGTGACCGCATCTGTAGTGACTATTGGCTGTTTGGGGAACCTCAGCTCAGAGTTGATGAGCTAGAGTCTGAGTTGCTAATAGTGACATTAAATTTGGCCCATTGCCAAGAGGGTGTGATTGTGAGTAAGGGAGGTAAGGTGATCTAGAATTTTAGCTTTGGAAGAGCCCTCACTAGCCACCTTGTCCATTGAGGGTTTTGTTCCCAGTGTGGATAAGGGGACAGACTGCAGGGGCCACGGCACAATGATCTAGATATAATGGGTAGAAAAGAGAAATGTTCTAGGAATCGGGAAACCATAATTAGGAGAATAGATTCTATCCTCTGCAGCATGGACAGTGTTTCCTACCTGGTGTCAAGGTTCTGGGCATCTCTTCTAGGTTGGAGAAAAACCTGGTGTGGGAAGATAGATCTAGTTGCCATGGTCCACATGAGTACCAATGACAGAGACAGGACTAGGAAGTTCTTCTGACTGATTACAAACAGCTCAGAGCTAAATGAGATGTTAGAACCACAGAGTTAATTATCTCCGGATTACTGTCTGAGCCATATGCATATCTGCTTAGGGTAAATGAGATTAAAGAGGTAAGTGATTGATGTGGGAGAATCTGGTTTATGGGCTGCTGGCACCGGTAATGGATAAATAGTGAAATGTTCCATGGAACTGGCTTCATTTGAATGATGCTGGGACCTGTGTCCCAGTGTGAAGAGGTGAAGAATACTCAAATTGTGACAGGAAAGAAAAGGTATATGCAGAAGAGTGCAGTAGATATTTAGAATCAGAGTGAATAATAGTGGAGAACATTCGCAGCTTAAGGTTGTTTGCTGAATGCACACAGCATTTTTATAATAAGGTAGATGAGTTGAAGACACAAATGGAAGTAAATGACTGAAACATGACTTGATAGATCACATTTTGTTTTGGTTTTATAAATGTAGTCTCTTGCTCAAGCATAAGAACATAATTGTATCAGAGATAACGGGAACTGCAGATGCTGGAAAATCCGAGATAACAAAGTGTGGAGCTGGTACTTAAAGCTGAGCATCTTTAATGGCTCCAGGAAGAAATTATCTGCACTTTCAGGCTGAAAGTTAGTCATGAGTAACTAAGGCCTATTGATGTATTGGAGACAGCACTCTAATGTGACTACTACACGCAGTCTGGGTACTGGACCAGGACTGTGTTTTGGGTACTATACAAATGCTATTTTTTTTTCAATTGTTAAGTGTATTTTGGGATTGGTAGGATTACACTTCTACTGTGTGTTTAACAACCTTGGAATTTGTGCTTAAGTAGTTTGAGTCACTCTGGTTTTTCTTCATTTATTGTGTTCATAAACTTCTGTTTTATTCTTAAAGCAGCATTCTGTTCTTATGAGATAACAAAGTGTGGAGCTGGATGAACACAGCAGGCCAAGCAGCATCTTAGGAGCACAAAAGCTGACGTTTCAGGCCTCGACTCTTCATCAGAAAAGGGGGATGGGGGAGAGGGTTCTGAAATAAATAGGGACAGAGGGGGATGCAGATCGCAGATGGATAGAGGAGAAGGTAGGTGGAGAGGAGGCAGACAAGCAAAAGGGGCGGGGATGAGCCAGTAGAGGTGAGTGCAGGTGGGGAGGTAGGGAGGGGATGGGTCAGTCCGGGGAGGACGGACAGGCCAAGGGAGGACGGACCGGCCTAGAGACCACTGGAGTTCTTTCAGAATATAACAAGTAGCATTGATAATGGGGAGCTGATAAATATAGTATATTTGGGTTTTCAGAAGATATTCAATTATGTTGTCACATAAGGTAGTTTCACGAGGTGGGAGCTCATTGCATTGGTGATGATTTATTAGTGTGGATTGAGGATCAGCCACCTGAAGATGAGAAGTTGGGATTAATGAGTCTTTTTCAGTTTGGAAAATCAGAACTAGTGGACCATGACACAGGTTATTTCTAGGGCCTCGAGTATTTACTATCTGTGTTAATGACTTGTAGGAGGGGGCAGAGGGTGTCCTATCAAACTCTGCTGATAATACAAACATAGATGGAAGAATGTGTTGCAATGAAAACATAAGGAATCTGAGGAGGATACAGACTGAGTGAGCAGTGAAAAATTTGGCAGCTGGAGTATAATGTAGGAAAGTGTGAAGCCATGCATAATTGTGGGAAGGATCAAAAGGTAGCCGAGAGAGAGATTCCAAAAAAAGCAGTGCAGAGGAATCTGGCTTTTCTTATGCATGAATTACAAAATGTTTGCATGCAGGTGCAGCTAGCAGTTAGTAAAGCACATGGAATTTAGGCCTTTATTGAAAGGAGGTTGAAGTTTTAAAATTAGAGAACTCTTGTTACACCTTTTTATGGGCCTTTGGTGAGACTGCACCTCAAGTACTGTGTACAGTATTGGTCACAGTATTTAAGAGAATATTACTGGCATTGAAGACAGTTCAAAACAGGTCCATTAGGCTCAGAGATAGAAAAAAAACTGCAGATGCTGGAGTCATAGACAACATAGTGAGGAGCTGGAGGAACACAGCAGGCCAGGCAGCATCAGAGGAGCAGGAAAGCTGACGTTTCGGGTTGGGACCCTTCTTCAGAAAAAGGATCCTTCTGAAGAAGGGTTCCAACCCGAAATGTCCTCTTTCCTGCTCCTCTGAAGCTGCCCGGCCTCTGGATTCATTAGGCTGGTTCCTGAAATGAAGAGGTTGATTTAAGAACAGCCAAACAGATCAAGCCTTTATTCATGAGATTTTAGAAGAATGAGGAGGGGTGATCTTGTGGAAACATGAGATTTTGAGGGGGCTTTTCAGGGTAGATATTGAGTAGATGTTTCCACTCAAATCACGAATCTCAGGACACAATTACATAATGAAGAGGCACTAATTTTAAAGCTTAGAAACAAAAGTATGTCTTCTCTTCAAGGGTAATGAATGTCAGGAACTTACTGCCTACTACTTGTGGAGGCTTGATCACTAAAATTATTTAAAAAGAAGGTAGTTAGACCATACCCACTTGGTGTAAAGGCACCATACACACCCAGCATCCTACATGCCTGGTACCCTACCAAGTGGTGCCCTGGCACCCACCCACCTAGTGTCCTGCCACTCTACCCTCCTGGCACCTTACACGAGGTACCTTACCTGCCTGGCACCTGACCCACTCAGTACCTACACAGCTAGTATCCTCTATACCTGTACCCTACCCAAACTGGTAACTTACCCAACCAGCACCTTAACCTCCACATCTGTTACTTACTTACCCTTCACAGGAGCTGTCAAAGTGGCTGCTTGTGTTGTCAGACAGTTAAACCACAGAATAGGGGAACTCCTGCAGTGCAAAGGCAACGGGTTTAACTTCCCCTGAATCTCCGGTGCTTGACAGTTCAAGGATAAAGTCTGCGTTTCAGAGGGAGCTGTGATTGGAAACTTCTGCCAGGAATGATTTCCTACTGCAAGACAAACAGGACTATGATCACCACTCCTGAGAAAATCTGGCCCATTTCTCTTAATCAACAATTTATGACCTAAAGGAATGAAAATGAAAAATGTAAAATATTCCTTTTCTGCGTTTGAGATGTTGATTAACATTGTAATTATCGTGTCTTTAAAAGGCAACTCAGACATTTAATTCCATGCTTCGTACATATTTGAATGTGGATTTAATATAAACCCAACAGGTATCTTTTTAATATCGAATCCTTCACGGGATGTGGGCTTTACTGACTAGGCAACATTTACCCTCCATCCACAAGTGCCCGAGGACAAAGCGGTGGTGAGCTACTTCCTACCACACCAGTCAATGAGGTGTAGAAACACTGTCAGTGCTGTTAGTGCAGCATGTTCCAGGATATTTCCCCAGTATTTGTGAAAGATTCTAAAGTTAGATTGTGTGTAGAGGAGGAGAAGTGGCAAGAAGGGGAAATAATTGGCCCTCGCTTCCTGACAACACCTCAGCAAGTAAGTGTTGGGCAAGAAGGTCCATTGGGTCTTTCTGGCCTCACCAGTCAATAAGGCTTTTAAGTGGTCCGTTGATGGCTACTTACTTAAAGATCGCAACTCGTCAGCTCTCCACTTGCATGCACCAGTTGGAAAGCCAGGGCGACTTGCCCAGCTCGTGAGTGCATCTCCATTTGCCCATTCTTGGGGTAATGGAGACAGATGGTCAGGGGCAGTGGACACCCACCAGCTCATGCCTCCACCTGCTCTGACAGCCCTGGCCTTTCCCATCTCATGGGAAGTAAATGCGAACCCCCTACCTTCACAGGTTCCCCTGCAGAGGCTCCTTCAACCAATGCTTTTTAGGGCTAAAGGCTTCTAAGACTTGACACTGATCTGCCTGACTGTACACTCTGTGCCAACAACAGAAAATTGTGTCCCGTGTTATTTTTTCAGCGAAATGCAGCTTGATGAATTAGTTGCCTCTCATACAGATAACCAACATCTATTCACGCATAGTCAGATATATGTTCATCCTTAACAAAAGGCAGACGATGTGTATCCTTTTTACAGACCAGCCACAGGCTTCATACAACATCTTGGCCTGTTTCCACAAATAAATGAATTCCGAGCTATAGAAAACAAACCACTGCACATCACATTTTGCATTCTTTGCTTTCCTTAATATAATGATTCACACAGATGAGCAGTGATTATTGGTTTTAACCTCCTCTATCTGTACTTAGACTTGTATCCCATTGTTGCATTTTAGCCAGAAATTCAGCAAGCTGATTTTTTCCGCTTACGTTTGGTTCTCCTGGGAATGTTGACCCCCTCAGTACAGTCCCATATGGGGCCATCAGTGGATAACAATGGCAGAAAGCTGCATCAAAATCTTCACTCCATAGCTTCTCATAAGAGCTCCCCATGGATTCCTCTGTAGGCTTCTACTGTGTGCCACAGTGTACTTATAAAGTTAATTTAAACTGGACCAATTCAGATTATTTAGATTCCAATTTCAATTTGTTGCTTAATTTATATTCTGCTGTTCCTTCTTAACACAAGGGCACTTCACTTAAACTTCATTAGATCTTGCCTTTATTTGTTGTAGGTAACACACAGCTCTCAGATTGTGGCATCCGAGGGAACACTGTACAAAGACCTGTTTCAAGAATATTTGGTGGTATCAAATCAAAAGAATATGAATGGCCATGGCAGGTCATCATTAATTTAAAGAACAATGTAAGTGAACACCTTTTAAGGCTCCCAAATAACAGAGTATTGTTAAATATATCCACTTGACATAACAGCATCCATATGGCTTTCTTCAGAGTTTTGATCCCAACCCTAAACACCTGGGATAGTAGGAACTGCAGATGCTGGAGAATCTGAGATAACAAGGTGTAGAGCTGGATGAACACAGCAGGCCAAGCAGCATCAGAGGAGCGGGAAAGAAACCTTTCTACAGAAGGGTCTAGGCCTGAAATGTCAGCTTTCCTGGTCCTCTGATGCTGCTTGGCCTGCTGTACTCCTCCAGCTCTACAACTTGTTATCTCCTATACACCTGGAGATGTGTTTGAACATAGAACGTAGAAAAGTACAGCTCAGTACAGGCCCTTTGGCCCACAGTGTTGTGGGGTGGAATATTCCTAATCCAAAAACAAAATAAACTAACCTACATTCCCCTCAAATTCACTGCTGTCCATGTGCATGTCCAGCAGTCGCTTAAATGTCACTAATGACTCTGCTTCCATGATTACCACTGGTAAACTATTCCATGCGCTCACAACTCTCTGGGTGAAGAACCTCCCTCTGACCTCTCCTCTATACCTTCATCCTAACACCTTAAAGCTATGACCCCTCGTGGCAGTCAATCCTGCCCTGGGGAAAAGTCTCCGGCTATCGACTCTATCCATGCCTCTCATTACCTTGTACACCTCAATCAGGTCACCTCTCTTCCTCCTTCTCTCCAGAGAGAAAAGTCCGAGCTCGGTCAACCTGTCCTCGTAAGACAAGCCCTCCAGTCCAGGCAGCATCCTGGTAAACCTCCTTTGCACACTCTCCAAAGCCTCCACATCTTTCCTGTAATAGGGCGACCAGAACTGGACACAATATTCCAAGTGTTGTCTCACCAGGGCTTTGTAGAGCTGCAGCATAACCTCGCGGCTCTTAAACTCGATCCCCCTGTTAATGAAAGCAAAAACACCATATGCTTTCTTAACAACCTTCTCCACCTGGGTGGCAACTTTGAGGGAGCTATGCACTTGAACACCAAGATCCTGCTGTTCCTCCACACTGCTGAGAATCCTGCCTTTAATCCTATAATTGGATTGGACTTTTATCATTTCAGGAACATCTGAAGAAAACAGCAGCAGAAGGCAAAGACTTGAAACAAGCTACTAACCAAACTTAGAGTCACACAGCACAGAAACTTCGATCCAACTCATCCATGCTGACCAAGT
Source organism: Stegostoma tigrinum (assembly GCF_030684315.1). Lineage (NCBI taxonomy): Eukaryota > Metazoa > Chordata > Chondrichthyes > Orectolobiformes > Stegostomatidae > Stegostoma > Stegostoma tigrinum. Next base: position 10,238,927 of record NC_081380.1, read on the forward strand.
TCCCAAACTAAACCAGTCCCATTTGCCTGCACCTGGCCCATATCCCTCAACCTTCCCTATTTATGTACATGTCCAAAAGTCTTTTAAATTTTCTAATTGTACCCACCTCTATCACTTCCTCTGGTAGATACAGGCACCATCCTCAGTTTGGAAAAGATGCCCCTCAGTTCCCTTTCCTTAACAAAAGGAGGTTTGGACTCCCCTACCCTTGGGGGGAAAAAAACCTTGATGATTCGCCTCATGATTTTATAACCTCTGTGAGGTCACCCTTCAGTCTCTGACACTCCAGGGAAAAAGGTCATAGCCTATTATTATAACTTAAACCCTTCAGTCCTGGTAACATCCTTGAACATTTATTACATGCCCTTTCATGTTTGACATCTTTCCTATAGCAAGCAGACCAGAATGGTACACAGTATTCTGAAAGGGCAGCATGGTGATTCAGTGTTTAGCACTGCTTCTCTCATAGTGCCAGGGATGGGTTTCCTCCCACAGCCCAAAGGATGTGCTGGCTCAGTGAATTAAATTGTCTATAAGTGTCCAGAAGCTGGAATTGAACTTGGGTACCAGTGCTGTGAGGCACCAGTGCTAATCACTGAGCCATCATGCCTTTCACTCTGTCACTGATTCCAGGTGACATCTTTGCTTTCAACTTGTTAATTGAAGCATTGAATCATGTGTCATTATCTCTGCCCCTTTTCTTTTCCTTCTGATAGTGTTAATTCACTTCTGCCATCATTGGCATCTAGCTCTGTAATGCACTTCACTCATTATCTACACTTTCCTGTTTGAAGAGCAGTCCTCTTTCCCTGCTCCTTACACAGCCTAATGTCTGTAGTTATTGGTTTTCTTCTGCCAGGACTTTAACCTTCCCATGGGATCTATTGAGGTCGTGCTGCTTTTCTCATTTCTTCTCTTTTCTACATAGAACATAGAACACAGTACAGGCCCTTCGGCCCACCATGTTGTGCCAAACTTTTACCCTAATCCTAAAGTCTATCTAATCTCCACCCCTATCTTATACTATCATTGTATATCCTATCCGTTCTATTGAATTGCCTATCTAATGAGGCTGAATACACTACCCTCTCCGGCAGTGCATTCCATGCCCCAACCACTCTCTGAATAAAGAACCTATATCTGACATCTCCCCAAATCTACCTCCATTTACTTTAAAACTATGCCCCCTCGTAATAGCTTCCTCCACCTTATGAAAAAGTCTCTGGCAGTCCACTCTATCTATACCTCTGATCGTTTTGTACACCTCTATCAAGTCACCTCTCATCCTTCAATGTTCTAAAGAGAAAAGCCCTAGCTCTCTCAACCTTTCCTCATAAGACCTTTCCTCCATTCCAGGCAACATCCTGGTAAATCTCCTCTGCACCTTTTCCAACACTTCCACATCTTTCCTGTAATGAGGCGACCAGGACTGGACACAATACTCCAGATGTGGCTGAACCAGGCTTTTGTATAGCTGGAGCATAACTTCACGGCTCTTGAACTCAATCCCTCTATTAATGAAAGCTAACACATCACATGCCTTCTGAACAACTCTATCCAGCTGGGTGGCAGCTTTCAGGGAACCGTGGACATGATCCCCAAGATCCCTCTGCTCCTCCACACTGCCAAGAATCTTTCTGTTCACCCTGTATTCTGCTTTCAAATTTGTCCTTCCAAAATGAATCACTCACACTTTTCAGGGTTATACTCCATCTGCCACTTCTCAGCCCAGCTCTGCATCCTATCAACATCCCTTTGTAACTGAGAACAGCTCTCCGCACTATCCACAACTCAACCCACCTTCATATTGTCAAACCATACCATCTCTTCATACCATTTTTTCTTGACCTTTCTAATGCCTTTTTAATATGCTTATAAGTGTCCTCATACTCTTTGTGGTTTTATTCTGTCTCCTTCTCTCAATCATATCTCATGTTTTATCATTCATTCACTCCTGGTGTTTCCACGTCTCTTTCTTAGGGACCATCTGAGTTACAATGAATTTCATGCTCTGTTTCAAAGCATTGTAAGATCCCACAAACAACAACAACAATGTTAATTGCTCTAACTTGGGGAAAAAAAATTTGCCATCCATCTAAATAGTATTAGTATTCTCAACATTCATTCCAAACATTTAGCTGGAGACTCAGTTTGCTTTCCAAAGATGAAACTTCTATCTACATGGTGCTCTCTTCATTCCTCTGGGCAATGGGCCTAAAATTTATTTTCGACTTGTTCTGCTAATTACTTTTATATTCTTTGGCTTCTTTAAATAGGAAATTTGTGGAGGGTCAATCATCTCGAAACGCTGGATTCTCTCTGCTGCTCATTGTTTTAATGGCAGTCGGGAAATGACAAACATCTTGACTATACAGACTGGTAAGGTCAGGTCCTTTCTTTAAAACATATTTTCAGATCCTCTAAGGGGTGCGTTAATGTGTCAATCTGACTTATTTGGCAGAATTCTCACCTCTTAATGAATAGATTAGCCCAACTCCAGGATTTTAGCACATATTGTAGTTGACATTTCGTTGCGGGACTAGAGGACTGCTGCGTCGTCAGGGGTGGAGTATTCCAGAAGATCACTTTGGATAAATGTGAGGTTTTCCACTTTGGGAGCAAAAGCAGGCAGGTGGATTATGAGTTGAATAGTGATGGACTGGGAAAGGGGGGAGGGGTACAATGAGACCTGGGTGTCTTTGGACACCAGACACTGAATGTAACCATTGTAAGAGCATCAGGTAGTGAAGAAGGCAAATGCTATGTTTGCCTTCATAGCGAGAGGGGTGGAGTCCAGGAGCAGGGGTGTCTAGATTTGAAATGTTAGCTTGCTTTCTCTCCGTGGATACTGCCTGACCCACTGTGATCTCCAGCTTTCTTTTTGGTTTCCAGTGCAATTTTACAGGGTGTTGGTGAGACCATTGTTTTAGCTTCCTTATCTGAGAAGGTTGTTCTCGTCATGGAAGGAATACAACAACGGTTTACCAGACTGATCCTTGCGATGTGAGGTTTTTTGATTTGATTTGATTTATTATTGTCGCGCACCTTGAAATAATGGAAAGTTTTGTTTTTTGTGCAGTACAGGCAGATCATAGCATACACAGATCTTAGAGTAGAACAGAGCGAGGAATAGAAAGTTACAGATGCAAAGAAGGCGCACAAAAAGTAGACATTAACATTAGTTTCAAAATTTGAGAGGTCTATTCTGATTAATAACATCACGGAAGAAGCTGTTCTTGAACCTGATCTGTGAAAGCAGACTGGATTAGTTAGGGTTATATTTACTGGAATTTAGAAGACTGAGTGTGTATTTTATAGAAATCTATAAAGCTCTGACAGGACCACATAGAGTAAACACAGGGAAGGAGTTGTTTACATTTATTCACAGGATGTAGGCATCACTGGCTTAATTGCCCAATCCTAGACTAGTCAAGAGTCAACAGTCTGGAGTCACACATAGGTCGGACCAGGTAAGGGTAGCAATTTCCTTCCCTAAAGGACCTTAGTGAACCAGATGCGATTTTCCTCCAGCAATCATTATTAAATTCAAATTTCACAATTTGCTGTGTTGGGATTTGAACACAGATTCCTGAGGCATTCTCTGGGTCTCTGGATTAATAGTGCAGTGACAATACCACTAGGGTATCACCTCTATGTTTCTGGGAATACAGGACCAAAGGTCACAGTCTAAGGATACAGGGTACTCCATTTAGGACTGAGACAAAGAGAAATATCTTCATCCAGAGAGCGGCGAGCCTGTGGATTTCTCTGTCACAAAAAAGTGGTTGAGGTCAAAACATTTAATGTTTTCAAGAAGGAGTTAGATATACCCTAAAGGGGTCAAAGGATATGGAGAGAAAGCAGGAATCAAATTGAATTGTGGAGCAGTCTCAGAGGGTTGAATGGCTTACTCCTGTTCTTACTTTCTATGCTTCTAATAGACACAAAAATGAGGTTTAAAGCATCCAGAAATGCAAACAAATCCACAGCGTGCTATTTTACAAAGCTACCAAGTTTTTTCTCCCCTCTACACAACCCACTGATGTCCAGGGGAGTCCCTGAGGAAAGGTTGGAGTGCTTGTGTTTCACTCAGATATAAGGAAAGATTAAACAAAATGAAGCAAGAGGGTGTTTTAAGTCTGGGTGAAGTTGAGAGCAAGCTGGAAATTGTAAGCAAAATTGATGAACTTTTCCGATTCCAGATGAGAGAGGGAAGTAGCACCGTTGATGTAATCGACCTACCAGTGAAAGAGTTGAGGGTGAGGTCCAGAGCAGGACTGGAAAAAGGAATGTTCCACATACCCCACAGAGACACCGGCATTACTGGGGCCCATGCGGATAACCACAGCCATGCCTATGACCTGATAAAAGCTGGTGGAGTTGTTCAAAGTGAGGATGAGTTCAGCCAGTTGGAGGAGGGTAATAAAGGATGGTGACAGTACTACAACATTGCTATATGTGCACTCTTGACCTCCCTCTCCATTGATACTGCCTCCCATTGGCTCAGAGTGGTCCTGCTCCTCAGTCCCACAGCTCATTCAACTAGGGATTGAATTAAATTCCACCGAACATAATGGTACCATTATTGGCTTAGAATCACAGGATGCCTACAGTGTGAAAGCAGGCCTTTTGGCCCATAGAGTCCATACCGACCCTCCAAAGGACATCTCACCCAGACCCACCCTATCCTTGGAACTCCCATGGCCAACCCACCTCACTGGCACATTTTTAGATCGTAGGAGGAAACTGGATCACGCAGACACGGGGCGAATAAGCCAACTCAACACAGTTGGTTGCCTGAGGCTGGAATTAAACCTTGAACTCTGGCACTGTGAGGCAGCAGTGCTAAGCATTGACCTAACGTGCTATTCCCCCTTTCTACCTCACTCCTTCTCTTCCATCCCACAACAGTGGCTTGGGTGGGATAAAGCAGAACATTTTGGGACCTGCGAAGGTGGAGACCTACCTTCTCCAATTGTTAACAGCATCTTCTTGTTAAGGCTCATCAGTGGTTAGCCCTTTACCACGGCAAACCAAATGGTCCTTACAGCCAGTCAGGGAAACAGGACTAATAGCAGCCCCCTTCTCTGCACGCATTCCACACCAGGCAGGCAAAATTATGTTAATCCGGAAACAGCCCGCACAACATATTGAGTGAGAATGGAGATAGAGGCTGGAGCCTTGATCTCCCTGTGATTACTAGAAGTTTCTTATTCTCTTTTGCCAATTTTTGCACCATTATTCAAAATACAACACTTTGAGCTGTTTGTATATCACAGAAAATCTCAATGGGATGAACATCGGGTTTCTTATGTAAACTGTGATCCAGTCTGAGAGTTGGCGATCTAACTGCTGAATACTTCCTTCCAGGCTCAGTCAACAGAAAGAAAATGTCGCGGGAGTTTCAAGTGGTAGAAGTGATTATCCATGAAAACTTTAGCCGCCCTTCAGAGATGAACAACGACATTGCCCTTTTGAAGACTAAAGATCCCATTCTGTTTGATGCTCATGTGAGGTACTGCCATTCATTTCGAGTAACACAATGACTTTGATTTATTGAGGACTGTAAATGGAAGAGTGAAGGTAGACTAACTGATTAAAAGAGGAATATTTTGACAACGCGTGTGAAGTGTTCGGTTATAAAGTTTACAGTGGGGAAGATGACCCTTCAGCCCTCTGTGTAAATGATGACCTGGTGGAGTATTCCAAACACTTACTATTGGTATGCTCTTTGAATAATTTGTTATTCATTACATTCGACAGTTTGGGGGAATGTGTGGTACCAAGTAGCACCAGTAGAGGGTGGGGGGTGTGGTGAAACACTAAGGGCTAAATTTCACAGGGTGGTCTCAAGTTTTGCAAGAATTGTTCGGCAGCTAGCAGGAACCCATTCCACATTTTTGACCTCTCTCTCCATCAGCATCACCTCACACTGGCTGAGAATGGTTCTGCTCCTCAGTTCCACTCAGTTCTTTGGCTTGTTCAACTAGGGATTGCTTTAAATTCCACGCAATCCAATAATGTCACATTAGCTTGGGTGGGATAAAGCAGAACATCTCAGGATCAGACCTACCTTCTCCAACTGCTGAGATAAGAGCCTCTTCTTGTTAAGGCTTACCAGTGATCGCTCCTTCACCGCTGCAAACCAAGTGATCCTTTATACCCAGGTGCGGAAACAGGGCGAATGGCAGCTTCCTTTTCCGCACAAATGCCACACCAGGCAGGCATGGATTATGTTAATGCAGAAACTGTGGGTGGTTCAACCAATTTGGGAATGGTTCTTCCATCCTCAGGAGGGATCAGCAGTGCCAGGACTCAGCAGTAGGCTCAGGGAGACAACACAGGAGGTGAGTGATATTCAGGGGGCATGGGTGAGGGAGATGGAGGGGACAGATTTTGGAGGACAGGTAAGGAGGAACAAAGCCGAGGGAGTCGGGGGAGTGGATCTATGTTAGGAGCGGTGTCCCCGATATGTAAAGGGACCCTTCTGGATGTTGTGACCCACTCCCATACAGGCCTTTACAAAATTGTTATTCGCACATGGGCTCCTCACTCCCACCCATCGACCCACAATAGCCATTCTGAGATGAAGAGAAATGTCTTCACCCAGTGAGTGGTGAGTCTGTGGATATCTCTTACACAGAAAGCAGCTGCGCCCAAAGTAGTAAATGTTTTCCCAAAGGATTTAGATATAGGGCTGAAAGAATTTTTTTTTTGTCTATTCATTTGTGGGATGTGGGCATCGCTGGCTGGCCAGCATTTCTTGCCCATCCCTAGTGGAATCTAAGTGGAAGGGCGAAAGCGGGCACAGGGGACTGAGTTGGATGATTAGCCTCAATCCTATTAAATGGCAGAACATATCAAAGGGTTGAATTGCCTACTCCTGCTCCAATTTTCTATATTTAATGATTTGGGCAGCATGAAATCCTGGTCATTTAACTTGCTAACATTGCCTGTGAGTTCTTTAGTTTAATATATTAGGCGTTCTGCTAATTTTAGTGCCCACTGCCCTCCAGTGATGGGGAATGAGTCAAGGGTAGATGGAAGCTACTGGTCATGCCACTCTTTGTTTTCTCTGCACCCCATCCTCCAGAGAAAACACACCTGGCAAGAATGTAAAACATATCCCATCGGCATGGGATTTGAGGGTCCTGATTCCCTGATACATGAGCTGCTGTGTGCCCATATCGACATGTTTTCAAGAAAGAACAAAGAAAAAATTACTCACAGAATCAGGCCGTTCGGCCCTCCAAGCCTGTGCCCACATGTTTTGCCCTTCCATACTAAAACGTTCTTCACTTACAGGATCCATTTCCCTCTATTGCCTTCCTATTCATGTATTCGTCCAGGTGCTTCTTGAATGCTGCTATTATCTGTTTCCACCACCTCCTCTGCCGGCACTCACTACCAGGTGCTCGCCACCCCCCCACTTTGTGTGAAAAACTTACCACACACATCTCTTAAACTTCTCCCCTCACACCTTGAACCCGTGTCCCCCAGTAATTGACCCCTCTCCCCGGGGAAAAAGCCCCATACTTTCCACTCTATCCATGCCATTCACAATCTTATAAACGTCTATTAGGTCGCCCCTTGACCTTCTGGTTCCAGTGGAAACAAACCCAGTCTATCCAACCTTTATTCAAGCTGTAATCTCCCATACCAGGCAACATCCTGGTAAGGGTGTGGACATGGGTTTGATAGCAAACGTTTTGTCACCCTGCTCCGTCACATCGTCAGTGGCCTTCAGTGAAGCGCTGGTGTTCTGCCCTGTTTGTTATTTATATGCCTCGGTTTGCTGGGGCGGTCGGTATTACTTCCAGTTCTGTTTTTCAGTGGTTTGTACACAGGGCCCAGTTCAAAGTGTTTGTTGATGGAATTCTGGTTGGAATACCAGGCCTCCAGGAATTCCCTGGTGTGTCTCTGTTTGACTTGTGGGATTTTGGATGCGTTGTCCCCGTCAACTGAAGGCAAACATGCCATAAGCTTTTCTTCTTGCCTTATCTACCTTTAGTAATCTGTGGACTTACACATCCAGATCCCTCTGCGCATGAATATGCCTAAGGGTTCTGCCATTCACTATAATTTCTACCTGTACTTGACCTTCCAAAATGCACCACCTCACATTTGTCCGGATTAAACTCCACCTGCCATCTTTCTGCCCATGCGTCCAACTGATCTATATCCTGCTGTATCCTTTGGTAATCTTCTTCGCTATCATCAACTTCACCAATCTTTATATCGTCCACAAACTTACTAATTAGATCAGCTACATTTTTCTCCAAGTCATTTATGTAGGTCATGAATGGCAGAGATCCCAGCACTGATCGTGGTGAAACACCACTAGTCATAGCCGTCCATTCTGAAAAGCATCCTTCCACAGCTACCCTGTGTCTCCTATGACTAAGCCAGTTCTGTACCCATTTTTCCAGCTCACTATGTGACTTCACCTTTTGTATTGGAAAAGGGCCTAAAAAAATGGCCTTCCCTTCTACCTCGCAGCAGGCCAATGGGCTTACAGAAGTACCACAAGGATAAAGTCTCATGACCTCATGCAGATAGGCAAGATCAATGAGTGAATCTCCCAATGAGTTCTCCTACTCACCCTCCACCAGCCTCGGCGCCATCTTCACTCACCTGGTACTTGCCCTTGGCATTACTGCTCTCATGGTCTAAGATCCAGATAGCCCACCTTGTCCTGTTAAAGCTGCCATTGCTGCCAGCCTTTGACCTTCCCCACAGCTGGAGCTTGGTCCTTTGCCAGTTTTCTAACATCTGTACCATTCCGGCTTTAAACCTCTGGTGGCTCAGTGCTGCGCTGACAGCGTTGCAATCAATGGGGAGGTCGCCTCCACATTTGCCGGTCAGTTCGGGATAGGTGGGTTCATGTGGGAGGGGAGCACTGGGAGTTGTAGTCCACACCAATGGGAGGCCAGTGGCCCACACTGTGGGACTAGGGTGGGGTTGGGCACTGCAGGGAGGTCCAGCAATCACCACTGTGGTCTGAGTGGATAAATAGATGCATGCAGTGACTGGAGATGTCTATCTCCACAAGTCGGGCACTTGATGGTGAGGCTACAGTGCTGGCACAGGATTTGCTGCCAGCCAGCTCCCGGCCAACCTCAAAACAAACTAGGCTACAACCTCCCTCTGTGAGGATGCCTTCCACCCTCTACCAGGCGAGAGTGGCCCTTTCACCGGATGCTAGCACAGATCAGAAAATGTAGGAGCAGGGTAGGCCATTTGGCCACTGAGTCTGCTCTGACCTTCAATGAGCTCATGGCTGATGTGGTGACCTTTATCCCCATTTGCCTGTCCCACCCGTTGCAGTGGCACACCTGGGCTCAACACAGGCGTGAGATGAGTGTGGGGTCCATCATGGTGGGGGTGGGGGCGCAGGCCTGACACATCCAGCGGGGAGGCCCATGCCCCACCAGCAAGATTTTATCTGCATCCTAAAATAGATGCCAATTGCCCCTCGATGGAAAACCAGAATTGCAGGGCAGCTGTGGTTCCCAGAGTCCATCACTAGGTAAATCTTCTGGAAGTGCGGAACATATCAGAGAATCACACTGACTGGCAGCATTGCAATTTTCCATACCGTCCTGCTTCTAAAGCTGTCTTCGTTGGGCAAGGGAAGATTCCAATATCTGGCTGATGTTTATACAGATCACTGTGGGCCAACAGACCCCTCAAGACAGTCCTTGTGCTGATCCAAGTGACTGAACGTATCATATCCCATATCCTTACCTGTCCTGTTTCCCAAATTTCCTGACTACATCTACATGTGCGTGAAGTAGCAAAGCCATCCCTCTACATTTTGAATGCATTGTTAATAAATCTGAGATAGCAAGAACTGTAGATGCTGGAGTCAGACATAACAAAGTGTAGAGATCTGAAGGAGGGTCCCAACCTGAAACATCAGCTTTCCTGCTCCTCTGCTGCCTGGCCTGCTGTGTTTCTCCAGCTCCATACTGTGTTATCTCTTGTGAATAAATCTTCCAGGACTTGCAGAAGGATGATTTTAAAAGAAATGAAATCCTAAAACTAAGGTTTGAAGAGCATCCTTTGACCTACCTCAGGAAGGGAGTTAATCAAGCAATACCTTGCCTTCTGAAGCTTAAGAGGAGAACAGCAGTCATAATTTAAATTCGCCTCCACACTTTCTTCTGTCTGTGAGAGAATATAAATTTATTACAAATCGAAAGTGAAGGAGCAGCAAAGTATTTGCTGATGCTGAAAGGGTAGGATTGGTGGGTGGCCCGTGCCATCTTTTACCCCACCCAAGGGCAAGTGGGGTAAAAGAGATTTGTGAGAACCACCATTCTAAGCAAGCTGAACCAATCCCTCGGCTTATCTCTTGCAGACCAGTCTGTCTACCTTGCACAAAGAAAAGTGCAGAGCTCCTCTCCTCAGCAGCTGGTAGCTGGGATGAAGCCTGTCATTACGAAGGTAATACAAATTTGCCAAGATTTGTTTTAAACAAGGAATCTCCGACAGATCCATAACTTGCACCAGATCAGCTGACATATTCTGATATCTTGTTTGAAAATGTTTCATTCTCTCAGGTTCATCTTCATTTGTCTTTCTGCTGGTCCTAGCTTTTCTCACAACCAGTGATTTGCATTTGCTGTTTAACATTTAGGGTCGTATAGACATCACAGAACGGGGCAAACTGACTATTATAATCTCATGCACAAAGAAAGCATTTATGTAAAAACCGAAAGAATTGCAGATACTAGATTGGTGGAAAAGCTCAGCAGGCCTGAAGAGAAATCAGAGTTAATGTTTTCAGCTTAAGTGACCCTTCCTTAGAACTTCCTCAAAACGTTTATGTGCATGTATAATCTTACAAGCGCTCACATCATAGTGGGTAGTGTGCCTGCCTCTGAACCAGAAGCTTCAGGTTCAAGCCCTACTCCAGGTTCTGATAGCTCACAGCTGTGAGTTGTGTAACAACTCGCAAATCCTTCTAGCACACATCAGTGTCAGACGGTCAGAGTGAGAGAGGGAGAGATTCATGCTCAGCTCTGTGATGGAATGTAAGCTGGAACCTCTACCATGGCTATCCATCGCTCCTGACCACAAAATGCAGGTTAAAATGTATGTTGCCACTCCTTTGTAGGGCCAGTTGGCTGGATGGCCTCTTGTGGATCAAATTGGTGCCAAAAACATAGGGCTCAACGAGAGTGGAATTAGGACGTGCCTCCCTGCTGCACAAGCAGGACTGGGATCATGGAGAAGAGGGTTGAATCTGCTTTTGAGCAGAGAACTGATGTGAAAAAAAGTCACAGACGGTTACCCAATCTTTGAGAAGCTGGGATCCTCTAGTTGGACAGAGCCAACATTGACTGGAAATACATCTATAATTTGACCCAACAGAAACATCACAGAAATTCCGTTTCAAAACAGTTCACCTAACGTGAGAATAAATCAAACACACTATTCTGTCATTGCTGATAGGTTAAACTCCATTTTTCCACAAGCGAATGTCTGAAACTTCAAAGGGAGAGAATTCACCCTTAGTGCTAAACCAGTTTTAACAACTGCGCCCTTGACTAGACAACAACACCCTTTTAAAGTGGCACCAATTCAGAAATAGGTGGGCATTGAACCAAACGAGATTATCAAGACAGCTTGGTCAAAAAATGTGTGTTTAAAGAGAAGTCTTAAAACAGGAGAAAGTGGGAAAGGATAGAGCACAGAGCCCAGGCAGCAGTAGGTTGGATGAAAGAAGTGAGAAATGATGTACAACTGGGCAGAATTGGAGGAACAGAGGAGTCTAGAAGGACTGTAGAACTGGTGGAGATTACAGATATAGAGGGGAAAAGTGATGAAGGCTTCAAACATGAAGAGGAGAATGTTACAATCGTAACATTAAGGAACAGAGCACCAAGAGTTATTGAAGAATAGTTTGGCTCTGATTAGGATATGGACAGCAGACAGAGGAATGAAGTAACATTAACAAGGAAACAGAAGTTGGAAGCCAACGATAAAGAACAATGGAAGAACTGTGTGAAGGTGGTGAATGTAACTGTTTTAGTGGCTGATGGACTGAGGTGGGGCTACTTGAGGTGGTCAACGTTATGAAGGTGGGAGCAGGTGGTTCAACATTTAATATAGATTGAGAGGATTTAGGATTCAGAAGCTCAGTTAGCAGACAAATAGAACACAGATTTGGCCAACAGTTCAGTGTACCCTGTGAAAGTGCTGAGGGGAAAGGCATAGGATCAGTGAGAAGGATCAAAAATGATGGTTTGGACTCCCCAACATTTAACTGGAGAGATGTAGAGTCACTCTGACTGGTATCAAACAATATTTCCCTTTGCGTTTTTCCCTTGATGGATTATCCTCACATCAACTCACCACCTTCTCAAAGGCAACTAAATAAATGCTGGCCCAGATGGTGATGGCCATGTCCCACGAGTGAACGAACAGAACATGTACTCCGGAAATGCATTTGCACCGACCCATACTGGCATTCCTGCTCCAGAGACTGAATGTCAGGCAATCAGACTGACAAAGCAGTTTGTGGAGGAAGACCCTTAGATCACCACCACAGCATGGAAGCAGACCCCTCCGTTCAACCAGCCCACACCGACCATGTTCTCAAACTTACCTAGTTCCCAACAATATCCCATATCCCTACAAATCTTTCCTATTCATTTATTTATCCAAATGTCTTTTCAATGTTGCCAGTGCACATGCAGGAAGTTCATTCCACACACGAACCACGCTCTTGTGTGAAAAAATTGCCCGTCGCATCCTTTTCTAAGTATTCCACCTCTCACCTTAAAAATATTTCACCTGGTTTTAAACTCCCCCACCTAGCATAAAGACCCTTGTCATTCGCCTTACCTGTGCCTCTTATGATTTTATTAACCTCAATAAATGCTTTAGAGAAAAGATCCCAGCCTATCCATTCTGTTTTTCTCCCTCAAGCCCTCCATTCCCTGCAACAACCTGGTAAATATTTTCTGAACCCTCTCCTGTTTGTACCAGTTATTGATGCCAGATTCCTGACTGCACAACAGCCAATATCTAAGTATGTTGAAGTAGGGATGTGTGTTCAGTTGAATATTTGCTGCTGAATTATCTATTAACATTTTGTCCCAGATGGGCTATTGACAAGTCATGGTGGAAGAAATCAAAAAATAATGTCAGGTTTCATCACTGGATGGGGATACTATAAAAAACATGGATATATATCATCTTTTAACTTAAACCATGCACAAGTGAACATTGAGGTACGTGGTTCCCTGGTTTCTGTCTGTATCTCTTTACCTTCACAGTTCCTGTTTGTTCAGGCGGTTGACTAGAGTGTGTGTTATTTTATGGTGAAAAGTTCATAGAATCCCTACAGTATGGAAGCAGGTCATTTGGCTCAGCAACCCTCCAAAGAGCACCTGCTCCCCCCACCCCCCCACCTTAACCCTAACTGTGCATTTCCCACAGCTAACCCACCTGTCCTGCACATCCCTGGGTACAATGGGTAATTTCCCATGGCCAGTGCACTCTAACCTGCGCGTCTTTGGACTGTGGGAGGAAACTGGAGCAACCCCACACAGACACAGGGAAGAATGTGCAAACTCCACTCAGAGCCTGACGCTGGAATTGAACCTGGGTCTATAGTGCTGTGAGACAGGCAGTGCTAACCACCGAGCTACTGTGCCACCCATTAAGCAGGCTGGAGCTGTCACCTTATCAAATGTGTATGGTCCTGGGATGACCTGACCAGGTGGACGCTAAGAGGATGTTTTGAGAGACACCAGGACTGGTACACACAGTTCAAAATAAACGATCTTCCACTTAAGATGGAAGTGAGTTTTCTCCCTCACAGCATCCTTAATCTTTGGAACTGTCTTCCCCAGAGTGCTACCGGTGGGGTCATTGAATATTTATTAAGGGTCGGTGGATAGATTCTTCTCTAACGAGAGATCAAATGTTACCAGGGGCAGTAGAGAATGAGGAAATAGGGGCCATTATTGGATCGGCCATTTTCCTCTTGAATGGTGGAGGGGCCAAATGGCCTTAATGTTCTCCTCACTGGGAGGTTTGTACAAGCTCAAAAGCTCCTCAGATCCGGCCCAGCTGACAGCGCGGAGGTTGTCAGGCCTCTCCTGTTGGCTACGACTGGACTGTTCAATGGGCAGCTACGCCAGTCAGTCATGTGGTCATTGTTGATTCAACCCACTCACTGGACCAGATGTGCATCAGACTCGGCCTTTTAACAGATAAAAACAAGTGGATTTTTGCAGCTGGCATTTAAAAATCTAAAAGCCTGACGTGTGTTCAACCCGAACTCCCTTCTTCTAGTTTTAACAGCGTAGCGTTTATCCTCCCTGGAGCCAATTGTAGAGACTGAAACCAAGGCTCCTCACTTTCTGGATAGCGTTTATTAACTGCTCCATCTTGCAGCTCCTTCCACACACCAATCCTACCTACTTTCCCATTATATCAGCCCGGTCGAGTCATTAAGCTGCCTAATGTTTGTGATACTAATAGGCAGGATAGCGGCTCAGACAGCTGAACTGCTCTCAGAACATGAGTTGATTATCGCAGTACATGTGCCTGAGAATTAAACACCACCTTAACCCTGGTTGGCTGGGATTCCCATGCTTCAGTGGCTCCCCATGACCCATGAAAAATTCCTGTTGGCTCCCAAAATCCTTGAAACTTCCAATTATCTGTCCCTGTTTTGTCTTCCATCCCACCCTTTCTCCAGCAACAACCTTTCCCACCAATCTCCCAGCCCTACTGACCCAGCTCAGGCCCTTCCATACCCTTCATCTCCATCTCCTGGGCATGGCCTGTAACTGAAGGGCAGCCCTGCCATGCCAATCTAACAGGCTGCAGTCAAAAAGTAGGAAGTAAAAATCTTAATCAGGTTCTTCCATTACAGTTGACAAAACACACACAGACACACGCTCACAGTCACACACACACACACGCTCACACAGACACACACTCACACACACACACACACACACACACACACACACACACACGTATGCACGCACACGTACACATGCACAAGCACACACACGCACACAGACTCACACACAGATGCGCATATGCACCAGACATACGCACATGTGCACACTCACACATACACACACACACACACACACACACACAGACTCACACACACAGATTCGCATACGCAACAGGTGCACACACAGCACACTCATATACACAGATGCATGCACACAGACGCACACACACATGCAGACATGTACACAGACACACACAAACACGTGCACAAGAATGCGCACAGACGCACACATAGACGTGCACACTCACACACAGACATGCACATAGACACAGACACAGACGTGCACACACGCATTCACACACTCAAGCACGCATACAGATGTGCACACAGACACGCACATGTAGATGCACACAGGCACACGCACAAAAGCACACACAGATGTGCACACACACACACAAACACGTGCACACACAAGCGTGAACACATACACAGGCATGCATGCACACGTGTACACACACACAGACGGACATGCTCACGTGTGCACGTGCATGCATTTGTGTGCATGCATACAGGCACACACAGACGCAAGAACACACGTACATACACACACGCACACACACGCACATGTATGCAGATGCACAAGCACACGCATGCACACACAGACGCTCATAAGCACCCAGACACACACACACACACACACACACACACACACACACAAACGCACATGTATGCAGATGCACAAGCACATGCATGCACACACAGACGCCCATAAGCACCCAGACACACACACACACAGACGGATGCACACAGACGCACACATAGACATGTGCACACTCACACACAGACATGCACAGACACACAGACACAGACACATACACATGCAAGCACACACACAAGTGCACACAGACACGCACACACAAACGCACATACAGATGCACACAGACACAAGCACACAAAGGCGCGCACACACAGATGCATGCACAGACACATACACAGACACACACAAACACATGCACATGCAGGTGCACGCACACCCACACACACACAGATGTGCACACACGAAGATGCGCACGCACAGACGCACACAGACACAGACACATGCACACAAGTGCACACACAGACAC
Organism: Stegostoma tigrinum; assembly: GCF_030684315.1. Taxonomy (NCBI): domain Eukaryota; kingdom Metazoa; phylum Chordata; class Chondrichthyes; order Orectolobiformes; family Stegostomatidae; genus Stegostoma; species Stegostoma tigrinum. Next base: position 10,255,043 of record NC_081380.1, read on the forward strand.
TCACACACACCTCTCACACCGACATGCGCACACACGCAGGCACACACACAGATATGCACACACAAATGCACATGTAGACATGCCCACACACTGACACACACACAAAAGCATACACAGACGTGCACATAGACACATACACACAGGCATGTACACATAGACACACACAAAAACGTGCACACGCAAGCATGCACACACACAGATACACATGCACACGTGCACACACACAGACAGACATGCTCACGTGCACGCAGCATGCATTCATGCGCACACATACAGATGCACAGACACAAGCACACACAGGCGCACGCACACATGCATGCACAGGCACGTACACAGACACACACAAACACATGCACAAGCACATGCGTGCACACATGCACACACAGAAGAAAACACACAGGCGCACACACAGGTGTGCACACAGACATACACATGCACACAGACACACAGATGCACACACATGCAAGCGCACACACAGACACACACACTGTTGCACACATTGATACATGCACACAGAGACATGTACACATACACACAAACACATGCACACACAGGCACACACACACTGACATATACACACACACAGACACAGACGCACACACACACAGACACGCACAAGTACAGAAGCACGTGTCCCCACACACTCAGATGCCCACGCACACACAGATGCACATAAACAGACGCATACATGTGCACACACAAGCGCACACGCATGTGAGCACACACACGCAAGCACACACACAGGTGCATATGCACCCTTTCTCATACACACACACACACACAGACGGACACACACAAGCATACAGATGAATGCACACACACAGGCGTGCACACAGATGGACACTCTTGCACACACACAGGCAGACATGCAGATGCACACACACAGGCGCACACACAAGTGCACACACATACACATAGATGCCTATGCACACATGTGCACACGCACAAGTGCACACACAGACACACACAGACGCAAGTGCACACATAGATGCTCATACGCACACGTGCGTACACATGCACACACTCACATACAAACACACACAGACACACACACGTGCACACAGACACAAACATGCATCCACATATGTGTGTACACATGCACAACACATGCACACGCAAACACAGACGCACATGTGCACAGAGATACACATGCATACGCACACGCGTGCACACAGACACACACATGCATATACATACCTGTGCGTACACATACAAGCACACAGAGATGCAAGAACACACTCACAAGCACACACGCAAGCACACACACAGGCGCACATTCACACTCACACTCTCTCACACACAGTTTTCTGCAAGTTCTACAAAGCCCATGCCTGCCCCCAAGTTAATAGAATCCAATGCACTGTCAGGTTTCCAGTCATCCTTTGTACTACATGCTAGTGAACAAGGGTCTGGTCCTTCAGGGGGGTAGTAACCATGGTAACCAGGAGCTGAGGGGAAACATTTAGCCCCATGACTCATATCCCAGCCTGTTTACGATTGACAGTCAAGCAAGATGCCCAAAGGAAACTCGCAGAATCGCAGAATTGCTACTGTCCAGAGGGAGAAAGTCCTTCAGGCCATCATGTCTGTACTATCTTTCTGAGCGGTTAGCATTGTGCCAATCTCCCAATCACATCTGGGTGGTCTTGAGGCACTGTAATCCTGGAGATAGCCTGAAGACCCATGGAGGTGAGGAAGTTTAGAAATGCCCCCTGTGCCTCGCCACCACCATCCTCACGCTTCCCTCCACCCCCTCCTCACCACTGCACTGCCAGCCCCTGCACCCCCGACCCCGAATCCTACATGGGCACAGTTTACAGCATCACAGGGAATGACTGACAAGGTCCCTCCAGTATGATACATTATCTCCTGTTACTACCCTCTTAATGTTAAAAAGGGCCTACTTAGTAAGTCTGGAGAATGAGCCCACGACATATGAACATTGGGCTTTCTGATGATTAAAACATACCTCTACTGGCTCTGTTTTCTGCAGC